>NC_136071.1:1081178650-1081803650 GCF_964261635.1 Lissotriton helveticus | reverse complement strand
AGGTCACGGTGGGTGACACCAATGGCATTTACCTTGCCTTGTATTTCCATCCAGGTGCTGCGCTTGATGGATTCTGCTACATGCAGAGATAGCTTCCCAAATATTTTGCTGTAATTGCTTGTCACCTCTGATACAAGCACCTGCTGTTCTTCCTGGCTGAACTTCTGCTTGCTTTTGCGCTCTGCAGCATCCCTCTGTGCCTCCTGACTCTCCATGGCGCTGTGTTGGTTAGCTCAGGGAAGCCTGCTCCACACTCTGTCCTCCTGCTCTCCTGACTGTTGGTTTCTGCACCTGCATGGGCGTGGCCAGTCCCAGGTACAGGGGAGGGGTGCTTGGATCTGATTGGTTAGTTCCCCAGTGGATTTGGATTTGGGTGTGGTTGGAGTTCCTGATTGGTTCACAGGCTCACATGTTTGTCAGTTTCAAATTACCAAATCGGATTTTACCGAATCGGTAATTACCGAGTCGGTTTTTACCGACTCGGTATTTTCCGATTCGGTACTACCCATTCATTCCTATGGGCCATGGACCCGTTGGTGTGATTGGGTTTTACCGATTCGGATTTTACCGAGTAGGTAAATTCCGACTCGGTAAATACCGATATCGGATACCGACTGATTCCGAATCGGTAATTTTTACCGATTTTTTATCTACATCTCATTTTCCGATTCTGAAATACCGATTCGGTATGACTCGGTATTTTAGAATCGGTAAATAAGATTTACCTACATCTGGCCCAATATCTTTTTTGTGGTCTTTGATTTGTTTTCAAGCAAAGGATTAAGCATCTGACTAAAGCAGTTGCTTTTTTATTGATATTTCTAAATGTTTCCACAACTTTTTGCAAATGTTCCTGCAGTACATCAATGGGATGACTTAGCTCATTGCACTGTTCTCCTTACTGACTTCCTGTGTCAAAATTTTAAAAGGCACTCTACTTGCCTCCATCTGTCCATCCCCATTGTCATGGTTTTGGCAGGTGTATCCCCTCTCTTTTTTTAGTATGAAATCATGATAACCCTCTACTGCTCAAATACTGGTTGCAGCCTGTGAAAGGTAGAGTTTAAAGTATTGCAATATCCCACATTAAAAGCTCTTCATTTGCTTCCGAGCTTTGAACAAATGGCTAAAATTTGTGCGCATTCGGTGATGGGTAATCACTCTGTTGTTGACTTGTTTTTTGAGGAATTTCTGCACAATTAAATTGATGTAATCCACTAAACACAGGACTCTGAAGTATGCTCCATCTGTGATGGCTGTGACAATATTACTGCCATTTTCATAGACAGTGAATGTAATGCGCTGGCCTCTGATTTAAAGTTATTCATAGACTTTGGTATTAAATTGTTCTAAGATGTCGTCATGATTTCTCCATGGTGAACATTGAAACCATTGCATGATGGCTTCAAATAGCATCATCAGTAGTGAAACCAGATTCTATCCTTTGCTTCACTCCCTTAAAAAAGATCTAGTGTGCAGTGATGCACATGTAATCGGTTGCTTGACTGAGCCACATGTCTGTCATGAGGTGGATGACTGGACAGCTATTGTCATGTCCTTTAGGTTAGTCCCATCATGTACATACCGATAACATACATTGTGTCCCATCGACACAACATAACGGTCTTACACAGGTGACCTTTTACCTAGTAGCTTACTTCTGTCTCTCCAACAGCAGGCTCTTGGTACCATATCTTAATCCTTGTACCTGACATACATAAACATGTCCCCAGGCACAGTGGATTTATTCTGTAGAAAGGTCATCACTTTTTTCATCCATGGCCAACAGCCAGCTGTGCATGATCATTTCTGTTTAGAAAAGGATAAGGAGGGGATTAGCAAATGTTTTCAAAACATATCGATTTTAGAAAAACCCGAGTGAACATTTTAGTATAAAAGATTCTTACTCCCCCTTACTAGAGGAGAATGCCTTCCAAGCTGGGCCAAGACTCTGCAGGCTGATCCTTCGAGAGGCAGAGACCTGATATCCCTTGCGGGGTGCCATCCTCGATGCAGAGATGGAGTCCTTCATTCAGAACCATCAGGTGAGGGGTTAACACTTCCCCAGGGAATTATTGGCTCCATTAGGCTTCATTGAGGATCTGTCCTGACATTCACATATACACGATTCACCCATAAGCCTAGGCTACGTACATGTCCATAGGCTAAGCTTCGTAGAAGTACCCCAATGCTATTGTTTTATGTAAAATGGTTTTATTAATCTTATTAGCACTGTGGTAGAAATGTATCTTCTTTTTCGATATTGGTACTAGCGAATACGTTTGTCTTCTCCTGTCTTTTGATTGTCACAGCTAACATTTTTCATACTAGACTGATGCTTGAACAATAAATAATTATTGAAACCATTCCAATAGTCATTCTATGTATTCTGAGAAAAGCAAGCATGAGTGACTGAGTGAAAATACTGGATTGTTTCCACGATAACTGATGAATCAGGGTTGTCATGTTCAGTGATTGGCAGAAGCTACCTACAACACTGTGTACTACAGGGGGGGTGGTAGTGGCACTGAAGAGATAGCAGGTCTAACGGCTGACTAATCCTGTGGGGGTGTCCTGAGTCTGTCTGCACTCAAAGCCCTCAGTTTAGGTCATCCAAAACATGCAGGTCCTGGGGGTTCCTAGGATCTACATGACACTATCTCATTTATTGCTTCACCAACTGATTCCAGAACTTGATGGTGCAGTGCTGGCTAAATGGAAAAATAGGTCTGGCTTATAAACTTCCATTTAGGACAGAGTGTCTCCAGAAATTCCAGAAATCCCTGTCCTTCCACAACAGAAAAAGGGTGGAGATCAAGTGCTAACATTTTTACTAACTTCGTATTTTATAAATGAACATGCCCATGTTTTCTGTGATACAGGGATTTTCTACTGAACATAGCCTTGATAGTTGGTAGTTGTGATTGTTTTCTCTGTGATACCTCCGCTAGTGATAATAAAGGAGCAGGTAGGCTGCCTGCGCACTTTAGGTGACTATATCCCTTTGTCCCCTGTGCCTTTTGAAGATTAATGCAGGGAATGATCGCACAGTATGAGCACCAGTCACATGGCTATTTACATGACACATACATCCTCTACTTCTTTCTCATCACCAACTCCTTCTATCAGTTCTACTTCTTCTTTCTCTCTAGCTGCTGTCTTTATAACACGCTCTTCCCTTGTGATTGGTTAATAATTTTTCATGTGGACCAGTTTGCCCCAGGTACCATAATGTCATACTGGCTTACAACGACAAAGCCTTTTGCCTCAAATTAAGCATCCTGCAAAGTGCTGTTCATAAGGCCTGAGTGTAAAGAAGTCACAAAGTAAGGAGGAGAGCTTTGCTACTCTGCCAACATAGGAGGAACTTATTGAAGTCAAGGTAGAGAGTGTGTTTGCTTTTCTCTAGCTCAGTCTGCGACTTAAGTGGCACTGGTGGCTGCTGCAGGTTTTTGGGGGGACTTGATAAATGGACTCAGGCGGGGTCAGTGAAGCTACATACATGCCCATTCTGTGGTACAGGGATTCTCTACTGAACATAGCCTTTGATAATTGGTAGTTGTGATTGTTTTCTTTGTGATATCTCCGCTAGTGATAATCAAGTAGCATGAAGGCTGCTTGCAGACTTTAGAGCGACTATATCCCTTTGTCCCCTGTGCCTTTCAAAGATTAATGTATGGAATGATCGTACAGTATGAGCACCAGTAACATGGCTGTTTCACATGACACCTCTACTTCTTTCTCATCACCAACTCCTTCTATCAGTTCTGCTTCTTCTTTCTCTCTAGCTGCTGTCTTTATAACATGCTCTCACCATGTGATTGGTTATTTATTTTTCATCTGGACCAGTTTGCCCCTGGTACCATAATGTCGTACTGGCTTACAACGGCAAAGCCTTTTGCCTCAAATTAAGCATCCTGTGATGTTCAAGAGGCCTGAGTGTAAAGAAGTCACAAAGTAAGGAGGAGAGCTTTGCTACTGTGCCAAAATAAGAGGAATGTATTGAAGTCAAGGTAGAGGGTTTGTTTGCTTTTCTCTAGCTCGGTCTGCGACTACAGAGGAGCTGGTGGCTGCTGCAGGTCTTTTGGGGGCAAATACACCCAAGGCCAAGTGCAGGGAAGACTAGGCCTCAAAAAGAAAAACAACAACACAGTAAAATGATAGAGGCTGAGAAGGAGGGTGGGTTATTAATTCTCACAGGTATTATAATGGCGCTAGACCAAGTAGCGTGATCAGTATTCATTTAACCCAAAATAAATGTGGTGCTACAGGTGGGAGAAAATAGCCCCTTAAACCCCCAATCTGGGACCAGATGGTCCGAAACAATACATAACATCAAATCCTATGCACACGCAAGAGAGTAAAAGGTAGTGATGAGACACTGTCCTTGAAGTTAAAAAATGAGAAGTAGTCATTAACTGGTGTGGTTCCTTTTTAGTGTGGTAATCTTTCACATGACCAGCCAACACGTGTTTCGTCAGTGGGTAGTGACACCCTTGACTTCTTCAGGTCTGGAGAACAACATGGAAAATCAAACATGTCACAAGATGTATGAACCGACAATGTAAGTACATAAATAAACACACTTCATAACACACCAGTATAGATAGTTACAATACTTGGTGTGATCCAAAACATTCAAGTATTAGCAAAGACAACAGGCGAAGAAGAGTAAAAAGAGAAAGCACTCCAACAAAAAACAATCAACATTTTGACTGTTTTCGATTGTAATGATTCTCTGTACCCCATTTCATATCATATTGATAGTTATATTGATAGTTCCAAAATCCTAATGAGGGTATGAAACACTAAGATAGTACAAAGATTTATTTTGGGAAAAGGAAGATTTACAGAAATGCTAAGAAGAAGAAAATGGAAAAAAGAAAGAAAATCGTGAAGCCACAAAAATCCATATTGTGCCAAGTAAGCCTGAAAAGCTTGTGGCGGAACCCCGTGTTACGCGGTCGGTATCTGTACAAAGAAACCATTCAAAACGACACTTTATAAGATTTTTCTAAGAGACGAGACACACAGTAACTGTGACCTGAGTGGCAATTGAGAGAAGAGTGCAGTGCTCACCCAAAAGACCGAGTCCTGGAAATTTCAATGAATCCAACCCAGGTGCCAGTGAGACACAAACAGTGACTAATAAGGAAGCAACCAAAGACGCTTGCCCCTCTGTAAACAAAAGCTGCATACCTTACTGCGATTAGGATGACTGTTCGAACCTGTGGAGCCAACCAGAATACGAGTTCCACTCAAATAGTAGTATATCAAAAACAATTTTCAGGGTCTCAAACTGTCATGCATAATATTACAAAATAAAACACATAATCTTCACATGGCTCACCTCACCAACGTACTCAAAAGAAATTACTTGATTTTTCGTAAAAGTAAAGACTCAAAGGGTCCAATTACGACCTCGCTAGGAAAGCTCTCTGTACGACTCCGCTCCGGAGGGCTTTCTTAGCGAGACGTGCTGAGGGTGTCCAAACAAGCGAGTACGATGCTGCCGCATGCTTACGGACTCGGTTCGCCCGGACTCCCATTGAACTCCATTGGAGCCCGTGTGCAGACACGTACACAGGCTCCCCTAGCAGAAAAGGGGTGGTTGGGGAAACGCATACACCCTGTGGAGGGCACCCCATGGTGCCTGCCTGGATCGGGGGACCATGGGCACACCCCTGTGATAGATTAGGAGGCCCACAGGTGAAGGGGCCCCAAAGTACGCTCCCAACAGCCGTTTTGTCTCGCTGAGACCGAGACGAAGTGACTGTCTGAATCGTGCATCGTAATCGCTCAGTCGAAATTCGACTCCATTGGGCGGGGCGAATCGGCAACGAACGAGTCGTACGGAGAGGTTCAGGCTCAGAAATGATTCAGTTGTTGCTTACACAAACTTCACATAATACTTGGTCATTCGGGCCTGTGTATAATTCGGTCGGAAACAAGGGCTACGATTCGGATCCGTCAAAGCCAAAACGGATTTGGAGGTCTTCCGAACGACATCGTAATTGGGCCCAAAGTGTATGGGTGCAGCAGAGATTGCAGACAAAAAGAGAGTGATGCTTTCCCTTCAAAATCTAAATTTAACATGACCAAGAGCTGATAAAAGCAGAGGGATGTATATTCAGGACAGGAATGGTAAGTTGCTACTGTATGTACAGTCTCTTTGGCATTTCCTGTAAAAAAAAAGGGTTTGTGCTAAAAGATTTATCCCAACAGTCCATTTGGGTAAAATTTCAGCTCCAAAAGGCATTTTTAAGTTGAATATGGGTGCCCGTTTTAAAGGAACTGCCGATTTGTGATCATCTTGTTGTTCCCATGCTCTCTTGCATTCGGATTTTTACTTACATGTTCTTCTTGTTAAGTGACATCGCATAATGGATTAATCTCAGGAGTTATGTTTACATTTTGTTAAGCTAAATGTCTGAAGCAACGCCAAATTATACTGGAATAAAGAAATTATGCCTACCCTTAATATAAGGCGGGATGCATTCTACCAGTGACATACTGTCCAGGACGGTTTGAAGGCACCATTAAATAGAGATGGGCTGGTGGATATGCATGGGATCAAACATTCGATGCCCAGTTGTATCAAGTATACTTGCTTTCATGTCTTCAGTCAAATCATCCTTTCCAAAGTTCTGTTTCTTCTCTGGAGCACCAGTATAATATGAATCATCAGCAAACTAGGAAACAGTGTGAAAAATCAGAATCACCATCATAACTGCTGTCATGTGGAGAAGCGTGGCTCAGTGGTTAGAGGCGGCAGACCCAGAAGCTGAGATCGACCGTGGACCAGGGTTCGATTCCCCGCCTCGGCGGGTCTCGGGCTCAAAAATTCCACAGACTCGACAATTCTCGCTCTGGTGCCTACTCAACTCACGGGGTCACACTCTGCGACTCTGGGCAATAGCTTGCTTAATCTCCACTACGGCCCCTAGCGGCGGGATGCCTGGCTTTCACCTTGTGGACACCCTGCCGGGGTTTCTCACAGGGGAATACCAGGACGAGTTCCCTAAGCAAGCGCCGGGACGCCTACGGGCAGCTGTGCGCTTTACAAGTCCAGCACATATACACACATCTGTACTACTTAAGCTTTGAACCACAATTTGTGTCTGAACATTTATGTAAGGATTAGTACCCTAAACATTCAGAGACCAAGAAGCAATGGAATGCTCAACCATATGTGTGGAACACTCCTCAACCAAAGACTCAGAGATCTGAGCTACTTTCGGTGGGTTACCAAGGGTTGCAGGAGTTTTTTTAGGAAGCTTAAAGTTATATTTTCCGTTACTTTATTGGTCCGATCCTTTTCAGACCCACTGAGGCCTTTTTCAGCAGACGTCAACTGTGAATATTAGCATTTCCTGTTTCTACCACAGGATGGGTCATGGTAAACTTCTTACTTAGAAAATGACGGATGCTTCGATGTCTCTCTTAAATGAAGGCATCCTTTTCTAACAGGGAAATGCATCAAGGCATTTACATTTCCCCTGATTCCTGAGGCACGCTCCAAAGGCAAGCCCGTCTGCGCCCGTCCGCGCCGGGACCGGGCCAAGGGCCACAACCCCTGGTAAAATTTACCCCCATAGAGGGAGAACAATCTACTCTGCAGAAGAGTTACTCCTACTAAGACCCAAACTCTGCTGCAGCCCTATCTCCCCGCTAGCAGAAACCAAAGACTGTGCAAATTGCCAACTCAAGTTTGAGTTCACACGCTGTAGAAACATGATGCCACGTATTCCTCCGGACATACCTGAAATAAAATCCTTCATGGCAAGACTCAATAATGCCCGATCACTAGTGAAACACAACTCTGAAACAGCAGACCTCATTGAGGATAAAAAGCTGGATGTAATTTTCATTACTGAGACCTGGGCGGACGAAGCCTCGGACATAGACCTGTCATTAGCGATCCCGGAAGGATATACAATAACCAGAGCAGACAGAAAAAAGAAACGAGGGGGGGGCTTAGCAATCATTGCCAGAAATGAATTTCAGAGGAAGGGCTCCGAATTAGGTAGCACACCTGATTGCGAAACATTGTCCTTTAACATCAAACTAACACAAAATTATACTTTCAATGGCCTCCTGATTTATAGACCGCCAAAAGCCAAAATCAACCTGACGGCCACACTGAGCCCCTTTTTAGAGTCCAGTATACACCCTGACTTCACCATTCTGGGGGATTTTAATTTCCACCTGGAAAAGAATGACGATACAGGGACAGCAGTATTGACCGACGCAATGAACAACATGGCCCTCGTACAATTAGTGCATAAGGACACGCACATAGCAGGACACACCCTAGACGGCATCTTTACATCTAACAAAGATATTAAAGTAATAGACTGTCTCCCTGTCCCATGGTCAGACCACAAAGTCATAATTGTCTCTATAACCCCAGATTACATAGAGGAAAGAATGCCTCCCCAGAACCATGACAAACCTACCACCTATCGGGACTGGTCAAAATTAGATATTTCTAAATTACGAGAACATCTTGCGTCACATGCACCTACTCTGGACCTAGAAAGTAATAAAGCAACTGACCAAATATAAAATTGGATAACAGCAGCAGTAAATATAGCTGCGCCACTGAAAAAAACGATATTCAAGAAAAAACAACCTTCCCAACCCTGGTTTTCCCAAAATCTAAGATCCCAGAAATGAATTTGCAGAAAACTAGAAAGGACATGGAGAATAAGCTACGACCCGGATAGTAAAACCGAATATAAAACCTCCCTGAACATTTATAAAAAAAATGATATTTACAGCAAAAAGTCAGTACTTCACCATAAAAATAGAAGAGGCAAAAAACTCTAGTCGAGAACTATTCTCCACGGTAAAAAAATTATCCAAAATAAATACAAATAAGAATATACCAGCCAGTACGGAGTTCTGCAACACTCTGGGTCAGTTCTTTGTCGACAAAGTGACCCGGGTCTATGAATCCTTCAATGCAACCAACCCACAGACCCCCGCCCCAGACAAAACAACCCAAAACGAAAACTCGGTCCCCAGAAAAACACTTAAACCATCATTTAACTTCTGCACCCCGGAGAGAGAACAGGTCCACCAAGTATTTATGACTACGAATCCGGGAGCATTTTCAGACCCTTGCCCACAAAAAATGTTCCACCTCTTCCCAGAACTGCTCAGCGAGAAAATGGTAGAACTCGTGGCCCACATGGTGAATTCAGGTACCTATCCCGACCCCTGGAAACTAACATCAGTCTTACCCCTGTTAAAAAAATCTAACCTAGACCCAGAAGAACCGGGAAATTACAGGCCAATAGCCAGGATTCCCTTTGGTGCCAAGGTAGTTGAGAAGCTTTTGAATAAACAACTTGCCCAATTTATTGCCGAGGCAGACATCCTTGACCCGTCCCAGTACGGTTTCCGTGAGTGACACGGTACTGAGACAGCACTGCTGATGGCGGTGGAAGAACTCAGGAGCGTGTTGGACGTCGGGGGAAGGCCGCCTTGATTTTATTAGACCTCTCGGCGGCCTTCGACACGGTAAATCACAACACGCTCCTGAACCGACTAGCATCAGCAGGAGTACATAAGGATGTACGAAAAATACTGGCATCTTTCCTAGACAATAGAACCTTCACAGTGGAACTAGGAGGGATAAAATCCAAACCCTTCAATTCACCCTGTGGGTGTCCGCAGGGATCGTCATTAAGCCCTACGCCTTTTAACTTATATGTAGCACCACTAGCCGGAATCATCAGGGCTTCGGGATTCCTGCCAGTGTCATACGCGGATGACACGCAAATTGTTGTGTCAATTAAAAATAACAGCTCAAATACCGCAGACAAATTTAAAAACTGCATGACACAGGTCAGCCAGTGGATGGAGCAGAACTGCTTAAAACTGAATGGGGACAAGAGTGAGGTCATGTTACTAGGAACGAATGCAGGAATATGGTCACCTGATTGGTCGCCGGCGGATCTGGGCAACTGTCCGTCACCCGTAACTAAGCATGGGCGTAAAATCCGCTCCGCTCGCGGATTTTTCGGATTTTCGGCAAATTCGCAATCCGCAAACTCTCGCGAATTTGTCGAAAATCCGTGAATCCGCTCGCGGCGGATTTTTTGCGTGGTTGCGGCGCGCGGCGTGGTGCACGGCGTTCACTTTCCGTCATTAAGCGTTTGCCGAGTTGTTTTTCTCTATCATATTTTTCTAGTGCCGCGCCATTTTAGATCTTGCTGCGTGATCCCGCGGGAGTTTGGCGCCCGCGAATACGTAATCGCGGCTTGCCACCTTGCACAGCCCATCTCGCGAGAGTTCGCAATTGCGAACACGTAGTTGCGGCGGAAAGGAACAATCTTGCACTCGCGAAATAGAGATTTTGCAATTCTGCACAAGAAAATCACCAGCAAACAGGATAAACCTTCAGAAAATTATGGTTTTTATCAGAATCACTCCTCAGGTTGACATTTGCATGGCCTTTTTTTTTGCAAGGAGTCCATTTTTGGGGGGGGGGGGGGGGGAAGGAAGTGCCCCACAGTCTCCAACTTCCTGTTCCTGTCCAGCAGGCTCCTCCCAGTGCTTGTCCATCTCCTGGTCACTTTCATTTGGATCTGGAGCTGGAAGGATTACTTTTTGTGGGTGCTGCTGGATATTTGGATTTGAGGCCTTTTTGACTGTCTTTGGATCACTTTTGGATTAGAAATCAACTTTCACAAGTAAGTTTGTTTGGGGCATTACAGTTGCTGCAAGTACAATTTTGGAACTTTTTCAGAGCATTAAATAAATTATATTGTGGGTAGCCACAGTATCCAGTAGGACCAGGGTTGGTTAGGGGTGCATGATACAACTGTTTTGCTGAATTTAAACACCATTGAGGCCATGGATGGGCTGGGATTGTGCTGATTTTTGTCGTTTTTTTGGGCCTGCTGGTGTGGCCCTTTGCCCAGGGGTGGTGAGTGTTGCATGGGCCTAGTCTTTCTGTGGGGTGTCTTCTTGAATTTAAACATCATTGAGGCCATGGATGGGCTGGGATTGTGCTGATTTTATTGTTTTTTGTCGTTTTTTTGGGGCTGCTGGTGTGGGCTTTTGCCCAGGGGTGGTGGTGCATGGACTGAGTGTGCCTGTGGTGTGGTCTCACTCCCTTTAATGTAAACATCATGGATGGCATTGGATTGTGGTGATTTCTGGCTGGTTTTCTGTTTTTTGGGGGTGTACTGTTGATGTGTACTGGCCATGTGGGTGGTGGTGGTGGCCATCTTGAGTGCTGGCTGGTACAGGCAACATGTGCTTGGGGTGTAAGGGGCCATTTTGAAGAGAGGCAGTGTCTGAGGCCTGCACTTATTTTGCCTACTTTTCATCCATTATTCCCAGGGGTAGTGAGTGTTGCATGGGCCTAGTGTTTCTGAGGGGTGTCTTCTTGAATTTAAACACCATTGAGGCCATGGATGGGCTGGGATTGTGCTGTTTTTGGTTGTTTTTGTCGTTTTTTTGGGGCTGCTGGTGTGGCCTTTTGCCCAGGGGTAGTGGTGCATGGACTGAGTGTGCCTGTAGTGTGGTCTCACTCTCTTTAATGTAAACATCCTGGATGGCATTGGATTGTGGTGATTTTTGGCTGTTTTTCTGTTTTTTTGGGGTGTACTGTTGATGTGGACTGGCTTGGGGTGTAAGGGGCCATTTTGAAGAGAGGCAGTGTCTGAGGCCTGCACTTATTTTGCCTACTTTTCATCCATTATGCCCAGGGGTAGTGAGTGTTGCATGGGCCTAGTGTTTCTGAGGGGTGTATTCTTGAATTTAAACACCATTGAGGCCATGGATGGGCTGGGATTGTGCTGATTTTATTGTTTTTTGTCGTTTTTTGGGGGCTGCTGGTGGGGCCTTTTGCCCAGGGGTAGTGGTGCATGGACTGAGTGTGCATGTAGTGTGGTCTCACTCTCTTTAATGTAAACATCCTGGATGGCATTGGATTGTGGTGATTTTTGGCTGTTTTTCTGTTTTTTTGGGGTGTACTGTTGATGTGGACTGGCTTGGGGTGTAAGGGGCCATTTTGAAGAGAGGCAGTGTCTGAGGCCTGCACTTATTTTGCCTACTTTTTATCCATTATGCCCAGGGGTAGTGAGTGTTGCATGGGCCTAGTCTTTCTGAGGGGTGTCTTCTTGAATTTAAACACCATTGAGGCCATGGATGGGCTGGGATTGTGCTGAATGTTGTGTTTTTGTCGTTTTTTTGGGGCTGCTGTTGGGGCCTTTTGCCAAGCGGTAGTGGTGCATGGACTGAGTGTGCCTGTGGTGTGGTCTCACTCTCTTTAATGTAAACATCATGGATGGCATTGGATTGTGGTGATTTCTGGCTGGTTTTCTGTTTTTTGGGGGTGTACTGTTGATGTGGACTGGCCATGTGGGTGGTGGTGGTGGCCATCTTGAGTGCTGGCTGGTACAGGCAACATGTGCTTGGGGTGTAAGGGGCCATTTTGAAGAGAGGCAGTGTCTGAGGCCTGCACTTATTTTGCCTACTTTTCATCCATTATGCCCAGGGGTAGTGAGTGTTGCATGGGCCTAGTGTTTCTGAGGGGTGTCTTCTTGAATTTAAACACCATTGAGGCCATGGATGGGCTGGGATTGTGCTGATTTTATTGTTTTTTGTCGTTTTTTTGGGGCTGCTGGTGGGGCCTTTTGCCCAGGGGTAGTGGTGCATGGACTGAGTGTGCATGTAGTGTGGTCTCACTCTCTTTAATGTAAACATCCTGGATGGCATTGGATTGTGGTGATTTTTGGCTGTTTTTCTGTTTTTTTGGGGTGTACTGTTGATGTGGACTGGCTTGGGGTGTAAGGGGCCATTTTTAAGAGAGGCAGTGTCTGAGGCCTGCACTTATTTTGCCTACTTTTCATCCATTATGCCCAGGGGTAGTGAGTGTTGCATACTTGCATGGCCCTAGTCTTTCTGTGGGGTGTCTTCAATGTAAACATCATGGATGGCATGGGATTGTGCTGATTTTTCTGTGTTTTGTCGATTTTATGGGGTGTATAACTGAACTGATGTTCCTCTGTCTTCCATTGCTTTTAGGTGCACAAGACTCAAGAGAACCACCAGTGCCAGGAAGAAGTCCTGCAGCGGTGTGTGTGCGCAGCATAACGTCACGCGACGTCACGTCTGGACACAGACAACTCTGCAACTCGTGCAACTGCTGCCTGCTGTTCTGACCTGCTCTGAAGAAGATGGCCCCCAAAAAAGTTACCCGTAGCTCCTCTAGCAAGAAAGGTGCCAGTAAGGAGCAGAAGAAGCAAGTTACCAAGGAGACTGGTGTGCCGCCTGCCCCTTTTTTTGGGAGTAAAAAAAAAAGTATGCCTGCAGCAGCAGCGGGATCTGCTGGGGACCAAGCTGGCAGCAGCACCCCCACTCCATTGGGCTCAGTGCCACCACCACCACCACGCCAACTTAAGTCCAAGCCCTTGAGTGCTGCAGAGGCAGCCAATCTAATTGTTCAATCACCATCGACCAGTGATGTTGGCTCATCGCAAGAAAGCAGCAGCAATGTCCCTCAATCAACACAGGTTGTTGTAGCTCATCTGACGAGTGTTGAACAACCACAGCCGCAACAACAATCACATGTGCAAGTACAAGCCCAAGTACATGTGGAAGGAGAGGCAGCGCAAGGAGATGCGCAAGCAGAGGTGCATGGAGGGTCACAAGTGCCCACAATAGTTGTTCCTCCCGAAGTAGGGGCACATCAGGAAATCGACAATCAAGGCGAGGTATCATTTGAGGAAGCCACTCCTCCTGATGATGATTCATTGTCTTCCACACCCCTAGCAAGGAAGAGATCAAGGGTGGTGTCTACATCTTCTTCAAGCACACCTCCTTCTGATGATATGGATCAAACTTGGGAACCAGCACCACTGCCGTCTGACAGTGAGGCACACCATGATCTGACAAAGGTAGTTAAGCGTAAAAGGAAGCTCGTCCAAAGTCTCAGAGTTATGGAGTGTGATGAGGCTCAACAAGAAGTGGCGGATACTGCTGCTGATGAAGACTCTGACAACGACGACCCAGTCATCATAAAGGTCACTGCAGCCCCAGCGGGCATGCAGCAAACAGACATTTTGACCCTAGCCCGAAGAGCTGCTGAGCGTGATGATGATGATGTTGTCGATGAGGAGGCAGTGGAAACACCACAATCATTGGAGTTAAGTAGTACACCAACTCGTCCCGCTTCCATATTTCTTTCTGGCAAGAAGGGACCTCCATCCACCTCGACCTTAATTAGTGGCGGTGAAAGTGCACAACGTACAAAAAATGGGCAATCCAGATCCTCCACTTCAACTGGCATTAGCTTCATGACCACCACCACCAGTATCGCCGCCTCCTCCAGGCCCCACAGACACTTCAAGTCCCCAGTTTGGGACTTCTTTACTGTTTGTCCAAAAAATCCAAAGTTTGCCATTTGTACCCTTTGTAAGCTTGCAGTTAGTCGTGGTAAATCAGGTACCAACTATGGTACCGGAGGCCAGAGAGGTCATCTTAGGAGACAGCACACTGTCCAATGGTTTGCGCACCTAGATGCGATCAAGGAAGCCCGAATTCAAGAAAACGTTGATGTTGCATCTGATGATGACGAGGAGGAAGAAGACGTGTCAAACACTTCCCTTACACCCAGTACCCCTGTCAGCAGCACACCCAATGTGAGGCACACTAAGAGTGTTGGAGCGAGTGAGACACCAACGCACAAAAGTTCACCAGCGAGCAAAATTGGGTCAACGAAGTCATTATCAGCCCGTAAATGCTTGGTCCAGGGCAACATTAGAACCATGTTTTCTTCAGACGTGCCATATGAACGCAACCACCCACTGACGCGTCTGTATAACACTAAGTTGGCTAAAATGCTAGCTGTGGACCTTCTCCCTTTTTCTTTTGTAGAAGCGGTAGGTTTTCTAGAATTAGTGGCAACGCTCTGCCCTAAATGGAAGGTTCCTAGCCGGTTCTATTTTGCCAGAGTTGCGGTTCCAGCACTACATGAAGATGTGCTGGAGGCGATTGGGGCAGCTTTGCAGAAGAGCGCTGTTCACACAATATATCTGACAACAGACATGTGGACCAGTGGCGCAGGCGCTGATTACATGTGCATCACTGCACACTGGGTCTCTTTTTCAGGTGTTAAAGCAAAGCTAAACGCAGGTGTTGACCCGGACCAAGTTTTCAAAGCTGCTCGGAAACATGCAACACTAGCCATGTTTGGCTTGGAGAAAAGTCACACATCCGAAAACATTTTGGACGAGTTTAACAAAAAGGTCTCGAAAATGCTATCCCCAAAAAAACGCCAGATTGGTTATGTTTCCACGGATAATGGCGCCAATGTAGTTAAGGCCATGTCGCTGGGTGGCTATTTCAGAGTGCCGTGTTTGGCGCACTGTATCAACCTGGTAGTTCAAAAATTCTTGAGTGATAGAGACAGTGCGGCGTTCGCGGTAATGGCCACCTGCCGCAAAATGTGCAACCATTTCAGCCATTCTTTTAAGGCCCGGAAGCATCTGAGGAGGCTGCTACTTGAACGTCGAATGCCAGTGAAAGCACTCATCCAGGAGGTGGCAACACGTTGGAACTCAACCTTCTACATGCTTGAGCGTCTGTATGAGCAGTATACGGTACTCGATCACTATTTCTTAACAGAGGGTACATCTCAGAAGGAGGACCTGCGGATGGCTGCGGCGCAATGGGACATAGTTAAAAGCCTGACAGACATGCTTCGTCCTTTTGAGTTCTTCACGCGTGCAGTCAGCCAGGAGGACTGTAATTTAGGAAAAGCTATCCCATTGTTGTGCATGCTGGAGCACCAACTGATGGCGGTGTCTTCTGAGTTTGAAAAAGATGTACAAAAAAAAGACCCTCTTATTTTGTCTGAGAAATTATTAGAGCGCCTACGTGGTGATGAACGTCTTCAAAAGATCAAGTCAGAACAGCATTACATTTGTGCTACTATTCTGGATCCACGCTACAAAAAGGCGCTGGCAGGCGAAGCATTCTTTCCTTTTACTGATGAAGATGTTCAAAAGTACAAACATTGGCTAGCCTGGTCAGCCAAGAGGTTTGAAAAAGAACGGCAGGTTATTGAAGGAGAAGGCAGTACATCAGCATCAGCAGGCCATCCCCAGTCACAAGAATCCACTTCTGCACCTGTGGCTGGGGTACAAGTGACCTCTCAGCCGTTAAAGACACCGGCAACTGGATCATCTGCACCACACACAACAGTAACAGTGGCTGCTGTAGAGGATTGGCTAAGTTTGCTTGGGTATGGTTCTCGAAAAAAAGTCACAGGCACAGCAAAAAGTAAGCAAAGTGGAGGAACCGCTGATGACCTTGAGCCGATGGTGCAGGACTATCTGAATGACTCAACAGAGGTCTTTCTTAATGATGAGCCATTGCAGTATTGGCATGGCAAAAAACAATTGTGGCCACAGCTCTCCAACCTGGCTATAAACTACTTGTCTTGCCCACTCGCAAGTGTGTCTTCTGAACGTGTTTTCAGTGCTGCTGGTGGCATTGTAACTCCCAAACGGAGCCGCCTCTCGCCCAAAAATGTGGAGAGGCTAACAATGATCAAGATGAATCAGCACCTCATACCACCAGATTACAAAGTACGAGAAAGCACGCCGCATGAAGACGAGGAGGACAGCAACGTAGATGAGGGAATTTGTTCTCTGTTCGGTGACGCTGACCTCATCCTGCCTGAATTCGCAGAGTATGATGACGAACTCTAATTCTTATTCCCTGACAGCGAGCCCTGAAAATGAGACAATGAATCAATAACTTTCTTTTTCGTCCTTATTCACTTTTATTCCTGTGTGTCTGTCTTTCTTTGTTTTGCACAGTTAATTTAATTCAAACTTTAATCACCTAACCACAAAAACAAGCCCATCAGCAGAACTGTCTTCACTTGTTTGCTTATTGATTTGAAGGTGCCGCAGTCTACATTCCTCAGGTTCACAAGTTCAGAAGAACATGCTCCTCTATCCTCCTCCTCCAGACTGCGATTTCCCTCAAAGCAGAGTGCTGGATTACGCCCAATGAAGAAAGACTCAGCACTTGTGGGGGTGTTCTACTTCTTTGCGGGTGAGTTGACGGCTTTGGGCCCATTGCTGTCAAGCTCTAATAATGGATAAAAGTGTTTTGGACCAAATATGAGGTGGAAATTTCTTGCCGTCTTTGCTGACTTGCTTGCCTTTGAGGTGCTCTTTGGCGGGGTTCCGGGTGTTTGTGGGTGAGTTTTGGGGTCTGGGAGCACTGCTGTGACATCTTGCTCAATGTAGCGTTTTGGGGGGCTTCCTGCTGTTCGTGGGTGGGTTGCGGCCGGGGTCTCTGTCGAAGCACTGCTGTGACAGTCTAATCTTGATTGCATTTGCTTTCCAGGAAATCCGTGGTGGAAAACAGGAGTTATGATGATGACCTAGCTGCACAGCGCGTTTGGACCGAAGGCCGAGAGATATAGTAAGTATGAGATTTATCTTTTTCGCTGTTTGGGGGGGTTGTCGCGTGCTTTTTTGCGGGTGGGTTGGCGGGTCTTGGCTGGGGCATTCCTGGGAAGGTCTAATACCGGATAGAAGTGTTTTGGACAAAAACCTTAAGGAAAAGCGTTTTTTTTGCTATTTCTTCTGACATCTTGCTCAATGTAGCGTTTTGGGGGGCTTCCTGCTGTTCGTGGGTGGGTTGCGGCCGGGGTCTCTGTCGAAGCACTGCTGCGACAGTCTAATCTTGATTGCATTTGCTTTCCAGGAAATCCGTGGTGGAAAACAGGAGTTATGATGATGACCTAGCTGCTCAGCGCGTTTGGACCGAAGGCCGAGAGATATAGTAAGTATGAGATTTATCTTTTTCGCTGTTTGGGGGGGTTGTCGCGTGCTTTTTTGCGGGTGGGTTGGCGGGTCTTGGCTGGGGCATTCCTGGGAAGGTCTAATACCGGATAGAAGTGTTTTGGACAAAAACCTTAAGGAAAAGCGTTTTTTTTGCTATTTCTTCTGACATCTTGCTCAATGTAGCGTTTTGGGGGGCTTCCTGCTGTTCGTGGGTGGGTTGCGGCCGGGGTCTCTGTCGAAGCACTGCTGCGACAGTCTAATCTTGATTGCATTTGCTTTTCAGGAAATCCGTGGTGGAAAACAGGAGTTATGATGATGACCTTGCTGCACAGCGCGTTTGGACCGAAGGCCGAGAGATATAGTAAGTATGAGATTTATCTTTTTCGCTGTTTGGGGGTGTTGTCGCGTGCTTTTTTGCGGGTGGGTTGGCGGGTCTTGGCTGCGGCATTCCTGGGAAGGTCTAATAACGGATAGAAGTGTTTTGGACAAAATCCATAAGGAAACACCTTTTGGCACTTTTTGTAAGTTAGGGTTCGTTAGGGTTAGCCCTAGCAGCAGGATTGCATGTGTTTCGGGGTGTTCTATTGCAACGCAGTTCTGGGGTTTTAGAGCACTGTTAGAGCGATGCTGGCTATGGATATTTTTGCTTGCTTGCAACTTGCAAGTGGTTTGAATACAATCCACGGTCGGTAAGGGTGTATTTGGGCCTACTGTTACTTTCAAAGTACGTTTTGTCACCATTTTTCTGCTAGGCATCGTTTTTGGAGATCTGATTGGGGGTCTTCTACATTTTTGCGACTGGCTTTAGTAAGGGTCTTGGTGGGAGCATTGCTGGGAAGGTCAAATTGTGTTCTAAAACACAGTTTACAGTACACCTACCTTGAGGGGAAAGATCCGCTATAATATTTTGGCCATACTTATTTATCCTTAAAAAGGTGACTCAGACAGAGCACGCAATTTCAAAAATATTGTACTGTCTATTAGGGAAATCAAAGTGTGACTTTTTGCACCACACAGCGTACATACCTTTTATTTATTTATCAGTGGTATTGTAATAGCACTTCCTGTTTTCCGTTCAATAATTACAGGCCAGGTTTCAGTCAACATCCGCCAGGCAGGCAGTGGACAGGGTGTCTTCTGTCAGTGGTCACCAACATTGATGGACGAAGCGTCAGCTGGAATGGAGGAGTGCCGCTAATAAGAGGAATTGTTTGCTGCATGCAACTTACTTACCAAATTCAACAGGACAACTCCAACAACATACAGAATACAGATACAGTATCCATTGTTTTCTTCTATGAGTGTGACTGCATGTGCTTAGCTTTAGTTTGTACCAAAAGATTTCTTTATCTTCAATTATTGTTTGTCCAGGCTGTGCATTTTTTTCTTCTCTCCACAAAACCTACCCAAAAAGAAACCCCCATTCCCATCCATTTTCCAAACCCTAACCCTCTTCCCCCGGGCTGTGTTGTTTTGCTTGATGTCTGACTAAAATGACATCAATAATTCCACACACTTGCTGGGGAGGATAAGGTCATAGCAACAGGCTGGCGAAGGAATACGAGGATATCTTCTAGACTTACTCAGCTTCAGTACTATTTCTTCTAGTAGTAGGAGCCAATGTCAAATAAATTCAACGGAAGTACTAGTTATACTTGCAAGCAAATACTTTACCATTTGTTAGGCTACATTATGGCACTGTTCTAGTGTACTGTCACCTGCTATATTCTCGATCGTACCGTAACTGTTGTAATGCTACAGTAAGGACAAACCAGGAAACGTTTTCTTTTTTTCCATAGGCATGCAACTGCCACTGTGTCACACCACTAGTACCACCGCAATGAGGAAATTTCACCCGCCCAGGATTGCCAACGTTAATCCCCATTTCACGTGGAGCCAGCCCTGGGCCTAGCCCTAATTTCTAACACAAATTACAGGTAAGATAAGCGTTTGGTGGGAGGTAGTATAATGGAGTATTAGGACTAGACAAGAGATTGACGGTAGTACTACTAAAGTCCTACGACTGTTCAGGAAAACAAACTTACTGTTACACCCCCGTCCCCCACCCACCAGACTGAAAAGCAGTAAAAAACAGGTATGGTCAGATAAAGTTCAAAAAAGTATATTTATGTAGCCCTAACAAAATAATCTCCCTCAAGACCCTCCCTAACCCCAACGATTGTCTTTGAAAAGTCCCAAAAAGAACCCAACTCCCAAATCCCACCCCCCAAAAGTCTCTAAAAAAAGGGCAAGGGACACTCCACTACTGGAGGGTGCTGGTGAATTTTGCGGCCAGGGCATCATACTCCTTGCGGAGGGTGGCAAGGTCGAAGCGGAGACCCTCCACCAAGTTCTTGTACGTAAGGACCTCCTGCTCCAGGTAGGACATTCGGACTCCTAGGCGGCGCTGGCGTGCCTTGCAGCTCCTGTGGGGGGCAGCTGGTATTTCTGCTGCTTGGCGGTGGCGGTTGGCTTTCTTAGCCCGGCTCCGTACCGCTGGAGCACTGCACATGCTGGCGGCCCGTGGGGTCACGGAGGAGGATGCAGCTGTCCCAGTCGAGGATGTTGTGGTGGTTGCACCGGTCGACTGCGTGTCCTCCTCCTCCTCCAGGGCCACCAGCCGCCGATATTCGGCGACAGTGGCATCCAGTCTCCGTTGCCGGGCCATTCGAGCCTGCTCCCTCCGTGATGTTGATTTGGAAGGAGCAACTATATGAGGAAAGAAAGACATAGTCTGTAACCAATGCTCCTTAGCATTAATAACACAAAGTGAATGAGCCGAAAGTTGGGTCACAGTACAAGTAGCAAATTGAAAGCACAGTACATAACTATTGAGGACAGTATCTATGTAACCTCCCACTTCTGCATCCTTGCTCTAACATTAGTGGTAGTTTAATGAACAAATTCTACGACCACTATGGACTTCCATTACAGTCGACTATGACAGTACCCCAGTCTTATTCTTCTTCTTCTCTCTTGTTTAGGAAAATTGGTACGTTATCTTATGCAAGCCGGCAGAATGGCAGCACAGTGAACTTGCACCCGAGAAAAACAGTTGCACACCATGATGAGTGAGACACACTGGCGTTACTGTACCGGTCCAGTACATGCAGGTGGTGAAGCTATTACTTTTCTATTACGGGTGGCACTGAGAATACTCTGTTACAAGGGCTACTGCTTAATTAATTTACCTTTCACCCTACAGTGCAAATGAGTACTAGAAAAGGAAAATGAAGAAGCTAAATAATTTGATTATCTATCACTTCACATGGGACGTATTTGATGACATATGGGATGACTTTAGGTGCTTTGCTTAATATTGAGTGAACAGTGATACACCCACACATGAATGACGTACTACAACTAAACTAAAGTTATTAAGAGAGGTACGGAGTGTCCACCGTAAAAACCGGATATATGCTGTGCTTGCAGTTGCAATACAAAGTACTGCTACTATTCATGGTAGTATTGGACACATTAACAATTTATTTTCCTTGCCTTCCCTACACTGGAACGGACGTGTGGGTGCGGTGGTACATGCTCTTCAAGGTAACACTTAGTTCATCCAGCGACCATCTACTCTCTCTAGATACACATGTGCTATCTAAGAGTCAGAGAATACCATGCTCCAGGCATCCATTCATTCAAAGTATACGCACACATACAGTTTCTGTTTCACCCACCCAGGCTGCTGTCCTTCCACCCATCCTTGCTTCATCATTGACCCAGCCATGCACCATACCATATTCTTTCCTTCCCAGCCACCTCGGGGGCCAAGCAAACACATATCGTTCTTCTTCGCCAGCCATCATAAAATTTCGCGTCCCACTTACTTACACCCTTCTTTCGCTTTTCGTTCATCCCATCCATCACATTCATCTAAGATCTTATTGGGATTCTTCTCACCAAAAACTTCACAGCTAAGTCGGAGTACATTTCGAGGAGGCTACTACCTGGTTGATTTGTAATACACCTGTGCAGAAAGCACACTATGCAGTCTTCAATCTCAATAAGTAAGGAATATATAGCTTACCTATTCCCGCCACCACCGTGGGAACCCCCACAGGACCGTCCGCCGGCTCTTGCACCGCTTCCTCCCCAGAGTCCTCCGAGTCCTCGCCCAACACCGCCACCTCCGCGCTGGCCCCGCCACCAGATGTTCCACCTACAAAGTACATTTAAGAATGTTAGAATACACCACTCACTACTATATAATATTTGGTCTAGGAGTAATAAAGAAATGTTAAAAAAACAGAATACAATGTAATAATTTGTGACTGTCTACTCTAAAGTAAAAATGTCCCTTTTTCCAGGGAAGGCTGTTGTCTTGCTGCACTTTTATGCACAACTGATGAATGCTTGCTTTTTATTTTTAACACACACCACTTTTTCTCCTAACAGACAGAAGCTTGACTTCTAAGAACAGGAGTCCAGGATCAAGTTCAAACCAGGTGAGAGCTCGGCTCGACCACAAGAAATGTGTCCAATTAATCGTCAGCACTAAGCACTTTTCCGTTTTCAGTTAAATAGTTTTATGACAAAGTTGATTTTAATAAATGTGTTTACCTTTAATAAAGCTATTAAACTTAAATAGACTCTGTGGTTTTTGGTCCTCCAGACTAGAGTGGATGAGCTAAAGGTTTTGGAATTTTTGCAAGCATGAGTGCCTCTGACACTTCTTGACTGTGACTCCGTACTCTTGTCCTGCATAGGATAATCTAAAGATCATTGGGGATCAATCATCGGTGACTTCGGGAGCTAAATGACTCTGCCACACTATCTAGTCAGTAAGGAGACAGTGCATAGAGCTATTGCTGAATAGAATGGGAGTACAATGGAATTGCCAAATGTCCAATCTTAGTTAGCTACACAGACAGACTAATAAGAATAATCTAGTAATACCACATGGAGTCATATTCGAGTCAGGATAAGAATTTATATCCAGTCTACAAGAAGATCAAAGACGATTTAGAAAAAATCGAATGAGGAACGCTAGGAAAAAATAGGTACTCTTTATTAAAATTTAAACTTACTGGGGCCAGCAAAGGAGCCCTCGCCTGCCCGATCCTGGCCTGCATCCTCCTGAACAGCACCCTCCTCCTGTGTCCTCTTGCCCTTGGGGGGAGCTGATGTACAACATGAAAGAAAGAAAGACCAGAAAACATGGATGAGATTTGTCAACCAAATCAAACATTTCAAAAGAACAATAACAAAATATTTTTGAGAAATAGCAAATAGATAGACAACTATTCCACGGGATCTATCTCATGTGGTATACTACGTTATTCGTATTGCCTGATTTGCGGACCGTTGACTTAGAAAGTTCCTATGTAACTCAATAAACAGACTACTAAAGAGGTTTGCCTAGGCCTGGCAGGCAGCAGTCCGCAGCACGCGAAGTGACAGACAAAGTCCATCCTGCTTGCAGATCAGTGAATACTCAAACTATCAATCCACCGACCACCGCCACCATTTCTTCTTATAGCCATGTGTCTCAAGGAAGGACTGGACTTCAGTCTGTTGGGGCTGATTTAGAAGTCCCTTGCGGCTCATTTTCCTCCATTGTTGCATGACTTTTGTGACGCAGCGGCAGAACAAAAGACTCGCCATGGTGTTGGTGCGGCGTATATATGCATCACGTTGTAAAGCCCTGCGCCATCAGGGGGCGTTCCGGCGCAAGGGAGGGCGTACCTGCGCAGGAACGAATCCTAAAAGTGGCTGAGGGAAATGTACAAGATGTCAATCAGTCACTTTTAGGACAATGATGGATGACTCAAACCCTGCGCGCTTGAAGCCGACGTACGGCTTGATGCAGCATTGGGGAGATAGGGTACCCCAGAGCATTGCTGGAGCTGCGCCATCGTTGGCACGCAACTCCAGCAATGCGCCGCCTTTACGGCACAGATGCGTAAGGCTTCTGTGACATTTTGGGCCAATGGGTGGTGGTGGCATGGCACACAATTACTGCCGCACCCCTGCTACTTTGCAGGGATGCGCCGGTAATTGAAAATATGACCCTTAGTGTCTAGCATTACGCAGTTCTTATCTTTACACTACACTCATACATAATTTCTCAGGCCAATGAAATGAACACAAAATACAAAACAAATAAGCATAGTAGCAAGCAAGGCTACTGAGAAGGAGAGCAGTGCACCTGAAATGCATAGAAGATTTTGAAATATAATTTACCTACGATGTAATCGGCAGCATTATTGCTCTTGGTAAAGAACAAAGATTTGCAAATGACAGAGCCGGATAAAGCAGAGTAGTGATGAATAGCTACTACTACTCACCAAGCCCGGGGACCTCTACGCCGAGCGCGTCCAGCAAGTCCCGCTCCCGGTCCATGACATCTGTCCAGCGGTGGGTGGCCTGGTTATATGTGCGCCGGACCCCAGAGAGCTTAAACATGGCCCGGCACACCTTCTCCCACCGCTTCCGGTGCTCCCGGATGCCATAGCCGGTTGCGATCTTGCCGCCTCCCAGGATCGTCTTGGGGAGGCGGCGCTGGACGTGGAAGATGAGTGCGGCCACCTCCTCCGCGCTAAAGATCTCCCGTGGCACCACTTGCTCCCCCCTCAAACGCCCGCACGGGAGCCGGTCACGGGGTGCGGGACCCTTCCCCTTCTCAGGGTGCTTCCCGGCTCCCTTTACCATGGTCTGGGCAGAAATAAAGTTAAATGATAAAGAAGAAATAGAATAGTGAAGAAGAAAAGAAAAGAGTTTAAAAAAGTAGTTTAAAAGTAACTAAAAGCAGCAGAAAACACAAAAATATAGAGCTAGAAAAATAGAGGGATAGATTAATAAGTAAAATAGATCAAATAAACTTCAAACAAGCAAAGGATGGCAGAGATTCAGAGAGGATACAGAAAGCATGCCCAGAACCATAGCAATGAATGAGAAACAAGATGGCCGCGCCCGTTCCCGACCGCGTGGGTAAGTTCGCGCGAGATTTTCCTCGCGAGCACGCGCAAAATTGTACTAGCGAGCAGCACAGTTTGCGAGATTACACATAGCGGCCGGAAACGGAATTACGTCACGCAAACAAGATGGCCGCGCCCGTGTACGACCGCTAGGGTAACTTGGCAAACGTATAGCTACAAGCGCCTCGCGAACACGCACAAAATCACGCGAACATACACGTCGCAAAGAAAAACTTAGTGTATTCGCAAGCATTCGCGGCTTCCGAAATCGATCTCGCACGGATTCGCGCCCCAAAAAACGCGCGAAATTGCAGAAAAAACTATTTTTGCTAAACTGAAAGCAATGAGCAGGTGCAAAAGTTCAAACTTAACATTAGTTACATTCACTCTAGTGCTTCCTGAGGGGCCCCTCCAGAGTTTGCAACTATTCTATGACCCTGCTATGACCCAAACAGCAGGCTCATAGAATAGCTACAAGTAGACCATAAAGGTCCTGGGAAAAAAAATTGCACTGCAACAGAAAGCAAATTACAGATAAGGAAGGAAGCAGGTGCCAGCCAGACTGGAACTTTCAAAATAACTGACACATTAATCAACCCCAAATTAATTCATGGCAGTTGAAGTAGGGGAGGTGTGCTTGCTTTTTTCACCCCCATAAACTACAGTGATAAACAAACCTAATGGGTGGCAGTGAGGATGTACCAGAGGGGGGCATGGGTGTCCCAGAGGGTGGCAGTGGTGAAACAGAGGGTGCTGTGAACCTGTGATGATAAACCAGACGTCGAAACAACATAGTCGCGGCCGTTGCAAGCCGAAAAGTAAGTTCACAATTGCGAAATTGTCCCAAAATCCGCGCGAACGCTCGCCAACACAAAAAACGGGAAAATCCGCAAATCCGCAAGAGTTCGCGTATTCTCGCGGATTGCGAATCCGTAAATACGCAAATTCGCGTACGCGAGATCCGCTAGATCCGCCCATGCTTACCCGTAACTAAAGTCAAAAACTTAGGCATCATGCTAGATAACAGAGCAGATGCTGTGTGTCCTTTTATACCTCTCCTATTTGCAATTCATAATGGAAAACTAGTTTTATGACCAAAGGGATATTTTCTATAGCAAAACACTCATGTGATTTACATGGTTTGCGATTCAGTAGCGTAACGAAACTTGAGGAGGCCCCCCTGCAAAGTACATGGAGGGCCCCCCTTCCGGTTCACTCGGGAGCTCTCAGGCCAGCATTCTTTGCTAAAGGGGCCCCCTGGAGTTCCGTCCCCCTCTCCCCCCGCATTGCGGGTGCTGCAGGGTCCTTTGCTGCTCTCCTTTTGCGATTGCAGAATACCGTTTTGTACATCGTGGGCAGGTTTATTATTTTATAGAGTTGCAGCACACCAACCAAAGTTTACTCAACACCACGCAAAACGTGTGTATCATAGCGTAGAGGTGTGTGTGGGCTAGCATAGGATTTGTACTGGAAGCTCACTTTACCAGAACACATTCTTAAACATTTCACATTGTGTGTGTGCTGTACTGTGCAACACGTATGGAATGTGTGGAATGTTTGGAGACATAAAATCATTTCTCCTTTAAGGGGGCGCTTTACTTTGCCGAAAAGCCCAGTGTGTCCATTATAATAGATTGGGCTTTGCATAATAAACTATGAGTGCGCTTATCTGCCCTAGTTACACCAAAGTAGCAACTTCTTGAGGAAAAATTGCGCAAAGCAATGCAAAAACGCTATTTGCGCCGACAAAAGGCCTACTTTCCAGTGGAAAAAAAAACGTTAGCGTTTGAAAGTAAATATCCTTGCAAGTTTGTGTTGCTTTGCGTTACTTTGCAGCACTTGGCTCCAGCTCAAACCATTAGTAACTCTGGCTCGAGGACTCGAGTTTTCCCCAAAATACACATCTGGATCCACTTGTCTGATACACTTTGGTAGCTCGACTGTACTGTAAGACACGTACATAGCGTTCTAATCAGCAGCATACTGAAATAAACTCAAGAATAGTAGAAGAAGCACAGCCTTCCATAAATCCATCTAAAACACGCCTGAAGAAAAATAACTTTGTCTAATAATGTGATCTGTTTGTCTTCAGGAAAATTATAACGTGTCTTCCGTTTTGGTCCTATTTTTTTTTATCTAATATACACGTTGTCAGTGAATAAGAAAAGCTTGTTTTCACAAAAGTTACCAAGGACAAAACTGAAGTGTGAACAATTGCCCTTCTGCAACGGTGAATACATGAAATGAAAAAAAATACTAGTGTTTTTGAACTGTGTCCCTTATTATTTTTCAACAAGAGCGCTACTTTAAAGTTTCATTTGGTGCACTAGAATATAACATTTGGAAGGGCTTGAGGTAGGAGTGTAAAATCGTTCCCATTTATCTCGGTACTGATCCCTAATGGAATGGCTCTTCTGGAAAGGTAGTTATTTATTTCAGAGTGGCATTTGAGAAACCTCAGATGGCCTGCTGCGTTGGCATGTGACCTTTAAAAATATTTTAGTAATTTCTTTCTCCATTGAAACAAATCAGTGTATGGTTTAGGCCCTGAAGTAAAAGACTGGTCCTGCCTATATAAGACAAGGTGGCTTTTTTAATATTACTTGAAACAGAAGGAAGAAATGTTTATTTGGGTAAATAACCACCAGGGTGTACCAGAAATGGTAAATAGATTCATTTCCTAAATAACATTTAAAGCAGTCCATGCTGAACTTATTGAGCCCATGCTGAAGGTGTTAAAGGCGAGACAACAAGCCCAGCAATGCAACATGATTTTTATTAAAAACAGCAGAATTAGTTGGGAGCTATGATTATCTAAGTTGGTCGCTTTAGTCGGTAAACAGCCTTTACAACGCTGCCTTTACTACACATGCCTTACCATGCAGGTAATTTTTGGTGCATTCACCATACATGCTTTTACCAAACATGGTAACTTATGGTAAGGTAATTGTTTTATTTTATTTTGAAGGTTTTATGTAGCTCTAGCTCCACCCGAGGGTATCAGAGCGCTTTACATCAGCAATGAAAGTACATAATGAAAACAATCATGGCAGTTAAACCAAAACGGGTTATACAGGTGGTAAAACCAATAAAAAATACAGGGGTTAATTTATGGAACATACAGCCTGATTCATCAAGCCGAAATCGGCTCGCAAAGGGCCAGATTCTGAGAATCTGACCCTTTGCGAGCGCTATTTTTGCATTTGGGATTCATCATCCCAAATACAAAAATCGGTAATAGCGATTTCGCTATTTTGCGAGGAATTACATTTAAGGAATCTCTATTTGAGATTCCTTAAATGCAATTCATCATCCATTTAAAAAATGCGAATTCGCAATTTCGGCCCGCTATTTACCGCGAGGTCAAACCTCGTGGTAAATAGCGAAAACTTAGAAAAATGCTTTTAAAAGCATTTTTCTAAGTTGCATATTGCACACACACATGTCCTTTGGACATGTGTGTGCGCAACACCTGTTTCAATTTGCATTTAAGGGGTGCTACAGGGTGTCCTTTGGACACCCCTGGCACCCTTTAAATCGCTATCCTATTTGCGATTAGCTAATTGCTAATCGCAAATAAGGAATACTCCCCATTCATTTCTATGGGCCTTTTGGCCCATAGGAATGAATGGGGAGTTATTCCTTATTTGCGATTAGCAATTTGCTAATCGCAAATAAGGAATGTGTAGGAATCGCATTTCTTTATGCAATTTCTACATGAATGCCGTTTTGCAAGTCCTTAATAGCGATTCCTTATGAATCGCTATTAGGGGCTCGCAAAATGGGTGAATGATGAATCAGGCTGATAGTGATTAGAGGTACATATAGACAGAGATAGAGAAAGAGAAGCAAGTTGCCGGAACCAGGATGATTACTGAAAATAGTAAATTTAACAGTATGTCAAGGAGGGTTCAAAGGACAAAGTAGGTATTGTGGGGAGAAGAGAGGGGGAGGCGGGAGGAGGGAGAGTGTTGTGGCAAGAGAAAAAGAAGGGGGATGAGTTTGGGAAGGGGAGAAGTCTAAGTAGGGAGAAGGAGAGGTAGTCATAAAGGAGATCCGGAATTTAATTTCCCCAAAATTTAGTGAGCAAATGACTTTTAAGGTCTTTTTTTAATCTAGAGTAGGAAGGGTTGCAACGAAGGTCTTTGGGTAGGGCATTCCAAATGGTTGGGGCCGGATGTATGATGTTACAACGCCTACTTTTACAACGCCTACCTTTACATCGTAAGTTTTACAACGCATACCAGTACAACGCATAATGCTTTTGGGCGCTGGATAGTGAATAGTTTAATTTACTATTCCAACTCCAGTCCCCGTGGATAGTAGGGAAGGTTATTGGATAGTAAATTAACCTATTCCCTATCCTAGAGCGCCCCCCAGAGCAATGCGTTGTAATAGTTTGCGTTGTAAAAGTTGCGTTGTAATGGTAGTTCGTTGTAAAAGTTTCGTTGTAAAGGTTGTATACCGTTGGGGCCTTACCAGAGAAAGAGCGGGATTTTGAAGCAGCTTTTTTTAGTAGGGGGGAATGAGAAGAAGTGTTGGTGCTTCTCAGTGCTCGAGCACAGCCAGCTTTTTTAAGTTTAGTTGAGAGGTAGGATGGGATCTTCTGGTAAAGGGCTTTGTGAGTAATACAGGCAATTATATAGGAGGGTCTGCCTTCAATGGGGAGCCACTTGAGGGACTTGAGGGCAGGGGAGATGTGGTCGAAGCGTCAACAGTTTATTGTTAGCCTGGCGGCGAGGTTGAGAACAGATTTGATGGGGGCAAAGTGGATTTTGGGGATGCCATTACGATAGTTAATTATGGATAGAACAAGAGGCTGGATAGTTAATTTAAGGTCTTCAGCTGGGATAAAAGGTTTGACTTTTTTGAGAAGTCAGAGAGTGAAAATAACTTTTTGCTGAGTTCTTGACATGGGAATTTAGTGTGAGTGTAATGTTGAGGGTGATGCTGAGTGATTTAACCGAATCGGCGAGGGAGAGAGAGCATTAAGGTCGGCGATCCACGATTGGATGGGGAGAGGGTTGTTTTTGGGAGAGAAGAGGATGATCTCAGTTTTGTTCGGGTTGAGTTTCAGATGATTGTTGTGGAACCAGGTTTGGATCTTTGTTAAGGCCGTGTTAAGGTGCAGGATACCAACATGGGATTTTATTTTGTAGTACAATTGGGTATCATCAGCATATAGGTGGTAGTTGATTTTTTCTTGTTTGAGTATCCAGGTAAGGGGTTCCATAAAGAGGTTAAAGAGAGCGGGAGAGAGGATGGATCCTTGAGGGACTCCAAACGAGACAGGGGTTGGGTTAGAGAGGCAGTTTTGTATTTTAATTTGCTGGGTTCTATGTTGAAAGTGGCAGGTGAACCAATTAAGGACAGTGCCACTGAGGCCGAAGCAATTTTTTTGTGTGTTGAGTAAGTTTGGGTGGTAAACTGTATCAAATACCATGGAAAGGTCAAGAAGGATGAGAAGGTAGGTCTCGCCCTTGTCCAGGGCTAGGTGAATATCATCGACTATATTGAGAAGCGCGGTTTCCGTGCTGCACCCTTTGCGGAAGCCAGATTGAAGGGGGTCAAGCAGGTTGAACGTGTCAATGTGTTTGTCCAGTTGGAGGAGGGCGCATTTTTCCAGGGCTTTGCAGAGGAGGGGAGGTTGGAGATAGGACGGAGATTATTAGGAGATTATTAGGGTCGTTGGGGATTTTTGGGGATGCTAGTGATTTGCCCGAGTTGAAGGGAGAAGGGCACACTCCCTGTTGAGAGGGAGGTGTTGATGATGTTGGTCCAGTAGGGGACTATGACATGTTTGAGATCTTGGATGAGTGTGGAAGGGAGTGGGTCTTTGGTGTGGGACGAAGGTTTGATTTTGGCTAAAATGTTGAAGACCTCCTGTTCGATACAGTTCGGATACAGGGTGGAAATTAGCCATGAGGCGTTATTTTTAAGCGGAAGGGAAATGGGTTCCAGTGCGGTATGGGTAGGGAGGGGGTTAGAGGGGGTCAGGGAAGTGTTTGAGGGGGGAGGGGGAAAAGGTGTGGTAATCAGGAGTGTTCGAGGGGTGAGCGAGGGTGGAGTATCGAGGAAAGCGCGGTCTGTTTTTGTGATTTTTTCACAGAAAAAAGTTGGCAATTTCTTCGCATTTGTTAGTGGAGGCCACCGGGTTAAGGGACGCAGGGTTGGTTTGGTTTCTAATAATGTTGAACAGTTCTCTGGGACTATTTTTGGCGCGAGTGAGTTGAAGACAAAAGAATGATGCTTTCTCTGAAAAGATGTGTTTTTTGTAAGAGGATCTTGCAGTTCTAAGGAGGGCAAGATGGGATGGGGAGGGGTGTTGTCTCCATGTTCTTTTCGCCTGTCTCAGTGAGCGTCTTTCTTTATTAAGGTCTAGGGTGAACCATGATTTAGAGGGGGCATTTTTTAATGTCCTAGTTTTCAGAGGGGAAAGTTGGTCTAACACCTCCGTTACAGTTTTGTTGAAATGCTCCGTGAGATCATTAGCATTTGAAGAGGGGGGGAGAGACTAAGTTGGGATTGGAGTTTATGTTCAAGTGCGCCAGGAGGGACTTGTTTAAAATTTCTAGCAACAATTGTAGCTTTATTTATTTTTATAGGGGCAGGAGGCGCTGCGGGGGATATTATGAACAAAATGAGATGGTGGTCTGACCAGTCAATGGGGATGATGTTGGATAGGGATGTAAGATCTGGGTTGGAGATGAGTGCGTCTGAGATAGCTCCTTTGGCGTGGGTAGGGGAGAGGCAAAGTTGCTTGAGGTCGGTAATCTCAAGGAGATTATTGATGAGGTTGATTGTCGGGTCATTAGGTCTGTTTCAGTGGAATGTTGAGATCTCCAAGGAAAAGATTTTTGGAGCTAGGGAGTAAAGATTTAGTTAAGAGGTCGGAGAATTCTTCTGCAAAGGGAAGGGGTTCCCCAGGGGGATGATAGATGTTATGCATTCATATTGGGGGGGAGCATTTCATTTTGAGTTCGACGCCCAAGTATTCAAACATTGAGTAGTCAGTGTTATTATTAGGGGAGAGTAGAAGTTCTTCTATAAAGATGATTGCTGGGCCACCCCCTATTTTTTCAGGTCGATCTCTTCTGAGGATAGAGAAGCCAGGTGGGGTCAGAAGGTCAATGATGAGTGTCGAATGGTCTTTGAGACAGGTTTCAGTGAGGAAAGCGATATCTGTATCTTCATTAGAATGGTTTCAGAGATTTCTTTTGCATGTGGGACAGCTGAACGGAAGTTTACGATCATGCAGGTAAGGGGTTTGGGTTTGGCGATCGGAGGGGGGAGTAATTGAATACTAGTAAGTTGGGGGGGTCTTGGGGAGCTAGGAGGCTCCGGGATTCTGCTGGTCCCCAGAATAACAGGGATTTTGGAGTGAGAGGGTGGAGATTCTTTAAGTAGCGGGTTGTTAAGGTAAAGGGCAGAGAGGTCAGGGGTGGAGTAGGTGTCAGAGGTTCAAAGGGGTCTGTGAGAGCGGGAGAGGAGTGGCATTGTTAACCCATGTTTGGGCTCTAAATGCTTTTGGGAGTTAGCATAAAGGGGGGCGGGGCAGGAGGTGCGGGCAATAGGTTTGTAGGATTTGAATCGGTTGAAATCTTATCGCAGTAGGGTAAGTTCAGTAGCTAGGGTAACAAGATTATCGTCCAAGTTACGAAGATTCTGGCTGACGTTAAGGAGGAGGGAGGTAGTGGTAGTTGGAGTGGAGGGGGTGTTAGGGGCAGAGTGACTAGAGAGATGAGGTTGGCATCTAGGTTTGAGCGGTTCATCCGGGGGGACTGGTGTGGGTAGGTCTGTGTTTAAATGAGGAGAGTGGGAGGCCAGGTGAGGGAAGGGTAGTACGGCCTGGTGTTGGAGGGGAGGGATGGGAATGATGTGCAATGGCTTGGAGGGGGGTGGTAAGGAAGGTGGGAGGCAAGGGGAGCATTGAAGGTGTGAAAGGGGAAGTGGTATAGGCATAGTGGATGGGTGAGAGGTAAGAGGACAGGGGTCAGGACCCAGGGGGAAACAGTCGTTTTTACTGTTGTTTGACGAATCCTCACAAAAGTACCAATATGAATACCCCAGCCACACTGCTGTCTTAAAAGTTTTAGGGTGATTTATCAAGTGGGCGTCAAGAAAAAGGGGGGGGTTCCCAAAATGCGTTTTCTCCATGTTAAATTCTATAGGAAACTTTAGACACGGCTACAACCCGAACTGCTGAAAGGATTACACCAAATTTGGCAAAAAAGGTAGCTTTTGGTTCAGAAAGCACTCTTTTTGTTCAGTGTGTCAATCCGTTCAGTAGTTCCTGAGAAATGTAAATATTTCTTTGATATACAAATGTGGCCACAAACCCTCCCGATCTCGTGCCTGTAATCTGATTGGCTGCCAACAGTTCCAACAGGGAAGTGCTGACAGCCATCTTGTGAATCGGTTGAATCGGGTCACTAGAAAAAAGGTTAAAAAGCAATAAAAAACCAAGAAAAGGGCGCGGGGTTGAAATCGCCTTCCCCCTAGGCCTGCTCAGGGGGTCCCACAGGGAACCCAGGGTCAAAAAAAGCATTTAAAAAAAAGATTTCTGTGGGATTCGCGCTGGGTGCGCGAATCTGGCATAAAATTAAAAAATTAAAATGAAGGGCGTTCTCCCAAAAAATCGGCCTAGGGAGGGGGGCCCGCACTGCTCCCCTCATTTATAAAAAAAGAAATGGCAAAGCCCTGGGGGATGGGGTTCCCTGGGCCAAAAATGGCTGGGGGAGGCTCAGCCCCCCTCTCTTAAAAAAATGTGGCTGAGTCTCGGAGGATGAGGTCCCCGGGCCGAAATCGGCCTGGGAAGGGGGGGCCACATGCCCCCCTTTCCCTATGTATTAAAATAAGAACATAGGCCTAGCCCCGGGGATGGAGACCCAGGGGCCGAAATCGGCTCCCTCCCTTTTTAATGTAATAAAAAAATTGGTCAGGCATCCGGGTATGGGGTACCCGGGGCCAAAAGGGTGAAAGGTAAGTGGGCCACACAGCCCACCTCCTAAAATAAAAAAATAACAAATCCGGCAACTCGCCGGAGGCCCCGCCCCCTTTTTCCACTACTCTGCAAATGTGGATCAGCCCTCTCTTAGTTGGGGGATGAAGTCCCCATCACTGCTGAGGGTCTTTAGGGGCCACCTAGCCCACCAGGTACCTCCACTAAGCCCAACACAGTGGAATTGCTGGGAATTGGTCGAAGGCCAGGTCCCTTTTTACAACACTCAGCAAAAGCTCCTCTTGGCGCACTGCTGATGGAGGGATGAGGTACCCCTATGCCTGAGGGCCTCAAGACTAAAGTGGACTTCACGCCCCAAGCAGCAGTGCACCAGGAGGAGCATTTGCAGAGTGGTAGAGAAAGGGGGGAGTGGCCTTTGCCCACCTCTCAGCAATTCAGATATGTGGGGCTTACTTAAGGTAACAGGAGAGCTAGTTGGCCCGCAGGGACCCTCAAGAGGTAAGGGGACTTCATCCCCAACTAAGAGCGTGCCAGGAGGTGCATTTGCTGAGTGGTGGAGAAAGGGGCCATGGCCTGTCAGCACCTTTTAGCAATCCCACTATGTGGGGTTTAGTTGGCCACTGAGGATCCCTAGCAGGAAGCGTATATGCAGAGTGGTGGACAAAGGGGGCATGGCCTGCTATCAGAAGTCACCACATCTGCTGTGTGGGACTTACTGCAGGTAATAGGAGGGGTGGTTGCCCCCCAAGGCCATCATTTGGGGGCAACTAACCCTACTGTTACCTCCAGTAAGTCCAGTAAGTCCCACACAGTGGGATTCTAAGAGGTCTTCAGCGGCAACATCCCCCTTTCTCCACGATTCTGCAAAGGTGCCTCCTGGTGCACTAATGGTTGAGGGATTAAGTCCACTTTACTCCAGAGGGGTATTGGGGGCCAAGAAGCCCTCATGGTAGCTCCTGTATGTCCTACACAGTGGTATTCCAAAGTGCTGCTTCCAGTGACTGTGAGTGTTTTTTTAAAGTTTAGGAGTGTTAAATATATATACCAAGGTGTATGAGAATTGCACTCTGCCAAGTGTAAAGATCTGCGTCCTCTTGTGACTCAGGCATGTCTCTACTTCTGCAAGCATTCTAACATGTGCTGTGCATTTGAAGATACTAGTTTAAAAACCCGGTAGCTTCTCAAACAGGTGCACAAATCTTCTCAGTTCTGCTCCATCAATCAGTAGGTGAGAGAATTATGACTTAACTATGTAGGTGTCATAGAACCCCTAAAAAGGACTGTTTAATACCTATGTGCCCTGTATTATGAGCAGAACGGAATATATACACCTTCTTATACAGAAACTTACAGAGCAAGTGGTCTGAAACACAGGTATTCTACTATTTCAGGGTTTCTTTTTATGTATCATGTCACTAGGAAACAGCACAAACACACACATTGAAGCCTTCAGAAACATAGTGAGACTTACAACAGTGGCATGGGAAGGGTTGCTGTTTTATATTTGGCTAGGCCCAACATTATGAGCAGTCGGTGAATAGTGAAGCTGCCAGAGAAAAGTGAGTTTTAAGACATGTTGGCAGAGGGATTAGTGAGTAGGCTACTTTGTATAAGTCTCTGGAGAAGTGCACTTGAAGTAGTCTCTATAAATGTAGGTGGGAAGTGCACTCTGTCAAGTTTAAATGGCTGCCTACTCTCATGACTGAGGTATGTGTGTGCTTGTAAATGTATTCTAACACACGTTGTGCATCTGAAGATGCTAGCTTACACACCTGGTATCTTCTCATAGAGGTGCACACATCTTCTCAGTTTTGCTCCATCATTCATTCGCTGAAGTAGGCAAGTCTTACCTTTGTAGGTGTCACAGAATCCCTCAAGTAGACTGTTTAATACCCACGTGGGCTGGATTATGAGCACAAAGGAAAGCATACATCTTCTACAGAAACTTACAGAGCATGCAGTCTGAAACACAGGTATTACACTATTTCTAGGTTTCTTTTTATGTATCAGGTCACTAGGAAAAGGCACAGACACACGCAATGAAGCCTTCGGAAACATGGTGAGACTTACTACAGTGACATGGGAAGGGTTTCGATTTTATACGTGGTTAGGCCCAACATACTGAGCAGTCACGGATTAGTGATTAGGCTACTTCATATGGGTCTCTAGAATAGTACACTTTAAGTAGGCTGTATAAATGTAGGTCTCTTCTTGCAAAGGGAAGTGCACTTTGTCAAGTTTAAGGTTTGCCTGCTAGCGTGACTCAAGTATGTGTCTACTTACACATGTATTCTGACACGTGCTGTGCTTCAGAAGATGCTAGCTTAAAAACCTAGTAGCTTCTCATACAGGTCCACAAATCTTCTCAGTTCTGCTCTATCATTCAGTCGCAGAAGCAGTCATGTCTTACCTATTTGGTGGCGCAGAACTCCTCAAATTAGCTGTTGAATCACCATGTGCCCTGTATTGTGAGCAGAAAGGAACATATACACCTTCTTCTACTGAAACTTTCAGAGCATGCTGTCTGAAACACAGGTATTCTACTATTTCTAGGTTTCTTTTTATGTGTCTTGTCAATAGGAAAAGGCACACACACACAGGCATTGAAGGCTGCGGAAACATGGTGAGACTTATAACAGTGGCATGGGAAGGGTTGCTTTTTTATATTTGACTACGCCCAACATTGTGAGGAGTCAGTGTTAGTGAAGCTTGCCAGAGAAAAATGAGGAAAGAGAAGAGTGAGCATTAAACTGGTTACCGTACGAAGCCAGAATTCAACTAAAAATGGCATGCATCACTCACAAAGCGCTTCACTACAATACACCGAGATACCTGGCCCAGAAAATTGAACTATCGGGAGGAAACAGACCAGCTAGGAGTGCCAAGGAGTTAGTGCTGAGACCACCCTTCTTCCGGAAGAAGAAAACCTACGAGAGAGCTTTCTCAGGAGCAGCACCCAGAATATGGAACTCTCTTCCACCAAACATTAGAAAAATAAGAAACACAGCATCTTTCAAGAGGGAACTAAAAATATTTCTAATGAGCAAATACCTCCCATAGACGTGTCTAATCTTTTATGCTCCATGTTAGACTCGTGTAACCTTTTAATGTGTTATCGATCGATACTTAATACGCCATTTAACCAGCATAGTTGTACTATACAAAACTGAATCTATTGTTCTATACATGACTGTTGTATATTCTACCTCAAGCAATGTAAAGCGCTCTGATACCCAAGGGTCTAGTTCGCGCTATACAAAACTCTCTAAATAAATAAATAAATAAATAAATAGAAGCTGTAAAAGGAATGGGAGGTGTAATATATGTTGGCAGAAGGATTAGGGATTTCATTACTTTGTATGAGTCTCTGCAAAGGTACACTTGAAGTAGATCATATACATTTAGGTGTCTGCTTGCAATGGGAAGTGCACTCTGTCAAGTTTAAATGTCTCATACAGGTGCACACATCTTCTCAGTTCTGCTCTATCATTAGGTTGCAGAAGCACATGTCTTACCTTTGTGGGTGTCGCAAAACCTCTCAAATAGACTGTTGAATACCCACGTGCCCAGTATTATGACCAGAAAGGAATATATACGCCTTCTTCTACAGAACATTAGAGAGCATGTGGTCTGAAACATAGGTATTCTACTATTTCCAGATCTCTTTTCATGTATCATGGCACTAAGAAAAGGCCCAGACACATGCATTGAAGCCTTTGGAAACATGATGAGACTTACAACCCTGACATGGGAAGGGTTGCTGTTTTATATTTGGCTAGGCCCAAGATTCTGAACAGTTGGTGAATAGTGAAGATGCAAGAGAAAAGTGAGGGTTAAGACATGTTGGCAGAGGGATTAGGGATTACGCTAATTCATATGAGTCTCTCAACAGGTACAATTGAAGTAGACCATATAAATGTAGGTGTCTGCTTGCAATGGGAAGTGCAGTCTGTCAAGTTTAAATGCCTTTATGCTCTTGTGACTCAGGTAAGTGTCTTCTTGTACAGGTATTCTGACACCTGCTGTGCGTCTAAAGAGACTAGCTTAACAAGCTGGTAGCTTCTCATAAAGGTGCACAAATCTTCTCAGACACTACACATACACTCATTCAATCATACACGCATAAGTAATGTACTCATCCAATCACTCAGGCATTACCCCTGCACTCATCCATTCACTTAGGTGCTACCCATTCACTCATTCAATCACCCAGGCACGACCCATGCACTCATCAAATCACTCAGGCACTACCGTTGCACTCAACCATTCACTGAGACACTACCCAGGCACTCATCCATTCTCTCAAGCACTTCCCATGCACTCATGCAATGACTCATGCACTACCCTTGCACTCATCCATTTACTTAGGCACTATCAATGCACTCATTCAATCACCCAGGCACTAGCCTTGCACTCATTCATTCATTCATTCACTCAGGCAGTACCCATGCACTCATCCATTTACTGAAGCTCTACCCATGAAGTCATCCAATCAGTGACACACTACTCATGCACTCATCCAATCAGGCAGACACTACCTATTGATTCGTCTTGTTCTTTTTTGAACCAAAATATATGGTTCTGTAACAACCAATCTTTTTCTTTTTTTTAAAACTATTTTATAATTTTTTGTTTGTTTCTGACTATTTTGTAGTTTTGTTGGTGTTTTTTTTCGATTTTTAACATGAACATTTAAACACAAAAAACAAACACAAAACAGCGTGCCTAATTGGGTAATACAATAAGTTAACAACATTGGCTGTTAATGGTGTCCAACACAAAAAGAACAATTGATGGACAGAATGCAGAACAATGGCATACATTCTCCCCAGTACAGCGATCTGGGCCTAAATCCATCCTTTTTTTGCTCACCATGCCCTTCCAGTTTGCACCCAGTCATATGCAAATCAGTCTTGACCCTGCGGACAATGGGAACAGCCCACCCCTAACTGCCAGGCCAGGTCCTCCCTGGACTGGAAACAGGCATCCTAGGACCGGTTTCTGGGTTTCACCCCTCATCAGCCAGGATAGCTTGACTCCAGTGGCATGGAGAGCAGGCGACCCACGTCTGGGCATACCTGTCCCACTAGGGGTGACAAACGCAAAAAGAACAATTGATGGACAGAATGCGGAACAATGTCATACTTTCACCCCAGTACAGATATCTGGACTTAAATCCATCATTTTTTTGCCCACCGTGACATTCCAGTTTGGACCCAGCCATATGCAAATCAGTCTTGACCCTGCACCCAATGTAAACAGTCCAGCTTGAACTGCCAGGCCAGGACCTCCCTGGACTGGAAACAAGCAACCTAGGACCGGTTTCGGGGTTTCACCCCTCACCCGCCAGGATAGCTTGACTCCAGTGGCATGGAGAGCACAGGACCCACGTCTGGGCATACCCGTCCCACTCGGGATGACAAGCGCAAAAAGACCACTTGATGAACAGAATGCAGAACAATGTCATACATTCACCCCAGTACAGAGATCTGGGCCTAAATCCATCGTTTTTTTGCTCACCAAGGCATTCCAGTTTGGACCCAGCCACACCCAAATCAGTCTTGATCCTGCGCCCAATAGGAACAGTCCGGCCCGAACTCCCAGGCCAGGACCTCACTGGACTGGAAACAAGCTTCCTCGGATCGGTTTTGGAGTTTCACCCCTCATTAGCCAGGATAACTTGACTCCAGTGGCATTGAGAGCAGAGGACCCACGTCTGGGCATACCCATCCTACTTGGGGGTGACAAACGCAAAAAGAACAATTGATGGACAGAATGCAGAACAATGTCTTACATTCACCCCAGTACAGAGGCCTGGGCCTAAATCCATTGTTTTTTACTCACCATGCCATTCCAGTTTGTACTCAGACATATTCAAATCGGTCTTGACCCCACAGCCAATGGGAACAGTCCACCTCGAACTTCTAGGCCTCCATGAACTGAAAACAAGCATCCTAGGACCAGTTTTGGGGTTTCACCCCTCATCAGCAAAGCTAGCTTGACTCCAGTGGCATGGAGAGCATGGGACCCACGTCTGGGCATACCCATCCCACTCGGGGTAAATAATGCAAAAAGAACAATTGATGGACCGAATGCAGAACAATGTCATGGCTATTGAAGGGTGTTGCCCAGATATTGGTCCCAAGATACTTGTTTCCAGTTCAGGGAAGACCTGGCTTGGCAGTTCGAGCTGGACTGTTCCCATGAGGCACAGGGTAAAGACTGATTTGCATATAGCTGGCTCTGAACTGAGGTGTTGAAGTGAGCTAAAGAATGATGATGATTCATCCCAAATCTGTGACTGGGGGTGAGTGTCTGAAAAGTTTCAACACTCTGTCCATCATCTCCTTGTCTTTGCTTAGTTCTCCCAAAGTTATCAGGTTAACAACAGACGTGGGTTTCTTGCTCACTTGGCCACTGGATTGGCAGTTCAGGCTGGACTGTTCCCATGAGGCGCAGGGTCAAGACTGAATTGCATATAGCTGGGTCTGCGAAATGGTGAAAAATCTCTGCGAGCACGCGCAGAGTTCCATGAACATGCGGATTTGCTTGTTCCACCGGTTCACAATGCTTTTTTCCAGTTTGCGAAAGCTGTTTGCATGCTCGGAGGGAAATATCTTGTGTACATTTTAAAAAAGTGAACAAGCAAAATATTCTGCGAAGCCGCAGATTGCCGAATTTCTGGCATTTCAGAGTCCTCTCCCGCGGAATGCGAAATTACCCAAATTCCGCAAGCAGAATGGAATTTACCGCCCAGGCGAACAGAGGTGGCAAAGTGAGCTAAAGAATGATGATTCAACCCAGATCTGTGACTGGGGGTGAGTGTTTGAAAAGTTTCAGCGCTCTGTCCATCATCTCCTTGTGTTTGCCTAGTTCGCCCAAAGTTGGCAGGGTATGCCCAGACATGGGTCGCTTGCTCACTTTGCCACTGGATTCAGGCCAGCCTGCCTGATGAAGTATGTTACCCAGAAATCGTTCCCAGGATGCTTGTTTTTTGTTCAGTCGGACTGTTCCCATGAGGCACAGCGTCAAGACTGATTTGTATATAGCCGGGTCTGAACTGAGGTGGCGAAGTGAGCTAAAGAATGATGATGATTCAACCCAGATCTGTGACTGGTGGTGAGTGTCTGAAAAGTTTCAGCGCTCTGTCCATCATCTCCTTGTGTTTGCTCAAAGTTTGCAGGGTATGCCCAGACGTGGGTCCCTTGCTTACTTTGCTACTGGATTTAAGCTAGCCTGGCTGATGAAGGGTGTTACCCACAAACCAGTCCCAGGATGCTTGTTTCCAGTTCAGGGAAGACCTGGATTGGCAGTTTGGGCTGGACTGTTCCCATGAGTCACAGGGTCAAGACTGATTTCCATATATCTGGGTCTGAATTGAAGTGGTGAAGTGAGCTCAAGAATGATGATGATTCAACCCAGATCTGTGACTGGTGGTGAGTGTCTGAAAAGTTTCAGCGCTCTGTCCATCATCTCCTTGTGTTTGCTTTGTTATGGATTGGACAACATGTTCCCCCATGATAAACACAGCACTACATTTCGTCAGAGTGATCTTTTATGCTGATGATACTCAGCTTGTGTTTTCTTTTAAGAACCACTCTGACAGCTCCCTGGTCCGTTTTCGCCACTGTCTGGTTAACATCGCCTCATGGATGTCCACCAACAACTTAAAATTAAATACTGACAAGACGGAGGTACTATTTTTTAATCAAAAATCTGCTATTCCCTCCAATATCTGGTGGCCATCTCAACTTAATCCCCCTCCTGTGCCTGTGCAAGCTGCCCGCAATCTGGGCTTTCAATTCGACACAGCTCTGTCCTGCAAGACTCAAATTAATAAGGTTTCATCATCCTGCTTCGGAAAACTCCGAATGATTAAAAAAATCATCCCTTTCTTGCCTTTTGAGTCCCGCAGAACAGTAGTACATGCTTTAATTACATCCCATCTGGATTACTCAAACAGTCTTTACGTCGGCGCCCCTGCATATCTCATTAACCGTCTGCAAATTGTGCAGAACTCGGCGGCGCGGCTGATTTGTAACATTCCTTATCGCCACTCGATTTCACCTCACCTGGCCAAACTCCACTGGTTACCTGTGAGATATCGCATTCAGTTTAAGGCCCTGGTCTTTGCCTTCAGAGCTCTCAATGGTCGTGGCCCGGCATTTCTAAGGCACAGAATCAGGAGGTCTCATGCAACAAGGGATCTTAGATCCAACCATCTTTGCCTTATGTTCTGCCCACGCTTCCGTTTGACTCGCACAGGTGGTAGGGCTTTTGCCGTGGCCACTTCCAGACTGTGGAACTCACTTCCTGAAGAACTCAGATTCCTTTCATCTGAGGCTATATTCCGCAGGAAACTCAAAACCTGGTTCTTCTCTCGGATCTAGCCAGACGGAACTCTCTGACTGACCCTCTAGGACTTCACACACTGTCAGCGCCGGGACACCCCCTTTGGGGGTAGCTGTTTGCGCTTTAAAAGTGACTAAATAAAAATAAATAAACAAATAAATTTCAGGCAGAAAAGTCCAGCTTTTCAAAATCAGGCAGAGTAGGAGGAATGGTCTGCAGCCTGTACATCTTGGCCACCTTCATTTGCATTAATTCTTACAATTTCTGCTCTTGCAAGATGGTTTTCGTGCATCGTCTTCAGGTGCTTGTACATTGAAGATGTTCCTCAAGAATATTTCTTGTCAGATCTCCGAGACAGCACCTTTTTGCACATCCTGCAGGTCACCTTCTGCACATTCACTTTCTTCTGGCCCTTCTCTCCTTCCTCTTTCACGGTGGCTCATCTTCTTTCTCCAAAAGGGTCTGGTTCTTCACCTCATGCAGGCCTGATGATGTTGTCATTAAAAATTTTCAAATTGAAAATCCCCAAAACACTAATCTATATGCAAAATAGTTTCTCCTAGAGTCAGTGTGTTTGTTGTCAACCACACCCTAAATGATGACGAATTATGTAAAATGTGACATCATCAGCAGTGGATTGCGGGCGCGCGAGTTATAGTTAACGAAGGAATTTCAGTAGTTTTGTACGAGTGAAATGTCCAGCTAATTATGCGCGGGAGTCTCGATGGATTATTTTTTATGCTTTTTTGGCCCTGGGGGTCCTTGTGGGACCCCCTGAGCAGGCCTAGGGGCTCGGGGTGTTTCTACCCTGCCCCAAATTTGTGTTTTTTGTGGTTCTACCGAGGCACAAGATGGCTGCCAACACTTCCTGGTTTGGAGTGTTGACAGCCAATTAGAATACAGCTTGTGCACGGCAGGGTGCGCTTAGGGTGCGCTTAGGGTGGGCGGATCCTGCACGGCCATAGATAAATATTTTAATTGTGATTTTCTCAGGAACTACTGAATGGATTTACACCATTTAAGCAAATGACACGAGTCTGAACCAAGGACTAGCTCTTTGCCAATTTTGGTGTAATTCCGTTCGGCGGTTAGAGCTGTAGCTGCAATGAACGGTTCCTATGGGAAATTGTGTAGGGAAGACACTTTTTGGAACCCCCTTTTTTCTCGGCCCCCACTTAACAAATCACCCCCAAACTTTCAGGATAGGAGCTGACCTGAGCGCCCCATGAGTTTTTAAAATTTCGCGAAGATTCGTCAACCGGCGCCAAAGTTATTCCAAATAGAATGTTGCTGATTTCCTATGGAAAATAGGTCCTAACTATAACTACCTACTGGCGACCGCCAGTAGGTAATATGTATATATATATTCACTGAAAAAACCATAGGTTTCACACCAGATATAGTTAGGAATTAGCATTTAAAAAACCTAATAAATTCACTGAAAAAAATATAGGTTTCACACCAGTTATAGTTAGCTGGAAATTTTACTCGCATAAAACCAATGAAATTCCCACGTTATAGTTAGTTGGACTCACTATAACTTGCGCGTGCAATGCACTGCTGATGATGTCACATATTACATCACTCATGACATGGTCAGTGACATCACTCATGACATCACTGATGACACCATCCAGTGAATGTGTGTATTTAAAAAAAAAATATGTGTTATATATGTATATGTAAAAGTTGATGGAAGAATAAATGTTTAAATAAGTGTTTACATGGATGTTTTTTAAAAAAAAAAATGATTGGTTAACTGGCTTATTAAGTGTATCTTAGTGAAGACATATATTAGTGAGTAATGTTTAAATATTTAAATATATGGATTAGTGTTTCACTTTGTGTATAAGTGGCTGCATGGGTTGGTGAGTAGCTACATGTGTAGGTATATGGGTTATTAGATTTTTTTTTAATATCAGTATGAGTGTCTATATGTTTGGTGGGGGTATTACTTAGAACATAGATGCATGAGTGACTGACTCTCTCTTTGTATGTGTTTTGAAGACTGTATGGGTGGATGAGTGTGTACATGTGTGTGTTAGTGAGTGAATGACTGTCTCACTAGTGTCTTTATCAGTAACTACATATGATTTAATCTAATATATGTGAATATTGATGTATATAAGTGAGTATATGTGAGAGTGAGGGATTGTAAGAGTTCCTGTTTAAATAAGTATGTGTTTCTATAAGTGATTGTTTAAGAGAGTTAGTATGTTTAAGTTTCCTTAAATGTAAGGTGGTAGTGTGTGTATAGCTGTATATGCAAATAAATGGATATTCAATAGTTTATTTGCATGTGTGAGTATGTGTGAGAGTATCTTTTGCATGACTGTCGGTGTGTAACAGGATGTATAGGTGTATCACTACATATGATGAGTGAGTATATGTAAGAGTGACTATATAGAACTGTTGGTGAATGAGTGGATGTGTATATAGATGGTGAAATTATTGAATTGGTTGTTATAACTGGTATGGGTATCTCCATTTTTTTGAAAATTTTAGTTTCTATTTTTGAATATGTGTTTCCAGGGTTACATTACATTGAAAGGAGTCTGTCATTCTGTCACAAGGATGGTGTCATCAGTGATGTCATGAGTGATGTCACTGACCATGTCATGAGTGATGTAATATGTGACGTCATCAGCAGTTGTCAGGATTTCTTTAGTTAGAGTTCAGAAAAGGAAACATCGACCTCGACGCAAGGGTTTCATCTCCTCGGGGTGGAAGAAAAGGCACCGGATAACCATCCTGATGTGCAACCAGTGTTTGAGGGTTATACAGAACTCAGCAGGAAATCAAACATGGCGGAGCAGAACGGACGCAGCCACTACAGGTCAGCAGTCTAGTGTCTGCTCAGCGCGTGAGCATCAAAGCAAACGAGGTGCGTGTTCGTAATTCGAACTGCGCACTTCAACTGTGTTCCGGCGGACAAAGCACGTTCAGCTTTGAGCTCCGTGCCGGAATTGAAAACAAAAGTTCGAGAATCTTGTCACAGATCTTCTGAAAAAGACTACAGTGTTTCCGAAGCAACCAAGTATCGCATGCGCAACGAGGGATGCCTTTTCAGCTGATTTGAGGAGAAGCAGAATCCAGTCAGGCTTGTTTGTTTATTTCTTCTTTTAAGTGGAATTATCCAAGAGAACTTTAGTTGAAAACATTTCCTGAAATTAGTATTTCGAAGACAACGAAAACTGGGACATTCAGAATTTGGCATTCACCTCAGTCTTGGGTCCTTATTCTAAATTGCCAGTCAAGAAATCCGCAGAAGCGCAGTTGAACCTATGAGCCCCTTCACGCTACAATCAGGTAATGAGTGGTAGCAAATTTTAGGAGAGTTTAGAAGTCACGCACAGTTATCTAGGAGGGTAAAATTTCATGTAATTCTGTTTTCTCCTTTCAGCATTGAAGTAGCCAGAGGGAATTAATACAGCCATTAAAATACAAGAGAGAAGCAAAGGCCTAAAACACTAGGGGTAATTGTGGTTTTAAAGTATAATGTTTACAGCCTAAAGTGTATTCAGGAAAGTGTGTTCTATAAATTATTGTTTCCTTCAGGTACAGTCAAGAAGACGCCCCAACCCACGACAGAGGGATTGTCATCCAATTCCATTTAGGCCGTCTCTCTTTTTGTCTCTCCACTTCCCCTTTCCCCCCCGTTTCGAGCATTACCTGGAATTATAAATATTCGGGTGGTGTCTGAGGCGGAGGGGCGTTGGGTACATCGACGGCTCCTGTGGATGTTCCAGGCACCCTGACAGATTGAAGTGCCAACGCATATCCACCCGAGTCGAGATGGCGGAGGGGTTAGATTTAAAAGCCCTAGCAGGAATATTAGAGGGGTTACAGAGTCAGTTATCTCGGTCCGCTGAGGAGAACAGAAGCCTTAGAGAGGAAGTTAAAAGATCCCAACAGGAAACTCATCAAATTAAATTAAAAATGGATGAACTCCTGGCCGGTACTACTCCATTGTCAGGATTGGATCCTAGTCGTAGAACGGCCGCAGAGGCAGCTACGCAGGTGATACATTCAGTGGCCCCAATTGTTCCATTGGCTAATCCTGAAAGGTTCACAGGGGACCCCCACAAGGCTCAGATATTCCTGACCCAGTGCTCCTTACATTTCTTATGTAGGTCAGGGGTTTTTAAAGAAGATCAGACCAAAGTTGCGTTCATGCTGTCTTACCTGAGCGGTGACGCAGCCGCATGGTCAATGCCACTAGTATCTCGAAACGACCCGGCTTTGTACGATTTCGAACGATTTAAGAAGGAGTTCTTGCGAATTTTTGACAGAAGGACGGCGAATCAAGCAACGGACAATGAGTTACTAGACCTCAAGCAAGGGAGCCGTGATCTGGTTGCTTATATTGCGCAATTTAACAAACTGATTGTGGAAACCGACTGGCCAGAGGCAAAACGGTCTGCTATCTTTTATCAAGGTCTAAAGGATGAGTTGAAAGATGCCTTAGCGCAGATACCAAAACGCCCCCAGGAAATCTCCGAGCTAATTGACTTGGTTCTTCAGATTGAACATCGATTGTCAGAAAGACGTTCTGAAAAGAAAAAAGACTTCCGAGTTTTTGTTCCCAGGTTAGACCGCATCAAATCCGAAAGTGTTAAACCGGATCAAACCACAGGAGAAGAACCGATGCAGATTGGCTCCATCAGAGGCCCTCTTACTAAAGAGGAAAGAGAGAAGAGGAGGTCCCAGAATTTGTGCATGTATTGCGGAGGTTCGGGTCATTTTGTGAAAGAGTGTCCAAAAAGATCCAAAATCAGTGTGGGGTTAAAAGACAGGTCCCACCAGTGAATGGGGTTGCCCTGGTGGGAGGTACTGAGGAACTCACGCGAGAGCCTCAGCAATTAGTCAACACCCTACAATCAGCCGCACCACATCTAACAGTTTCATGTACTATACGATTTGGAGCTCGAGGAAACCAGGAAGCATCGGTCATGATAGATTTGGGCGCCACCGGAAACTTTTGTGACATAAAATACGCACAAGAAATTGGTATAAAGGCCGGGAGGAAGAAACAGTGTGAGGCGGTCAAAGCGGTGGATGGTACTAACCTTACCTCTGGTCCGATAACTGAAGAAACAGAGACGCTTGAATTGATTGGGTTACAGGGCCATCGTGAGTACATACGATTTAACCTTATTGATGCACCACAGTTTCAATTAATCCTGGGCCTTCCGTGGTTGTCCGAACACAATCCGACTATAGATTGGGAAAGAAGAACTATTACCATGAATTCGGAATACTGCCAGAAATATTGTCTCCAAGCAACAAGTAAAAAATCAGAGGGGTCACCAGCTAAAGAACTCGCCCAAATCACGAACAACATTTGTGTATTGGAAACTCGAGAAATTCCAAAAGAATATGACGATTTAGCCAGCGTGTTTGATAAGAAAAATGCTGAGAAACTTCCTGAGCATCGAGAATACGACTGTAAAATCGAATTAGAGCCCGGAGCTAAACTTCCATGCAGTCGCATATACGCCTTAACAGAGTCAGAGAATGTTCATCTGAAGGAGTATTTGGATGAATATCTGAAGAATGGGTTCATCAGGCCTTCCCAATCTCCGGTGTCATCGCCTCTGTTTTTTCGATCAAAAAAGGATGGCACCTTGCGTACCTGCATAGACTACAGAGCCTTGAATCAAGTGACTGTAAAGAACAGATATCCTCTGCCCCTTATATCACAGCTTCTAGATCAGGTCAAAGGAGCTAGGATTTATACTAAGCTCGACTTAAGAGGGGCATACCATTTGGTGAGGGTTGCCGAAGGCGACGAATGGAAAACCGCCTTCAGAACCAAATATGGCCTGTACGAATATCAAGTGATGCCATATGGTCTATGCAACGCACCAGCAGCGTTTCAACATCTAGTCAATGATGTGCTTAGCGAATTCCTTGATCGTGTTGCCGTTGTCTACATAGATGACATACTAATCTTTTCTGACTGTATGGAAGATCATGTGAAACATGTCAGAGCCATCTTGAAAAAACTTTTGGACAATAACTTGTTCGTCAAACTAGAAAAGTGTGTGTTTCATTCAGATCAGGTGGAATTTTTAGGATTTGTGTTATCCGCAGAAGGAGTCGCTATGGATCCTACCAAGGTGCAAGTCATTCAGGATTGGCCGTCACCACGAAATGTGAAGGAGATACAAAGCTTCCTCGGATTTGCCAATTTCTACCGGAGGTTCATACCAAATTTCTCCACCTTGGCCTCTCCTATCACTCAGTTGTTAAGGAAGGGCAAAATATTTGAATGGTCACCCGAGGCAGAAGAGGCATTCCAGTGTTTAAAGAAAACTTTTGTGACGGCCCCAATTTTGGTACATCCAGATCCAGAGCAGGCTTTTTATGTCGAAACTGACGCTTCCGATTTCGCCACAGGAGGAATTTTATCACAGAGAAGCAAACTGACAGGGCAACTTCATCCAGTGGCATATCGATCCCGGAAATTGACAGAATCCGAAATTAATTATTCCATAGCTGACAAAGAACTGCTGGCAGTAAAAGAAGCGTTCCAGGATTGGAGACACTATTTGTTGGGAGCCAGGCATTGTGTGACCGTCTATACAGATCATCGTAACTTACAGTTTTTAAAGTCAGCAAAGACACTAACTCCCAGACAGTTGAGATGGTCATTATATTTCTCGGAATTTGACTTTGTCATCACATACAAACCAGGAGTCAAGAATGGAAAAGCAGACGCCTTGTCTCGAATTGGGTCTACAGATACAGTGAAAGTGACTACAGAGGAACTCATAATTCCGCAAAATAAAATTATTGGAGCCATTCATTCTGGTGAATTCACCACCGAAATTTTGAAAACTCAGTCTGACGATCAGCTAAGTGATTGGGCAAGAGAAGATGACAGAAGGAAACTAGTGGATGGCCTTCCGTACCATGAAGGGAAGTTGTACCTTCCAACCAAAGAAATGCAAGAGAAAGCAATGAAGAACTGTCACGATGATCGTCTGGCGGGTCACTAAGGACCCACGAAAACTTTGGATTTGGGCAAGAGATACTTTTGGTGGCCAAAAATGTCGGCTCAGGTGAGACAGTATGTAAGAACATGTGAGTTATGTATAAAAGGGAAACCCAATCGGCAAGCCCCACAAGGGTTGTTGCAACCTTTGCCTAATGCACCCTACCCCTGGCATACAGTCTCATTAGATCTGATTGTAGATCTCCCTAGCAGTCAGGGTCACACCGCTATATTGGTTTTGGTAGATTCCTTTTCCAAAATGAGTCACTTTGTTCCGTTAAAAGCTGTGCCCACTGCTTCTCAGCTAGTTCAGGTATTTAACCAACATGTGGTCCGAGCTCATGGGATTCCTCAAATAGTTATCTCTGATAGAGGAACACAATTTGTATCAAAATTTTGGAAGAAATTCATGCAAAATTTGGGTATTGACTCTCGCTATTCTACCATTTACCACCCTGAAACCGATGGTCAGACAGAGAGAGTCAATCAAGAACTGGAACAATACCTGAGACTCTACTTGATGGAACAGGAGGGTAATTGGTCAGATTTGTTGTGGACTGCAGAGTTTGCTTACAACAATGCAGTACACAGTTCCACAGGTTACACTCCTTTTTTCTTAAACTCAGGAAGACATCCTAGTTTAGTGTTAGGATCAAAAGATGACTCAGTTCCTGCCATTTCCAATTTAATGCATGAGTTAAAAAACACTTACAGGAAGGCTCTAGAGAATCTGTTAAAAGCTAAAGAGTCCTACAAAAATCAAGCTGATAAGAAGAGAAGAGAGGGAACCAAATTTGAAGTGGGAAATCAAGTATGGCTTTCCACTAAGCATTTGAAATTGAAGGGAAATAGGAAATTCCAACCCATATTTATTGGTCCTTTTAAAGTTCAAAAAATCATAAACCCAGTAGCGGTCAAGTTGCAGCTTCCTAGTTCACTAAAAATTCATCCCACCTTTTATGTATCACTGCTAAAGAAAAACCCACCCAATGTTAGACTCAAGAAAAAAACGTTAGCCATTACTATGGAGTCAGAAGAAGAGTTCGAAGTGAGTAGAATCTTAGATTCCAAAATCTCTAGAAATCAGCTATATTATTTAGTTGACTGGAAGGGTTATGGGCCAGAAGAAAGATCATGGGAGCCCTCTTCCAATGTGCATGCACCCAGATTGGTAAAGCAATTCCATTTGGCAAATCCTACTAAACCCATATTGGGAGGGCCCCTTTGGAGGGAGGTACTGTCAGGATTTCTTTAGTTAGAGTTCAGAAAAGGAAACATCGACCTCGACGCAAGGGTTTCATCTCCTCGGGGTGGAAGAAAAGGCACTGGATAACCATCCTGATGTGCAACCAGTGTTTGAGGGTTATACAGAACTCAGCAGGAAATCAAACATGGCGGAGCAGAACGGACGCAGCCACTACAGGTCAGCAGTCTAGTGTCTGCTCAGCGCGTGAGCATCAAAGCAAATGAGGTGCGTGTTCGTAATTCGAACTGCGCACTTCAACTGTGTACCGGCGGACAAAGCACGTTCAGCTTTGAGCTCCGTGCCGGAATTGAAAACAAAAGTTCGAGAATCTTGTCACAGATCTTCTGAAAAAGACTACAGTGTTTCCGAAGCAACCAAGTATCGCATGCGCAACGAGGGATGCCTTTTCAGCTGATTTGAGGAGAAGCAGAATCCAGTCAGGCTTGTTTGTTTATTTCTTCTATTAAGTGGAATTATCCAAGAGAACTTTAGTTGAAAACATTTCCTGAAATTAGTATTTCGAAGACAACGAAAACTGGGACATTCAGAATTTGGCATTCACCTCAGTCTTGGGTCCTTATTCTAAATTGCCAGTCAAGAAATCCGCAGAAGCGCAGTTGAACTTATGAGCCCCTTCACGCTACAATCAGGTAATGAGTGGTAGCAAATTTTAGGAGAATTTAGAAGTCACGCACAGTTATCTAGGAGGGTAAAATTTCATGTAATTCTGTTTTCTCCTTTCAGCATTGAAGTAGCCAGAGGGAATTAATACAGCCATTAAAATACAAGAGAGAAGCAAAGGCCTAAAACACTAGGGGTAATTGTGGTTTTAAAGTATAATGTTTACAGCCTAAAGTGTATTCAGGAAAGTGTGTTCTATAAAATATTGTTTCCTTCAGGTACAGTCAAGAAGACGCCCCAACCCACGACAGAGGGATTGTCATCCAATTCCATTGAGGCCGTCTCTCTTTTTGTCTCTCCACTTCCCCTTTCCCCCCCGTTTCGAGCATTACCTGGAATTATAAATATTCGGGTGGTGTCTGAGGCGGAGGGGCGTTGGGTACATCGTCGGCTCCTGTGGATGTTCCAGGCACCCTGACAGCAGTGCATTGCACGCGCAAGTTATAGTGAGTCCAACTAACTATAACGTGGAAATTTCATTGGTTTTATGCGAGTAAAATTTCCAGCTAACTATAACTGGTATGAAACCTATGTTTTTTTCAGTGAATTTAATAGGTTTTTTAAATGCTAATTCCTAACTATAACTGGTGTGAAACCTATGGTTTTTTCAGTGAATTTCATAGGTTTTTTAAATGCTAATTCCTAACTATAACTGGTGTGGAACCTATGTTTTTTTCAGTGAATTTCATAGGTTTTGTAAATGCTAATTCCTAACTCTATATAGGGCCTCAAACCTAAGTTTTTTTCAGTGAATTTAATGTTTTTTAATAGCTAATATCTATAGCTATTTTTTATAATACATCGTATATTGTATATTAATATAATACATTTTTTATGTAAATAATTTTCCCTTTTTCTTTTTTTTTTTTTTGCCTTGGTGCGCTCCCGGGGCACGTACCGATGTGCTCACCGGTAAGCACAGCGTTACGCGTACTGGTGAGCTTCCCGTTAGCGCTATTGCTGCGAACGAAAACAACATCGTGACGTATTGCGTAGCCGCGTGATGCGTCTTATGACGCACGGCGTAATCGCACCCAGAAGCGCCCGAGCGCATACGATCGCGCAACGTAAGCGCCGCCGGGCGCGCACCGGGGCGCGTAGCGTAAGCGCGTCGGGTCATGTGACCTGAAAATAACACTTTTCATTGGTTCAGATCAGTTTTGGTTTCCAAATGATGAAAGCCCGGATCATGTGACTTGAAAATAACACTTTTCATTGGTTCAGAACAGTTTTGTTTTCCAAATGATGAAAGCCCCCACCTTTTTTCCTCATTCTCATTTTGTTCTTTGAGTGAGGAAGACCTGCTTTTTGCTTACAGATATGGCTACAGTACTAGCAGCAGCTGGAGCATCTGCCCCACCACCACCACCACCACCACCACCACCACAAAGACCACCAGAACATCACATTGGTGGTCAAGAAGAGGAGGAGGAGGAGGAGGAAGAGGAGGAAGAGAGAAGGCAGTTCTTGCCTGAAGACTCAACCCCATACAAACCTAGGGAGCATTTCATATGGGAGTTTTACAAAATCCCAAGGGGTTCCAAAAAAGTGAACGCTGCGAAGGTAACCTGTCTGATCTGTGGTGCTGTGCTATCCAGGGGGAACCCTGCAAAACAATATTCCTTTGGGACTCATACAATGATTCGGCACATGCAGCGTTTGCACCCAAATAACTATTCTGCAGCAGAGGTGAGAGAACTCTGCAGAAACCTACCCCAATCATCATCCAGAACCTCAACAACCAAAGAACCCACTCCATCGGGTCCAGAGGCAAGTGAGATGATTCCAAATATACAAACAAAGTTTGGGGGATACAAAATTGTTTGTATATATTGTACCAAATCAATTAGTTATGGTCAGCAGAGCATTACACTAATCAATGTTGCTATTGATAACCACAAATGCCCGCAGAAACCTTAATTTTTCCTGATTTTTTTGTGCTCCAGTTGAGCCATTTTCGATTCCCTGTTTTTTGTTTCTCCCCCAAAAAAATACAAAAAAAATATAAAACTGTTCAGAAAAGCCAAAAAAAGTAAAAAAACAATAAAAAAATATAAAACAACAAAAAGAATTAAAAAAACAGTTCTTTTTAGAACTACCTCTAATTTATAAAAAAAAAACATTTTTAAAAAACTCTGTCATTCTTTTTTCTCAACGGTACGCGTAACGGTACGCTCCCCGGTACGCATACCGGGGCGCGCACACAAAAAAAAAGAAAAAAACAAGAATGAAGGAGTGAGCATGAGGGAAAGGGATAGAGAGAGTTATGTTAAGAGAAAGAGAGCTAGAGGGAGCAACACAAAGGGACTGTGTATTAGATAGTAAAACAGTGAGGGAGGATTAGAAAAGAGAGGGTAAGAGGAGTAAAGCAATGGAACAGAGAGAATGTGATTTGGTGCTGAAAGTAAAGAGAAGGACACTGAATAATAGGAAATGAGAAGTAGTAATGGAACCGGACTAAAAAAAAAAGGAGATGAAGAACTATGAGAGAGGAGCAGTGAATTTGTATTAAGAGAAATGATAGAAGCTAGATAAACATAAGTGAGCATAACACAAAGAGAGTCAGGGACTAAGGACATAGAGGTAGTGAAGGAAAAAGAAAGAGAAGAGGACAAAAGAAAAAAGCATAGAAAGATAAGTCAGGGAGAGTGGGTGAGTTATAGTGACAGACTACAACAAAAGAGCTGAATGAGTAAAGAGGATTTACTAAAACAGGAAGGAAGGAAAACACGGAAAAGGGAAATGAAACAGAGAGACTGAAAGTTGAAAACTGATGCAAGGGAGAGAGGGGATGCAGACAGTTGAAATGGGAATAAGGGGTTGTGAAAGAATTGGAGTAAAGGAACAGGCGTGAAACAGAGTGAGAGAAAGACATTATAAGTGAGTAAAAAGAGCTGAAAGAGGGTGCAAAAAGGAAAGTGAGTGTCAGACAATGGGAATACAATTTAAATTACACAATACAAAATATAGAATAACTTGTACAACATGTTACATAGTTTATTTTTGCTGTTCTCAGAATATATTGAATTTCACTTAAAACAGTGAGTTCAAACTACTCATCATATGACAGCGGGAAAAAAAAACCACAATCAAAAAGATTGTGTTTTAAAAAAAGCCATATAAACTTAAAAATCACAAATGTACACTAATATTTCATTCACTTACTTTTCCTTTAGGCCAAATAGTACATCATGAAGGTCCTTTTCGTTGGAAAGTACTCTGCTGTTCACTAAAAAATCCATTTCATCGACTTTCTAGATGAAAAGCTCCAAGAACATCTGAAATATGTTTCAATATTTTCATATACTCCTTTTTTTCAGTCATGACTCTTTGCTCATTCCTTCACTTTTCCTTAAGGCCAAATAGTGTCAGATGTATCAGTATATTTTCAAATTACTTAAAACAAACTCTGAAATTACCGTTTTCCCGACGTTCTGAAAGAAAGGCTTATACAACATTTTCACAATATTTAAATATTCATAATTCCATCTCTGGCTCACTCATGTTCAATATTTCGTATGATACTAATATCACTTACTATGAAATCCACTTACAGTACCTATATGACAACTCAATTTTTTATATTATCTTGATCAATTTTACTCAGAATAAAATTTTAAACAATAAACTAACTTTTATTAACTGCTCCCGTCTTCACAGGCCAATTACCTTTACTTAAATTTTGGTTCTAAAAACACTAGGTATGAGTTTTTTAAGTCAAAAGGCAAACCTTGTTTGAAAGTCAAATGAGTATCATTACACAACTTCCACCCTTTTTGACATTTTAAATAGCATGTGTAATGCCCTGATCTTGTCGATGGACCGTCATGATAAATAATAGCTACAGTTGCAAAGGTTCTTCCTGAAATTGATAACTGAGAAGCCACAAAATTTTTAATAGAAGTTGTCAATTTCGTTCCATCAGGTCTACATCGTTGGAACATTAAAATGACATAGTGACCATAACTTTGTAGAAATAATGTAGACAGCATTGCAGACTTACATTGGGTACATACCATATTGTGATCAGCTGCTTTAACTAGATTTTTGAAAGACACTGATTTGCAGTCTGGTAAAGTCAAATATATAAATTTTTCAGTGTCTATTCTAGTACTACTTGATAAACTACATTTGTCACAGTCATGCTGCCATTGATAGGAAAGGCCAAATAGATTTTCTACATCTACACCTTCATTTTCTAATACACCAAACATATACATTAAAAATTCATGACAATCCTGCTGAATATTCTGTGAAAATTGATTTTGACCAGAACATATGTCTAAAAGATTTCGAATTTCTGAAACACTTTTATTTTTGCTCTATCACTGTTACATTTCTCAAACACAGAATTCAATAAACAGCAGAATGTTTCATCTCGATTTTCAACAATCTGTTTTTGTAGATATTGAAGAAAAAAAACAATATTAACCACTACATTAGCATAGCAGTTGACACCAGAACTGTTTTCAAATTGAAATCCAACAACATCTTCAACAGAATCCTTTTTCTTTCTGCTTACAATTACAGTTTTATCTACTTTTTGTCTTTTTGCTAGTACCTCACTGCAATTATTCTCATTTCTTCTTTTTCGGCCTACCACACGTTTTTCAAACAGAGGAAATTGAGGTAAATGTGGAGCATACTCTCTTCTTAACCTATTGTATTCTTTAACACAATCTAGATCTGCACAAATCTTTGTCTCATCACACTCAACCAAGTACAATCCAGATAAAGTTCTGACTCGTGATAATGCCACATATGCCATACCCTCTTTAAACACAGAACTTCCAATGTTCACCAAAGCACTATCTACACCTAAACCTTGAGATTTATGAATTGTCACCGCATATGCCAAACAAACAGGAAACTGTATTCGGCGAACATGTAAGTCTTTTACAAGCAAAAATCTAGCAGAACAATGACTAATTTGTTGTACTTCCTCAATGCCATCAAATTTAATTTTTAAAAATTCAATTCCATCTCTATTTCTGTAATTCACAAAATCAACAACATGACCCATTGCTCCATTTACCAGACCTCTTTCAATATTTAAATTCCTTCTCAAAATGATACTACAATTTAAACACACATTCAGAGTCTTTTCAAAACCAGCAGTTTTAGATATACTCTTCTCTAATGAATCCAATTTTGATTTCAAATTTTCAGACAAAATAATTGTTGCTCCCATATGCTCTATTTTATCTATAGCTTCCAGTTTCACAATCTCTTCATTTTCTAACTTTAACATGTTGTTGTTGAACATGGAACATTCTTTCACAGTTGGCATCAAACATATCCCAGATTTGTTGTCAGTAATTTTCTTAAAAATATCCTCTGAAAGAATGTTTTCATCTGGATACAAGTTTGAAATTAATTGTGCATGTAAAGCTTCCTTCCCATGCTCATTTAGTTTTCCGATTCTTACATCTTGTAGAATATTTTTATAATCTTCATCCTTTGGCTGTCGCGTATTTTGAGGCAGTTCTGCATATTTGAAGTTTAACCATATATTAACACTTCCAATGCTTCCTAGGCACTTCCTGGTATCTTCATGCGTGAGGATTTTAAACACAGGTTGTCCTTTCACTGAGTCAACTGCAATAGATCTCCAAAAACAATAATGTGTTTTCCTCCAAATAACACATCATAGTCTGTTCTAAGAATTTCTTGCATTCTCAAATGCACAAAAGCAAGCATTAGATTTGAGACCATGCTCACTTCATCAATGATAAGAAGTTTCATTTTCTTCAGAATTCTCAAAACTTCAGAACACGCATCTCCAGATAACTTGTGGTATTGCAATTTGTTATCATGCTCAACTGGTAGCATCAGTAAACGATGTAAAGTAATCCCTTTAATGTTATGTGCTGCCAGCCCAGTTGGAACGGTTACAACACAAGACAGCGGTGATTCAGTCCTTTTCTGCAAATAGGTTGCAATTGCTTTAATCAGAAAACTTTTTCCAGTTCCCGCTTCTCCACTCACGTACAGTCGGACAGGCTTAAATGATGTACATGAGCACTATTTTTTCTCATGACTGAATCCATGTTCAATCTGTTCTGTGATATATCTGTTTCTGCTCAATGTTTAGTTGCTTCACCAAATCTTCTAGGTTAATTACATCCTCTTCAGCTTGTTCCATAGCTCTTTCCACCTCATCCATGGCAGTGGCAGCCTCATTTTGAATAATTGGTCCTCCTAGTGGATCCTGACTCAATGAAGTAGAACTCTGACTGTCTTGAGAACTGTCTCTAGCAATCTCTACAGCAATTGTTGCTTCTTGCTCTATTTCGTCGTTCAACATTTGCAGATAATTTGCAAAAGCAGGACATTCTATGGTATCCTTGGTTGCATTAAAAGAATCTTCGTAACAGAGAAAATTTCCAAGTAGTTCCTCTTCTGTACGCCATGGTTTAAAGAGTTGCAAAAGAGCCAAATAGTAAAATTCCCTTTTGTCTGGTTTTTCACAACTCAATTTTCGATGATTAATCAAATGACCTTTTCTCTGTTTCACTAGACATCCTTCACATCCAATGACAGCATATATTCCATTATTGATATCTTCTCTGATGTTCCTCTTATAAATATAGCTTTGCAGAACTTCATAGAGACAAGCGTTCTCAAGGTGAGGACTTCTATTTGGATAGTATGTATCCAACATGTTTGTCTTCAAAATATCTGTACTTTCTGGTTCTTTCTCCGCCAAATACTCTATTTCTTGTACAAATTTCAATACTCGGTTTCGTGTTGCAGCAAGACCTAGACTCACCCAAATGATGGTTCTAGATTTGGCATATAGACTTGCTGATGACAATCGATCAGAACATTCATATGCTCAAATTTCTCGATGTGACAACATCTTCAGACTGTAACTGTATAATTTCTTGCTTAGACTCTTTTCATGTGAAATATCCTCCCACATTTCCTTCAGTTCTGTCTTTTCTTTTTTTGTGATGTATGACGTCACATATCGAGCCACAGCAATAGAGTTGTCAGCAACGAATTGAATATCCATGTTAGCATTCCACATGGACAAAATCACTGGGTTGTAGTGGTTGATGTACTTGGATTCTTCATTTCTTTTTAAATTGTATGTATTTTTTGGTGATTTCCTCGTCACAGTATGTCGTAGAGAAGACATCAAAATATTTACTCTTCCTTTAGAAATCACTGGTCGTGGAAAGCCGAAACGACATTTTGTGTAGAACTTTTCCTTGTTTTTGAATTTTCGACGACAATACTTCCCAAAACGATGGGATTGAAAGCGTAAAACTTGTTGCCTTAAACTGTTTTCCTCGGTAGTTTTCGGAACAGCACATGTTGAATACTCTTCAATGAAACTCATCACTGTTTCATCCGAATCTGTTCCAAATTTGGGTGCATCTTTAATCCACAACAACATATGTATGTGAGGAGCACCTCTCGCTTGATACTCCTTTCTCCAAAAGAAATCCAAAACCTCTCCAAGGGGAGGATTTTTTTTGTTGGTAATAAAAGACATCATAGCTTCAAATCTATGAATAAAATATCTGCATACATTCACTGGATCCAAAGAACACAGTTCTCCAGGTGTTTTGTATTCTATATTTTGTATATTTGCATTTGCCTCGCGTATAAATTGAAGTAAGTCGTCCCATGCATACTCGGCACAGCAGAGAGTGAGGAACCATGTAGGAGTTCCTAAGTTTCTTAGCATACATTTCAATTCCCCATGACGACGGTACCAATACTCATTTGTACCACGCTGACATGCCATGAGATTGATTAGATGAGATTCCAAAATATTATCTTGCAGATTCACTTTCTCCATAAAGTCCCTCGCCGAAACATTTTGCAGATGTGCTCCACTTTTCAGTATATGATTTACTGCATAAGAAAGCCCAGACTAGTCACTTTCATACAGTAGATGAAACAAATATGGAATGCATTGACGAAATCTTGGATCTTCAGCATATAATCTTAAAATCTGGTATTCAGATGCAGGAATTTGAAGTGGTCGATCGTCATATCGTCCACCTCGACCTGTTGGAAATAACTGTGGAAAAGAACGAGCTTCCAAACTTTCTTCCCATACACGAATGGGACTTCCTTTTGCTGCTTTCATTTGAAACAATTCAATTGCATTCCCCATTACTTCTTTGGAATGCAAAGGATGAACAGTATAATGTTCATATATTTCTTCACTTCTAGACACATCAACTTTTTCAATTTGGCCGGCTAAACAATCACTGTCTTCTTCTGCAGCTATTTCCTCTGCTTCAACACATACATGTTTGTAGTACTCATTGTTTTTGACTAAATACATCGTTGCCTTTTTGACTTTCCTAACATCCACTAAATCTTGTCAAATTTTCTTACTCTTTGTCGGAACCCCATTAACTAGAATAACTAAAGGTTCCTCTTCCACTTTTTCCACACCAAATGTATCAATATTTTTCTTGAAATCTAGAGGCAAATAAACAACTCTTCCCTTTAATCCTCTCTGTAAATCTGAAGGAGGCAGTTTCCCTATCCTAGGCTCCATGCGAACAATAGCCTGAAAAGAATGGACACATTGAATCAAAAAAGATTCATATGTATTTAAATCCATCAATTCAGCAGGAATGTCTACCAACTCAAGATTATTATGTACAGCTCTAGCAGGCATTCTGTTTTCATTTAATCTATTATAACAATATTTACAAATACGCTGATCAGAACTCAAATCAAAAGAATTCTCCACCATCAAATAAGTTGCAAAATTCTTCCATTCACAATTATTTTCCATTTCACTTTTTGCATATAAACCAACTAACCTAGTCTGAATCTTATAATGAGTCCGTCGACAACACACACAAGTAAAATTAGGCCTTTCACTTGATTTCACCTTAAACTTGGTAATTTCCTGGTCAAAATTTTCTGTACTTGAAATCTGTACATTGTCTTCCACATTACCTTGTATTACTGTGTCAATTTCTACACTGTCCTCTTTTTCACAAAAATAACAAATCCCAATTTCTTCACAAATCTTCTTCACATCTAATTCAGTTCCATGCAAAAGAGCACTATTTAACTGTTTAAGCTTAAGTGCTGGACTTTTTGCATAATACAACCTTCTCACTAATTTCCTCATTTTGTTATGATGCACTGCTAACATCCTAAAATGATGAAAAACACTCTGACATACTTTTCTTGAAAGACAAGCCAGTGAATGTCCATGCAAACCTGTGTTTTCTCTCACTCTACAAGGATCTAAGTCTTGCAACATCTTCATTTTCTGTTTTAGACTTTTCTTGCTATATGTACGTAAGAAATTACGAAGCACATCGATTGAATCCTGTCGCACACTACAAATACTACTACACTTCCAAGTGTACACTGGACCCTTAGTACGTCTCCCTAAAACTTCATCAGCTAACACCTCTTCTGCATCTCTAGACACAAGTTTCTCTTTTTCAATCGGACAACCATCTTTCACCTCATATGCTCGACCACTGGTGTCAAAAAATGGCTCCCAACTTGAACTATGCATCCATTCTCCAGAAAACACTTTACAAAAATTAGTTCGATTAATTACTCTTTTGCATCTACTGTTTGATTTGAAAACATCAACTGTCTTGTTAAGTGTCCTAATTCTATTAATTACTAAAATAAATAATTTTTTATTAACTTCAAAAGCTTGATCAACAATCTTCTCTACATTTTTCTTTTTCTTGTAAAAAGCAGCTCTCTGTTTACCTTTCTTAACGTTTTTTAACAAATTTAAAACTACCCTATTGCGAAACATTCGTTTACGAATGTCCCTAAATTGATTTTGCCTTCTATTCCTATACATATTATTGTCTCCTGCTGCAGTAGTAAAATTTTTGAGGGACCTCTTCTTCCTCTTCAAATTTGCTCTCTCCTTCTGTAAATTCACATGTATATTATCTTTTTTTTTTATCTACATATGTTCTGAAAAAAAGACTTAGTTGTCTTACCAGGAGCTTTTTTCGCGTTTTTTTAAGTATTTGTTGTAGGAGACTGCTTTAATTCCGTTGCTGTTTTTGTTTCTTTCCGCTTAGCATCTTTCCTTCTCCTCTGCCTTGAGGGCATATTTCCTTACTATTGAAATCTTGATTTCAATCTGTGGTAAACAAAAAAAAAACACATTATAGACCACTATTACCACACAACAAAGCAATGACAATAAGTAAACAATATAAACACTGTAATGCTTATACATATGACCATATCTCTGTTTTTTAAATGTTATTCTAAAAAAATATTTCGGGTACATGAATTGGTTTTACATTATTGACAAGGATTATATAGTATCTGCATGATTAAAAAAATATATTAGCACATTTCACAATCATATCACCTGTGTTTCCTCAGTTTAGTAAGCAGATTGTACACATGAGGTAAGGCCTGTCCTGGGGAGCATAGGTGGCGAGGCCAGTGGCTAAGAGTGCACTGGACTGCACTTCATGAAGCCTATCCCCCACTGCACTCTTAGATACAGCCCTCACCTTCTTTCCACCCCTGGACAGACCTCTCTTCCACTACACTCTTCAACACAGGCATCTCCTCCTATGCACCCCATGACAATCCTCAACTCATCTGCAACCCTGAATACACCTCAACTCATGTGCACCATTAGACAGGCCTCAGTTCATCTACACCCCTGGACACGCCTCATCTCATCTGCACCCTGTTACCATCAATTATACTCAATGTTTTGAGGCCTGTCCAAGGGGCACAGATTAGATAATGCTTGTCTAAGGGTCAGAGGAGGTAAGTCCTCTCCATTGCACTCATTGACACAGGCCTCAACTCCTTTGCACCCCTAGACATGCCTCACCTCATCTGCACAATCCACTTCCTAATTTGAGGAAACACAGGTAACATACATTTCCTCTCTCTTGCAAACATTCCTACCAAGCATTACCAAAAAAATGACACAAACCAACAGCAAAGAAGCTCAGTGTCCTTCCTAATCTGAGGTAACACAGGTGACATGATTGTGAAAGGTTCAAATATTTTTTTTTAATCATGCACACACTATTTATTCCTTCTCAACAATGTAAAAGCTATTGATTTGCCCCAAAATAATTTTTTGAATAACATTTTAGAAACAGAGCGCAGGTCCTATGTACAAGCATTCAATTTCACTACTGAAACCCATTGATTTGCCCTAAAATCGTTTTTTAAATAACATTTTAGAAACAGAGCGCAGGTCCTATGTACAAGCATTCAATTTCACTACTGAAACGTCACTATTTCACAAAATACAAATCCTCTATCTTGCAAATATTGATACCAAGCATTATCAAAAAACATGACACAAACCAACAGCAAAGAAGCTCAGTGTGCTTCCTAATCTGAGGTAACACAGGTGACATGATTGTGAAAGGTTCAAATATTTGTATGTAATCATGCACACACTATTTATTCCTTCTCAAAAATGTAAAAGCCATTGATTTGCCCCAAAATCGTTTTTTGAATAACATTTTAGAAACAGAGCGCAGGTCCTATGTACAAGCATTCAATTTCACTACTGAAACCCATTGATTTGCCCTAAAATTGTTTTTTAAATAACATTTTAGAAACAGAGAACAGGTCCTATGTACAAGCATTCAATTTCAGTACTGAAACCCATTGATTTGCCCTAAAATCGTTTTTTAAATAACATTTTAGAAACAGAGCGCAGGTCCTATGTACAAGCATTCCATTACAGTTCTGAAAACTCACTATTTTACAAAATACATTTTCTCTCTCTTGCAAACATTCCTAACAAGCATTACAAAAAAAATGACACAAACCAACAGCAAAGAAGCTCAGTTTGCTTCCTAATCTGAGGTAACACAGGTGACATGATTGTGAAAGGTTCAAATATTTGTATGTAATCATGCACACACTATTTATTCCGTCTCAAAAATGTAAAAGCCATCGATTTGCCCCAAAATCGTTTTTTGAATAACATTTTAGAAACAGAGCGCAGGTCCTATGTACAAGCATTCAATTTCACTACTGAAACCCATTGATTTGCCCTAAAATCATTTTTTAAATAACATTTTAGAAACAGAGCACAGGTCCTATGTACAAGCATTCAATTTCACTACTGAAACCCATTGATTTGCCCTAAAATCATTTTTTAAATAACATTTTAGAAACAGAGCACAGGTCCTATGTACAAGCATTCAATTTCACTACTGAAACCCATTGATTTGCCCTAAAATCGTTTTTTAAATAACATTTTAGAAACAGAGCGCAGGTCCTATGTACAAGCATTCCATTTCAGTACTGAAAACTCACTATTTTACAAAATACATTTCCTCATTCTTGCAAACATTCCTACCAAGCATTACCAAAAAAATGACACAAACCAACAGCAAAGAAGCTCAGTCTGCTTCTTAATCTGAGGTAACACAGGTGACATGATTGTGAAAGGTTCAAATATTTTTATGTAATCATGCACACACTATTTATTCCTTCTCAAAAATGTAAAAGCCATTGATTTGCCCCAAAATCGTTTTTTGAATAGCATTTTAGAAACAGAGCGCAGATCCTATGTACAAGCATTCAATTTCACTACTGAAACCCATTGATTTGCCTTAAATCATTTTTTAAATAACATTTTAGAAACAGAGCACAGGTCCTATGTACAAGCATTCAATTTCACTACTGAAACCCATTGATTTGCCCTAAAATCGTTTTTTAAATAACATTTTAGAAACAGAGCACAGGTCCTATGTACAAGCATTCTATTTCAGTACTGAAAACTCACTATTTTACAAAATAAATTTCCTCTCTCTTGCAAACATTCCTACCAAGCATTACCAAAAAAATGACACAAACCAACAGCAAAGAAGCTCAGTGTGCTTCCTAATCTGAGGTAACACAGGTGACATGATTGTGAAAGGTTCAAATATTTTTATGTAATCATGCACACACTATTTATTCCTTCTCAAAAATGTAAAAGCCAGTGATTTGCCCCAAAATCGTTTTTTGAATAACATTTTAGAAACAGAGCGCAGGTCCTATGTACAAGCATTCAATTTCACTACTGAAACCTCACTATTTTACAAAATACATTTCCTCTCTCTTGCAAACATTCCTACCAAGCATTACCAAAAAAATTACACAAACCAACAGCAAAGAAGGTCTGTGTGCTTCCTAATCTGAGGTAACACAGGTGACATGAATGTAAAAGGTTCAAATAATTGTATTTAATCATGCACACACTATTTATTCCTTCTCAAAAATGTAAAAGCCATTGATTTGCCCTAAAATCGTTTTTTGAATAACATTTTAGAAACAGAGCACATGTCCTATGGACAAGCATTCCATTTCAGTACTGAAAACTCACTATTTTACAAAATATATTTCCTCTCTCTTGTGGTAAATAAAATATTACCCTGTCATAATTTCCTTAAATAAACAAAGTGTCATGCATTAAATGAGAGGCAGAGTCCGTGGTATCCGAGTCAAAGGGCTTTATTCCAATAACTCGAGTTAAGGGAGAATCTGTTCCATCACCTCTAAGGTTCAGGTAGGGTCTTCTAAACATTATTTTCTGATTACATATTTATACGTGCAATCTTGTACATAGGAGGAGCGCTCGAGGCAGAGCAAGAGAGAAAAGAAGATAAGAGCATGTGGGCGTGCATGAGGGTGTACACTTGATGAGTCATAGGTGAGTCATAGGTGGGTGGATACATGGAGGGGGGTTGCATGGCAGGCTGGAACTTTGCCCTACTTGTGCGTGCAACTTGATCATGACGTGCAACTGACATGTGACTGGGGGGAAAGCTGACATTCAGTCTAGTAGAGAGGCCTTTAGTGTCAGGGCAACCAGCACGTCTGGTATTGTCTGATATCTTGAGTCCGGGGATGTTTTATCTGAAGCAAAGGTCGCTCATCACTAAGAGCCAGAGAGGGCATATATTTCTTTGTGCATTGCATGGGGGCCGTGGGCTTTCTACGGATGCAAGCTCTGTAATTTACTTAAACGGAGACAGAAAGGCTAGGCCCTTTCTCTGCAGACGGGTTCTGTTTACCTTCCTCACTGGGCAGGAATGTGATTCTGTACAACAAGCAGATAACTATTTAGCAAATCACTGTCTTGGCACCCCGTGCTGGGCCTCTTTCGGCTGAGCCAGAGGTATGCGAGGTCAGGGATACGTAACTGCAGCTCTCAGAGTGTCTGGAGACCTGGAGCCCTAATTCAGAAACAGGCTCAGGCTGAGCCACAAAACGGGTTCATCGTGACTTATTTAAAAGTGCACAATGCAAATACATGGGCCTTAAATGCTAACTTAATATTTCTTACATGGGAAACTTGAAGACTGGCATCCTAATGCAGCACGTAAATGCAGAGGCCTTTCTATTCAGGCCACTTAAGAGAAAATGCATGGATGACATGCACATACATTAAACATAGGGTACACGCAGGGGACATATTGGTCATGTAAAATTTCATTTTCCTCATTCCCTCCTTGTCCCCTACGTTACCCTTCAGGACACATCTATATTCATGAGACCGTATAGTTGATCATACAGCATCATTTGTTCATCTTTGATCCTTTGTACACGTGGATGCGGTACACAGGCAGTCGCACACAGGCCGCAAATGGCCGGGCCACACTGCAGACAGAGACAGCAGCCGAATATCATAAGCAGTATCATTCCTAGGAACGACATCACTCTCCATGCCCAAGCCAATATTACACCCCAGAGCCAACTGGACCAAGTCCATGTGCCTGGGTCTTGATGTATATCATGAGCAATCTTGTGGAGTTTTGTTATTGCTGCGTATCAGTTTACTGTTTTGGACAGGACCTATGAAGAAAAAGAATCCTTTGTTGAAATCTGTATATTGCTCCCAAGCTGTTTCAGTCTGATCGATCTCTGAGGCATCGGTCTCTCTCCTTTGTCTAACATGCTCTAGTCGTGAATCTTGATGATAATGGGATGGGGCCAGAAAGACGGGTGGCAGCAGGAACGCTATATAACATGTCCCACCCCAGTCTGGGGGCAGATGTACATAGGCTGTCTGACCGCAAATGAAATAGGTATGGCGTGATGCTTTGAATGAAGACTGTCCTTTATCGTTAAACTCTACTACAGCTCTACACTCGCTGTGTCCCATATGTACTGAGCCTTTCTTTCTAACACACAAAGCACCTTTTACTGGTAGGACTGAAATAAATGGTGGACCTATATTTGGCATGGGCTGAGCGTTCAGCATTATAAAACTAACAGATGCATTTCCTTGCTCGTACTCTTCATTTTCTAGATCGGTTCCCTTCCTTTGGGGAAATCCGTCTTTGTCTGGAAAACATGCCTTATTCATTACTTTATTCAGGTTTCCATATATCCATTCATCTTGGTAAACTATGGACTTTTTGTCTAGTGAGGTCATTAAGGCAAACCATGCTCCGCACGAACCATTGTGGGAGAACGGTAAAGGGAAGAAGGGCAGAACTCCCTTCATCTTTTGATAAGGTGGCAGTTGGCCACATACCCAGCAATCAGTCACATTGCTGGTCTGATGAGAACGGTGTAACATTCGGATGAAAGTATTGTTACGCAGGGCAAGTCGATATGACAGTTCATGAGGTGGCAGGTCACTGAATGTATGCTCTACGGTGTTGTTAAGGGAAGAGTGCATATGTGAGGCAAGAGGAGGAAAGAAAACATGTAGTATTAAACTAACACAGATTATAACGATGCACAAAAAACATAGAATAATCAAAGAAACTATACATCTACTATGTAATAGCTTACAGTATTTCTCTCTCATTTTGCTCTTTACACTATTGTCGTATGCGATCTTATACATGTCAGAAATCTAGGCTAACCGATTCACCACCTAGTGGACTTAAACAATTAAACCTCGTCTGACTTACTAGATCGTAACTTAGACCTATACTCTTGCTGTGGAGTCTTTTCTAGCAAAGGCGGCGCAAGCGGCGCAAAGTCTTTAATGTCTTTAATATCTTTATTCTTTTCAAAAGTACCAGATTGTCCAAAGTATCTCTTGCAGTGATGGGCGTGAAGCCATCCCTTTCTTCCCTCTACTTTAATCGCAGTCCTCGTGGTCAGTAACACCAACTTTGGCGTCTTCCAACGTGGCTCAAGGGGGCTTAATCGATCAAAATTCCAGACAAACACGAAATCCCCAGGGACTATGGCGTGTTCCTTGACCTGGGTGTTGTCAGGGAAGGCGGCAGCAACCTGTGAACGACAAGAGAGTAGTGCAGACATCAAGGAAGCCAGGTAATCTGTCAGCATGTTACTGTCAACATCAGTTATTTTCTTAGGCATAGGCGTACCCCACATATTTGGCGGTCTACCGAAAACTACTTCATACGGAGATAGGCCTGTTCTGGAATGAGCTACCATACGCATGTAAAAGAGGGCAACCGGCAAGGCTACCATCCAATCCACGCCCTTGTCGGCACAGATCTTCGCTAGTTTTGTCTTAATTGTCTGATTATGTCTTTCTACAAGGCCTGCTGCTTCAGGGTGTCGTACACAATGGAACTTCCAATTATATCCTAACAGAAGAGACACTTGTTTCATTAATTCAGAGGAAAATGGCTGGCCATTGTCTGAGTAGATGACACGGGGCAATCCATATCTGGGGAAGAACTCACGCACCAATTGCCTGGCAGTAGTCACAGCAGTATAATCTGGAACAGGATACGCTTCTGTCCATCTAGATAGTGCACACACAACTACCAAGACATACTTGTAACCTCTACATCTGTCCATTTGGATGTAATCCATCTGGAGGACCTCAAAAGGGTGGTCAGGAGGATGAAATCCGCCTTGTTCCACCGGGATGCCTTTACCTGGATTGAACTGGCAACAGATCATACATGTTCGTACTTTCTGTTTCGCTGCTGCACGCAGGTGCTTGTTAAACCAGATATTCTGTAAACTGTCTATCATTGCCTTTTCTCCCAAGTGTGCTGGACTATGTGTTGTGTTTATGATTACTTGTACCATGGAATCTGGAAGAAACCATGTGCCCTTTCCCTTAGTCATCCAACCTTGGTCAGTCTGGACCCCTCCTTGTTCAGTCCATTTCTTTATTTCATCTGTAGTGGCATGTGTCTGTATGTCGAGTACATCTTGAGAAGGATCCCTGACTGTCATACTTTTTGTCAGTAATGGTACTTCTGTCCTTGTCGTGTCTGTTGGTGTCTGGGCTGTAAGTTTAGCAGTTCGGTCTGCCAGGTCATTACCCTGGGAAATGGTGTCTGTAACTTTGGTGTGAGCTTTGCATTTCAGGATAGCTATGGCTGTAGGTAAATGTATTGCTTCCAACAGGGCTTGAATAAGCGGGCCGTGCTGAATTTTGGCCCCATGAGAGGTCAAGAAACCTCTCTCCCTCCACAGTACTCCGAAATCATGAACTACGCCAAAAGCATATTGTGAATCTGTATAAATGTTCACTCTTAAGTGCTTAGCTCTTATGCAGGCTTGTGTCAGAGCGATAAGCTCTGCTGCTTGTGCTGACAGTGTGTCTATTCTTTGTGTCTCTATGACTTCAGTAGCAGTGGTCACGGCATATGCTGCTACTAACTCTCCTGCACTCGTTCTCATGCATGATCCGTCTACATAGAGTGTTAGGTCTGGGTCTGGAAGTGCAATATCTGTCAGGTCTTGTCTTGGTTTCGTCACTATATTGATTACTTCCACACAGTCATGTGGTGGTGTATTTACTGTACTTGAAGGCAAAAGTGTAGCAGGGTTTAGAATATTACATCGTCTGATCTCTATGTGTGGTTGAAATAATGTCAGTTCATATCCTGTCAGTCTCGCTATAGTCAAATGTTGTGTCTGTGTCCTGTTTAAGAGAACTTCCACTGCATGTGGTACCTGTACTGTCAGGGGGTGTCCCAGCACTATCGAGTCACTTTGTCTTATGGCTAGGGCTGTTGCTGCAACCGATTTCAGGCACGCAGGCAGAGCCTGGGTCACTGGGTCTAGTGTACTAGAAAAATAAGCGCAAGGCTTGTGTTTTCCTGCATGATCTTGTGTGAGAACAGATAATGCTGTTCCATCTCGTTCAGTTACGAAAAGCATAAAAGGTTTACTGTAACAAGGAGTCGCTAGAACTGGCGCTTGACATAATGCTCTTTTTAATTCCTCAAATGCCAAGGTATGTTCTTGTGTCCAAGGGAGGACAGTCGAAGACGCTGCCTCCTGTGTTGTCAATTGTATGAGTGGTTTGGCTAGATAGGCATACTGGGGAATCCATTGCCTACAGTATGAAGTGAGGCCAATGAAGGCCCGTACTTCCTTTTGTGTCTTGGGCTGTGAAAGTTTAGAAATGAGCTGTATACGTTCTGGTGTTAGCTGTCTACCATCCTTGGACAGCAAGTGTCCAAGGTACACCACTTGCTGTTCACAGAACTGTAACTTTGAAGGGGACACTTTGTGCCCCTTGTCAGCCAGAAAGTGTAAAACATCAGTGATGCATTCTCGCATTCTGGTTCTGATCGTGCTGTAATCAGGATGTAGTCTACGTACTGGAGTAGAGCAGTGTTGGGAGGCATGCTAATACTGTCCAGCTGTCTTTTTAATGCCTGACTGTAAATGCTAGGACTCATTGCAAGAGCGAGACTCCTGCCAATTATTCTGTTTACACTACGAGGGAAAAACTATTCATTTGCAAGCATGCCTTATCTGAAGTCAATGAAGCTTTCAGTGCTGACTGTAAGGAAGAGCAACTTGACCCCCTCCTTATATAAACATTTCTCCGCGGCTCATCAAGTTTTTTTCTCTACACTGCCTTCCCCTTCATCGTGATGTCACCCACAGGGCGGTTCCTCCACCCTTTCAAAACTCTGAGAGCTAAGAACAGCTGCCAAGTTACTGAAGAGAGAGCTTGGTCAAATTGCAAGCATTCTTTATCAACCTTCCGCGGAAAAGAATTGGAGTATGGCCAATAATAACAAGACAGGCACTGCTCGGCGCTCCAAGAGGGAAAAGCCCTCCCTTCACAAAATATATTTCCCTGGGAGCCAGGCCACCTCAAGGCCGAAAAACACATTCTTTGTAATTCAAAACATATCTGTACCCAGGCCAGAGAGCTAACCAACATTCTCTAACTTAACTGAAGCAAATTTAAAACGTGATAAAAAGCATCCTAAAATCAGTAATTAATAAGGACATATTTTATTTCGTAACCTAGACACATGCTAGCATTTTAAAATAATTATATCATAAAATATTGTTACTAGCTGAAAAGGAAAAAAAAGAAACAGAACAACATGACATGGAAACACATCACATTTTACTTTTTGAAAATAACATGTGAAACACCATAATTTTGCATTGCATAACCAAGATTTTCATAATTAAGTGTGCAAGCTCTTCTATTCTACCTATTAAAAGGGCCAGATTCATAATTTTTCAAAAAACCATGTTTTCTAATTGAGTGGATTAACTGTCACACGCTATTCTAAAGGGCAGCTTGCATTGGGAAAAATAATAATGTATATTTTGTAGAACACATTTTTATTTAAAACAAAAAACACATGGTTGCATTACACTAATTAAAAGCACATTCTATGATGGGTCTGTTTTATATTTTCTTCTCAACCGTGAAAACATTAAAGCACCCTCCGTGCAAACCCTTATCTCAATCCGACTGGTTTATTTACAACTTACCGACCTCTGAGTCAAACACATTAAATCAAGTGTTCCAAGGCAAACCCACACAAATACACGGAGCATTTGAAATAGAATGTTAAATGAACACTTCTTTACTCTCCATGCAAGACATTACCATTCAGTCAGCAAGCTGACAAAGCACATAGGCAGACCCAGTAACCAATGAAAAAGTTAAATCAAACCATCATTCATCTAAACACTCACTGACTTTTAGTGTCAGCTCACATAACCATGCATGTTAAACAGCATGTTAAAACAAATACTGCCTTCTCAATACAAGATATTAACCCTTTGGCAGCTGAAGCACAATCATTCCCCAATGACTGCAGTACATGGGAAAGTCATGAACTCATCTCTCCACGTTATCACATAACACGTACGCACATCTTCAAAACGTTTTCTCCAAGCACTTGAAAGAGATCCAGCTCTCTCCTGCCTAACGTAATGATAACATGCTCTGCACAAACCATAGCCACATGGCCTTATTCACAAGCCATATTCACAAGAAACTCAACAAGTTATAATAATGACATGCTCTTCATAAACCATATTTACAAGGAGCTAATTACAAGGAACTCCACAGTAAACTTATATGGCCGATGGGGGCGGAGGGAAATCTGCATTTACGTAGTCCGGTGCGGGCTCTTCTATATAGGAGGAAATAAAAGCCTCTGATGCTGTCGGCTTCTTTCTACATACTCTAAAGGGTACAGGTGGTGGCGTTCGCGACCTACTGGGTGTTTCTGAGGTGGTCACTCTAGCTAGTTCTTCTGAGAGGACGGGGTAAATACCAGTAACGACGGCATTTCTTTCTCTATCAACCTGTTCTAATTTGACCCGTTCCCCCTCCTCCCGTAGTTCCTTTTCTTTCGCTTTTTCCCCTGCTTGTTTTGTTCTCTCTGCTTTGTTCAATTCTTTCTCTGTTCTCCTATGTGACTCTTTGCGCCATAACTCAATGGCATCTTTCTGAGAGGGTCTTGATTTCTTTTTCCATAGCGCTTCCTCTACTCTCATAATGCATTCAGAATCCCATGTCCCCGAGACAGGCCATCTATACTTCTCCTCCAAGTCCTTCGTGTAATCTACCCATAAATCTAAAAACAAAATGGCGTCTAGCCCGTGCTTATTATACATAAAATGACCAGGTGTGTCTCTGGGCGGGATGTTGACTGACTCTTCTAGTATACCTTTCCTGGTCCCTATCTGACGTAATTTCGAAAACAGCGGCATGTTGAAACCAACACAATGGACATACAATACACATAGAATAGACTGAAACAATCAACAATCATTCACACTACAACATTAAAACACTAAAACAGATACAGTCTAACCTGATACATGGAATAAAACACATACTTGAAAACAGTTAACTTTATGCACTGGAATACAGTACAACCATACCGATCCCAAAAATGAGACACGTCTTTACCGTGCCCAGGTTTACCGTGGGCCCGTCTTTACCGTGCCCACGTTTTACCGTGGACCCGTCTTTACCGTGCCCACGTTTTACCGTGGAACCGTCTTTACCGTGCCCGTGTGAACGGACACGTCTTTAACTTGATGCGTTCCCCATAGTGGTACTCACCGGGAAGCAGAACTTGAAGGCCTCGGAAACATGATACTTGATACCATGCATGCGCCTCGGAACAGGTGGGCCCTCGGAACCTCGAACCTTGCTCTCTCACGGGTTGGGCTCTGGTTGGGATGATCCGCGATCCTCACCGCCTCGTGTGGACGCCTGGTCGCAGTCCGTCTCCTCTGTGGGCCTGAGGGAGTAAGCAGGAAGTCCCGCTGGCGTGTACACTTTGAAGTCCGTCACGGCTGTAGAAGGGGGCAAAGGCTGGACCTACGTCACTGGCGCGTGGGGAAAGGGATATGTCCCTATTCGGGCAAAAGATTAATGTGGTAAATAAAATATTACCCTGTCATAATTTCCTTAAATAAACAAAGTGTCATGCATTAAATGAGAGGCAGAGTCCGTGGTATCCGAGTCAAAGGGCTTTATTCCAATAACTCGAGTTAAGGGAGAATCTGTTCCATCACCTCTAAGGTTCAGGAAGGGTCTTCTAAACATTATTTTCTGATTACATATTTATACGTGCAATCTTGTACATAGGAGGAGCGCTCGAGGCAGAGCAAGAGAGAAAAGAAGATAAGAGCATGTGGGCGTGCATGAGGGTGTACGCTTGATGAGTTATAGGTGAGTCATAGGTGGGTGGATACATGGAGGGGGGTTGCATGGCAGGCTGGAACTTTGCCCTACTTGTGCGTGCAACTTGATCATGACGTGCAACTGACGTGTGACTGGGGGGAAAGCTGACATTCAGTCTAGTAGAGAGGCCTTTAGTGTCAGGGCGACCAGCACGTCTGGTATTGTCTGATATCTTGAGTCCGGGGATGTTTTATCTGAAGCAAAGGTCGCTCATCACTAAGAGCCAGAGAGGGCATATATTTCTTCGTGCATTGCATGAGGGCCGTGGGCTTTCTACGGATGCAAGCTCTGTAATTTACTTAAACGGAGACAGAAAGGCTAGGCCCTTTCTCTGCAGACAGGTTCTGTTTACCTTTTTCACTGGGCAGGAATGTGATTCTGTACAACAAGCAGATAACTATTTTGCAAAACACTATCTTGGCACCCCGTGCTGGGCCTCTTTCGGCTGAGCCAGAGGAATGCGAGGTCAGGGATACGTAACTGCTGCTCTCAGAGTGTCTGGAGACCTGGAGCCCTAATTCAGAAACAGGCTCAGGCTGAGCCACAAAACGGGTTCATCGTGACTTATTTAAAAGTGCACAATGCAAATACAAGGGCCCTAAATGCTAACTTAATATTTCTTACATGGGAAACTTGAAGACTGGCATCCTAATGCAGGACGTAAATGCAGAGGCCTTTCTATTCAGGCCACTTAAGGGAAAATGCATGGATGACATGCACATACATTAAACATAGGGTACACGCAGGGGACATATTGGTCATGTAAAATTTCATTTTCCTCACTCTTGCAAACATTCCTACCAAGCATTACCAAAAAAATGACACAAACCAACAGCAAAGAAGCTCAGTGTGCTTCCTAATCTGAGGTAACACAGGTGACATGATTGTAAAAGGTTCAACTATTTTTTTAATCATGCACACACTATTTATTCCTTCTCAAAAATATCAAAACCATTGATTTGCCCCAAAATCGTTTTTTAAATAACATTTTAGAAACAGAGCGCAGGTCCTATGTACAAGCATTCAATTTCACTACTGAAACCCGTTGATTTGCCCTAAAATCGTTTTTTAAATAACATTTTAGAAACAGAGCGCAGGTCCTATCATTCAATTTCACTACTGAAACCCATTGATTTTCCCTAAAATCGTTATTTAAATAACATTTTAGAAACAGAGCGCAGGTCCTATGTACAAGCATTCAATTTCACTACTAAAACCTCACTATTTCACAAAATACAAATCCTCTATCTTGCAAATATTGATACCATGCATTTTCAAAAAGCATGACACAAACCAACAGCAAAGAAGCTCAATGTGCTTCCTAATCTGAACTCTCTATCTATATTAAATGAATCATAACTCACCTTTACAAATGCTTTGGGAGATTGAGAACAGTGTCAGATACACACACCAATATTTCTTTAGCAGAGCAAAAGGTATGGACTCCAGACACTGCAATCATGAATGCCACAGAAAACCTCTAATTCTACACACATATCCCTCATGTTAACCAATCAAAACTCTTCCCTCTCTATTTTCAAACCAACACCCTCCCCCCCTCAGCCCTTTCTACCGGTTACCATAGGAACTCCCTCCTCACTGAGCTCTCAGGGTTAAAAGTTTATTCTACAATGTTGCAAATGAACTGAGCAAGGATGTTTGACCTCTCAATACACCAGCTTATCAGGTGCAATTTTTCTTTAAATGACTTTTTCTTAACCATTCAAATTACTTCTTTCACAGATCAGAACCATGCACCCTAACTTTCAGTTTTCAACTATCTGAATCCACCAAATTTTGCTTGTGATTCAAGAGTACTGAAACTACACAGTTTTTTTTCTCCAAACTCCTACTGTTCCAACTGCCATTTTATTCCTACACTTCATCTGACTGCACCAGAACCTTCTCTCACCATGTATTCTGTCTGGATTATTGGACATAGCTATATCCACTGGGCTCAAAGGTATGCAGCTCTCAGAAATGTTCACAACCTTGATTTACCAAATGTGCACATCAAGTGGATTGGCCAAAGAGGATTGAGATGTCATCAATTGATACCATTGGTGAAAACATTTTCACCATCTGCCACACCCTGACCTTATAATTTTGCACTGTGGTGGAAATGACCTAGGCACTTTGACTGGGGTAGGGCTGGAAATGGTTTTAAAGGACACCTTTGTGCAATTGATGACACTTTTTCCACAAACTGCCTTGGTATATTCCAATATATGCCAAAGACAGAAATGGAAGTGGTCCAACAAATTTTGTCCACAATTTGAGAAAGCACGGAAACATGTGAATAAATCTGTTTCTGCTTACATGAGAGACTATGGAATGGGTTCAATATACAACAATAACTTGCGTTACAACATGCAAGATATCTACAGAGGAGATGGTGTGCACTTCTCATATGAGGGGAATACAATATTCTTCCTGAATTTAAGACTGTGCATCGGAACCTACTTGTAGGTACCTAAATCAGCCACAGAACCCAAAAGCTCTTTTCAGGGCTACCCTACCTCTGATCACTCCAAATGATTACTTTACTCTAACTTTTTTCACTGTTTTTAACCAAAGTACGCTCCCCGGTACGCGTACCGGGCGCTCCCCCCGCAAATTCTTTTTTTTTTAGCCTATATGTGCCTCCTAAGCCCCCCTCATAAAACATAGGGGGTCAGGGGGTGTCTACCGTGCCCCCTTTTACCCATTCCCAATGTTGTTTGTCCTCCATCTTGTGTCTCAAATCTACCGAAACACAAGATGGAGGACTCCCGTAGCGCTGCCGGTACGCGTACCGGGGCGCGCACCGGTGAGCGCTCCCAATTTTTTTTTACAGTTAATTTACATAAAAACCACTGGAGACACTTTCACCAAATATAGAATAGGCCCTACTACATACCAGTCCCTACCATTTCTCCAAATTTGGTGGAATTCCATTGATCCATTTGAGCTGTAGCACTGTCTAAATATCCTGAGGTAAATTACATGACAAAAACACATATGAAGTGTTAGAATTTACAACCAATTAAAATGTTACTTTCATTTTCTATTATTATTTCCTGACATTTGATTGGTTATGTACATGAATATAAAATAAAAAAGAGGGAAACACAGCCATTTTGACTACAACTACCTGAGGTACATCTTGAAAGGATTTTCGCATTCTTTCTTCTTCACCTCTCTGTAAAGTAAGTTGTTAATTTGTAAGGGGCACTTTAAGTTAATTTGTAAAAACGTTTTCTGATAGTTATTTACTGTCCCTTTTTTATAGTTATAGATAGAGATAGGCTTCTCTGTTATAGTTATAGATTCAGTTACGCTTCTCTGGTATAATTATAAAATTACTTAGGCTTCTTCACATACCCTTTTTTGATAATTCTACTTCCTGCCTGATACCATACACTGCCCAAAGATAACTTCACTGTTAAAAACTCAGAAGTACCTGTCTAAACTTAAACCCAACACTGCCCTAACTCTACTGATATATTTATATTTAATGCAATTTACAGCAAGAAAATGGAAGGAGAACCAAACAAAAGTAATATTTCTTTAGAAATTGTTAAGGAGAACAATCCTGAGGAAGACTTAGACTTTATGGATCAGTCTCTGGACGAAAATTTACTTAATTGTGTGGAAGAAATGGAATCATGGACTCAAAATGAGGACATTCCTGACGATATAATGTTGGAAGTTCTTTTAAATTTTGAAAAATCACAGCAATACATTTTTATTTAATATTTAAAAATTGCTCGAGACATTATTCTTTTTTATATGTAATTCATGAAATAGTACCAAAATGAATATAATATAAAGTGAGACTTATAGTATACTGTGCAACTTTTTTGTGTTACATAGTAATTTTGCTCATAGTTACTTCCTTTCTCCCACTATATTATCTCCAGTGTGTATTTGACATCTCTTTTTCATCTCCTGCCTCCATGTTGTTTCTGCTTTCCTGACAGACTATGGTATGGATTCCATATACCACAATAACTTCTGTAACAACATGCAAATTATGTACAGAGGAGACGGTGTACATTAAATTTAAGACTCTGTATTGGTACCTACATGCTGGTACTTAAATCACCCACACAACACAACAACTCTATGCAAAGCTACCCTACCTCTAAGCACTTTAAATTATTATTTTACTGTTTCACTGAGTTTTCCCCGTGGTACGCTCCCTGGTACGCTCCCCAGTGCGCGTACCGGGCGCTCCCCCCGCTAAAATCGGGGGGACCCTTATGGTCATTTCCCCCTTTCTTTTTGCCACCTCTTGTGTCTCGATCCTACCGAGACACAAGATGGCGGCCGCTCCGGACTGTTTGGAATGTTGACAGACACCCGAGAGCCAATCAGCTTTCCGCTCGCGAACTCGCGTAGCGCGCTGGTACGCGCCCCGGTGCGCTTACCGGGGCGCGCTTATAGATATATATATTTTTTGGAACCTAAATTACTCAAAATCCACTGGAGCACATATCTTGAGACATAGCAAAGGCACATCGGGCTACCAGTCCCTACAATTTTGCCGAGTTTGGTGGAAATCCATTCAGCCGTTCGGGCTAAAAATGAGTCCAACCGCCCTATGGAAATTAACATGGGGAAAACACGTTTTGGGACCCCCCTTTTATCTCGGCCCCCGCTTGACGAATCCCCCCCAAACTTTAATGGAAGGAGCAGATCGGAGCGGGCCATCTTCTTTGAGAAATTCGCGAACATTCGTCCACCGGCGCCAAAGTTATTCCCAATAGAATGTTGCGGATTTCCTATGAGAAGTAGATCCTAACTATAACTACCTAGTGGCGACCGCCAGTAGGTAATATATATATATATATATATATATATATATATATTCACTGAAAAAAACATAGGTTATAGACCATATATAGTTAGGAATTAGCATTTACAAAACCTTGAAAATTCACTGAAAAAACCATAGGTTATAGACCATATATAGTTAGGAATTAGCATTTAAAAAACCTTATTTTACTCACACAAAACCATTGAAATTCCATATATAGTTAGTTGCACTAACTATATATCGCGCACCCGCAATCCACTGCTGATCATGTCACATATTACATCATTCATGACATGGTCAGTGACATCACTGATGACATCACTGATGACATCTCAAATGACATCACTGATGACATCTCAAATGACATCACTGATGACATCATCTAGTGTCTGTGTGTTTTTGTAAAGTTTAAATATGTTTTACATATTGAAGAATGAGTGGATGTATAAGTGTCTGGATGAAGGATTTAGTAGGTGCGTGACTGACTGTATGAGTGAGTGATTAAATGTGTCTCACTGAATGCATGGGTTAGTGACTAAACTGTCTTAATTTGTGCATCATTATGTCTGTTGTTCTGTAAACTGCTGCATGTGTTGATCATTAGCTATACGAGAGGCTATATGTGTTATTAATTGGTTGCCCAAGTATTTCTATGGGAGATTGAGTTTGTGTAGGGGTGGCTGGAAGGTGTGTGACTCTATGCATAGATGTGTGAGCAGTTTATTCACTAGGTGTATGAGTTCAAGAGTGCATGTGGAAACAGCTACATGGGCAGTTGACTGTGTGCATGAGTGTATTGATGAGTGAATGGATATCTCAATGCTACATGTCATAGTAAGTACATATGTAAAACACAGTACATGTGAGAGTTGGCATATATAAATAACTGTGCATGAGAGCCACTGAATGAGTGAGTAGTTGTATCGATCATTGTGAACTTGTATCAGGGATTGTATAAGAGAGTAAATATGTGTTAGTATATGTTTCAATAAGTAAGGTGTGTTTAACTGTATAGTTGAAGAAATGGAGGTGAGATTGTTTCTTTGCATGACTGACTGGGTGTGTGAGTAACTCCATGGATGAGTGGCAGTGTGTGAGTGTCTGTATACACTGAGTGTATCTAAGGTTATATTAGAGTCTGAAGAGGTTTATCGTATTAGCACAAGAATGATGTCAAATGAGATGTCATCAGTGATGTCATCAGTGATGTCATTTGAGATGTCATCAGTGATGTCATCAGTGATGTCTCTGACCATGTCATGAATGATGTAATATGTGACATGATCAGCAGTGGATTGCGGGTGCGCGATATATAGTTAGTGCAACTAACTATATATGGAATTTCAATGGTTTTGTGTGAGTAAAATAAGGTTTTTTAAATGCTAATTCCTAACTATATATGGTCTATAACCTATGGTTTTTTCAGTGAATTTTCAAGGTTTTGTAAATGCTAATTCCTAACTATATATGGTCTATAACCTATGGTTTTTTCAGTGAATTTCAATGGTTTTTTAATAGCAAATATCATAAGCTGTCGAATGTCAAGTACGTGGTAAGTGAAAACATTTTCGTGTTTATGCACACTGATCTGCTTTGAATGGTGCCCCCCCCCCTCATTTCTATTAGGAGTACTCTCTCTTTGCAGATAGTGAAAGGTAGTTAACGCAGGCCTTTGCCCCCATTGTAATCCGTCGTGCCTGCTTCTCTCTCCATTTGATTGATTGTTATCCAAGTATTTACTGTTTTAGAATTAGTTCTCTTTGGTTCATTCTCTATTTACAAACAAACACAGAGTCGCAATACTCTGTTTAGTCTTTGCAGATAACGAAAAATCGTGTAAAAAAAAAGAAAAGGAATCGAGCAAAATCAGTAGGCCACTAATGGGATCTCTTTTTGACCTCGCTAAAATAGAAACATTAGGAACAACCCCTCATGACAAATACAAAACTAGTGAGATGAACTGAACTCCACACAATGATGGCTGCAAAACAGCTCGGCTCCGCCACCCACCCCGCCCAAAATAACGATAAAGAACGGCTGCCATGATTGGTTGCGGAATGACCACGACGGAGCTACGAAATGGTGCTGCTCTCATGCTAACCCCAGCTTCAGTCTGAAACATCCAGAAACACTGTAGACTACCAATTCAATCAGTTCCGGTAGCGCCCCAATGTAACCCGGTAGAGAAGAACTAGCCCTCCCCTCTTTGACTGATGGTTCTTGTTGCCTGTCCCTTCTGTTGTCATTTAACAGAACTATTTAGCCTGCTGAAAGGGGTTGTGTTCCGACCGCTGGTTGGTGGAGACATTTTGACTATATTCTGTACCTGCGTTGTCGCGTAATGCGTCATATGACGCGCCGCGTTAGCGCATCCGGAAGTCATCCGGGGCGCGCAGCGCATAACGTAAGCATAACAAGTCATGTGACTTGTTAATAAAACTTTTCATTGGTTCATTTTACTTTTCTTATTGTAATGATGAAAGGCTTGGTCATATGACCTAAAAATTACGCTTTTCATTACTTCCGAACATTATTTTTTCTTAAATATATGTTATAATGTTCCAGGCTAATGTACTTTCCCGGAAATTTTACAACTGTCCTGCAAGTAAAATATATTCTTTTTTCGAGAAAAAGAGCGTTTATTCGTTCCATGACGGAGCCGTTGAGCAAAAGAGGGTCGACCTGCTGTCTTAGTCGCCGATACGCCTGAATATGAGATTCTTATCGATCACTTTATGTTGCAGGAATAGAAAACACAACAGCCCTTGACCATTTATCTTTACTGCGTTCCTTCGTATTATACCTTTTACCCTTCATGTAATTGGTCTGCTTTATTTCACTTGCCTTTTAATGATTCTAAAACAGTCACTATTATTACAAACTTTACCAATGTATATACTACTACCATGTTTTCTTTGAAAAACCTTTATTGTGAAAATTTCATTATACAAATACGAGCCTATAACCACGTGGGCCTGCCACAGAGCAAACTGTAATCGTATATGATGAATAGACATTTACACTGTAGAGGAACGTAACGGGCGGGCCATTAGGTTGCAAGAACTAAGGTGTCTAACAGTTACGGAATCGGTGGACGTACATTTTATAATTAAAATACGACAGGGCCAGTTACAATAAAATTATCTAGATATACATTTGCGGGCAAGTACCATGGGTGACGTTAATTCGAACTTTCAACAGTACAGTAATCAATAACACATCAGAACTTAATATCAATAGGGATGTCGAAATATTCAATCAATTCTCGTCCCCGCCCGCCATGTGCTTCAAAACTGCATACGTATCTCGTGATTTCAAGGTTCTGCAACCAGTACACAACAAGGAGTTACGAGTCCCATTTATTCCGGCGCCATTTTGGGCGAGGACGGGCAGGTCCAGGATATAGTCAAAATGTCTCTACCAACCATCGACTATGATGATGTTCATATGCTGTATTTATTAGAGTAACACTCATCTGTCCACATGAAATTAATTTGCCACAATCTAAACATGTCATTTTAATCTTTCCAAAGTTCTTCTAAATATTTGGGACCGTTTCCCTTGCCTCTGAAGCTCTCAGTGCCACTTCTTTGATGAATGTACTAGCAGGTCAGGGGTTCTCCTCCAAATCTCTCTTTTATGCAGCACTATAATTAATTGGTGCCACCTCTCCATATGACGATGCATGGTATAGTTACCACAACTATATTTTTTTTCGGTTCCTCTGGAGAGTTCATCGTGGCAGATGAAGCGTGTAACGTACCGGGCATTTACCTTTTTTTGCATGTACAGGAAAGGAAAAAAAAATCGAGCGTCCGAGTTCTAAGGTGTCCCAGGGCCATTTTAGTGGACCAGGCCCAAATCCAAAGAACAGGCCGCCATTTTGAGAGTCCTCTTGCAGCCGCCTGTCGCTGTAGCATCAAGAGCAGCCGAAACTCAGCTGAATGGCAACTGAAACGGTAAAGGGGCGCCCCACTACAGCAGACGAGCCTCCACCTAGGAAGGCCCATTCACGCCGGCTCCCCCCCCCTTCGGGCACCCCACGCCGTTATTCGGAGCAGTATTGTAGGATGGCCACACCAGTGCGGCAACTTGCTAGACATCACCTCGGTGGTACCCGAATCTCAACGCCTTGTGGTGTCTCCTATTCAGAAAACATTGTTATGCTGCCTTCGACCTATTCGCCGCAAGTGCGCACACAACTCAACTGCATAGCTTGCTAGACACCACCTCGGTGCCATCCGGATCTTGGAATGTCAGCACCTTTTGGTGTCTTCTCTTCAGAAAATATTGTTGCGCTGCCTTTGGCCCCATTCGCACATCGGTCCGCTACTGACGCCATCTCACAGGCTAATGGGGCGCCCCACGCCGAGTTTCAGCATTGTAGAATAACCACACCAGTACAGCAACTTGCTAGACATCACCTCGGTGCCATCCGGATCTCGGCGCCCCACTGCAGATGAAGTGCCTCTCAACTATGAAACCACCACGGTGACATCCGGATCTTGGCGCGTTGTGCTGCCTTCGGCCTATTCGCACATCGGTCCGCTACTGACGCCATCTCACAGGCTAATGGGGCGACCCACGCCGAGTTTCAGCATTGTAGGATGACCACACCAGTACAGCAACTTGCTAGACATCACCTCGGTGCCATCCGGATCTCGGCGCCCCACTGCAGATGAAGTGCCTCTCAACTATGAAACCACCACGGTGACATCCGGATCTTGGCGCGTTGTGCTGCCTTCGGCCTATTCGCACATCGGTCCGCTACTGACGCCATCTCACAGGCTAATGGGGCGACCCACGCCGAGTTTCAGCATTGTAGGATGACCACACCAGTACAGCAACTTGCTAGACATCACCTCAGTGCCATCCGAATCTTGGCATCTCAACGCCTAGTGGTATCTTCCATACAAAAAATATTGTTACGCTGCCTTTGGCCCCATTCGCACATCAGTCCGCAACTTAGACATCACCTCGGTGCCATCCGGATCTTGGCATCTCAGCGCCTTGTGGTGTCAGTCAGAAAATATTGTTGCGCTGCCTTTGGCCCCATTCGCACATCGGTCCGCTACTGACGCCATCTCACAGGCCAACGGGGCGCCCCACGCCGACTTTCAACATTGTAGGATGGCCACAGAAGTGCGACAACTTACTAGACACCACCTCGGTGCCATCCGGATCTTGGCGCGTTGTGCTGCCTTCGGCCTATTCGCACATCGGTCCGCTACTGACGCAAACTCACAGGCCAACGGGGCGCCCCACGCCGACTTTCAGCATTGTAGGATGGCCACACCAGTGCTGCAACTTGCTGGACACCACCTCGGTGCCATCCGGATCTTGGCGCGTTGTATTGCCTTCGGCCTATTCGCACATCGGTCCGCTACTGACGCCGCCTCACGTGCCAACGTATTTTCTCCGCATTTTATACCCTATGCCGCATAACAGGTCATGTGACTTGTTTATAAAACTTTTCATTGGTTCATTTTACTTTTGGTTTCCTAATGATGGAAGGCTTGATCATATGACCTAAAAACAACACTTTTCATTGGATGAAAACTTTTTTTTCCCCCAAACGATGAAAGCCCCACCTTGTTTCTGGATGTTTCAGACTAAACTGGCGTCAGCATGAGAGCACCACCATCTCGTAGCTCCGTCGTGGTCATTCCGCGAGCAATCATGGCAGCCGCTCCCCACCAGAAGCCTGCAGGAGTCGGGCCCCCAAAACTTTTGATGAATTCTCAAGGCGGAGGGGACGCTTTCGAGAATGGGGTCCAAGACCTAGCAGACAAGCGTCCGATTTCCAAGGTGTCCCAGGGCCATTTCAGTGGACCACGCCCAAAAAGGAAAGAGCCTGCCGCCATTTTGAGAGTCCTGTGGCAGCCGCCTATCGCTGCACCGCAAGAGTGGGCGCAACTCAGCTGAATGGCGGATTTTGACACAGTGGACCAAAAGCGGACGGAATGGCAACTGAAACGGTAAAGGGGCGCCCCACTAAAACAGATGAGACTCCACCTGGAGAGGCCCGTTCACGCCGCCTCCCCCGGGGCGCCCCACGCCGTTATTCGGAGCAGCATTGTAGGATACCAAAACCAGTGCGGCAACTTACTGGACATCACCTTGGTGCCATCGTTCTGCTGCCTTGGAACTATTCGCACAACAGTTTGCTACTGATGACCCACCCCCCGCGACGCCCCACGCCGTTATTTGCTGGGTGGCAACTTACTAGACATCACTTTCGTGTCATCTAGATTTCGGCGCGTTCTGCTGCCTTGGAACTATTCGCACAACAGTTTGCTACTGATGACCCACCCCCCGCGACGCCCCACGCCGGAAATCTGGACGTTGTGCTGCGTTGGGACTATTCGCACAGCCGACCGCTACTTCGTTGTTTTTCCCTAAAAATGTTTATATGTTATTACTATTTTTGTTTTCTTGTATATATTTATAAATTATTAAAGTTTTATAATCTTACTACTTTGTCGGAGTGCTATATATTTTTAATGTGACACATAATTGTAAAAACTTTGATGTACAAAGAGTCATCCCTGGAATCTTCCGCTTCACGCTCGGTCCCCTCCCCAATCACAATACAGGATGGTTTTCAGATAATAGCAACGCTTCTGCTGTGACGGATCTCATCGAGTGTGGGCCTTGATCTACTATAACTCCTTTGAAGAGGGGTGATTCTTTACAGCTGTGGCCATAAACTACATCTGCAGGGCTAGCTGATAGCCTAGGACCGGCCTGGACAATCGGACACAGAGGAAAAGGAGTGTCAGAGGGTGCGGTAGTGAATAGGGCGAAAGGGAGGTGTCGGGCGGGCACAGGGTGTGATTCTCAGGGAAGAGCAGCGCAGATGGGGGGAGGTTTATTACCCATGCATAAGACAGAGAGCGGGGGTGACCACTGCCTGGGTGAGATGCTTGCGAGGGTGGGGAGCCATGCTAAGGATCGACAGCGTGCACAGAGTGGGTCTGGTTAAGGCATCTAAAATGGCTGCCGTGCACGACAAAAGTGTGGCATTTGAAAAAAGACAAGATGGCGCACACAATGTTTTTCAACAATTCCTGATTTCCTTCGAATCGAACGTTAACAGACGTTGGGGCATATTACCAAAGTTAAGCGATATTTATCCCTAACGATGCATTGCAAAGATTTTTTTACCGTCAGAAATTATCGCAGATAAACCTTGCTATTATCAAGGTTTATCGCAAATACGATAAAAAACGACCGCAATGCATTAATATCGCTGAAAACTCAGCGATATTCATGCATTACCGAGCTAATGCTCTTAGCCATGTTATCCACCTCCCATTGGATAACATGGCTAAGAACTGCTCAGGGCAGCTGTTACTTTTTGGAGATATTCGCGCTTCTCTCTAATATTTCCAAAAGTTGATAATAGGAGATAGCGATGTTAGCGACTGTTTCCAGTCGCTAACATCTTGGCATGCCCACTTTGCATGTCATTAGTGATAAATATCACTCACATGCAAAGTGGGACCCAAGATGGTCGCTATCTCCTACTAGCCGTCGCTAACTGGTGTTAGCAACAGCTAGGTAATACAGATATAATTTTATCTCCGCGAAGCGGAGCGCTGTTACAGATATATATCTTGTTTTTGAACATTAATTTCTCAAAATCCACTGAAGCACATATATTGAGACATAGCAAAGGCACATCGGGCTACCAGTCCCTAGGAGATAGCGATGTTAGCGACTGTTTCCAGTCGCTAACATCTTGGCATGCCCACTTTGCATGTCATTAGTGATAAATATCACTCACATGCAAAGTGGGACCCAAGATGGTCGCTATCTCCTACTAGCCGTCGCTAACTGGTGTTAGCAACAGCTAGGTAATACAGATATAATGTTATCTCCGCGAAGCGGAGCGCTGTTACAGATATATATCTTGTTTTTGAACGTTAATTTCTCAAAATTCACTGAAGCACATATATTGAGACATAGCAAAGGCACATCGGGCTACCAGTCCCTAATATTTTACCAAGTTTCGTGCAAATCCATTCAGCCGTTCGATTATTATTATTATTTTTTTTTTTTGCCCCGCGGGGCCCTTTTAAAACCTCCACATCAAACCTAGGGGGTCAGCGAGGATCTACTATGCCCCCTTATGGTCATTTGCCCCTTCGCTTTGGCCTCCTCTTGTCTCTCGATCCTACCGAGAGACAAGATGGCGGCCGCTACGTACTGTTTGGAATGTTTACAGACACCGGAGAGCCAATCAGCTTCGCTTCGCAAAGCTCCGTAACGCAAAAAGTACGCGAAGCGGTGCGCTGTTACAGATATATATCTTTTTTTGAACGTTAATTTCTCAAAATCCACTGAAGCACATATATTAAGACCTAGCAAAGGCACATCGGGCTACCAGTCCCTACAATTTTGCCAAGTTTCGTGCAAATCCATTCAGCCGTTCGATTATTATTATTATTTCTTTTTTTTGCCCCGCGGGGCCCTTTTAAAACCTCCACATCAAACCTAGGGGGTCAGCGAGGATCTACTATTCCCCCTTATGGTCATTTGCCCCTTCGCTTTGGCCTCCTCTTGTCTCTCGATCCTACCGAGAGACAAGATGGCGGCCGCTACGGACTGTTTGGAATGTTGACAGACGCCAGAGAACCAATCAGCTTCGCTTCACATAGCTCCGTTGCGCGAAAAGTACGCGTCCTGGGCCGCTGCCCGGTCCGCTGTTACAGATATATATCTTTTTTTAAACGTTAATTTCTCAAAATCCACTGGAGCACATATATTGAGACCTACAAAAGGCACATCGGGCTACCAGTCCCTACAATTTTGCCAAGTTTCGTGCAAATCCATTCAGCCGTTCGGGCTAAAAGTGAGGCCAACCGCCCTATGGAAATTAACATGGGAAAAACGCGTTTTGGGATCCCCCTTTTTTCTCGGCCCCCCCTTGACGAACCCCCCCAAAATTTTCAGGGGCTGCTCAGAAACAAAATGTGCCATTTTCCTGAAAATTTCAGCCAATTCCGTCCACAAACGCCAAAGTTATTAGACATATAATTTTCAAAAATCCCATAGAGAAAAAATCCTAACTATATATACCTACTGGCGACCGCCAGTAGGTAATATATATATATATATATATATATATATATATATATATATATATATATATATATATATATATATATATATTATTTTTTTTAGAGTCTAAACACATTATCAATCTGAAGACTATTACTCCTTGGGGTTTAAATAATAATGAAGAACTGTGGGTTCATTTGTAATCAGTATTGTGTCAAAAAATTGGGGATATATAGTAGATAATGAAACTGAACTGGGTAACAGCTCTACTTCCCCATTGACATGTCATGCCTTGGTTATCTTTTCGGATTTGCACTGTTGGTAAAACCGCCCATCCAGGGCTGAATAACGAAAAATGGACACTTTGAGAAATGAATTGTTTAAAAAGACTCACTTGTTGACCTAACTACTCATACTGCGAAAATTGAATGAATGTAAAGTAGTAATTATTTATCTTAATACTGTTACTTGTTTTTAATGAGCACTATGCACTTTTCACGTGATCACCATGATATAGCAGGCAAAATAATGTTATTTGCACACTACAAAATGGCCACTAGAATGTAGTAAAAAACATGTCCCTCTTCTATGTTTATGGAGGGTGTAGTGAATCAATGGCTTTAAAATGGTGATTTTAACTGCACAGTAACGTTACACTGACGAAGCCTGTGAAGGCGAAACGCGTCTGTAAGGGGTGAGGGGGGTTTGGTGATTAAAAATTTTGTAAACGGATACCAGCGTGCCGGCCTTTCTTTTTCGGACACCGAATGGGATACGAAAAGTGTGCAGCAATATTGGAGCGTTTCACCAACGCTGGCGTCTCTGGCACCCGGGAAGCAGTGGAGCGACGGCGGTGATTTTGAACCATGTCTCAAACGAATATGACCGTTGGCCCCGAGGAAAAATAAGCGAGGATATCGTGACTACATCGGTAAAAGTGCAGCGGCTCACAGGCTGATCTCCACACGACAGCGGGAGCGAACTGGTCTGCCGGACGAAGACGGGTGAGACGCCAGCGGCAGCTGACGGCGACCAAGAACGGACGGCAAGCTTGGTGAGTGAACGCCAACCTGAATGTTTTTAATATTATGCTTAGCCTCATTCCCGAGGGTTCCGAAAAAAGTTAACACCAAACCACAGTGACATAGTCACCACCCCCTTGTCAACTTCTTAACGCAGTAAAAACAGTGCAAACCTAGAAAAATGTCTAATGAAGATGGTATCTCAGGAGAAAGGGAATCGGTCGCCAATTTCATGTTTAGAAGCTCCGCTATTAGACAAACACAGTCAAGTAAAACGACAACAACAATTACCTCCGGAGGTGTGTTAAAAACACTATTTTCGAAACTGGAAAAGACACAAGAAAGAGAAATTCGAAAGTGGTGGGAGGCCACCTCACTTGAGAGATACATTGACTGTGGAAGAATCCCAAGGGGATTACGCATATACACCGTTCCATCATACGAGAATCCGGACCCAGCATTACTCAGAGATTGGGCAGAGTACACTGTGGAGTCGGCGAAAGGAATGGTGCGAATGCTAATAAAATATGCGTGGAGCGATAGAGACAAATGTCTCAAAGAAATAGCAGATCTTGAAGAAAAAATTGCGAAAGAAAAAGATTCCAAAGAGAAAGAAGAACTAAAAGATACCATGAACCAAAGGATTAAGAAATATGAATTAACCATCCGCAAACGCAAACAAGCGAAATTCCTCAGAGATGAACAAGACTACCTCACAGGTAGGATTCTTACATTCGCCAAGAAGTTCGATGCCACGAGAAAACGCATGGCACAGGCGAATGTGATACCCACTGATGAGGAGACTGAGGAATCAGAAGTCTCAGAAGGCGAACAAACTGAAAGAAGCGTGGCAACTAATGATCCTTTTTTCGACGAGTTCGAGGTAATCAAGGAAACCCGTCTCCGCCCCCAACAGAGAAATCATCCACCAGCACCTCAACAAAAACAAAGAGGAGGACGCGGAGGGGCAAGAGGAGCAAGAGGTGGGGGCCAACAAGCGGCAGCATCCCCAAGAGTAACCAGGAGTGGGCTGAACCGCAGGAGATAATGGACGAACAAGAAAATAATGTTATCAACCTTTCCAAAAGAACTTTAACGGATGATGAGACCTCCATCCTTAAGAAAGGTTTAAGCTTTTGTCCGGCTAGTGACTTTGATCCAGTGAAAACACGGATTTATTTATTTAAATACACTAGAAAATTGAAGTTTAAAAAGATCTTTCTTCAAAATCCCATCACTGAAAGTGTAGCACCTAACCTTGAAGTTTCCATTGAAAACCAAGATGAAATGCAGACGTGCGAAGAATTAGCGGACGTCCTTTTGACACCGACTCAAGAACTAATGTCGAATTCAACGACGGTGGAGATCTTATCGCAGAGTAATATTGTACAAAAACGTGACCCCAGTCACTTGAAAAATAAATCAAAAAAATTGCCCATCACAAATTATGACGCAATAGATCTCTTCAATGAAGCAGTTCTAGGGGATCTAGACAAAATGGCATCTGGAACAAAGAACAAAATAAATAACAAAAGATCAAACATAACAAAAAGAGAATGGCAAGCAATTAGATCATTAAAGGAGGACACTACAATTGAAATTAAACCTTCTGACAAAGGAGGTAACATCGTGATATTTGACCGGGAGCATTATCTAACAGAAGCCCACAGACAGTTAAAAGACAAAGAATGTTATACTCCGACACAAAGAACTGAGTACAACAAAGGCATTTTAACTTTTCATAGCATGTTAGAAAATTGGCAAAAGGAGGGCATGTTAACAATGGATGAATACCTCTTTTTGAAATGTGAAGCGCCAATATTACCAACGTTTTACCACCTACCAAAGGTGCACAAACATGCAAAAAGACCTCCAGGGCGCCCAATAGTGTCCTCTATAGGAAGCCTTCTCGAAAATACTTCCAGATTTGTAGATTCATATTTGTCTCCATTTGTAAGAAGCCTTCCATCTTATGTGAAAGACACTCAAGACTTTTTAAATGTCATGGACAATGTCACTTGGGATTCGGGAATGTTGTTAATCACATTAGATGTGGTAAACTTATACACCTGCATCAACCACGAACAAGGACTGTGTGCCGTGAAATGGTTTTTAGATCACAAACCAGAACATTTCAGAAGCCACAATACAATGATTTTGTCCATGATCAGATTTTGTTTGTATAACAACATTTTTTTATTTGATGGGATCTTATACAATCAGAGAAGGTGTACTTCAATGGGCTCGTGCTTCTCCCCCAGCTATGCGAATTTATTCGTAGGTTGGTGGGAGAAGCACGAGGCGTGGAGTGACTCCAATCGAAAATGGACTGACAAAATACTCATGTGGACTAGGTATATTGACGACCTCTTTATTATCTGGCAGGGTGATCGTCAATCAGCAGAAGAGTATATCACCACACTTAATGAAAATACGCTCAATCTAAAGTTTACCAGTACTATCAGCACAAATTGCATTAACTATCTAGACCTGGAAGTTTTTGTACACAATAACATCTTGCATACCTGCCTGTATAGAAAACCTACAGCGGGCAATGCGGTCCTGCATGCCAAATCCTATCATCCAAAAAGTCTTATAAAAAATGTACCATATGGCGAATTTTTACGCCTGAAGAGGAATTGCTCTCTTAATCAAGACTATGCGCATGCTGCTACTGAGGCAAAAAGTAGATTTGAATGTAGAGGATATGACAGCAATATCCTCAAACAAGCCAGTGATAAAGCCTCTAAAACAAACAGGAGGGATCTCCTAGTTCCAAAATTAAAAACAGAGGCACCTGACGAGATCCGTATGATAACGGAATTCAATACTAAATCAGGTGAAATAACAAATTTCTTTCAAAAACACTGGCACTTACTGACTGCTGACAAAGTCCTCAAGATAAATCTGCCAAAAAGGCCTTTAATAACTTATAAAAGATGTCCTTCTTTGGCGGATCATTTGGTCCACAGCCATTTTAAATCACTGGCTAAACCCATCAAAATATCTAAATTGGTTGGTTTCTTCCCCTGTCTGAAATGCAAGGCATGTAAATTTAGTGAAAAAACATCTGAATACCCAAATCGCACAGGCGATAATAAACCCAATTTAAAAATAAAGCAGTTGCTTAATTGCAACTCGGAGTACACTGTGTATTGTCTGACCTGTCCATGCAAACTGCGATATATTGGCAGTACCATCAAACCTGCTAAACTTAGGATTCTCGAGCATATGCGGGCTATCACCAACAACGATAAAGCATATCCAGTAGCCCGCCACTTTGCCCAACACCATCAAAGCAAGTGGGAGAAACTAAGTTTTTATTGCATGGACCAGGCCCCCAAATTAGAACGGGGTGGTGATAGGGAAAAGTCCCTACGCATCTTAGAGTCTAAACACATTATCAATCTGAAGACTATTACTCCTTGGGGTTTAAATAATAATGAAGAACTGTGGGTTCATTTGTAATCAGTATTGTGTCAAAAAATTGGGGATATATAGTAGATAATGAAACTGAACTGGGTAACAGCTCTACTTCCCCATTGACATGTCATGCCTTGGTTATCTTTTCGGATTTGCACTGTTGGTAAAACCGCCCATCCAGGGCTGAATAACGAAAAATGGACACTTTGAGAAATGAATTGTTTAAAAAGACTCAATTGTTGACCTAACTACTCATACTGCGAAAATTGAATGAATGTAAAGTAGTAATTATTTATCTTAATAATGTTACTTGTTTTTAATGAGCACTATGCACTTTTCACGTGATCACCATGATATAGCAGGCAAAATAATGTTATTTGCACACTACAAAATGGCCACTAGAATGTAGTGAAAAACATGTCCCTCTTCTATGTTTATGGAGGGTGTAGTGAATCAATGGCTTTAAAATGGTGATTTTAACTGCAAAGTAACGTTACACTGACGAAGCCTGTGAAGGCGAAACGCGTCTGTAAGGGGTGAGGGGGGTTTGGTGATTAAAAATTTTGTAAACGGATACCAGCGTGCCGGCCTTTCTTTTTCGGACACCGAATGGGATACGAAAAGTGTGCAGCAATATATATATATATATATATATATATATATATATATATATATATATATATATATATATATATATATATATATATATATATATATATATACCTCCTCCTTGTTCCAAAAATAAACAACCTATCTATATCTGAATCCACTAAATCGCCAGAAACCAAACACGGTCACACTCATTGTGCCCTACAGTGCCCAAAAAGGTGCGATAAACAAAATCATTTATCAAAATTGGGCACTTATTCGCTCTGATCCTGTAATAGGCCAAACCATGCCAACTAAGCCCAGTATCACCTACAAGAGGGCTACTTCTCTTTATAATAGCCTGGTATCCAACTGCCCTGAAGTTACTCCTTCCAAAGATTGGCTGAAAACCTCACGGGGTTCACAAAATGTCATTCATGCAAAGCATGTACCTACGGTATCAATAAAATCAGTTACCGTACAGCTTTTAGCAGTAAAGACATTAAAATCTCCAAATCCCTCCACTGCAAAACCGAGTACGCCATTTACATCTTGGAATGTACATGTCCCTTACGGTACGTGGGAAGTACCAAATTACCAGCTAGTGTAAGGATATTGCAGCACATCAGGGCAATCACTAACTCTGATCCCACCTACCCAGTGGCGAGACACTTTTGGGAGGTCCATAAGAACAACTTAACGGATCTCAAATACTATGTCATCGACACAATTCCCAAAACCAAACAGGGAGGTGATCGTGAACAAAAAATGCGCAAGTTGGAGACAAGGTACATCCTGAACTTCAATAGCAAAAGCCCTAGAGGATTAAATAACACCGAAGATTTACACACCTGTTTATGATTGTAAATACTTCATTGAACCCCCATGGAAGTAATAATTTCATTTCCTCTCCCCTGAACTTATGATGCATTGAGAACCTGTCCCTTGTGTCCTTTTCCTCCTTGTTTTCTTTGTAACCTATCGTTCATAGACTCAACTGTTTAGTTGAATCGTCTTGTCAAGCGGCATGAAAATATTTTCTTTGGACCACACACTTATTGGACTTTGTCCCATATGGCTGCCATTTTCTTCTCTTAATTCACAAACCCTTATACTGAGGTTTTTTAAACTCATGCACTTTATTCACTCTCTGCACTTAATGACACTTTTACTAATACTTTCCTTCGACTACCATCTGTTCTTGACCTCGGGTAATCACATACCCGTGACGGGGGTTGTTTACAACAACAGTATACTCAGATTTACCACAACTAAGCATTTATGCTGTTGAAAGTTGGGCTGAGACCGTCAACATTATCGGCGCCCTCTTGCTCTCCTTAACCTTTTTGTGCGCGTAAAACAGCCGCCATTTTTTGAACACCATGGTTTCCCTGCTCTCGCCGAGAGCCAGCGCGCCTCTCTCCCCCTCCTAGCTTCGCCGGCATCCCCCGCATACTGACAACCCCCCTGCCTGCACCTGCCGCGAATCATAAAACCCCTCTTCAGCGCTGCTCTGCCCCGGGCCCTCGTCCTGTTCTCAGCGCTACACCTCCCCTCTTCCCATTTATGATCCCCGGCCCTTTGATGCAAACCCCCTTTTTCCCGTGTGCCCGTTCGTCCTCCTCGTTCCCAGGCCGACACCCAGCTCTGCCGATACTGTCCCTTGCCCCTCCCCGTACAATAGAAAGCTTCCCCCACCAAAGGATCCCCGGGTTGATCAAAGCCCCCACTCCATGAGATCCGATCAAACCCCCCACATTCCGTGAATCGGCGGAATATCCAGCTGCGCGATACTCATCACCTGTTGTGACTAGGGTGGGGACTTCAACTGTAAATGTGTGTGGGAACGGGCCCAAAGGGGAGTTCCGGGAATGTCTTTTCCATACATCAAAGCTTTAACATGCTGCAATAAAGTCATAAAACAGTGTATAAGAGGCCAGGCCTCAGAAATGTAGCTAGAGCACCTCAGAACGATACCTTCTGCCCGTTTTGTTGTGTTCTCCTCCGGAGAGAATAAAAATCTTGTTTCCTGCCTTCCAGTCTCCAGCGCCTGCCTCTTCAATAGTTTAACTTCTTTATGGGTTCAAGAGGCGACACCGCCGGGCAATACTTAAGGATCGTATATTCTGGTTGGTAGTGCCACCCTTTTTTCGACAATTGGCGTCCCAAGCGTGGGGCCCATCAGCGACCCATGGATCCAGTGGGAGAGGTCCTGACGACAAAGTGAACGACTGCAACGATCGGGAACGCGTCTGTCCGATAGACCCTCGTCTGACAGCCGATCATCCGAACTTCACTGGTTCCGAACAGACCTCTCTCGAGTGATCTACGGTCCTGACTGGGAACCATAAGGAGTGCCGCGAGGATAACGGAGAAGAGAGGACGATCGGGCGCTGGATTCGGAAGACAAGAAACTGTCCATGCGGTCCGGGTAAGGTCGTGTAATCACGACAAGTTGCGAAATGATTGCTTGATTGCTTGATTGTTTAAAAATACTAGTATTGCTCTTTTTATTTATTTGGAGATTCACTGTCTGCAAACGGAGAAACAACGGGCTCTCTCTTTGCAAGCAGTGGAGGATAGGTAGGGCAGCAGCCGTGCTTATTTTTTCTCCCCCACTCAATAATTACTTGAAACTGAACTGTTGTTCGCAAAACTATTGTTTCCTGGAGATTCCCTGTCTGCAAACAGGGAAGAGACCACCCTTTTTGCAGACAGTGAAAAGGGTAGGTAACGCAGATCTTTGCGGACCTACTCATTCTCCCCATTGTTATTTATTGGTCTTTTGTTATTTTGATCCATGAGGTATTCACTGCCTGCAAACAACGTAGAATAGAAATATTCTGTCCAGTCTTTGCACCTAGTGATAAGATAGGCAGTGCTGACTTTTTAGTCCCTCGTTACGAGCCGTCATGTCTGTCTTCTCCCCACTGATTAGTAGCCTGTTTAGCCCGGACCGCTTATTAGAGATGGACCATCCAGCCCCACTGGAAGGCACCCCTAATAAGGACATGTTCATGAAGCATGGATTGACCGCTATAGCCTATAGTAAACTATGGCATAAATATACGAAAAAGGGTCAAGAAAGTCAGTGGCCCCTGATAGGATCCTTCGATGATGATAAAATAAAAACGCTAGAAACTGCCCTGGGTAAAAACAAGACAACACCCACTATGCTTGACAGTTTCGGCATGTGGCGAAAAGAAACTGAACAACGTAAAAAGAAAACTGAGAGTAGGCTGGAAAAAGAGCTGCGAAAAGCAGCCCACCTAGCTGCCCAGAACTTAGAAAAAGAGATAAAGGAAAGAGAGAAAGCTAAACAGAAACTAGAAATGGAAACGCCAAGCCAGTGTCCGGTTAGAACTCCCTCCATGCTCTACCCTGATTTACCCTCGAAACAACGAGCCAATGAGGACCTGCTGTTAGGTCCTCCTATCATCTACATGCCCCCTCCATATGCCCCTTCTCAACCCTTGGCGCAGCACGCGCCACCCCCAGGTACAAACGAAGGTACCGCCACAGCGTCGGCCCCAATGGCCTCTGTGCCAGCCGAACCCCTTGTATTAAAACCCGCATCAACAACAACGTTAGACGACCATGAGACTCGAGGGGCTGGCCCTGCAAGAACAAACAGACTAGACAAAGATGAGCGAGCGGGGATCGACAAAATAGCAAGGACACTGGTAGAAAGGAAGGATGATGAAGAGTACATCACAGATATGTTCAGCTCGTATACAGGGAGTCACAGACGTCATTTTACCGTACGACTGTGTTATCATGTCTTGAATGCATACGAGGACCGATATCGAGACAAAGGTCCCGAGAGCCTAAGGACTCTGTACCGGAAGGTCGATATCGGGGATGAGGGCGAGTGTGATGTGTCGGACCTCCTTACGCGTACGCTTGAGGTTTTCCGCCACCTCACTGAACGAAAGCCGGGAGCTAAATCCGCAACCTCCGTAGTGACCGAACCACCAACCGAGCAATCTAACACCATGATGCCGATACGAGAGGCTGCCCCTTACTGGGTTCCTCCTCGGGGTACAGGGACTCACGATGATGCAAACAACCAAGATGCGAAGGGAAGGGTAGTGTACAACTGGGTCTACCAGCCATGGGACCGGCAAGAGATACTGACATTCCGGAAATCTCTACCCGACCTACGTAAAAACCCCACTGCCTTCTATACTGAATTGGGTACAGCCCTGGGCTCAACGATTATGACCCTGGCTGACATCGACTTGTTCTTCGGGTTATGTCTACCAGCTGATGTGTGGAAGCAAATCCGGAAAGTCGACCACCTTGAGCTGTTTGGACATACCTGGTCACAACTCAATGACCTGGATAAACAACGGGGACCAGGACAAAAGCCTTTGAAATCCATTCTAGACCTCCCAGATAAAATCGTAGAGAAATTAAAAACCCTAATCCCAGAAAAGAAAGTGGACTGGTCGATAGTAACAGCCTGTCGCCAAAAACCCCAGGAGGATGTATCGGAATACTTCTCCCGGTTTGAAACGGTGTTCTCCGATTACAGCGGCCAGGACATGACCACTGCAACCGGACACCATCTGTTTGTCCAGAATTATGTTAAGGGCCTATCATCGGAAATCTCCCAGAAACTACAGGCCAGCGAGAGTAGTTGGGCAGCCTCCAAACCTACAGCGATTCTCCAAATGGCCCAATATTATGAGCATCAGAAAAATGAAAACGATAGGGCGACAGAGAAAAAGAAGAAGGACTTAAAAGAGAGGGTGATGATTGCCAAACTGCAAGGGGTGACTATAGGACGAGACCAATACCGGGGAAACTACCAGACAAACGTCCCTAAGACTACATTTCCCCAGGACCGCACTCTGACTTCCTACAGTGGACGCACAGACCTTAGAGAAAACCAGTGCGCTTTCTGCAAAGGGACTGGCCATTGGAAATCCCAGTGCCCAGTTCTTCTGGAAATGATCAGAAACAAAGACCCCAGGGATGTAGCAAACGGACCGAGACCTAAGGGACAACAACAGGGCCCCCAAATGACGCGACTAACGACAGATCAAGCAGACCAAATACGTTCGATCGACCCAGGCAGAACCAATATCAACAATCTGACTATGACGACACTCACACCTTCGCATAGGACAGCCAAGGGCGAGGGAGGGATCCAGTCGAGCTCTATGTTGACCAGCAGGGCCCTTATGTCACTGCTAAGGTCCTGGGTACCAAGTCTCCATTTCTGGTAGACACTGGCGCAACACGTAGTGCATTATCTAAACGACTGATTCCAAGGGCACCCTTGTCTGGCTCACTCATAACATCGACAGGTTTCGATGGAACGCCCTCCACCAACCCTTTGTCTGCCCCGATTCTCTTTGACGTAGAAAACAACACCACCGACACCACGTTCTTGCTTTCCTCCAATAGCCCTGACGCCATTATGGGACTTGACTTACTGAAACACTTCCGAGCGACGATCAGGTGTTCTCAAGATGGAGTTCGAGTGTTTCTTTACGACAACCCCGTTCCGCTTAGACATTGCTCTCCCCGACACATGTTTTCCATCACCGACGTTGACGCGTCCCTGCTTGACACTCTACCTCCGTATCTGTGGGCCAAAGCGGATTCGGACGTAGGGCGTATGTTAATTGACCCAGTGCACATTACTGTCCGACCAGACGCAACACTCCCAAAACTCCCACAATATCGGATATCGCCAGAGGGCGAGAAGGCATTGGTAATGATTATCCAGTCACTGATAGACGCAGGAGTGGTAGAGGAAGTGGTTAGCAACGTTTGCAACAGCCCTATCTTGCCCATTATCAAGAAGCAGGGAGAGGGAGATGAGAAAGCATACCGTTTTATCATCGACCTCCGAGAGATCAACAAAGTGGTGGTACCCCAGTACCCTGTGGTCTCAGACATCACCACCATCCTGACTTTGATTCCATCCACTGCCACCACCTTTTCCGTCATCGACCTCAAGAACGCATTCTTCTCCATCCCCATCCACCCAGACAGCCGATATCTCTTCGGCTTTACCCTAAAAGCCCGCTCATATAGGTTTTGCCGAGCGCCTCAAGGCTACACGGAAAGCCCTAGCATTTACAGCCAGGCCCTCAAAAGACAACTAGACCAAGTCCAGTTACCCGACGGAGTGGTGTTGGTACAATATGTCGATGACATCCTTTTGGCAGCCGACACCACCCCTCTAGCGGTTACCGCCACCATTCAACTCTTGCACTTCCTTGCGGAAAATGGCCACAAGGTCTCCAAGAAGAAGTTGCAATTCTGCCTACCCCAGGTCACTTACCTAGGCCACCTTTTGTCCAAAGATGGAAGAAAACTCACCCCTGATCGAATCCAAACCATTCTAGATACCCCTGTCCCTAAGACCCAGAAGCAGGTTCGCTCCCTATTAGGCCTCACCTCCTTCTGCCGACAATGGTTACCAAACTTCAGCCTCGTTGTAAAACCACTGCTTTCTCTGCTAAACAAAGACGTCCCTTTCCCACTCCCTTGGACCCCTGAGTGTCAAACTTCCTTCACAGAACTGCGAGATGCCCTTTGCTCAGCCCCTGTCCTAGGTACCCCTGATTACAAAAAGCCCTTCTCCCTTTACACTCACGAAAGGGAGGGGTGCGCTTTATCTGTCCTGACCCAGGCCATCGGCCCTAAGCAACGACCGTGCGCTTACTTCTCTGCCACTCTTGACCCTGTCGCCAGAGCCTTGCCTGCCTGCCTTCGAGCTGTAGCTGCTGCTGCAATCTCTATCCGACAGAGTGAGGGGATTGTACTCTCGAATTCCCTCACGGTACTGGTACCCCATGCAGTCGACACCCTCCTGAACCAAACCAAGACGCAACATCTGACGAGTGCACGAATGACTGGATACGAACTGACCTTGCTTGCCCCCCATATCACCCTGAAAAGATGCACCACACTGAACCCAGCAACTCTGTTACCCTTGCCAGAGAACGATCCCAATGTGCACCCCGTACATGACTGCGTGACTCTTACGGACGAACAGACCAGGAGTAGGGTCGATCTCAGAGACACGGCTTTCCCTGACCCCGACGGGGAGCTGTGGGTGGACGGTTCTTGCATCAAACTCTCCGATGGTACCACTTCCGCTGCCTATGCAGTCACCACGGCTCGAACTGTAGTAGAAACAGCCCGCATCACCCAGCGATCTGCCCAGGCAGCGGAACTGATTGCTTTGACGCGAGCCTGCATCCTGGCAACAGGAACCACAGCGAACATTTACACCGACAGCCAGTATGCCTTCGGGGTGGTTCACCATTTTGGGCTCCTCTGGAGGGAGAGAGGATTCTTGACCTCACACGGCACACCCATTTTGCACGGGGATTTAGTCTCCGCCTTAATCGAAGCTGTCCTCCTCCCCAACAAACTTGCCGTTATCAAATGCCAGGCACACAAGAAAGTGACAGACATTATTGGACAGGGAAATGCACTAGCCGACATCACCGCCCGAACGACAGCTGAAAATAGAACGACAACACGTATGTACGTGACCAGGTCACAAGCAGAAAACTGGACTGACGCCAAGGACACAATTAGAGACATACAAACGGCTAGCACACAACACGAATTGACTGAATGGACACGGGTGGGATTGAAAGACGATGAAGGCTGCTGGCGGACAAAAGACACGAACAGATGGTTGCTACCTGATTCATACTTGATTCCCATATTAACCATGGCACACTCCCCTGCCCACATAGGATCAGCCCCCATGATCGAACTTGTCTCCAGGGTTTGGCACAATGACAAGATCCCAGATTCCGCCAAACGCCTGGTCCAACAATGCTTGATATGCCTGCAACACAACCCCGGGAAAGGAACTGTAGTACCCCGGGGGGGATTTGGGGTCCCAAACCACCCATTTGAAGTCCTGCAGATGGACTACATCCAGCTAGACAGATGCCAAGGCTTGAAATATGTGCTCGTCGTGGTGTGCGCATTTAGCAAGTGGGTGGAAGCATATCCAACCCGTGACAACACCGCTATGGCCACTGCAAAGGTTCTGTTAAAGGAGTTTTTCCCCCGTTATGGCCTCTGTCGTGTTTTATGGAGTGATAATGGCCCCCACTTCGTAGCCAAAGTTATCCAGCTCATCCTAAATGGGCTGGGTATTAAACAGAAATTCCACGCAGTCTTCCACCCTCAATCTGCTGGGCTTGTCGAACGACACAATGCCACACTAAAGCTTAAACTGGCCAAAATAGTGGCTACCACGGGCCTGAAATGGCCAGACGCCCTCCCATTGGCATTGCTATCGATGCGCTCTACCCCCACCCGACATCACTTAACCCCTTATGAAGTTGTCTTCGGTCGACCCATGAGCGTCTGGTCTGCCCCGAAACCAACTTCCATTCATGACGTTCCGGACGTCCTAATGTCTGATTATCTGTACAAATTGACTGAAACTTTGTCTGTCCTTCATCAGCAGGTGCAGCAGGCCATCCCCGATGCTTCCAGGGGTCCGGGTCACGCCATCCAGCCGGGGGACTTCGTGCTGATCCGAAATTTTCAGCGATCAAAGAGTTTGGAACCCCGGTGGACGGGCCCCTGGCAAGTGCTGATCACCACTCGGACCGCACTTCGAGTGGAGGGGAAGAAACACTGGCTGCACGCTCATCACTGCAAAAAGGTCTCTCCAGCCCTGGCCACGACAGACACCGTCAACACCCAAGAAGAGCTCCTGAACCAGGACCGACCATCGTTGAACTGCTATCCTGATACTGAGACACTTGAACTTTCAAAACATCCTGACCCCACTGTGCCATCTCGAGAAGGGTATTTCCTGCGTCGAAAGGAGGGAGCTTCGGCTAAGTAGGCCACGGACTAGGTTAAAGGATCTCAGAACGGTGACCCAAACTACCAAGGGTTACCTGGAGAGAAGCTAAAACTAAGTCTGTGGTCCTGCCCACTACCGAGCACCTTGAAAACGAAGATGATGGAAGCGCCAGATAAGAAGATGATGGAAGCGCTAAACAAGAAGCCGACGGGGACAGCAGGAAATACCCACTACAGAGATCCGAGAACAGACAGACTCCATAGCTCAAAGACAATTGCACTCTTCATCACAATCCTCTTCTGTTTTCTCCTCATGACCACGCTCTGGATTTTGGAAGAACATGCACCTGCTCACGAAACATTCCTAACCACTGCTCAGCCTACCACCATGAAGGACCATTATCTAATTTCGCTCTCTCCTCAACTAAGAGAGAGGCGAAAGGAGTTTTGGAACAACTCTTTCGTGCAGCTACTTCACCAGCACAATCTTGCCACCAATACCACCAACTGCTGGATCTGTGGGTTGCTACCCCATGCCACTGGACATTCAATACCATTCATCCCTTCACCCTTCTCTGTCCACGGCTCCTGCCTTGCTTGGCTGATCCTCCTGCAAGAAAGCTATACGGGCAATGCCACCTCCAGCAGAACTGCAGCACATTCTTCTCACGGGGCCGGGCGAAACAAGACAAAGACACACTTCTGCCCGCTGACCCCCAGCGACTCGATCCAAATGGACATCCCGGCTAAAGAACGAATCGAAATGCAGGTGTTCAACAATCCAACCAGACCCACCTTCTCCTATCTGCGGAAACGAACGGCTGCCACTCTGACTGTGGCCCTGTCGGTCGTCAACGTCACAGGCCACATGTGTGTAGAAGGACTTGGGACACAGCTGGTGGGTCGCAGCGCTTGCCGCTTTACCAGAACTTTGGATTCCACGGATCCACCTTCCTTTGTGTCATCCCCAAACATGTATTTCATCTGCGGCACGAAGGCCTACACCTGGCTCCCCAAAGGCTGGGGGGGCACTTGCTACATCTCCTTCATCCTTCCTCCGACTTATGTAGCCCCAGCGAATCACCACAGGCAAAAACGAGCCAAAGACATTGAACAAGCCAACTCAACAGGGGCGCAGTTCCTCGATGCTATGAAAGGACTCGTCCCCCTCTGGGGCCCGATGGCAAACAGCCGTGCCATCCGACATTTGACTCAGGCAGTCGAGACGACCATGAACATCACAGCGGGCATCTTTGCCAACAACACTGCCGAGCTCCAAGCGGTCCGTTTGGTGGCTCTTCAGAACCGCCTCGTTCTAGATGTGGTTCTGGCGGACCGTGGAGGAGCATGCCGCATTATTGGGTCCAGCTGTTGCACATACATACCGGACAACTCACCCTCAGTGTACAAAGCCATCGAACATCTTCACAGACTCTCTTCGGAAGTTCACCAAGAGCAAGAAGAATGGTCGCTTGGTGGTTGGTTCTGGGACACCGTCAAAAGCTGGGGCTGGAGACTGCTCACCATTATCATGATTCCCGTAGTTGTAATATGTGGCCTGTGCTTGGGAATTCAATGTCTGCCACCTATGTGTTCTTTATGTGCGAGTTGTATTTTTCCCAAAACTGTGGACTTTGGAAGCGAACACATGAGAGCATTGTATGATACCGAAGTTAGGAATTTGATGAAAATTGACATCGAGTAAAGCAAGTTGGCTAGATATGTTGAAAAGGGGGGACTGTTGAAAGTTGGGCTGAGACCGTCAACATTATCGGCGCCCTCTTGCTCTCCTTAACCTTTTTGTGCGCGTAAAACAGCCGCCATTTTTTGAACACCATGGTTTCCCTGCTCTCGCCGAGAGCCAGCGCGCCTCTCTCCCCCTCCTAGCTTCGCCGGCATCCCCCGCATACTGACAACCCCCCTGCCTGCACCTGCCGCGAATCATAAAACCCCTCTTCAGCGCTGCTCTGCCCCGGGCCCTCGTCCTGTTCTCAGCGCTACAGCTCCCCTCTTCCCATTTATGATCCCCGGCCCTTTGATGCAAACCCCCTTTTTCCCGTGTGCCCGTTCGTCCTCCTCGTTCCCAGGCCGACACCCAGCTCTGCTGATACTGTCCCTTGCCCCTCCCCATACAATAGAAAGCTTCCCCCACCAAAGGATCCCCGGGTTGATCAAAGCCCCCACTCCATGAGATCCGATCAAACCCCCCACATTCCGTGAATCGGCGGAATATCCAGCTGCGCGATACTCATCACCTGTTGTGACTAGGGTGGGGACTTCAACTGTAAATGTGTGTGGGAACGGGCCCAAAGGGGAGTTCCGGGAATGTCTTTTCCATACATCAAAGCTTTAACATGCTGCAATAAAGTCATAAAACAGTGTATAAGAGGCCAGGCCTCAGAAATGTAGCTAGAGCACCTCAGAACGATACCTTCTGCCCGTTTTGTTGTGTTCTCCTCCGGAGAGAATAAAAATCTTGTTTCCTGCCTTCCAGTCTCCAGCGCCTGCCTCTTCAATAGTTTAACTTCTTTATGGGTTCAAGAGGCGACACCGCCGGGCAATACTTAAGGATCGTATATTCTGGTTGGTAGTGCCACCCTTTTTTCGACAATGCTACAAATTATGTTATGACCAATAGGATTTAACCTTCGGGTAAAATATTTGTGTAAATATATGAAATGAGGAAAAACATTATTTTTTATACTGAATTTATTTTTGTATGATAATAATCATTTTATGAATATGTATTCACATATTTCTATTTGCACGTATTACTTTTTCCTAAAACTTAACGTTGTCCAATGATCTAAATATTTACATTTTTATTCATGCATTTATGTTATGAGTTCTCCAGTATTTTGGTAAATTATGTTGGTCAATAAACTAGGTCATTACAAGCATTTTTTCATTGAGTTACTTTACATAATCTCCATCAGATGGTGAATGCTTTGCATTTAATAGCTTCAGTTTTTTGTAAAGCGAGTCCCTTTTTTTCGAAGGGAGGAAAGTAGTTGTATTTCACCTTTTCTTTATGTTTATCACCATCACAGTCACGTGCATAGGGTGCTAGCTGTCTTAATGGTCCATTCAATGTTTGAACGTTGTCATGTGATCAAGCCACTCCGGTGGTGAAACGCGTTATGGCTGACTAGCGAGAAATAAACGCTACTTTTTGCACTCAATCTGGGTTCGTGTCTGCTTTTCGTTGCATGCTGGAGACAACGCGCTGCATCTGATTCCCTCAAGCGGCTTTTGGGATATATATACATATATATATATTTAGATATATATATATTACCTACTGGCGGTCGCCAGTAGGTATATATAGTTAGGATTTTTTCTCTATGGGATTTTTGAAAATTCTATGTCTAATAACTTTGGCGTTTGTGGATGGAATTGGCTGAAATTTTCAGGAAAATGGCACATTTTGTTTCTGAGCAGCCCTTGAAAATTTGGGGGGGGTTTGTCAAGGGGGGGCCGAGAAAAAAGGGGGGTCCCAAAACGTGTTTTTAACATTGAGTTTTCCATAGGGCGGTTGGCCTCACTTTTAGCCCGAAGGGCTGAATGGATTTGCACGAAACTTGGCAAAATTGTAGGGACTGGTAGCCCGATGTGCCTTTTGTAGGTCTCAATATATGTGCTTCAGTGGATTTTGAGAAATTAACGTTCAAAAAAAGATATATATCTGTAACAGCGGACCGGGCAGCGCTCCAGTTCGCGTACTTTTCGCGCAACGGAGCTTTGTGAAGCGAAGCTGATTGGTTCTCCGGCGTCTGTAAACATTCCAAACAGTCCGTAGCGGCCGCCATCTTGTCTCTCGGTAGGATCGAGAGACAAGAGGAGGCCAAAGCGAAGGGGCAAATGACCATAAGGGGGCATAGTAGATTCTCGCTGACCCCCTAGGTTTGATGTGGAGGTTTTAAAAGGGCCCCACGGGGCAAAAAAAAGAAAAAAATAATAATAATCGAACGGCTGAATGGATTTGCACGAAACTTGGCAAAATTGTAGGGACTGGTAGCCCGATGTGCCTTTGCTAGGTCTCAATATATGTGCTCCAGTGGATTTTGAGAAATTAACGTTCAAAAAAAGATATATATCTGTAAAAGCGCTCCGCTTCGGAGCTTTGCGAAGCTGATTGGTTCTTCGGCGTCTGTAAACATTCCAAACAGTCCGTAGCGGCCGCCATCTTGTCTCTCGGTAGGATCGAGAGACAAGAGGAGGCCAAAGCGAAGGGGCAAATGACCATAAGGGGGCATAGTAGGTCGTCCCTGACCCCCTAGGTTTGATGTGGAGGCTTTAAAAGGGTCTCGCAGGGCAAAAAAAGAAATATATCGTTTTTTTAGTTTTTTTGCGTGGAGTGCGCCCGGTTCGCGAACCGGGAAGCGTTCTGGGGAGCGTACTTTCTTGAAAATTAGTGAAAAAAGTTAGAGTAAAATAATAATTGTGAGTGATCAGATGTAGGGTAGCTCTGAGAAGAGCTTTTGGGTTTATGGTACATTTAGGTACTTATAAGTAGGTACCAATGCACAGTCTTAAATTCAAAATGAAAACTCTGTTGCCCTCATCTGAGAAGTGAACTCCATCTCCTCTGTAGATATCTTGCATGTAGTAACGCAAGTTATTGTTGTACAGGGAGCCCATTCCATGGTCTCTCATGTAAGCTGAAACAGATTTGTTTACATGCTTCCTCGACTTCTCAATTTGTGGACAAAATTGGTTTGACCACCTCCATTTCTGTCTTTGGCATATATTTGAATATACCAAGGCAGTCTGAGGAAAAAGTGCCATCAATTGCTCGAAGGTGTCCTTTAAAAGCATTTCCAGACCTACCCCAGTCAAAGTGCCCAAATCATTACCTCCACAGTGCACAATTAACAGGTCAGGTTTTGGCAAATGCATAAAGGTTTTCACCAATGGTATCAATTGGTGACATTGTAATCCTCTGTGGCCAAACCACTTAATTTCCACATCATTTAAATTGAGGTTAGGTAAATTCCTGTTCTCAGCATACCTCTGAGCCCAATAGATGTAACTATGTCCAACAATCCAGACAGAAAACATGGTGAGAGAAGGTTCTCCTGCAGTCAGATGAAGTGTGGCAATGAAATGGCAGTTGAAAAAATAAGAGTTTAAAATGAAAAAAACTGTGGAGTTTCTGTGTTAATGAAGCAGTAACAGTGATTGGTGGATTTTGATTGCTGAAAACAGAAAGTTAGGGTGCATGGATGAGTTGTTTGAAAGATGTATTTTGAGTGGTGAAGAAAAAATCATTAAATGAAAGAATGCAGTGGATATGAGGTGCACTGAGAGTTCAGAGTTCAATTGCAACATTGTTGTGTGAACTTGCAAACACCAGAGGTCTTCCAAGACGTGGTTGCCATGCAGAAAAGGCATGAAATGGCAGAGGGGGGAAGGGTTTTCATTTGAAAAAAAGTGAGGGAAGAGTTTTGATTGGGTGACATGAGAGATATGTGTGAAGAATTACAGCATTTCTGTGCTTTTGATAGCTGCAGACTCTGGAGTGCATAGCTTTTGCTCTGCTGAAGACAAATTGTTGTGTTTCTGAGACTGTTTTGAAACTCAAAGTATTTGCTAAGGTGAGAAAAGATTTCTTTAATTTAGATAGAAAATAGTGTGCTTTAAGGAGAAAATTATGAAGAAAGTTGTGTTTTTCAAATGTTGCTTTGTCTCAAGTGTTTTACAAATAGATTTTGTTTCTTTGAGAAATTGTAATTGGAGAAAATGTGAAGTATTAGTACTGACAGGGTTTTTATGTGCATAGGAGCTGTGGAGTGTTTTCAAATTATGACTTGTAAATCGTTTTTGAGAAAAAGCAATGGTTTTAATATTGATGACAAGGACATAATGGTGTCTGCTTCTTTATAAGGTAATTGAGAGTCTCTGATGTTATTTTTCCCATTTCAATGTAAGAAGTTTGTCTGTGGAGCAAATTGCTTGTAAATATGCTCCCACCTGTGCATGGCAAATTTAGATTTTGAATGTTTGCGTTACATAGGCATGTTAAAGGTGACTGAAACATGCTGCAAAGGCAATCAAAAAACGCTTTTATGTGTCTTAAGGACATTTTAAGTCATTTCCCCATGTGCAGTGTTTTCAAATTATGAGTTGAAAATCGTTTTTGAGGTAAAGGAATGTTTTCAAAATTTATGTGCGCCATATGCCCCCAAATTTCTTTTTCAGGGGTGCAGCAGGGTGTTCTTGAGACACCCCTGCACCCTCGGAAAAATTCGTAATTTGCGATGAGGTAATTGCTAATCGCAAATTGCACCTTCATTCCTATGGGCCTCCTGCTGCATGGAAATGAATGGGTAATTTGTAATTAGCAAATAGCTCATCCCAAACTAGGAATGGTAAAGAATCGCTATTTATTCCTTAAAGTTCGCTATTTAGGAAATGCAAAAAACTTTGATGATACATATGGCGGTTCATCTCTAACAAGATAAGAAGCATAGGGATAGATTTATGATGACTGGCGCATCACCAGGGATGTGTTAGTCATTCTGTGTCGCTGTTCCGTCACCTATGGTGTGCTGCATTTACAATGCGGCGCATCATGGGGCAAAAACAGCACAGATGCGTGACGTATATGTGCCGTAAAGGTGGCGCATTGCTGGAGTTGTATCGCAAGTGTGATGAAGCTCCAGCAAGGCTCAGGGGTGTCCCTGTCGCAGGGTTTCTGTTCTCACACAGAACTGTGGACAGAGGATTGGAACCTCGGCGAATTAGGGTGCCCCAAAACTCACCTTAGTAATCAAAAACCCCTTAGCAAGCTAGGTACAGTGTCACATTGGATATAACAAACTCTCAATGTTTAGACAATCCAGAATATGAACTTATAGTATCTCAGGATACGTGGAACTCATGAACAGTCGGTCGTTATATATTTCTTAGAAACCAGAACATGGAGTTAAGAAGAACACATGTGTATTTGAAATGTTTATTTACTAATGCCGTCTTCTCAGGCGTAGTATCTTAGATAATAGAAGTACACATATTATCAGTAGCAAAATTACCAGCATAGTTACTAGTACATAAAAAGCGAATGGTGACAGTATGTTAACATGCTGTAAATGAATAAGAGTTAGCAACACTTATAAGCAGCCGCGGGCCGTGGAGGGAGTTACGGTGGGGCAGGGAGGCGGGGAGGGGGAGGGGCAGGGTGGAGAGGGCTCCACCCTGCCCCTCCCCCTCCCCGCCTCCCTGCCTCACCGTAACTCCCTCCACGGCCCGCGGCTGCTTATATCTGACCCTCCCTAATACACATATTATATTATTTGCTAAGAAGGTCTCTTTGTGTTGGTTTAGGGCGTGCCCATACTTTAGTGTCTTAGATTTGAAGGAATCACATCAGCATACACCAGCTCTCTCTTCATGTGAACCGCATCAAGTGTTGTGTATGTGTGTTCGGCAAAGCAATATAAAACCCGCCTCATGCCCAGAATTGGCAGAAGCTGCACTTATGTTATGAGTATGAAGTCGTGGAGATCAGACCTCATAACAATTCTGTATCGTGTTGTTCTTGAAACTTCAGCAGTCGCTGTACAGATATAGTTTAACAAGCAAAGCAGATAGTAGAGCAATAACATATTATTCTCATGTAAACCACGATGAACTACTAGGTTGAAAGCTAAAGCAACAACTAAGTGTCGTGTGCAGAAGTTGCAAAAAAGGAAAAATGGCATTTAAACCGGTAATGAGCCCATGCTAACTTAACACGGTGTAAAGATATCCAGGATCTAGATGACACTTCCCCATGATCCGGAAACGAACTGAATAAGATAATAGAAGTGGCATCTCATGAGAGCAGATTGCAACTTTATATGTGGACGGTCCGCAAGGTAAAACATTAAAAACTAGGAAAATTTAATGCTAAAGAAAAATAAAACAGCCAACTACTTTATCGAGGCTTAAGCCAATAGGCAAGCTAAATAATAAAAACTTGACAAATAAGTCAATGAATTGTCAATGAAATGCTAGTACTCAGCATATCAAACATGAAAAAGGTCTATGACATAACTGTGTATGCAAAATAAGCTGCAACAGCCTCCAATAGGAAGTCACCGTCTTCATCCGAAAAGAGTTCAGCCATCCAATTTAAAAGCGGAAAAGAACATACGTGCTCTCCCAGCACCGGATCCTCTATCACCATCAGAGGACAGCTCGGTGGGTTTTCAAGAAAGCTCTGTTCCAAGAAAGACTGTGTTGCCGCCAGTAAATTCCAGGGACCAATTAGTCCATGCATCAATGCCACAGCCATAATCCTTTCGCCAGGACAAACCAACTCGTGAGTAATGATAGGAGTCATGAGCTGATTAAAGTCGACGTCAGGAGAAACCGGTCCGCAGAGACACAAATCAATGGCCCAATCGAAATCACAGGTCAGGCAGTGAAATACAGGCTGGACACAGGTGAAGTAGGAGAATCGAAAAGATAATCCATATGCCGTGCTTAATATCGCCAACGGCATTGTGCCATAATATTCAAGCATGCGATTGCGGAACAGCGTCAGCAGCTGCAGGGCGGGAGCTTGCACAGGAGGGACATCCATATTTAAAAATGTAAAAAAGCACAAGAGCGTCCGCTGGTAATGCAAGTAAAAATGGGAATCCACCAAGCACAGTGGAAAAAATAGAATGAAAGAAAACAGGGATGACTCCAAAGATTTTCTCAAATGAAGTCACGAGACCACTGGTAACAACTTTAAAAAAGTGCGCCAGGCCCTTTGTGGAGGACGCGTTAAAGATAGTCCGAACCATCTTGCTGAAATGGAAAGGCAAATCTGTATTTAAAAGGGTCTGCACCTCTGTACGGGTGTTCGCTATGTGAAGCACGAAAGTTTCACGGGCCGAACTCAAGGCCACCTCTCTCTGAGACAAAAGAGCTCTTATTCTTGCCATGCCGTTGAAATCTGTTCCCAAGGTTGGTATTTGTGGCCAGATTGAAAACTCCCTATGTTCATGTGTGGGAGGAAATAGAACATTTCTGCAGCAAATAACCCGTTCACTTACTGTTACGATAAAAGGAATACTTTTAATTAACCCAGAACAATCTTCATTATTGAGCATCAAATAACTACCATTTTCCAACAACTTGAACGTGGGGATGATAGCAGGAACTGGCGTGCCTTGCAACACGCAAGCCATATTTGGTCGGTGTTTGTTGCATGAACCGTGTAACTGTATGTGCCTACACATTAGTGAATGATCTGGCGTCTCAGTGCATTCCTCTCCATTCAGATAAACTTCTTGATCATCTTTGAAACATCTGTATGTGTATGGAAGCGACCAGACCTCATGAAGAAAACCACTACCTAAAGGTGCATAACGACCTATTGGTATATATTTCATACAATTTGAAAACTTATATAAAGCAAAAGGCAGCGTTATTAAATCGTGGATAAGGCACGTTGCCAAAGCAGCCAACCTTTTGGATTTATACTGGAAATGTTAAAGGAAGAATTATGGAGTAGGGCCTGTAAATCTTTAATGGACAACCGAGTAAAATTACTCCAACCATCATATTCCTCTAACTCCGGGATAGTAGGGGTGTTTAATTTTTTAGAAGTAGCCAATCCAAAGCATTTGGTCTGGGAAATTGTTTCATTCACAAACAACATATGATTTGGGATGAGATATGCACGGTGCAAAGCCTCAGTGCCTTTTACCTGCCAGGTTCGTGAACCCCAAACTGATGTAGATCCTGGATATCTTTACACTGTGTTAAGTTAGCATGGGCTCATTATTGGTTTAAACGCCATTTTTCCTTTTTTGCAACTTCTGCACACAACACTTAGTTGTTGCTTTAGCTTTCACCCTACCTGCGTCAAGATCTATGCCTGCTTCAAGCAGGCGCAGGGTTTTGATGCAGCTTTGTCCTATCTGATTGTAAATGCGGCAGACTGTGGGTGGTAGAGCAGCGGTGCACGTTAACTGGTGCATCTCTGGGGATGTGCTAGTTAATATAAATCTGCCCCTTTCCATACATACTGAGCATGTCATGAATGATGTAATATGTGACATCATCAGCAGTGGATTACGGGTAATAGTATCTCTAGTTTACTCCCCTATAGCTGTCTTTCTTTTAACATAACTGTCTGTTTCCTTCCCTTATACTTACTGTTTTTTTGGTTCGCTTCCGGTTCGCGTACCGGTGAGCGAACTGGGAAGCGAACTAAGAGAAATAGAGGTTGGCACAGTTCCAAATATTGTACCAATTTTTTAATACCGGGGAGGTAGTTCTGAAAAGAACTTTTTTTTAATTGTTTTTGTTGTTTTATATTTTTTTAATTATTTTTCTGAATTTTTTTTTACTTTTTTTGAATTTTTCTGAACAGTTTTATATTTTTTTTGTTTTTTTTTTGGAGGGGGCAACGAAAACGATTCATTGTAAAGGGCTCAACAGGAGCAACAAAAAAAAAAAAGAATTTATTGTTTGGGGCGTTTCGGACAAACATGAGCATGATTGTCAATAGCTCTGTTGATCAGAGTGATGCTACTTTCTCCGTAGCAAATGAATCCACTGCAATGTACGCAGACTTGTTTTACTTCACGAAATCTCGTTTGTATATTTGGCACCATCTCCCTGCCCTCTGGTCCCGTTACTTCCGGTACAACAGATCTTCTGGCCATAATAGGGAGATTATCTAGGTCGTTACGAAACTGTGCAGCACTGTAGTTGTTAGGATGCCACCTAGTCATATGGCGATGCATTGTGTAGTTTCCGAAACTGTATTTTTTGTCGTCCCTCTGGACAGTCTATCTTGACATATAAGGCAAGTTACGTATCTTGCATTTACTTTTTTCTGACCTTTGGGAATTTTAAAAAATTGCCAAATAAAGTTTTCTTTCTGGTGAGACGTCCTGGGCTCCTCAGGCAAAAAGTGCCTCTCTTCGTGCTCTTCGTCCTGTTCCTCTTCTTCCTCTTCTTGCTGAATTATAACTTGAGCAGGTGGTCCACTCTTCCTTGGATGTGGTGGAGGTGGTGGGGAAGCACCAGCTGAAGCTACTAAAGAAGCCATTGCTCACTGGTAACAAAGGGTCTTTCTCTCACAATGATGAAAGTCAGAGTGAGGAAAGAAGGAGGGATTTTCATCATTTGGGAAAAACAATAGTTCTCAACCAATGAAAAGTGTTCATTTTAGATTATATGACCTAGTCTTACATCATTAGGAAACCAAAAGTGAAATGAACCAATGAAAAGTGTTATTACCAAGTCACATGACCTGCTGTGTTTATGTTACGCGCTTTGCAGGGCCTCACGGTTTGCTTCCAGAAACCTGCGCTTTGCGCCTCGCTTCGCGTACCAGTTCGCTAACGTAGCACGTCATATGACGTATCACGCGACAACGCGAAACGTCATGTGGACGGGAGGCGTCACGATGTTGTTTTCTAACGCGGCAGTTGCGGTAAAGAAACGTTTACCGGCTCGCGGTCTATTTCGCGGCATCAAGGTCAGCTAACGGGAAGTTTCCCGATTCGCGAAGCGGGAACGAAGAAAAAAAAATATTAAAAAAAAAATTATTAATAAACATATAAAATATATTTTTGGATTTAAAGAAGAATACATTTTACAGCTACAGATATTAGCTGTTAAAAAACCAATGAAATTCACTGAAAAAACCATAGGTTATAGACCATATATAGTTAGGAATTAGCATTTAGAAAACCTTATTTTACTCACACAAAACCATTGAAATTCCATATATAGTTAGTTGCACTAACTATATATTGCGCACCCGCAATCCACTGCTGATGATGTCACATATTACATCATTCATGACATGGTCAGTGACATCACTGATGACATCACTGATGACATCTCAAATGACATCACTGATGACATCACTGATGACATCTCAAATGACATCACTGATGATATCTCATTTGACATCAATGGTCACATCAATGATGATATCATTAATGTGACAATACAATGCATCTCCTCACACTTTAATATAACCTCTGTTACACCCAGTGTTAAATACAGAGTATAATTTTTGAAACCATTGACACACCAATACTAGTTACTACATACGCACTCACTGATTCCTACGTCTACACACACATTCACTCATTCACCCATACAATCATTCATACATACAATCACTCATCTTTACAACACTATCATATGCACTCATACACCTATACAGACACTCACACTCTGCCACTCATCCATGGAGTTACTCACACACCTAGTCAGTCCTGTAAAGAATCAATCACACTTCCATTTTCTAATCTACACAGTTAAACATAGAGTACCTTACATTTTCAAACATATACTAACACATACTTACTCTCTTATAGAATCACTGATACAAGTACACATTGATCTGCACAGAGTCACACACCTCCCAGCCAGCCATACACACACTCAGTCTCCCATACAAATACTTGTGCAACCAATCAATAACCCATATAGCTACTTATATAGCTACTGATCAACACATGCAGCAGCTTGCACAACAACAGACATACTGATGCACACTTTCAGACAGTTTAGTCACTAACCCGTGCATTTAGTAAGACGCATTTAATCACTCACTCATACAGTCAATCACGCACCTACTAAAACCTTCATTCAGACACTTATACATCCACTCATTCTTCAATATGTAAAACATATTTAAACTTTACAGAAACACATAATCACTGGATGTTGTCATCAGTGATGTCATTTGAGATGTCATCAGTGATGTCATCAGTGATGTGATCAGTAATGTCAAATGAGATGTCATCAGTGATGTCATCAGTGATGTCATTTGAGATGTCATCAGTGATGTCATCAGTGATGTCATTTGAGATGTCATCAGTGATGTCATCAGTGATGTCACTGACCATGTCATGAATGATGTAATATGTGACATCATCAGCAGTGGATTGCGGGTGCGCAATATATAGTTAGTGCAACTAACTATATATGGAATTTCAATGGTTTTGTGTGAGTAAAATAAGGTTTTCTAAATGCTAATTCCTAACTATATATGGTCTATAACCTATGGTTTTTTCAGTGAATATATATATATACATATACATATATATATATATATATATTTTTTTTTTATATATATATATATATATATATATATATATATATATATATATATATATATATATATATATATAAAAGTATATATATATGCATGAAAGCTCCAAGGTGCCCACAGGCAAGGATGCACTCATCCAGCAGCCCTTGTTTCAAGCGCTCGACTTGAGTTTCTGACACTTTGACACTCCCACTAATTACACAATAAACCGCCCTCAGATGGGCGGTTAATTGTTTAAATAGTGGGAGTGTCAAATGCGCCAAAGAAACTCAAGTCAAGCCTCTGAAGACGAGCGAAGGCTCAGAAACGCGTCAGGCTTTATATCGAGACATGAGATATGCAGACCGGCATGCAGTGATGTCTTTCACCTGTTTGAAATTGCAGTGCTGCTGGATGAGTGCTACCTTGCCTGTGGGCACCTTGGATATATATTACCTACTGGCTATAGCCAGTGGGTATATATAGTTAGGATTGGCTACCATAGGAAATCCACAACATTCTATTGGGAATAACTTTGGCGCCGGTTGAGGAATTTGCGTGTAATATTCTAAAATCTTGGCCAGTTCCACTGCGCTCCTTCCCTGAAAGTTTCAGGGGGATTCGTGGAGTGGGGGCTGAGAAAAAAGGGGGTCCCAAAACGTGTTTTCCCCATGTTAATTTCCATAGGACGTTCTGACAAGTCTACAGCCCGAACCGCTGAATGGAATTACGCCAAACTTTGCACAATTATAGGGACTGGTACGCAGATGTGCCTTTGCTATATTTGGTGAAAATCCCTCTAGTAGTTCCTGAGAAAATCAAAAGAGAAAAATATATATATCTATAGCAGCTTACGTGTAAGCTTACTGTAAGCTTACCTTTCGAGCACGAGCTGCATTCTGATTGGTTGCCAATGTCTGTCAACACTCCAAACCAGAAAGTGTTGGCAGCCATCTTGTGCCTCGCTAGACTGAGGCACAGGAAAGCAGAAAAACAAACGTGTAGAACTCAAAAAGGGGGCAAGGTAAAAGCACCCTGACCCCCAGGCATGCTCAGGGGGTCCCACAAGGACCCCCAAGGCAAAACAAATTGTTTTCAAAACACAAATTCTTCATCCAAGAAGTGTTGGAAGCCATCTTGGGACCAATATACTTGATAGCACATCATTAAAAAGCATTGCAGTTAATAGAAGGTTTTAGGACTTTAGTTACATTATAAATCATTTGTTGATGGTACCATACTCATTTTAGGAATTGTGGTGTGTTCTAAGGTGATTTTACCATGTGAAAAAGCCTTCTGCTGGGATATCATGAATCATGTTTGAAAGAAAACTATTATCTCATGCTTTTCTCACAGTGGTTTGGAAGGGGATCTATAAGCTAAACTGAAAGCATATTTAATTCTGTAAATTCACATTATCTTTCTCAGTCATGTGAGAATGAAGTCTGACATTCTCAGTAAAACATGTACATCCAACAAGGGCAGCGTCTGTCAGTTGATTCCTTTGTGTTCTACTGCAGCTTCCCAGAGCGCTAACAGTCTTACTTATGACAAAAGTATGGCACAGCAGAAGCCATCTTGATTGCAATGAAGTGGTAAGTCTGAAAACATTTAATTTAAAAAGGAACAAAATGAGGGGGTTCATTTTGCCATAGAAAGTATGATTAGTGCTTCAGAAAGAAAAATGAGGGCACATTTTGAGTGACTTCTCAAAGCCTCTTCTATTTCATTAAAAAATTCTGACATGCAGTCTCCCAAGATGGCCACCAGAGACAAAAGAGCCCAAATGTAGCCCAAATAGCACCCAGATGAAGCCCAAGTATAGCCCAATGACAGAATGTCCCAGAGTGTTCTAAAGAACAACTAGAGCGTTAACAGTCTTACTTATGACAAAAGTATGGCACACCAGAAGCCATCTTGATTGGAATGAAGTGGTAACTCTTAAAACATTTAATTTAAAAAGGAACAAAATGAGGGGGTATATTTTGCCATAGAAAGTATGATTAGCGCTGCAGAAAGAAAAATTAGGGCACATTTTGAGTGACTTCTCAAAGCCTCTTCTATTTCATTAAAAAATTCTGACATGCAGTCTCCCAAGATGGCCACCAGAGACAAAAGAGCCCAAATGTAGCCCAAATATCACCCAGATGTAGCCCAAGTATAGCCCAAAGACAGAATGTCCCAGAGTGTTCTAAAGAACAACTAGAGCTCTAACAGTCTTACTTATGACAAAAGTATGGCACACCAGAAGCCATTTTGATTGGAATGAAATGGTAAGTCTGAAAACTTTTAATTTAAAAAGGAACAAAATGAGGGGGTTCATTTTGACATAGAAAGTATGATTAGTTCTTCAGAAAGAAAAATTAGGGCACATTTTGAGTGACTTCTCAAATCCTCTTTTATTTCATTAAAAAAATTCTGACATGAAGACTGAAACATGCACTTTGAATACCAGCAGCAGACTTCCCTGGTGAGCAGTAGCTTTACTACAGTGATATAATGAGCAACTAGAGTGCTAACATTCAGAATTTATGGCAAATGTGTGACACATCTGAATGCCTTCTTGATGGAACCAAAGTAAACAAGCATTGAAAATGCAATAGATCTCGCCCTCGTTTAAGTTAAAGCCATTCTGTTTGTAATGAGGCGGCTTTTTAGCTTTGCTTTTAATAGTGTTTTTTCAAACTTTTATTTAAATAACATGCATATGTATGCATATATGTATATGTATGCATGCATTTATATTTGTATTTATATAGATATGCAGATTATATATGTTTATATATGTATGTATATATATATACACATACATATATAAATGCATATATATGCATATATATATGTGTATATGTGTGCGTGTAGATAGACCGAGGCACAAGAAAGCAGAAAAACAAACGTGAAGAAGACAAAAAGGGGGCAGGGTAGATACACCCTGACCCCCTAGGCCTGCCCAGGTGGTCCCACAAGGACAAAAAAGGCCCACATTCTTTTAAAAAAAAACCTGGTCTGTTTTTTTAAAAATTACCCCCGGGGGGACCAAATCACGGCGGCATAGTGATAAAAAAGTGTGGGGGATCCACAATCCCCCCCACACTGCCCCGGGGACCGCCGCCCCCGGGGCAAAGCAACGCAGCCCCTTGGCACATACTGGAGGCTCCTGGTGGGCTACTTGGCCCCCAGGAACCCCCAGTGTGCAAGGGGAATTAGTTCCTATTCTGCAAACACACCAGGGGTTGCGCTGTAGAGAGATGTAAAAAAGGGTGTGGCCTCATTACACCTCTCTGCAATGCAACCCCCTGGCGCATACTGCAGGTTCCAGGTGGGCTAGTTGGCCCCCAGGGACCCGCAGTATGCAAGGGGAATTAGTTCCCCCTCTGCAAACACGCCAGGGATTGCGCTGTAGAACGTTGTAAAAAGGGGGCATGCCCTCAGAACACCTGCCTGTAAAAATGTAGCTAAATCAGTATAAAAAAAACCCCAATTAATACATTGAAAAATTGTCATTTAAAAAACCTTCGAAATTCAATGAAAAAACCATAGGTTTCAGGCCATATATAGTTAGGAATTAGCATTTAAAAAAACCTTGCAAATTCACTGAAAAAACCATAGGTTTCAGGTCTTATATAGTTAGGAATTAGTATTTAAAAAAACCTTGTAAATTCACTGAAAAAACCATAGGTTTCAGGCCTTATATAGTTAGGAATTAGCATTTAAAAAACCGTTGAAATTCATTCAAAAACTATACATGTTAGGGGTGTTATAGTTAGCTAGACATTTCACTCATACAAAACCATTGAAATTGCTCCTATATAGTTAGTTGTACTAACTATATTTCGCGCACCCGCAATCCACTGCTGATGATGTCACATATTAGATCATTCATGACATGGTCAGTGACATCACTGATGACATCTCAAATGACATAACTGATGACATCACTGATGACATCATCCACGTGACAATTACATACACCTTTTCATACACTATTACAATTTTTCATCACTCTTTGTAAAATACAGAGTATCATATTTGAATCCATTGTCACAGCAATACAAGTATCTAAAAATCCACTCAGTGATTCATAGATGTATACACACATCTAATCACTTACCTGTAGATTCACTCATACATGCTGTCAATGAACAATAGAACACTATCAAAAATACTTACACACCTACATCGACATTAAACAACAGCACACATCCTATTCACATATGAAGTCATCCTACTCACTTATGCAAACAATGGATCATACTTACATATTTACTTAGCAAAACACTTATACAAACACCACTTCATCTATTCATGCCAGCGACTCACTGGAGTAATACTAACAGCACTACAAGGACCATCGGGCTCAGCGAGAGCCGACGCCCACTGGGGCAGGTGGAAGGAATACAAATGAGTGCTGACACTGCACGCTGGTAATGGACTCTGTGCCTCTGAAGAAATGCTTTGATAGCATGAAACGCGTCAGGCCGCTTTGAACTATGGCGTTTGTTCACCCGCTTTGCTGCACCTTCTTGAATAAAACAGAATTGAACCTACCTGCTGATGTGGCTCTCCTTAATGAGAAACTCTTTGTGTTTGGATTTTAAAACGGCCGGTCCCGGTCGTGGGAGAAGCCCTGCCATATTGTGTGTGGTACGTGCTGCAGTCACCCGACTGACGGCACATTTGGCAGCGAGGTTGCTGTCTTGAATTAGTATGGTGCAACACAACGTGATATGAACTCTCTCCAGACCCACTGTGGATTTATTTTGTCTCAATTGTTGCAGCATGCCAGCGACTCACTGGAGTAATACTAACAGCACTACAAGGACCATCGGGCTCAGCGAGAGCCGACACCCACTGGGGCAGGTGGAAGGAATACAAATGAGTGCTGACGCTGCACGCTAGCAATGGACTCTGTGCCTCTGAAGAAATGCTTTGATAGCATGAAACGCGTCAGGCCGCTTTGAACTATGGCGTTTGTTCACCCGCTTTGCTGCAGCTTCTTGAATAAAACAGAATTGAACCTACCTGCTGATGTGGCTCTCCTTAATGGGAAACTCTTTGTGTTTGGATATATATATATACATGTATATATATATGTATTACCTACTGGCGGTCGCCAGTAGGTATATATAGTTAGGATTTTTTCTCTATGGGTTTTTTGAAAATTCTATGTCTAATAACTTTGGCGTTTGTGGACGGAATTGGCTGAAATTTTCAGGAAAATGGCACATTTTGTTTCTGAGCAGCCCCTGAAAATTGGGGGGGGTTTCGTCCAGGGGGGGTCGAGAAAAAAGGGGGGTCCCAAAACGTGTTTTTAACATTGAGTTTTCCATAGGGCGGTTGGCCTCACTTTTAGCCCGAACGGCTGAATGGATTTGCACGAAACTTGGCAAAATTGTAGGGACTGGTAGCCCGATGTGCCTTTTGTAGGTCTCAATATATGTGCTCCAGTGGATTTTGAGAAATTAACGTTTAAAAAAAGATATATATCTGTAACAGCGGACTGGGCAGCGGCCCAGGACGCGTACTTTTCGCGCAACGGAGCTTTGTGAAGCGAAGCTGATTGGTTCTCCGGCGTCTGTCAACATTCCAAACAGTCCGTAGCGGCCGCCATCTTGTCTCTCGGTAGGATCGAGAGACAAGAGGAGGTCAAAACAAAGGGGGAAATAACTATAAGGGGGCATAGTAGATCCTCGCTGACCCCCTAGGTTTGATGTGGAGGTTTTAAAAGGGCCCCGCGGGGCAAAAAAAAATAATAATAATAATAATCGAACGGCTGAATGGATTTGCACGAAACTTGGCAAAATTGTAGGGACTGGTAGCCCGATGTGCCTTTGCTAGGTCTCAATATATGTGCTTCAGTGGATTTTGAGAAATTAACGTTCAAAAAAAGATATATATCTGTAACAGCGCACCGCTTCGCGTACTTTTCGCGTTACGGAGCTTTGCGAAGCGAAGCTGATTGGCTCTCCGGTGTCTGTAAACATTCCAAACAGTACGTAGCGGCCGCCATCTTGTCTCTCGGTAGGATCGAGAGACAAGAGGAGGCCAAAGCGAAGGGGCAAATGACCATAAGGGGGCATAGTAGATCCTCGCTGACCCCCTAGGTTTGATGTGGAGGTTTTAAAAGGGCCCCGCGGGGCAAAAAAAAAAATAATAATAATAATCGAACGGCTGATGACCATAAGGGGGCATAGTAGATCCTCGCTGACCCCCTAGGTTTGATGTGGAGGTTTTAAAAGGGCCCCGCGGGGCAAAAAAAAATAATAATAATAATAATCGAACGGCTGAATGGATTTGCACGAAACTTGGTAAAATATTAGGGACTGGTAGCCCGATGTGCCTTTGCTATGTCTCAATATATGTGCTTCAGTGCATTTTGAGAAATTAACGTTCAAAAACAAGATATATATCTGTAACAGCGCTCCGCTTCGCGGAGATAAAATTATATGTGTATTACCTAGCTGTTGCTAACACCAGTTAGCGACGGCTAGTAGGAGATAGCGACCATCTTGGGTCCCACTTTGCATGTGAGTGATATTTATCACTAATGACATGCAAAGTGGGCATGCCAAGATGTTAGCGACTGGAAACAGTCGCTAACATCGCTATCTCCTATTATCAACTTTTGGAAATATTCGAGATAAGCGCGAATATCTCCAAAAAGTAACAGCTGCCCTGAGCAGTTCTTAGCCATGTTATCCAATGGGAGGTGGATAACATGGCTAAGAGCATTAGCTCGGTAATGCATGAATATCGCGGAGTTTTCAGCGACATTAATGCATTGCGCTCGTTTTTTATCGTATTTGCGATAAACCTTGATAATAGCAAGGTTTATCTGCGATAATTTCTGACGGTAAAAAAATCTTTGCAATGCATCGTTAGGGATAAATATCGCTTAACTTTGGTAATATGCCCCAACGTCTGTTAACGTTCGATTCGAAGGAAATCAGGAATTGTTGAAAAACATTGTGTGCGCCATCTTGTCTTTTTTCAAATGCCACACTTTTGTCGTGCACGGCAGCCATTTTAGATGCCTTGACCAGATCCACTCTGTGAACGCTGTCGATCCTTACCATGGCTCCCCACCCTCGCAAGCATCTCCCCCAGGCAGTGGTCACCCCCGCTCTCTGTTTTATGCATGGGTAATAAACCTCCCCCCATCTGCGCTGTTCTTCCCTGAGAATCACACCCTGTGCCCGCCCGACACCTCCCTTTCGCCCTATTCACTACCGCACCCTCTGACACTCCTTTTCCTCTGTGTCCGATTGTCCAGGCCGGTCCTAGGCTATCAGCTAGCCCTGCAGATGTAGTTTATGGCCACAGCTGTAAAGAATCACCCGTCTTCAAAGGAGTTATAGTAGATCAAGGCCCACACTCGATGAGATCCGTCACAGCAGAAGCGTTGCTATTATCTGAAAACCATCCTGTATTGTGATTGGGGAGGGGACCGAGCGTGAAGCGGAAGATTCCAGGGATGACTCTTTGTACATCAAAGTTTTTACAATTATGTGTCACATTAAAAATATATAGCACTCCGACAAAGTAGTAAGATTATAAAACTTTAATAATTTATAAATATATACAAGAAAACAAAAATAGTAATAACATATAAACATTTTTAGAGAAAAACAACGAAGTAGCGGTCGGCTGTGCGAATAGTCCCAACGCAGCACAACGTCCAGATTTCCGGCGTGGGGCGTCGCGGGGGGTGGGTGATCAGTAGCAAACTGTTGTGCGAATAGTTCCAAGGCAGCAGAACGCGCCGAAATCTAGATGACACAAAAGTGATGTCTAGTAAGTTGCCACCCAGCAAATAACGGCGTGGGGCGTCGCGGGGGGTGGGTCATCAGTAGCAAACTGTTGTGCGAATAGTTCCAAGGCAGCAGAACGATGGCACCAAGGTGATGTCCAGTAAGTTGCCGCACTGGTTTTGGTATCCTACAATGCTGCTCCGAATAACGGCGTGGGGCGCCCCGGGGGAGGCGGCGTGAACGGGCCTCTCCAGGTGGAGTGTCATCTGTTGTAGTGGGGCGCCCCTTTACCGTTTCAGTTGCCATTCCGTCCGCTTTTGGTCCACTGTGTCAAAATCCGCCATTCAGCTGAGTTGCGCCCACTCTTGCGGTGCAGCGATAGGCGGCTGCCACAGGACTCTCAAAATGGCGGCAGGCTGTTTCCTTTTTGGGCCTGGTCCACTGAAATGGCCCTGGGACACCTTGGAAATCGGACGCTTGTCTGCTAGGTCTTGGACCCCATTCTCGAAAGCGTCCCCTCCGCCTTGAGAATTCATCAAAAGTTTTGGGGGCCCCGACTCCTGCAGGCTTCTGGTGGGGAGCGGCTGCCATGATTGCTCGCGGAATGACCACGACGGAGCTACGAGATGGTGGTGCTCTCATGGTGACGCCAGCTTCAGTCTGAAACATCCAGAAACAAGGTGGGGCTTTCATCGTTTGGGGGGAAAAAAAAGTTTTCATCCAATGAAAAGTGTTGTTTTTAGGTCATATGATCAAGCCTTCCATCATTAGGAAACCAAAAGTAAAATGAACCAATGAAAAGTTTTATAAAGAAGTCACATGACCTGTTATGCGGCATAGGGTATAAAATGTGGAGAAAATACGTTGGCACGTGAGGCGGTGTCAGTAGCGGACCGATGTGCGAATAGGCCGAAGGCAACACAACGCGCCAAGATCCGGATGGCATCGAGGTGGTGTCATAGTTGAGAGTTCTGAGCAGCGGTTGTAACACTGTCTGAAGCTTATTTGCAGCTGCTGCAGCTTCACTACGCGCGAAGATCCGGATGGCACCGAGGTGGTGTGTAGGAAGTTGCCGCACTGGTGTGGCCATCCTACAATGCTGAAAGTCGGCGTGGGGCGCCCCGTTGGCCTGTGAGTTTGCGTCAGTAGCGGACCGATGTGCGAATAGGCCGAAGGCAGCACAACGCGCCAAGATCCGGATGGCACCGAGGTGGTGTCTAGTAAGTTGTCGCACTTCTGTGGCCATCCTACAATGTTGAAAGTCGGCGTGGGGCGCCCCGTTGGCCTGTGAGATGGTGTCAGTAGCGGACTGATGTGTGAATGGGGCTAAAGGCAGCGCAACAATATTTTCTACTATATTTCCGGTGTAGAAGAGACCACAAGGCGCTGAGATGCCAAGATCCGGATGGCACCGAGGTGGTGTCTTGCAAGTTGTGGTACTGGTGTGGCCATCCTACAATGCTGAAAGTCGGCGTGGGGCGCCCCGTTGGCCTGTGAGATGGCGTCAGTAGCGGACCGATGTGCGAATAGGCCGAAGGCAGCACAACAATATTTTCTGACTGACACCACAAGGCGCTGAGATGCCAAGATCCGGATGGCACCGAGGTGATGTCTAAGTTGCGGACTGGTGTGCGAATGGGGCCAAAGGCAGCGTAACAATATTTTTTGTATGGAAGATACCACTAGGCGTTGAGATGCCAAGATTCGGATGGCACTGAGGTGATGTCTAGCAAGTTGGTGTGGTCATCCTACAATGCTGAAACTCGGCGTGGGTCACCCCATTAGCCTGTGAGATGGCGTCAGTAGCGGACCGATGTGCGAATAGGCCGAAGGCAGCACAACGCGCCAAGATCCGGATGTCACCGTGGTGGTTTCATAGTTGAGAGGCACTTCATCTGCAGTGGGGCGCCGAGATCCGGATGGCACCGAGGTGATGTCTAGCAAGTTGCTGTACTTGTGTGGTCATCCTACAATGCTGAAACTCGGCGTGGGTCGCCCCATTAGCCTGTGAGATAGCAGTTCTTTGGATTTGCGAATAGGCCGAAGGCAGCACAACAATATTTTCTGACTGACACCACAAGGCGCTGAGATGCCAAGATCCGGATGGCACCGAGGTGATGTCTAAGTTGCGGACTGGTGTGCGAATGGGGCCAAAGGCAGCGTAACAATATTTTTTGTATGGAAGATACCACTAGGCGTTGAGATGCCAAGATTCGGATGGCACTGAGGTGATGTCTAGCAAGTTGCTGTGGTCATCCTACAATGCTGAAACTCGGCGTGGGTCACCCCATTAGCCTGTGAGATGGCGTCAGTAGCGGACCGATGTGCGAATAGGCCGAAGGCAGCACAACGCGCCAAGATCCGGATGTCACCGTGGTGGTTTCATAGTTGAGAGGCACTTCATCTGCAGTGGGGCGCCGAGATCCGGATGGCACCGAGGTGATGTCTAGCAAGTTGCTGTACTTGTGTGGTCATCCTACAATGCTGAAACTCGGCGTGGGTCGCCCCATTAGCCTGTGAGATAGCAGTTCTTTGGATTTGGGCCTGGCTCGTCTGCTGTAGTGGGGCGCCCCTTTACCGTTTCAGTTGCCATTCAGCTGAGTTTCGGCTGCTCTTGATGCTACAGCGACAGGCGGCTGCAACAGGACTCTCAAAATGGCGGCCTGTTCTTTGGATTTGGGCCTGGTCCACTAAAATGGCCCTGGGACACCTTAGAACTCGGACGCTCGATTTTTTTTTCCTTTCCTGTACATGCAAAAAAAGGTAAATGCCCGGTACGTTACACGCTTCATCTGCCACGATGAACTCTCTAGAGGAACCGAAAAAAAATATAGTTGTGGTAACTATACCATGCATCGTCATATGGAGAGGTGGCAACAATTAATTATAGTGCTGCATAAAAGAGAGATTTGGAGGAGAACCCCTGACCTGCTAGTACATTCATCAAAGAAGTGGCACTGAGAGCTTCAGAGGCAAGGGAAACGGTCCCAAATATTTAGAAGAACTTTGGAAAGATTAAAATGACATGTTTAGATTGTGGCAAATTTATTTCATGTGGACATCTGAGTGTTACTCTAATAAATACAGCATATGAACATCATCATAGTCGATGGTTGGTAGAGACATTTTGACTATATCCTGGACCTGCCCGTCGTCGCCCAAAATGGCGCCAGAATAAATGGGACTCGTAACTCCTTGTTGTGTACTGGTTGCAGAACCTTGAAATCACGAGATACGTATGCAGTTTTGAAGCACATGGCGGGCGGGGACGAGAATTGATTGAATATTTCGACATCCCTATTGATATTAAGTTCTGATGTGTTATTGATTACTGTACTGTTGAAAGTTCGAATTAACGTCACCCATGGTACTTGCCCGCAAATGTATATCTAGATAATTTTATTGTAACTGGCCCTGTCGTATTTTAATTATAAAATGTACGTCCACCGATTCCGTAACTGTTAGACACCTTAGTTCTTGCAACCTAATGGCCCGCCCGTTACGTTCCTCTACAGTGTAAATGTCTATTCATCATATACGATTACAGTTTGCTCCGTGGCCGGCCCACGTGGTTATAGGCTCGTATTTGTATAATGAAATTTTCACAATAAAGGTTTTTAAAAGAAAACATGGTAGTAGTATATACATTGGTAAAGTTTTTAATAATAGTCACTGTTTTAGAATCATTAAAAGGCAAGTGAAATAAAGCAGACCAATTACATGAAGGGTAAAAGGTATAATACGAAGGAACGCAGTAAAGATAAATGGTCAAGGGCTGTTGTGTTTTCTATTCCTGCAACATAAAGTGATCGATAAGAATCTCATATTCAGGCGTATCGGCGACTAAGACAGCAGGTCGACCCTCTTTTGCTCAACGGCTCCGTCATGGGACGAAGAAACGCTCTTTTTCTCGAAAAAAGAATATATTTTACTTGCAGGACAGTTGTAAAATTTCCGGGAAAGTACATTAGCCTGGAACATTATAACATATATTTAAGAAAAAATAATGTTCGGAAGTAATGAAAAGCGTAATTTTTAGGTCATATGATCAAGCCTTTCATCATTACAATAAGAAAAGTAAAATGAACCAATGAAAAGTTTTATTAACAAGTCACATGACTTGTTATGCTTACGTTACGCGCTGCGCGCCCCGGATGACTTCCGGATGCGCTAACGCGGCGCGTCATATGACGCATTACGCGACAACGCAGGTACAGAATATAGTCAAAATGTCTCCACCAACCAGCGGTCGGAACACAACCCCTTTCAGCAGGCTAAATAGTTCTGTTAAATGACAACAGAAGGGACAGGCAACAAGAACCATCAGTCAAAGAGGGGAGGGCTAGTTCTTCTCTACCGGGTTACATTGGGGCGCTACCGGAACTGATCGAATTGGTAGTCTACAGTGTTTCTGGATGTTTCAGACTGAAGCTGGGGTTAGCATGAGAGCAGCACCATTTCGTAGCTCCGTCGTGGTCATTCCGCAACCAATCATGGCAGCCGTTCTTTATCGTTATTTTGGGCGGGGTGGGTGGCGGAGCCGAGCTGTTTTGCAGCCATCATTGTGTGGAGTTCAGTTCATCTCACTAGTTTTGTATTTGTCATGAGGGGTTGTTCCTAATGTTTCTATTTTTGCGAGGTCAAAAAGAGATCCCATTAGTGGCCTACTGATTTTGCTCGATTCTTTTTCTTTTTTTTTACACGATTTTTCGTTATCTGCAAAGACTAAACAGAGTATTGCGACTCTGTGTTTGTTTGTAAATAGAGAATGAACCAAAGAGAACTAATTCTAAAACAGTAAATACTTGGATAACAATGAATCAAATGGAGAGAGAAGCAGGCACGACGGATTACAATGGGGGCAAAGACCTGCGTTAACTACCTTTCACTATCTGCAAAGAGAGAGTACTCCTAATAGAAATGAGGGGGGGGGGCACCATTCAAAGCAGATCAGTGTGCATAAACACGAAAATGTTTTCACTTACCACGTACTTGACATTCGACAGCTTATGATATTTGCTATTAAAAAACCATTGAAATTCACTGAAAAAACCATAGGTTATAGACCATATATAGTTAGGAATTAGCATTTACAAAACCTTGAAAATTCACTGAAAAAACCATAGGTTATAGACCATATATAGTTAGGAATTAGCATTTAAAAAACCTTATTTTACTCACACAAAACCATTGAAATTCCATATATAGTTAGTTGCACTAACTATATATCGCGCACCTGCAATCCACTGCTGATGATGTCACATATTACATCATTCATGACATGGTCAGTGACATCACTGATGACATCACTGATGACATCTCAAATGACATCACTGATGACATCACTGATGACAACATCCAGTGACTGTATGTTTCTGTAAAGTTAAAATGTGTCTTACATATTGAAGAATGAGTGGAAGTATAAGTGTCTGGACAAAGGATTTAGTAGGTGCATGACTGAATGCATGAGTGAGTGATTAAATGTGTCTCACTGAGTGCATGGGTTAGTGACTAAAGTGTCTTAATTTGTGCATCATTATGTCTGTTGTTCTGTAAACTGCTGCATGTTTTGATCAGTAGCTATATGATTAACTATATGGGTTACTGATTGATTGTCCAAGTATTTGTATGGGAGACTGAGTGTGTGTGTGGCTGGCTGGGAGGTGTGTGACTCTGTGCAGATCAATGTGTACTTGTATCAATGATTGTATAACAAGGTAAGTATGTGTTAGTATATGTTTGAAAATGTAAGGTGCTCTATGTTTAACTGTATAGACAAGAAAATGGAAGTGTCATTGATTCTTTACAGGACTGACTAGGTGTGTGAGTAACTCCATGGATGAGTGGCAGACTGTGAGTGTCTGTATAGGTGTATGAGTGCATATGATAGTGTTGTAAAGATGAGTGATTGTATGTATGAATGATAGTATGGGTGAATGAGTGAAGGTGTGTGTAGACGTAGGAATCAGTGAGTGCGTATGTAGTAACTAGTATTGGTGTGTCAATGGTTTCAAAAATTATATTCTGTATTTAACACTGGGTGAAACAGAGGTTATATTAAAATGTGAGGAGATGCATTGTATTGTCACATGAATGATATCATCAGTGATGTGGTCATTGATGTCAAATGAGATGTCATCAGTGATGTCATCAGTGATGTCATTTGAGATGTCATCAGTGATGTCATCAGTGATGTCACTGACCATGTCATGAATGATGTAATATGTGACATCATCAGCAGTGGATTGCAGGTGCGCGATATATAGTTAGTGCAACTAACTATATATGGAATTTCAATGGTTTTGTGTGAGTAAAATAAGGTTTTTTAAATGCTAATTCCTAACTATATATGGTCTATAACCTATGGTTTTTTCAGTGAATTTTCAAGGTTTTGTAAATGCTAATTCCTAACTATATATGGTCTATAACCTATGGTTTTTTCAGTGAATATATATATATATATATATATATATATATATATATATATATATATACATATATTACCTACTGGCGATAGCCAATAGGTATATATAGTTAGGACTTAGTTTCCATAGGAAATCCGCAACATTCTATTCGGAATAACTTTGGTTGAGGAATGTGCGTGTAATTTTCCAAAATTTAGGCCAGCTCCACTCCGCTCCGCTCCTTCCCTGGAAGTTTCGGGGGTATTCGTCATGCGGGGGCCGAGAAAATGTGAAAAATTAAAGGGGAAAACGTTGAAAGGGGGAAGGGTAGAGGTCCCCTGACCCACTAGGTTTTCTCAGGGGGGCCTAGAAGGACCACGAAGAGCAAAACATTTTTTTTATTTTTTTGGGGGAAATTTCACGGTGTAAGCTCAGGGTGCGCGTACATGGGCGTTTACAGGTACGCGTACCCTGAGCGTACCTTAGGGAAAAACAGTGAAAAAGGGGGTCCCCAAACGTGTTTTCCGACATGCAATTTTCCATAGGACATCTAGCCCTTCTCAGGGGGTCCCAGAAGAACCCCAAGGGCCAGAAACACCCCCACGATTTTTCGGGAAAAACAAATATTTTTTTTTTGCCCTGGGGGTGATTCTGGGACCCCCTGAGAAGGGCTAGGGGGTCAGAGGATCTCTACACTGCCCCATTTTCGCGTTTTCCACTCTTGTTTTGGGCTCTCTTGTGCCTCAGTTCTCCTGAGAAACAAGATGGTGGCCAACACTTCTTGGTTTGGACAGTTTGGAATGTTGACAGATGACTGCCAGCCAATCAGGAGTACGCGCAGACCTTTCCGAGCATGGGCTGCGTTGATTGGCTGTGAACACTCCAAACCAGGAAGTTTGGGCAGCCATCTTGTGCTCGGTAGACCGAGGAACAAAAGAAGCAGAAAAACAAACGTGTACAATGCAAAAAGGGGGCAGGGTAGAAACACCCTCACCCTCTACGGCTGCTCAGGTGGTCCCACAAGGATATTAACATATTTAAACGTTATCCGCTAATAGAATTAGCATTTAGAAAACCTTTGAAATTTATTGAAAAAAAACATAGGTTTCAGGCCTTATATAGTTAGGAATTAGCATTTGAAAAACCTTGCAAATTCACTGAAAAAAACATAGGTTTCAGGCCTTATATAGTTAGGAATTAGCATATAAAAAACCTTTGAAATTCACTGAAAAAAACACAGGTTTCAGGCCTTATATAGTTAGGAATCAGCATTTAAAAAAACCATTGAAATTGCTCCTATATAGTTAGTTGTACTAACTATATTTCGCGCACCCGCAATCCACTGCTGATGATGTCACATATTACATCATTCATGACATGGTCAGTGACATCACTGATGACATCTCAAATGACATCAATGATGACATCACTGATGACATCATCCACGTGACAATCACATACACCTTTCATACACTAGTAAAGTCTTTCATCACTCTTTCTAAAATACAGAGTATCATATTTGAATCCATTGACACAGCAATAGAAGTATTTAAAAACCCACTCATTGATTCCTAGATGTATAAACACATCTAATCACTTACCTATAGATTCACTAATACATGCTGTCAATGAACAATAGAACACTTTCAAAAATACTTATACACCTATACCGACATTACACACCAGCACACAACCTATTCACATATGAAGTTATCCTACTCACTTATGCAAACAATGGATCATACTTACATACTTACTTAGCTACACACTTACACAAACACCACTTCATCTATTCATTTAGATAGAAAGTCTTATTTAGTATATTATAAAATCATTATTACAAGTATACAGTTATCCATACAGTCACTCACACAATCATTGAGTCTTATGTATACTTATTTATATACAACAACTGACACATACACTGCCTTTTATTTTTCAAGTTTGTTGGACATGTACCATTGAGAAATATATTTGCTCATCACCACACCCATAAAGATATTCATTCACCCAAACAACTGTTAGAACATGTAGTTTTAACTTCATATATCTACTGAATCAACTATTCACACATCTTTGGGCAGTCACACACCCTCTACCGAACCACACACACATTCACTCTCCCATACAATTACTCAGTTAACTAATCAATAACTAACATAGCCTTTCACATAGCTAGTAACCAACTGGAGAACCAGTTTACACAACAACTGACAAAGTGATACAGATATTCACACAGTTTAGTCACTATCCACTATATTTAGTTAGACACTATAAATTGTTAAATCCTCCATCCAAATATTTATTTTTATATATCCACTCATACTTCAATGCAAATTGCTATATATATAATGCATATTTAAATATCGAAGCAAACCACATTCACTGGATGATGTCATCAGTGATGTCATCATTGATGTCATTTGAGATGCCAATGTGATGTCACTGACCATGTCATGAATGATGTAATATGTGACATCATCAGCAGTGGATTGCAGGTGCGCGAAATATAGTTAGTACAACTAACTATATAGGAGCAATTTCAATGTTTTAAAAAAATGCTAATTCCTAACTATATAAGGCCCGAAACCTATGGTTTTTTCAGTGATATATATATATATATATATATATATATATATATATATATATATATATATATATACATATATATACATATATATATACATATATATGTATAAATATATGTATATATATATATATATATATATATATATATATATATATATACTAGCAGCCCGCCCCAGCGTTGCCTGGGGCAGAAGGGGGCTGGGGGCAGTATTTCCGGATTGCGGCAGCATTGCCTGGGGCAGAAGGGGGCTGGGGGCAACATTTCAGGCTTGGGTGCACTCCCGCCCCGGCCCCCGCCCGCCCCGACATTGCCCAGACCGCCTCCCGCCTCCGCCTCCTGCCTCCCGCCTCGCCTTTGCCTTTGCCTTACCTGAGCCGCCGCTCTTCCCCGCGCTCCGGACTTCACCGCCACTCCTCGCTGCTCGTCACCGCTCCTCCCCGCCTGTCGTCATCACGCACGTTGCGGACATCGCTAGGTCGCGGCCAGCGCTACGTCGCGGCCGGTGCAACTTTTAGGGGACTACTTTGTTTTTAAAGTTAAATTTTTTAATTTACGTTTTTTTTTATTTTATGCAGCCTATGTCCATCTACACACCCTGAGGATTACAACAATGTATTGGGCGTGTGGATTGGCGCTGTGGTTCCCGAGTTTACCTTGCCAAAAGGTTTCTATTCTCTCTTTATAATAGTAGTATAGATATATATATATATATATATATATATCGATCCATCACCCCCTCCAACGGCGAGAGTGAAGAGGCCAACAACGGAGTACAGGTGGAAACAGCATTTATTCCATTCAAGCAGGTAGGAGACTCCCTTGTCACCCGCTTAAAAGCGAATGCATTTCGGCTTAGGATTAGCCTTCTTCAGCGCCGTAGGTGTAACTGCTTCAGGTTGTGGCACATTTCTCTGATACAAATACCACGCCCCACCTTTTTAGTCCTGCATTACTCCGCCCCTTCTGGCCCAAATGCCAATCGCTATTGTCCATGGTAAGTCGCATCGTGCACCGCGACTACTAGTCCCAGAATGCAGTTCATGTGTTCATTTCTGGTAATGGTTGCGTGGGGATAGGAAAATGCTGTGTTGGTAAGGAATAGACTCCCAACTCTGCCGCCGTAGAACAAACCATTCCCTCTTGTCTCCTACCGTCTCAACCTTCACGTGCCTGGTGTCATCTCAGCGGGGACAGGATGAAATGCAAATCCTGCCCAGAGCGAAGCCAATCTGACTCCTTACTCCGCTACGATATCTCCCAGACCGGGAGGTGGGCTCTGGCATATCCCGGTACCCCAGGCGAATCCAAACACCACCGAAGCGGCAGCCAGCAGGTCAGAGCCTACTTAGTGAGACGGGGGCCTCTTTGCACGGTGCTGGAACCCGTGCTGCAATATCGATCCATCACCCCCTCCAACGGCGAGAGTGAAGAGGCCAACAACGGAGTACAGGTGGAAACAGCATTTATTCCATTCAAGCAGGTAGGAGACTCCCTTGTCACCCGCTTAAAAGCGAATGCATTTCGGCTTAGGATTAGCCTTCTTCAGCGCCGCGGGTGTAACTGCTTCAGGTGGTGGCACATTTCTCTGATACAAATACCACGCCCCACCTTTTTAGTCCTGCATTACTCCGCCCCTTCTGGCCCAAATGCCAATCGCAATTGTCCATGGTAAGTCGCATCGTGCACCGCGACTACTAGTCCCATGCTGTGTTGGTAAGGAATAGACTCCCAACTCTGCCGCCGTAGAACAAACCGTTCCCTCTTGTCTCCTACCGTCTCAACCTTCACGTGCCTGGTGTCATCTCAGCGGGGGACAGGATGAAATGCAAATCCTGCCCAGCGCGAAGCCAATCTGACTCCTTATATATATATACATGGTAAAGGCTGAGTGGAAAATGCAAGACTTCTTTACAATTTCAGCGCCAATAGATTTTTTTAGCATTTTATTTGTTTTTGTCTTGTAATGTGGATATTTATGTACTGATACTCCAGCCATTTAAAGCACCTGAGCACTGTAGCACTTGAAGATTTACAATTTTGGAGGGGCCTGGTTAGATAAGGTAGGAGAAGTCATTGACATAGGCAATAGAGGTTACATAGGTCATTTAAAGGTTATCATGTGGTCACAGGCATTCTGTGCAAGATAAAGGAATTTGTGATGGAAAGAAAGGATATATTTTATGAAAACACTCAATAAAGAAACACTGTAAGCATGAATAATAACGCAGCATCTCATAAAAAATCTAATAAAAAGGAAGTCCATCTGTTCAGATGTAGCTTAATTAATTGTATATGTCTCTCTTTTGAAATATGTTATTTTCCATCAGTTATATTTTATGACAGCGAAATCAACATCTGTTTTGGTTACCTGCAGAGGTAATTACAGTCTAGCCACATATATTACATCCATACACAGCATACTAAACAGGCACGTCCAAACGTGGTATATTTCAAAAATGCATTTTTCCCCACTTTAAGGCTCTTATGAACACCTGTGGCAGACAAAAAGCCAACTATAGAACGAAAAATGATTTGCCATGGATAGAAATAATGGTGCCATTATTTAAGGTGGGTCAGTCACTAAAAAAACATGTATAAGCTATGTACCTGCAACATATAATGGCTTGTGATAAAAATGTAATATATGCAACATGAGTACACATACACATTATGTGCCATTTTAGCATGTAGCTGCTGCTGATACTCAACGTTTTTGCGATGTTAGCATAGATGACAATTAGAAGCACAACAGACCCGAAGGGTGTAGCTGAGTACTCTCCACAGTAGGTCATGGCCTCCTTTACCTTCTACTCGTCATCCTCCTCTTTGCCAGATCAAAACTGGACCCAGGACTGATGCAAGATAGAAACCTATGGCAAAGCCACAGCAGGACTCATTATCTTAGGAGGTGTTGGAAGTGATCAGTTTCATTATTCTTACTCATTACCTCCCTTACTCACTATGGTACCTAGGATATTATGTGCATTCACATTCTGGAGCCAAATGGTGATGCAATGTTATCATAATTTATTTATGCTGAATATGATAACTTCTAACATGTTTAACCATTGCTTACATATCTGCCTACATTATTTTTCCTTTAGATTTAGTGAAAAGAGTGATTTATATGTTTTCAGTTTAGCTATATTTATGATACGTGCATCTTAATATTTTCATGAGTGGACCCAGGTATAAGATTCCATTTTAAAGTAAATGTTGCATTTTTCCTTGGTGTGTTTAGCTTTCTTTTTGTTTCAGGCACCAAAGTCACTGTGTTCTCATTAAAAAGAAATTATGTTAGCTTGCTGTGTGTAGGTTATGTTTGCTGCAATTAATTGATCTGATTCCCAGCACGTGCATGGGATGGGAGGCAAAGGAGCTGGATACTCCTTTGCGTGATACTGTGAAGTCCACGATGCTGGAAGAATCTGGGATTGTATTATCAGTGAGAACGAGGCTGACACTTTGGGGCTCCTTACGATGTAGGGCGGAAAGCCTCCACCCGACACCATCTCAGAGTCAGGACTGACCGACTTGTAGTTGGTGGTTCTGACCACCGGATTATGATGTAACCGAACACTGTTTAGTTGGATTTCCATTGTTTCCTGTGGGAGTCCATATTACCCCTGAGAACCGGCCATAACACATGCTCCTATTGGGAAATAGAGTGTGTGTTTAAAACCCTGCACTCGTTGTAGGCACCCCATGGCGCCTGCCACACAGTGCAGGGTTTTATGGGGGTACCAAGAGTGGGTGTTATAAATGGGGTTTTGGGTTGGCAAGGGTATGCACCTAAACCAGGTAGAACACACTACTCTAGTCAGGTCAAGGTTGTAACACGCTGAAGATTACCCCGCTCATCCACTTGGTAGCTTGGCAGAGCAGTCAGGCTCATCCCAGAGGCAATATGTAAAGCATTTGCACAACACACTCACACGTCAGCGACACACTAGGCACACCACAAAAGATACTCCACACAAGGTTATATGAAAATATGTATTATTCATAAAAAAACATTCAAACACAATCACATTTATTACACTGTGCCACTGGCACTTGTCATGATTTTACAGAAATTACATAAACCACTAGGCCAATTGGGCCACTGTCATAATAACATAAATCACAGTTAGTTAGGGTGACCAGTAACTACTAGTAAGATCCCCTTTCAGCTAGGCACGGTCGAGAACTCCCCTCCGCCAGCAGAGTCTGCGGAGTTAGCCAGCCCCCGCTAAATTGCGCCTTCGCCTCCACCCCCCATAAATTAAATACTAGTACAACATAATTTAAAAATAATAAAAGTAACTTACCTTACTGCAGTATCCTGGGCTGCCCCCTCCTTCTCGCGTACATCTTTCACGAACTGTGCATGCACGCGCATGCGCAGTTTGTGGAAGAAGTATGGGAGGAGGAGGGTAGCCTGGGGAATAACAGAGGCATTCCACCCCGTGCCAAATGCCCAGTTATTCTGCTACGATATCCACAATTCAAAGTTATACCATCGGGCTAAAGACTTTCAATATACAAGGATATAGGGGCTCTTCTGGATTTTACTACAGAGATTTCCCCCGCAGTGTTCTCCTGTTTTTTATAAGCTAAACAGGCTCGATATATTTGTCCTGGAGCTGTACTAGCTGCCACGTGGAGGGCTGGTTTTTAATCAAGAAGGAGCGTCTTGCCGGCTACTCTGTAGATTTACTTGACATTTCAAGGGTTTTCGTGACATGAATATCTGTAGACATTCAACTGGTTTATATATCAGTGGATGAAGTGAACTCACGAGAAATTGTATATACAAAGTTCAAAGAATTCTCCGTCCTGAAGACGGTGGGGAGTTATTCTGGGTGGACCCACTGAAACGCGCCGACGCCTCAGTTGTATGGAAACTATCACAGATAATTAATGAATGCAAACATCTGCTTTTTGATTATGTGACAATTTATTTGTTGTGCGTAACAGCTATGTCTACATCTTGACAACTTTTGGAACTACGTGTTCTTGCTGTTTTTCTTTTGTTCCACTTTTTTAAATTTGTTTTTGAACTTTATTGTTTCTATTATACAATGTGTTTTTAATGGTGTAAAGTTGCTAGCTGCAACGTTTGTAATAAATTGTATGCAACTTACAAGTATTTTCTTTGCCCCAAATCTCTTTACCCTGCCATGGCATGCTAGTATCTTCCAGCAGGTTATCCTCTTTTTTACGAAATGTATTTGCAAATTCCTTTTTTTTGGCACATATTTCACATTCTTTTTTAATGTGCCTTTTTTGGTCATACTCCCTGCCAATAAACATTGTTTGTACATACTGAATCCAGTTGTTTTCTCCAATTCCTGCCTCTGTCTTAATTGGTTGCCCTTTGTCAATTTATTAATAGTACCCCAGAATGTCCGACCATTTGGGTTTTTGCTGGCCAGTAGTAGTTTTGCCCAGATACCTTCTTGGTATAATTTTTTTGCTTTACCCAGCATCCTCTTATAATTTTTTCGTAGGGCCCTTACTTTCATCACATCTATTTTCTTTCCCATTTTTGCCACTGTGGCTTGCCTTCGGACTTCATGTGAGATCTTCCTTTTTTCCTCCCGTAGGCTGAGGTTAAACCATGGCTTCTTCCCAATATCCATTTTTCTTTTGTTCGAATTAGTGACAGGAAAATTACGTGTTAAAATGTCACATAGATGTTCCCAAGTCTTAGTGAGGTCTTCTTTATATAGGGTTTTTATTAAAAGCAGATGTTCTTTAAATTTATCCAATAGTGGTTTTATATCCTTTGCAACCCATTTCAATTTCCATGCGTTAAACTTTTCGGTATGGTGAGTCAAGGTGTTAATTTTTGCGGCTTTATCAATAGCAATGTTGATTTTTGCGATTAGTCGGAAGTGGTCGCTTTCTATACGTTGACTGACCTCGAATGTGATTACTTTCGGAACCAGATTGCTACTGATTATAGTAAAGTCTATTGTCGATTGCCTTTTGCCACTTAAAAAAGTTACAGCCTCTGGGCTATCCCCGTTTATGTTCCCATTCAAAATTGTCATGCCCGAATTTCCAAGTTCTTGAATTATATGTTTGTCCTTTACTAAATTGCTGTTAAAATCTCCAGAGATGATCAAGGAATACAGTTCATGTGATTTTTGGAATGCTTGGATCAGGGTCATCAGTGTTGTGATTTTTTCCTTCTTCAGTTTTTTTATCCGGGTGAACATAGACGTTGAGCACTAATAAATTATGATTAAGTGCTGCTACTCCCGGCCGGACTTTTCCCCTAGTACTGGTGATACAGGTGGGAGTAGCATTTGCCAAGGAGCAGCGAGCGCGACTGCCATTAGCGGCAGCCGCAAAGTAAGAGGCGGTTTGCAGAGGCGACCTGTCTAGGACAGGTGCAGCCGGCGCCCTCCCGTAAGCCCCGCTCGCGTGGGACAACAAAACTATCATTGGCCATCACCTAGAATCACAAGTTCTAACAGTACAGTACTTATCGAATTAGGTGTTGCAACCCTTCTGCTTGACTTTAAAAAAAAATAAAAACATATAATAAATAAAACCCCGGGGACACCAGCCAGGGGTGCTTCCATCCATAAGAAATCATGAGATCAGGAAAAGTACAACAGGAGGTAACCGAAGATACAAAAGATCAAGAGCCAGTTAAGAATCAAAAACAAAAGAAAGCCACACGACGAAGAGAGAGACTGGTTTCAGCTCCCGAAATGTCGAAAAGTAGCCCAAGAAAAATCGTCGGGATTCAAATATTCTTCTTTTTAAAGGACCCAATGGCTGCTATTTATGCGCAAACGCAGGAACAAGCCCATTTGCCAAGCCCAATTGCACCGGCAATAAGTGTTAATGACAGCAAACACCGATCAGAACGGAAAAAGAAGGAAGAGAATGGTACACAAATAACTACTGTTGATAAAAACCCTCTGCTCAAACAACAACTGATAACCCAGGATGAAGGGCCAAATCCAACAGAACATCTTCAAAATGGTCAAACTTTCGCTGATACAAACAGCAAAACTCTAGGCTGCAAACCAGTTGTGACAATAGCTCAGATACACCAACACAACTCTTTAAAATTTGAAATTGGTACAAAAACAAATAAAGGGAATGAGGAGGACAACATTTCCATAAGTAAGGAAAATAATACAGGGGTTGAGCATATTACCATACTAGACAACGGGTGGTCAGCCTCCTTCTCCCTAACCAACGAGACAAGGTTGGATCAAATATTGGAACCCAACACGCAAAAGCAAGCACATACCCGATCTCAAATACAAGAAGATTCTAGCAAAAATCAAGATCCTCCAGATGGACGTAGATTACCTGCAGATCTCGAAAAGGGACAGACTAGGGGTGAAGAAGAAAGGTTGGAATCTACACCACTAAGTTCAGATGATAATACAGACAAACCGGGAAAGATGTATGCAGAAGACAGTTGCTGGCCAAAAAAATTAAACCTCTCATCCCCAATTACAATTTCATCGGCGAGCAGGCTCGAACAAGGGTCAGGGGACTTGGGAAGATCAGTTGGAGAGGCTTATAAGACCCCTTGGAGCGAAGCTTTGCTAAGCACATTAGATCTGGCCTTGAATTTCCAATCGATAAAATGGAGGTACAGATTGATCTTATAAATCTCATCGCTGGACACATTTCAGGTATAAACACCAAGCTGGATCACATTGCAGCGCTTATACCCAGGAGGGCAGAGAGGGCGCAACATATAGATACCCCCCAAATACAGCCAAGTTGCGTATGTGGCAACCTAGTGGACAAATAGACAAATCTACCTGATATATTAAAAGATACATTAGGGGCAGTACAGTCATCGATAAGGCACAACAAAAACAAAAGTTCAAATGGGGTCAAGGAGCCTAACAAGGAAAATGGTCTATTTAATGAATTCAAAGATCAAAGTACAGATGATGACCCAGAACAGGAGGTAAAAGAGGTAAATAATGAATGTTTAGATAAGAGAGCTCGACAAATTGACGCCACACAAAGCATGAGCAATACTGTAAAGCTAACAAAAAGACAAAGAAAACGGGCGAGAAAAGGTAGGGTCCAGCGTAATGAGAAAATACTGTCAAATTAACACATTTATCCTATTTTTAATAATCAAACAATAACAAAGAAAGAGAACCATCTGTTGGAAAAAAACATTAAACCTCTCAAATATGGTTTTAGAGCAATCAAACCAATCAGGAGTAGTTAACAAATGCAATCCGCTGAATGATTCCCTGAACTCCCCCATCCTTATAAAGCAAAAATATAAACAAGAGAGAACGACTCAAGACTTACAAAAAACTAAAAACAAACAGCAACTAAGCAAAGATCGGACCCCTGCAAAAGGGGATATAAAGAAACCATGCCAAACAGAAATCAAAGAACGGGCAGGAATGACACAGCGGGTACACGAAAACCCAATACCTAAAGACGGAGGAGTAAAGAGAGGTATGGTGGCTCAAAACTCCCCCGCACACAAGGAAACACAAACCATCGAAAGCTACGATGGAGGTAAAAATACCTCACATCAAAAAGCAAAAGGAAAAACAAATAACATAGAGCATTGTGCAAGGACCCCAATAAAAGTAAGGATAAATGGAAATGGGAGAACATGGAAGCTGCCACAAAATGAACAACACTTAGAGTTCACACAAGTATCAAAGCATACAAGGAGTGACAAACTTGAAGAAGTTAAAATAGAAGGGAATAATTCGGACACAGTAAGGAGTAATGTCCTTAATGAACAACCGAGTAGAGCGATTAACGCAAACGGAGGAATAGTAAAAAATAATCAAGGGCTAAAAGGAAAAAAAGACATCTCAATCATTTCACTACAAGGAGAAAACCCTGAAAAACTGACATTTGTACCAGAATACCACACAAAGGGCGGACAAGATTTCCTGAACCGAGGGAATTTAATGCGGCTTTTCAAAGAAATCCTGGAACTAGAACAAATATCATCACAAGACCGGCTATCCGTAGAGTTTAAAACCAATGCAAACAACCCCGATGTCGAGGAGTCTTTGACCACCTGGTCTTCAAAGGCCTTAGTAGATAGGATATATGCCATAAGCCCAACATTTGGTGCTTGGGGCATTGTGCTGAGACGTCATGAACAGGAAAAATATCCATTCCCCCTTTTAAAAATCACCACAAACTTAAAAAACGAAAATGAGGTCGGAATTATCCAGAAGTCATGTTTAAAGAATGCGTGCTCTGTAACTCCTCAAAAAAAATCATCAAGTGTGAAGAGCTTGGCAAGCTCAGAGGAACAAGATACCAGGCTAGATAAAAGCATTGATTGGCCCTGGGTTCCCACAGCCTTAAGCAATAAGTGTTCCTAATATACAGGTAAGGTCAAACGAAGAATTAGAATCCCAGAATCAGAAAACACATGGTAATGTGCATAAAACAGGAAACATTCAAAGAATTAGGGATGAGCACAGGGTGGGGAACTGGTACAAAATCTGCATTTGTTCATGGAATGTTCATGGCTTCAATAATATGGAGCAAGACCACGAAACAATGAAATTCTTGGAACAACATGAATTAATAATACTCCAAGAAACTTGGAATCTGAGCGCAGTATCAATCCCCGGTTATATGGAGCTCCATACTTGAGCAGAAAGATTCTCAAATTTCGGGCACCTGAGAGGAGGTCTAACAACATACATTGCTCAAAAGTATGGATGGCAAGTGGAAGAAATATACGCTGGGGTTAATTGGCTGCAAGCCACAAAACTCACAGGGAAATCCGATTTTAACTCACTTAATCATAACATTTTTAGTGCTCAACGTTTATGTTCACCCGGATAAAAAACTGAAGAAGAAAAAAATCACAACACTGATGAGGGTAAGATTAATGTCACAGCAAAGAGTTTGAACATCCTCGGGTGGTTTCACAAGGGATTATTCGGGATGATATTGATGCCCGTCACACTGGAACAAGTTCTAGCAGTTGAGCTGTTGTAAGGCACTCAAGCCTTTCGACCCATCTCAGGAATGCTGTATCACTGTGGACGCCAGTCAAGTGGGATTAGGGGGCATGTTAACTCAAAATGTTGACGGTATTAAACATACTATTGGATTTGCCTCTCGTGTACTGAGAGGTGCAGAACAGCAATATTCAGTTATAGAAAATGAGTTACTGGCATGTTGTTGGGCTATAGCTAAGTTTTGCCCATATGTGGGGTAAACATTTCACCCTTCTCACTGATCACACGCCCCTGGTTAGCATTTTAGGGAATGGTATGAGTAAGTGCTCTACTCCTAGAATACTCAGAATGGTCACAAGATTGTTGCAGTTCCATTTTGAGGTCAAACATATTTCTGGTGGGAAAAACTTCAGGGCCTACTTTCTTTCTAGGTTTCCTAGTAGCAAAAACTAACAGGAAAATATTAAATTTGATGATCTTGTTGATGAGGATTGTGGGGATTCTTTTGTTGCTGCCCTAGAGATTCCTCAACACAAAGTGAGTTCTGAGGAGGAGTGGAGATCAGCTTTTCTTTATGAGTCCGTAGTTCAGGATGTCAGTGATGTAGTTACAAAAGGCTGGCCATGTAAAAAGGTTCTCCCTCCTTTGCTTCAACCCTTTTGTAAAATTGGTCAAGAGTTGTCTTTAGAAGATGGTCTGTTCTAAGGGGTGAAAAACTATTTCCCCATTCTTCCCTCAGGTCAAGAATTTTGAGATGTGTGCATGAAGGACACCTTGGAGCCACACTCACAAAGCGTTGCCTTTGAGATGCTTTCTGGTGGCCATCTATGGATGTTGACGTAGAAAACATGGTTAAAGAATGTTGTGTTTGCAGTTCCCCCGATAAGTCCCTTAAAGTGTCCACACCTCCCTTAAGTCCCATCGATTGTTCGGACAGACCCTGGGCAAAGGTAGGGATTGATGTACAAGGACCTTATGATGTTCTTTGTGGTCCCTACAAGTATAGCGTGGTTCCAGCTGATTATGCATCCAAATGGCTTAAGATAAAGTTGGTGAGAGAGGCTCATATCAAAACTATTGTTGACTTTCTTACTGAAGTGTTTTTGAGAGTGGGTTTTCCAGAGGTTATAGTTTCCGATAATGGCAACCAATTTGTCAGCAGCGAGTTTCAATCTTTTCTCCAGTCTGTCTGTGTCAAACATCTCAAGAGTTCACTATACCATCCCCAGACAAATGGGCTCATGGAGAGGATGAGCCGAGTAGTTGGGGACTGGGTTAAGTGGGCAAAGATGGGGCATCATGATGTTAGATGGGCCCTTGATGATATGATGTGGTTTTACAGAACTACACCACACTCTATCACCAAGGTTGCTCCTTTTGTCCTCATGAGGGGAAGGAATGCCAACACATCCTTCAAGCCTGGGTGGATGTCTAAGTTGTTGAAGTCTGCCACTAATTTTGAGGATGTCATGGATCAAGTCAAAGAGAATGTAACCAATTCACAAATTAAGCAAAAAAACTTGGTTTGATGCACAAAAAGGTGTTACAATGTCTTTTCTCAATTTTGGGGATTTTGTTAAAATCAAGTCTCTCCTGTATGCAAAGAAAGGAGAGAGCAAATTTGGTAAACCACAGCATGTTGTAAAGGTTTATGGTAATACTGTGCAAATTGAAGGAGGGTACTGGTGGAATCTTAATAAAGTCTTAAAGGTTATACATAGCCCTGACCTGTACTCTTCTCGTGAGAATAATGGTATGCCTGAAGCTGCATCTAATTCATCAGAAGCTCGGGTCAGGCACGAGCTCATAAATAATGAAGGTGTTAGAAAGAGCTCTAGGAAATGTTCTTTGACTCTTCGCTTTAGATAAGATAAGAAAAGATGTTTCCGTTAGTTTGTTATTTTTTTTGTAAAAAAAATTAGGGACAAGGGAAGGTATGTAGTATTTTGTACATGCTTTCTATTAGAATGCTGGTGTTGCTATGTAGCTGCTGTTGCCTAGTCATATGGAATGCACCTTTACTGCTTGTCGCCGCCACAGATGACATCAGGACCCTGCTAGACACCAGAGAAACAGCAGCCCTCATCCTCCTGGACCTGTCAGCCGTCTTCGACGCGGTCTGCCACCGCACTCTTCGCACATGCCTACAGGACGCCGGAATCCAAGGGAAGGCCCAGGACTGGGCCACATCCTTCCTCTCCGGCAGAACTCAGAGCGTCCGCCTCCCACCCTTCCACTCCAATGCCACCGAGATCATCTGCAGCGTACCCCAGGGCTCGTCCCTCAGCCCGACGCTGTTGAATATCCTCATGGCATCCATCACCCACGTCATCCGTCAACATGACCTCAACATCATCTCCTATGCCGACGACACCTAGCTGATCATCTCCCTCACCAAAGACCCTCACACAACCAAAACCAACCTCCATGAAGGAATGAAGGCCGTCGCCAACTGGATGAGGAACAGCTGACTGAAGCTGAACTCAGACAAGATAGAGGTCCTGTTGTAGATTTGATGTATAACTCCACAGACTGGATGTTGCAGGAACAGCTTTATTGCAGCACAGAACAGGTAAGCCCAATCCTCCCCTGGCCAGAGCTCCAACTGCCAACAGGGCAACGGAGAATTCCAGAACAAAGAACATTACAGAGATCTAGAGTGTTAGCTCAGTAGATGAGCTAAGCACTGTACAACATATCTTCCCCCCTTAACAAGGAAAGAAGCAACATCATACAAAAGATCAAACACAATCAATGTACATAATCATTCAAGTAAGTAGGTGGACGACGAGAACGAGTACACCTCAAACTAGCTTCTGATGAGGAAGAAGAAGAAGTAGTGGGAATAGTTGTAGTAGAGGCAGTTTCAACTGAATAATTATCTTGTGCACTCAAGGAAGTGGAAGCATCACCACTACCCACCTCCCCCCGTACAATTGGTTGAGAAGCGAAAGAGGCGCTACCATCAGAAGTTAACAAGTACCCATTGCATCCCTCAGTACTACCAGGTATTACGCCATCAAAACAGTCATTCTTTCTTTGGTATAGTGCAACTCTCCTATAATTCCAACTTTCCCCATTGGCCAAGACAACAAAATGTGGAAAAACCCTTTTGACTCTAAAGGGACCTCTAAACTTGCTAAGACCCTTGGCACATCTCCCTGGCTTTACCTTGACCAGATCGCCTACAGATATAGGTAAAGAAGCACTGCCCTGGGATAAGGACACCTCACTTGCAGAGCCCCTTAACCATGCAGGAGTCAATCTTGACACTGGCGTACGACCTCGCATTAGCTCAAAAGGGGATTTTTCTCCATACTTATGGGGCGTTGACCGGTAGGCCCAAACAAGTTCTTGTACCCGTTCATGGGAAAAACAACCACCTTCAACAAACATTTGAATCACCCCTTTTACAAGACGGTTTACTCTCTCGCAAAGGCCATTTCCTTGCGGATTGTACAAACTCGTCCTCTGATGTTTGATGCCACATTCACGTACAAACTGAGTCATTTTTGAAGAAGTCAGTTGTGTGCCATTATCCGTAATAAGAACAGAAGGGTATCCTTCATTCAAAAACACTCCTTTAAGGAAGCTAATGGTAGTATCAGTGTTTATCTCTCTCACAAACTGTACACAAAGCCACTTCGAATAACAGTCTATTACAACAATAGCGTAACGTTGATTTAATGGCAATTCACTCATGGGACCTATAAAGTCCAAACACACACTGTGCCATGGTATATTTTCAAAACTAATTTTCTGTGTAGACTGAGACCCCAACACTTTCAGACGTTTCTCCCCTTCCTTGCAGAAATTACACCTTAAAACACAATCTACTGCATCACAATCGACAGAGGGCCACCAAAAATGTTCCTTAACTCGACGTTGCGTGAGACTTTGGCCCAAATGTCCCTCATGGGCTAAGTTTAGGATCCTACACCTTAAAGAACTAGGTGGAATATAACGGTCACCTCTCATCAAAACATGCTCCCCTTCTAAGGAGAGTTCGTCTAAGACTTTTAAAAACGGTCTGACTTGAGGTTCTACAGTACTCTCTCTTCTTGCTCCTTTTGACACAAGATTTATGACAGCTTTTAAAACCTGATCATCTTCCATACCTTTTGACCATTCACTACAAGAAAAAGAACCACCACCTACACTCATAACATCATCCATTACAGCAACTGCTACATCATCCAATACATCTTCAACTGAATCTTCACCACTAGAAGATCGCACAGGAAGTCGTGACAGGCAATCCGCTTGGATGTTTTTCCATCCATGAACAAACTCAATTTCACATTGGTAATCTTGTAGGCGAGAGGCTAACCTTGCTAAACGTGGAGACCCCTTTCCAGCACCTCCCGGAGCCAACACGTTTAAGAGAGGTTTATGATCCGTGCGAAGGATAAATTTGTAACCCCACAGATAGGTCCTAAAATAACTCGTGCCCCAAGCAGCAGCAAGAGCCTCACGTTCTATAACCGAGTAATTCGACTCTGAGACAGATAATGGCCTAGAGGCAAACGCTATGGTCTTTTCCACTCCACCATGTTTTTGTAAAAGAACTGCACCAAGACCTACAATACTAGCATCTACCATCAAAATAGAGGACCGAGCAGTGTCAAACGGTGTAAGGACATTGGCAGACTTTAGCTCTTTTTTTATCATATCGAAGCAAGACTCGTGCTCAACAGTCCAATTGAACTTAACACCCTTCTTCAACAAACTCCTCAAAGGAGCAGTCTTTGAGGAAAAATCCTTCACAAATTTCGAGTAAAACTCGATCAGACCCATGAATGATCGAAGTTGATCTTTATCAACTGGAGAAGGAGCTTGTTCAATGGCCTCTAACAAATTCTTTTTTGGTTTAATCCCCTCTTCGGATAGGCAAAAACCCAAGTACTCTATTTCTTTCAAAAGGAATGCACACTTCTCTTTTCTCAATGTCAGACCAGCAACATCCACTCTTTGTAACACATTCCACAAAATCTCATTGTGTTCTTCTAGTGAATTTCCATATATCAAGATATCATCCTGAAAGTAAAGGACTTTATTTAACCCTTTAAACACTTCAGAAACAAGTCTCTGGAATACACTAGCGGCAGAGACAAGTCCGAAGGGCAATCTCGTGAATTGGAATGTCCCCTCACTAGTGATGAATGCGGTAAGATGTTTGGAGCTGTCATCTAAGCAAATTTGATGATAAGCATGCTTTAGATCCAGTTTACTAAAGAACTTGGCCCCTTTAAGTGTCGAAACTAGCTCATTAATGTTTGGTAGGGGAAATACATCCGCAACCACACATCTATTGAGTGAGCGTAAGTCCACACAGAACCTAATTTTATTGTCCGGTTTCTGGGAAATCACTACAGGGGAAACCCAGGGAGATGCTTCAATTGGTTCGATAATACCACCTTGAAGCATTTCTTCTAAAGTGGACTTAACTTCTTTACGTAGGGCAAAAGGGACTTTCCTCACTTTATGTTGGACAGGACAACTACCCTCCTTGAGTATTATGCGATGAGAATATCCTATAAGTTCCCCCAATTGGTCTCTGAACACATTTTTAAATTCGTCTAGTATCTCACCAATAGAAGACTTATCAACTATAGACACAGGATCATCAGACCTGGGATCTACTACAATGTGTAGGTCAAATTGGTGGTGACGACCTAATATGGCCGGTCCTACAGTCGATATGTAAACCTTTCCAGGCACCGATCTATTCTTGAATTCAATTTTTGACTCGAAATATCCCAATAGATCAATTTTCTCGCCTTGATATCCAGACGGAAAAATATCACACTCTTTCAATGCTCTCTCGCCCCACACACTCTTCATTAAGGATAGTGGGATGATGGTCCACTTTGAACCTGTGTCCACCATGAGGTTCACTACCCTCTCATCAATTTTGAACTCAGCTTTAAAAGGATTCTCTCTTCGATCTTTGCATGAACATACAGTGTCAGACAAAATTAATATCTTGTTCTTTTCACGTCTCACATCAGTACAGTCATTAATTACAGTCACCCGTGAACCGTTTGAACTGTTTTTGTTTTTACACATCTTTGCAAAGTGTCCCGTTTTCCCACAACGTAGACACTCTTTATTATTTGCAAAGCAAAACTTAGCATCTGAAGAATGTGAAAAACTCCCACACCTCGAACACACTTTCTGACTATTCCTACTACCTGAGGTTTGTTGAATATTCTTCTTCTGAAGAATATAGCCCTTTTTTCTTACTATAGCAATCGCCATAGCTTCATCATCACTATTGTCACTAGTCATACTCTTATTGGAAACTTCTGCCACTTTAGTTTCCAAGCCACTCTTCTGCAACTCTCTCATACATTTCTCACTCTCTTCTACTACTTTAGCCAATTCTATCGCAACTTTCAATGTTGGATTTTTTGCCGCCCATAATCGTTCTTGGACTTTTCTGTTATTGGCTTGAACAATCAGTTGGTCTCTTATAAGTTCATCCGCCATTTGGCCGAAGTTGCATTTCACTGATAGTTCGCGTAGACGCGCAACAAACTCATCAATGCTCTCTTCCGCTAACTGTTTGTTCTTGTAGAATTTGTATCTCTGTAAGACAAGGTTTTCTTCCTTACCGAATCTGGTTTCAAGTCTTTCTACCGCCTCCTTAAATTCATCTAAATCTGCTTGTGACCCAGAAGGTAATACTTGTGGTAAGTATTTAAACAGACGTTGTCCTTCTTTACCTAATGTCGTCATCAAGAGAGCTTTCTTGCGCTTAGGTGAGAAATCCTCCCCGTCTAAAGCTTGGATATAGTTGTTAAACATTATTATCCAGTCTTCCCACATTATGGGTGGATTCCCTGGTTCGCACAAGAATTGTGGTGGTAGTGCTACATTAATTGCTTGAGCCATTGAATTGAAACGTAAGGTACTATTGTGTAGTAGCAAGAAACAGTTGTTATACAAGCACGTTATAATTTTTCTTTTCACAGAGAACAGAAACAGTCTGTATATATTTATCTTTTCACTCAATTTAAACGCTTACTCCACTTTATTATTCTGAAGATCCGCCAAATAATGACGTTCCAGGTAGTCCGCAGTGATAATCCGCTGCACCACGGTGTTTCCGACAGTCTGATGTGAAGATCTCCGCGAAGCGCGTTGCTTAGCAACCACTGACAACAGGCAGAAAAATTATTCAAAATGGCCGATTTACGTCAGTTACGTCTGACGTCTGTTGTCACACGCGCATGAACGTGTGCGTCTCTGGCATGCGCATGAGGACAATGCGTACAGTGTCAGAGAAACGCAGTTGTGCGTTTCAGTGTGCGCTTTAGCATACGCTCCAGTAGTGCGCGTAAGAGATGCGCAACTCACCCAGTCACGTCGTGCGCTTCAGCGTGCGCTCCAGCAGTGCGTGTGCGCGACTCACCACATCTCGTCACGAAAGACGTTGGAGGGTGTGACGTCACCTTCGTCGGCACATAGAGGAAACCTCGTATTCTCCCAAAATTCACGATCGGTTCCACTGCAATTAACGCCAATACGCTGAAGGCTCCTCTCGGTCTGCTTACCACGCGGGTTCGTGAGGAATCGGTGCTGCCGTTCTGTAATTCCTTAATTAGCTGCAATCTTCAACAGGAAGCTATGGCCAGATGTCTTTTAAGTCCAAGTCGCCAAATGTTGTAGATTTGATGTATAACTCCACAGACTGGATGTTGCAGGAACAGCTTTATTGCAGCACAGAACAGGTAAGCCCAATCCTCCCCTGGCCAGAGCTCCAACTGCCAACAGGGCAACGGAGAATTCCAGAACAAAGAACATTACAGAGATCTAGAGTGTTAGCTCAGTAGATGAGCTAAGCACTGTACAACAGGTCCTCATCCTTGGGTCCACCCCTTCGGCCTGGGACGACTCCTGGTGGCCAACCAAACTAGGAACTGCTCCAACACCCACAGACCATGCACGCAACCTAGGGGTCATCCTCAACTCCACCCTCACCATGACTAAGCAGGTCAACGCCGTCTCCTCCTCCTGATTCAACACCCTCCGAATGCTACGTAGGATCTTCAAGTGGATCCCCACTGAAACAAGAAACACAGTCACCCAGGCCCTCATCACCAGCAGGCTGGACTACGGCAACACCCTCTACGAGGAGCATCGGCCAAGCTCCTGAGATTGCTGCAATGCATCCATAACGCCTCGGCACGTCTGATCCTCGACATCGCCCACCGCAGCCACATCACTCCCCACCTGAGAGACCTACACTGGCTCCCCGTCAACAAGAGGATAACCTTCATGCTTCTCATCAACACACACAAAGCCCTCCACGACACTGGCCCAGCGTACCTCAACAAACGACTCAGGTTCTACACCCCCACCCGCAAGCTCCGCTCGCCCAACCTCGCCCTCATCGCTGTCCCCCGCATCCGAAGTACGACAGCCGGAGGCAGATCCTTCTCCCACCTCGCCGCCAAGACCTGGAACACCCTCCCCACCAACCTACGGCAGACCCAAGACCTACTGACCTTCAGAAGACTACTCAAGACCTGGCTCTTTGATCAGTAGCAGCACCCCCCAGCGCCATGAGACCCTCATGAGTATGTAGTGCTCTCTACAAGTGCCCTGATTGATTGATTGGTCGAGCTTTTTTCCTTTGCTCCAAGACCATGTTATTCAATAAATTTGTGGAGCTGTTCCTCCTCCGGCTCAATTACTATAAAGGTGTAACCCTAAGACTTCCTCGGGGCTTATTGTTTCTTCCAAATTAAATTTTGGTATAAGGTAATCCTCCAAAATGTATTAACAATTCTCATGTGTAACATGATTCTCAGTATCCTTCTGACAAATATCCGTAAGGACCCTTAGTGTGAGGTCATTCTCCAAAATTTAAGTAAATCCACAGTTTATGTGCTTTCCAATTTCCATAAATCAAATTTCTGTATCGATCCATAAAGAATTCTTGCCACAATATCACAAAAAACTGAAATTATGCACTGACTCGGAGGGTTCTTCTGAGTAATAAATTAGGTCCCTGAAGTACAGGGCACCAGAAAAAGCAGCAACAGCACCCGGATACTGTTGCTGCGTTTTCAGGTGCCCCGTACTTCAGGGACCTAATTAATTACTCTGAAGAAACCTCTGAGTCAGTGCATAATTTCTGTTTGCCCACTTCTAAAAGTGGCATTTTTAAAATAGAAATAATAAATCCGCTTTCACCAATAAGCAGGATTTATCACTACTATTCCAAACATACGAAAGTTGATGACGCTACCCATCTCAGATCAGGAATTACCACCGAAGCACATATCAGTGAATCCCCAATGCATACCTATGAGAGGGCAGCCTCACAGCAGTGAGAACCCAAACAGGCTGTTTGTTACTACCAGGACATGCCAGACAGTTAAAGCACATGTCCTACCTTCTACCTTCATAGCGCCCTGCCCATAGGGCTAGATAGGGCCTACCTTAGGGGTGACTTATGTGTAGTAAAAGGGGAGTCACAGACATGGCAACCAATGCATGTGCTGCATCACAGCTTCAGTGAACTGCATGTGCAGACCCTGCAGTGGCAGAGGCCCTAGACAGGTTTGAAAGGCTACTTTGGTAGGTGGCGCAAGCAGCGCTGCAAGCCCAACAGTGGCGTTTAATTTACTGGCTCTGGGAATATGGGAAACCCCTGTACAAGGCACTTACAGGTAAATTAAATATGCCAAACAGGTGTAGACCAATCTTGCCAAGTTTATCACAGAGAACACATGCACTTTAGCACTGATTAGCAGTTATAAAGTGCCCACAGTCCTAAAACCACCAACAACAGGTCAGAAACAAAATACAGGAGGAGGGCAAAAGTTCTGGGATGACCCTTCAAAAAGGTCAAGTCCTACAGTGGGCCAGAAGTGAGTGTGAATACTGTCCGGAAGGGCTCTGACGCGGTCGGGAAGATCCCGACTGTCTCGCAGACGCTTTCCGCATTGGGTATGTGGGAATGCTGATTTTAATTGGCTCTTAGTGAGAACTTCTGAGTAACACTACCTTGTGTTACTTCAGATTTACAAAGCCAGCAGGAAATAGTAAGATGTCTTTGCATGATCTGGTAATCTAACCTACAGGCTTGTGTTGAGCTTGTGTCACTTTGCGTTACGCAAGGGCAGTACAAACCCTTCATACATCTGACCCTGGGTGTCTTGTCTCTTCCTGTGAAAGAGATAGTATGATTGCAGACATAAGGAATAAAAGTAGGCTATTTAGTGCAAAATTAAATACACCTGTAAGCAGTTATTTATTTATTGCAAAAGGATATTAGAATCTATTTACTGTAAGTCAGGTTAAAAAACACTGTCGCTCATGTGTAGAAACATGAAGAGATTCTGCCTTTCCTGCAACAACCTGTAGCGTGCAAAAATGAACATTTTGCCATATCTGCTTGCTGCTAATTAATGCAGATTTATGAAAAAACGATTAGAAGAAGAAAATGTCAGGCTTGTTTTCACTGCTTAAACTGCAGCTGTAATTGTACTCTGTGATCTGCCTTTCGTCTTGGCTCTTGGTCTTTTTAGCATGTATTATGAGATCACAACTTAACTAGAATAAGTTCTTACAGTATAGCGGTGTGTCATTTCCGGATTGCGCGGACCGTCACAACTCAACTAAAAAAATTAAATTAGAGACAGGCTTTTCATATAGGGATTGCAGGATCCCAGTATTATACAGATGCGTTAATGTATTTATAGTTAAGAGATTAACCCAGTAGCAATGTCCTACCGGCATTCATTTGAGTTCTCTAATAACAAAACTTTTCAAGAGGCAAAAAATGAAATGTTTAAAAGATATAGCTTGGCGACATTAACAGTATATGCACAGTAGTGGTAATAAAAAAAACGCACCATCCTGTGTTAAAAAACGTTTTAAGTAACTGATGCGCCTAAAGCTAACCAATATTTAAAAAATATTTAACATCTGTCTTTCTTATACTCACAATACTTTCTGGAATTACTTCTTTTCATGGCCATTCATACGATTTACCAGACATTGTTCTGCCCCTTCACCCTCACTCATTAAGTCCAACGCTCTTGCCTTACTCTGACCTACTTTCCCGTTCACCACCAATTTAATTTACACCCACCCACATCTAAATGTGAGCTGAAACTTTCAGCTCTCAAGGCAATAACCTTGATGTTGTTTCTGTGTTCTTTGCACTATGGATTTACTGGTTTTTATTATTTATTTATTTATTTATTTATTGCGATTTTATATAGCGCGAACATTACCCGAAGGTGTCAGAGCGCTTTACATAAGAACCAGTTGCGATACCTAAGGATTTAGGATTACACGAGTTACAAAAAGATACAAACGGAAAAAATTGCAAATGTACAAGTAGTAAAGTCACTCAAGGAAGAGATAGAAACAGAAAAAATTGCAAATGTACAAGTTGTAGAGTCACACAAGGAGGAGATACAAACAGAAAAAAAATGTGCAAATGTACAAGTTGTAAAGTCACTCAAGGAAGAGATACAAATGGATAAACTCTAAGAGTCACATAGGAATGGTAGAGAGTATAAAGGTCTACTACATATACTAGTGGTTAGAGTTATCTCTATATACATATATATACAAATAGTAGATTTTCTCAGGGCAGGACCCAAGAAACAAGGGGAGCAGAATTCCACTAAGTGGGGTCAGAGGGGGGACGCAGTCACAACACCAAGGGAGAGCAGTAGAATGTCTGCTGTTTTGCAAGATGGCGGACCAAGGACAAGAGCGACAACAGAAGACGGTCCCATAATGGTGGGGCACACACATTTTTTTTTTCAAGAGTTTTATATAGCGCTGGCTAGACCCGGAGGTATCAGAGCGCTTTACATGTACATCAGATCATAGTTACAGGTTACATCATAACAGAGGTTACATAATTCTTATAGCATGGCCACATAGTTACTGGTAAGGTCGAGATAAACAATAAGCACAAATACGTAAGGGGAAAAGAAGGAAAGGTGAGAGATTCAGGGGAGGGGGGGTTGGAGCAGGGGAAGTTGACAGATAATGAAGGCGGGAAAGAGGAGGTTAGGGTGAGAGACACAGCATGGGAAGAGGAGGGGAGGGGTGACTGGTACACAAACCGGTAGACGAGTCAAGGCAAACGTCCAAAGTCCAGTATGCTGTCATCCCAGGGGAAGTGGTATCACTTCCCTATCTCTGTTGCGAGAGGCTCCCTTTGCGCAGTGGACTCTCTCAGAGAGGTCTCTGAGACTCCAAGGCCTATATACTGGATCCTTCCCCAGAAAGGGGAGAGGGAGTGCTTTGGCAAGGGGTGTCATACCATACCTCAAGTGTGAGTGGCTTCCTTGGCGCAGTGGACTCACTCAGCGGGTTCGCTGAGACTCCAGAGTATAAATATTGGATCTTTCCCCAACAAGGGAAGAAGGAGTGCTTAGTCAAAGGGCACAAAGGACAGGGGATAGGAAGAGTAGCAGGCAAGGGGAGAGAATTCGGGGGAGAGGGGATAGGAGCTAGGGACGAGACAATAAGAAGAGACAAAAAGAAGTCTGTCTAAAGACCGACTGGGTAGGTGACGACCAAGGAGGGAATCCACGGCCCATCTCCCCTATAGCTAAACTAAGTAGCTCCATTGGACGTCAGACAAAATAGTTCAGTCTCAATACATTAAGAGAGGATGGAAGGAGAGACATGAATGAGGGCAGATGCGGTAGGAGACTGCAGGAGAGACGAAAGGAAGTGCAACAATGTGGTTCAACAATATATAGGAAAAGATCAAACAAGAAAACATTATATCAAACAGTCAGCAATACATTAGGGGAGGAGAGAGAGGAGCGAGAAAGTAGTGGGGGGGAGGGGAGGAGGGAAAGTGAGGTTGGCTAGACCCAAAGGTATCAGAGCACTATACATGAGGATCAACAATGTATCAGACAAGATCAACAATTACACAATACATCAAGAATAATAGGCAATACATTAGGAGAGGAGAGAAAGGAGAGAGAAAAGCATTGGAGAGGGTGGGGGAGGTGGGAAAGGGAGGAAAGAGAGAAAAGACAACAAGGAGAGACAAGAGGAAGTCTGTCTAAAGACCGACTGGGTAGTTGACGACCAAGGAGGGAATCCACAGTCCATCTCCCCTATAGCTAAGCCATGTAGCTCCATCGGGCATCAGACAAAGCCCAGTGACATCAAGGAGAATGTTAAGCCCGAAGTGCGGATGCAAACTATCGAGGGGTCACCTGCTGGAGAGTTCAGATGTGTGGTATCGCCGCCCTGTGGAATGAGGAGGCCAGTAGCAGAAACCCACTATTTGTGAAGGTCAAGAGTGAGGGGATGACTCCAGATAAGGCTGCACAGCAGGATCTGCAGCATATTTCCAGTCCAAAAGTTACAAGTGAGTGCTCCCCCCAGGCTCATTCCCCGGGTGCCGGGCGGCTCCTTCACCCGCATTTGAATACATATTTTCCCGTGGTATGTATTTCTTTGTTAGGGTGGGGGCAGCAAGGGGAGGGTGGTTTCTCCTCTTGGGGGGCGGTCGGCACCTTTCCCCGTTCCGATTCCTTTCCTCCAGTGGTTTCATTACTTTGCAGGGGTGGGGGCAGCAAGGGGAGGGTGGTGCCTGGGGAGATGCTGCCAGGGCCGCTGCAGCCTGGCATGGTGGAGGGGTTATGCGGCGTGCGGTGCTCTTGTCTGGGGGTCACTGCTCCAGCTGGCCCTGGGACCTTGCGGTGCAGGGGGCCTTACCTGCGGTTGCATTCTCTCCACCCCGTCCCTGGGGGAGGGTGGGCTGCGGCTCCTGGTTGGGCCGTTTTTAAATGCCGAGTAGCGCCCTGGTCAGTGTCAGCACTCCAGACCTGGCTTCGTGGTGGGCCCGGGGGGCAAGGGCCTCGTGCACGGTGTTAGAGGTGGGGAGATTTAATGTGGCAGGCACCATCCCTCTCCTCCCAGCGCCATGGGCTACGGTCGGCGGAGGCGGCCACCGTGAGAGTCCTGGGGGACGCTTGAAAGTGTAAAAAATGATGGCATCTCAAAGCGCCACTGCTTGCATTAGATAAGTGATCATCTATAACATTACACCTACATATTAGGAGACTTAGATGGAACCCACGTACATCCCTATGTCACCATACTTTCACATGGATCATGTCACTTTTAAATTTCACAAAATATTTGCAAATGTGCAGTGTCAGGGTTCCACTTCAGCAAGTCACTCATGTCCACAATCAGTGACTAATGAACTTCTCCCTCATGCTTTGAATACCACAACACTAGTTGCAATTGCTCCTTTTAATGTCTATATTGAGTGGTTGGAATGATCAGATTAAATCCATGGGGACATTGATGCATGCCTTAAATAACTATCTCCCCAAATTCCATTCAATATTTTGGGGGCTGTCACTCTCAATTAATACAATCAACAGACACTCAGTTTACTCAGTTTCTCTCATGTTCTACCCAACATCCATTATTTCTTACCAAACACAGACACCCATTGGATCTGATCCTCACACAACCCTGAATCTAATCATTAAATATTTTTAAAAATTATTTTTGATGCTTTCATAACATACTCGTATTACAAACGTATGCTGCAGAGCTTGTGTATATCAAGAGGGAGAGGGGAAATACATTTGGAGAGGGCAGTAATTCTGGTACAAAATGGGAAAGAGGCCAGGTAATTAAGTCATATAAGCTTCAAATCCATAGAGAAAGAAGTGGGTCTTCAATTGCTTTCGAAAATGCCTGATGTTGGTAAGATCACACAGATGCTGCGGACGTTTCAAATAGAGGAGCATTGATGGTGCCAAGCCCTTCACCTATACCAATTGATCTTGCTGAAATTATTGTGAGATAATTCTGGATGGCCTTCCTTAGGCATCTAGGCAGGTGGTATAGGATGAATACGTTGCAAAAATCACTGTTAGCAAAGGCATAAAAGGCCTTTTGTACAATTCAAAGAATTTATTTATTTATTTATTTATTTTTTGTTCAAAAACCTTTATTTGAGCAAGCATAGAAAAATACAAGAATGGGCCTACAACCTCACGGGCTGGCCGCTAATAATAAGGCACAAGGCACAAATCAGAAGTGTACACCCGTGGTCAGGCACAAATCCAGCACAAAGCATTACTCCCAACATGTCACAGAGCATATTGAATTTTTATTTATACAAAGAGAAAAACAAACACTAAAAAGGCGAATGCACGGTAATCAAGGTCAGCCCAAAGAACGGAGGGGATGGTCTACAGTCAGGAGAACCTACCAAGAGCCCTGAGGCTCCAACAAGGTCGGGGGGGGGGGGAGCAGCGGGGAGAATCGGAAATTCAAAAAACAGTATGAAAGGGTTCCGGGAACGCTCGCCTAGGGAGATAGGACAACATCAGTAGTGCCCACAAGGGGAGGTGTGCAGATATCTCCACGATATGCATTCCACTGGCCCCAAATCCTCATCCACGCCCTGGGTCTGCCCCTGGCCACATAAACCGTCTTCTCCCGAAACATGGACCAGTCCATGTTGTCCTCCCATTTCGAGACCTCAGGGGGCCTGGATGTGCCCCAGAGTTGCGCAATATCACGTTTCGCAATCATGTAGCCCAAGGTAGCCCACCTGGTCTGGGCCACAGAATAGTCAGTGGGCTCCCACACATTCAACAGACATCGTCGAGGCTCAGGCCACAGGGCAACACCAGTCACATCAGTCATCACCTCAAGCACAGCAGTCCAGTAAGCCACCACAACCGGGCACTCCCAAAGAATGTGTAAAAAAGTAGCACTCAACCCACAACCACGCTTACATAACCCATCCAAAGAAAAGCCCATCGTTACCAAACGCGGACCAGTGACATACACTCGATGAAGGATTTTAAGTTGAACCAAACGGAAACGGGCAGGAATGGCTACCTCCTTGGGAGAAGAGAGTGCCGACTGCCAATCCTCGTCGTCCAGTTCCAACCCATCGCCGACCCAAGCCTCCCGAAGTCGGACCAATAAGTCTGCCCGATTATTGATCAGCTTCTTATAGATCAGGGAAATAGTGCTATCAGGCAGGTGCCCATCAAGGACACGATCTTCGAGGGGGGAAGACTCGGGCAGGGCCATATCAGGCGTCAAGACTGAGGCGAGGACCTGCAGATAACGAAAAAATTCCCTACCATTCAAACCATATTCCTCCTGGAGGGCCTGGAACGATTTCACACTACCTTTCGAACATACATCACCCACCTTACTTATACCAATCATATCCCAGCGGTCGAAGCCCTTAGTAGACCAGAGACACCCCAAACGTTCCGAGGCATAAAGCGGCGTCGCCAACGTCATTCGATCTTCCCATCCCAAACTTACATTCGCGGCTCGCCACACAGTTACTGCACTCCTGGACGGGCCCACAAGATGGCGCCCGGCTGATCGGGAATAAAGCGCTCTATTAAAGTCCCCACCTGGCAGCTGGAGTCTATCCATCTCGAATGCAGGATTTCGACCCGGTGAAAACATCACGTGATTAATAGCAGATAGCTGGGAAGCCCAATAATATCGCTTGATATCGGGGAGCGCCATGCCCCCGTCGTACCAAGGGATGGTGAGTTTCGCGAGGGCAATACGTGGACGCCCGTCCCAAATCAATTGCCTTTGAAGACTCTCGATCTCTCGGAAATAGGTCTTGGGGATAGCGTCATAGGAGTTCTGGAGCGCGTAGAGGAACCGCGGCAAGGACATCATTTTAAACAGGGCCGCCCTGCCCAGAGGAGACAAAGGAAGCTTACGCCAGCGGGCCACGTCCAGTCGCAATCGCAGCAACAGGGGGAGGAGGTTACGCTCAAATCGGAGCGAGGAGTCCAACGTAATAAAAATCCCTAAATATTTGAAGCCAGACTGGACCACCTGGATGGGAAGTCTGCTCGGCAAAGGGGGTAAAACACCCGAAAGAACATACACGCAGGACTTGGCCCAGTTAATAACGAGGCCCGAGTTGGCACCAAAGGAAGTGAGAACGTCAAACAAAACTGTCAGAGATTTACGCGGGGAGGTGAGATATAAAAGAATGTTGTCCGCATAAAGCGAAACGCGGTCCTCAAAGTCCGGAGACCAGCGAATCCCCTTGAGCGAAGGCTCCCACCGAAGCCAAGCAGCCAATGGTTCCAAGGCGAGCACAAAAAGCAATGGAGACAAGGGGCATCCCTGACGGGTACCCCTACCAAGGGTGAAAGGGGCCGAAACTCTACCATTTACCACTACTTGTGCCAGAGGTTCCGCATATAATAACTTGATCCAACCAATAAACTCAGGCCCGAAACCAAATTTCTCAAGAGCCGCCCAAAGATAAGGCCACTCCACAGTGTCAAAAGCCATTGAAGCATCCAACGACGCCAAAATGGCCGGCTCCGTCAGAAGCCCCGCCCTCGCAATCGCGCCATGGAGACGACGCAGGTTCAGAGCCGTGTTGCGATGCGGGATAAATCCGGATTGATCTGGATGGACCAAGCCACTAATGACCGTCAGGAGGCGGGACGCCAGGAGTTTCGCCAACACCTTGGGTTCAACATTTAGGAGGGATATGGGCCTATAGGATGAACAAAGATCTCGCGGTTTGCCATCCTTGGGGATGACAACTATCGTGGCCAGTCGCTGATCATAAGGGAGAACACCCCGTTCCCGGGACTCCAGAAACATGGCGCGAAGATATGGCGCCACTCTGTCGGGACGTAACTTGTACAGTTCAATTGGCAACCCGTTCGGGCCCAATGCTTTGCCCGAACGGAGTGAACGGATGGCAGTGGCTATCTCATCAACCGTAAAGGGGGAGTCCAACGCTACACGATCCAAATCAGTGACATTGGGCAGAGCTATATCACGCAATAGAAGGCGAGAGTCAGCCACATCTCTCACAGACACAGGGGTATACACCACACGGAAGTACTCAGCAAAACGGTCAACTATGCCAATCGGGTCCGTCACACTCACACCACTCGAAGACTGAATCACGGGTACCACACGATTAGCTCTCTCCTTCTTATCCAGCCATGCCAGCAATTTACCCGCTTTGTCACCCACATCATACAAACGACCCTGTTGCTCCCGAAACATCACTTTAGCAGCATCCGTGACCACAGATTTATATGCAAATTGTTTCAGACCCAGGGCTTGGAGTTTCGCAGACGTGACACCAGATTCCAAAGCATCCTCCAATGCAGAAATCTCTCCCTCAAGGTCCACCACCTCCCTATTCCTCGCCCGCTTAGCTTCAACAATAAGGGAGAGGGCCTGCCCTCGAATCACCGTCTTAAAGGCCTCCCATAGGGACACAGCTGAGGAGACCGACCCCTCGTTATCCAGAAAATACGCGTCCAAAGACTTAAGCAAAAGGCTGCGGGTCTCGGGGGAGGCAAGGTACCACGGATTGATGGGAGCTACTCTGCCCACCGCCTCCACTCCAACCTCAAAACGAAGCCAGAGCGGAGAGTGGTCAGAAATACCCCTGGGTAGGTGTACAATCTCACGAACCGCTGGCGACTGAGCCGCAGGCATCAGGAAATAATCCAGCCTGGACACACTCCCATGGGCCCCAGAATGAAAAGTGTATTGAAGCTGAGTAGGATGCAAAAGCCTCCAGCAATCCACCAAGCCAAAGGTATCCAAAAATCCACCCAACCACCGTTGGGCCGCAGGAGTATCTCTAGGGGGGTGGCGATCGTGAAGACCGGAGAACACCGAATTAAAATCACCAGCCAAAAAGAGAGTACTATCAGGGAGGTCCAACAATACGCGGCCCAAATCTGAAAAGGTAGAAGTCTGCAAGCCAGGGGGCACATAAACAGTAAATAAGGGGAGGGCACGACCCTCATAGCGACCCACAAGGACAGCATATCGCCCCCGATCATCCTGAATCACATCATCAATAGCTAGGGGGAGGGAAGCCCGAACAAGGATACCCACGCCCCTAGAACCCGAGGTAAACCCAGAATGTGCTACGAGGCGATAGCCCCACCTATTCATTGCATGACAAACATTGCCTACCAAATGAGTCTCCTGCAGGAAAACAATATCAGGAGATAAACGTCGTATACATTTCAACACCACACTTCTTTTGATACGATCTCCCAGACCGTTAACGTTCCACGAAACAAATCTCAACCCGCTACCCCCCATCCCACCCAACAAAGCCAAAACCCCCCACCAATGAGCATGACACCAGAAACATCTTCAAATACAGGATAAAGTCGCCTCGAAAACAAAACACACAAACAACGAACTTCCCAACCACCCACCCCCAAAATAACAAGAAAACACCCCCCACCCTGCACCCCTGCAAAAAGCTAAAAAGCCACCCCAACCTGCAGTGTGCCTGTCGCCCAAGAACCCCTATTCTACACAAAGACCCCGGAGGAGGAAAGGCTCCGTCCCACCCGCCACCCCGATCAAGACCAATGACGAGAAAAAGAACATACGTCAAATCACATAAGCGGTAGAGGAACAAAGGTACACATTCCTGGAAGAGTTACTCAAAACAAGGCATCCGGCACAGACGAAATGTTCAGCTCTCTACACCACCTTCAGCACCGCCCGGGTGGGCATCGGACTCAGTCTCAGGAGGTCGGCTAGGCAAGGAGTCCAGCCATTCATTCACAGCATCCGGCCGATCAAAGAAGAAGGTCCGGTCATTATACTCAACCCGCAGCCTGGTCGGAAAGAGCATAGCGTAGCGCATCCCCATGTCCCTAAGACGCTTCTTGGCACCACGAAATCCCATCCGCTGCTTCTGGACCTGTTGGGAAAAGTCCGGATAAAAGTTCACCGTGGCATTCTCAAAGGCCACCGGGCCCTTCACCCGCGACGCCTGCAGGATAGCGTCCCGATCTCTATAGTGGAAAAGCTTGGCAACAATAGGTCTCGGCGGGGCGCCTGGCTTACCCTGGCCCCCTCGGAACACGATGTGCACGCTCCACTGTGAAGAATTTACTAAGGCCAGACGGAGAAAGGTGGTTCTGGATGAGGTCTTCAACCAGGAGATCAACCGAGTGGGGTTCTGGGTTCTCCGGGACACCAACCACGCGAACATTACAGCGACGTGCCCTGTTCTCAAAATCTTCCAAGCGCCGGGTCATGAAATCGTTCACCCTACGGAGATTGCCAATCTCCGTCTGTACCTCAGAGACGTCCGCCGTGAGACTGGATGATTTGATATCCAACGACTTCACCTTTTCGTTCGTTTTGGAGAGATCGGCTCGGATTAGATTCAAATCGATTGCCACGGTGTCAATTTTGTGGGTCAAGGTTTCGTATTGTTGGCCTATTGACTCCCTCATGCCAGAAATGGCGCCCATGATGTCCTGCAAGGAAGGCTCCGTCGACGCATCCACGACGTGGTCAGATGCACTGGGACCGGGCAGGGCAGCTCCGGGGGACCCCTTAGAATGGGTATAACGGTCCATAACGTTGGATTGGACCGGACCCCCGCGCAGAGGTGTCTTCGTCTTGCGCGTCTCCCGGTCCCCTCTGCCCGCCATTTTGGAGATGCGTCACAGGGAGAGTCACCAGGGTCAACGGACCGGGCACCAGAAATGGAGGCCTCGGGACCAAAGGACCGTAACAAGAGTATCACCAGAATAGGGGCAGCCAAATAGGAGAACAGTCCAGCCAAAGGCCCGACAGCCGACTCGTGTCCTGGAACCAGCTCTGGCCCGACCCTCTCGCCGATGTCCCAGTCAGAGGCAGAATCGAAACCGAAACTTAAGAAGGGGACCCACAAGTCCAATCCCCCTGCCATTGTTGTTCAACTCCAAGACGGCCACCGAACCTCACCCAGTCCCGGGCGCACCTCAAGGGCGGAGCCCAAAAGTTCAATTCACCATAACTCAGGCACCCGGGGTCAAAATAAATTTCTGAAAGGTCCAGGTAGATCAGCCCAACGTCCTCTATACAAATCCTCGCGAAAAATCAGGATTCATGCAGGATATTATGCCGGGAGCGGCGGGGGTCCGGGGAGCGCTGTGCTCACGCGGCCATCTCGGATGCCCGCCAAGCTCCTCCTCCAATTCAAAGAATTTTTAAATAAATATTTTGATGAAGGGCCAAACGGTGCTCCATCAGCCCATCTGTGGATCCAGCAGAAGCGATGCATCCCAGCTGCACTGTGCAAGCCCAAGCAGAACTGATGTATCGAATTAATGCATGGACCTTCCCGGCGCAAGGACTTTTCATTGCCTTTGCAGGCTGCAACCTCATCAGAACCACCACTGCATGGTTCATCCCGAATGCCAGCCCTTAGATTGTAAGCTTCTCATTGACAACAACCTCCTCGATGATGCAGATCTCCACATCGTAAGCCTGCAGCTTCTTCAGAACCAGCCGGTGAACAATGCATTCTCGAAATGTGGGACTTCGCAAAAGTCCTTCTTTAGCGTCATCTCGATGATGAGCCAGTACATTGCATCACAGCCTTCCAAATTCCTGGGGCCAGCGCTTTGCAACGCATCACCTTGGATACATGACACAACCTCAATGCGGGGCTTCGCAACTCTTCACAACCAGGATTTAAGGTACTCTTGTTCAGTGGGTCTAACTAGGTCCCTGTCACAGTCAGCCTGAACTCGTGACTTTGTTCCACTCCAACGGTTCTGGGGCCTCACTTATGAGGCTGGTCCGTCACTTTTTGTGACGCACCAGCAGCATAAAAAATGTGCCTTGTTGCACCATATTTACAAAGTGACGCATCTAGTTAGATGCGTCACTTTGTAAACCCCTGCGCTACATTATACCCACACCAGGTATAATGTATGCAGGAGGGGCTTTCTGACTCAAGAAAGGGTCATAGAAGTGACGCAGTGAAATCTATAAGATTTAATTGTGCCACTTCTAGGACACAAATGCGTCAATTTCTTATGCCTGCCTCACAGCAGGCGTAAGACTTAAGCAGGCCCTTTCACATGGGGCTTGCCCCATGTGAAAGGACACATTGCTGGAGTTGCATCACTTTTGTGACACACTCCAGCAATACGTCACTTTTGCGCCACACAGATACATCAGAAATACTGACATATCTGTAACTCCTTGCGCCATGATGCGTCATACTGTAAATATGACGCATCATTGGTGTCGCAAGGAGGGCACAGTGAAAAGTGATGCATCACTGTTTTCACGCAGCGATGCGTCACTTTTCATAAATGAGGCACCCGATTTCTACAGTTCACGCTTAGTGCTTTTTCGTGGTATTTTCACTTAAATCTTTAAAACTGCATGTCTCCAATTCCACTGATTGGATTTTTGTTGTTTTGAACTTAAACTTGATGTAATTATTGATTAAAATGTATTCTATTTTTTTAATTAGTGTGGTATTTTTCTTGTTCTGTGTTCTCACTTTATTACTTTTTGAAGTGTTGCATACATTGCCTCCAAGTTAAGCCTAACTTCAAGTTAAGCCTAATTGTTCTGTGTCAAACTACCACAGGGTTGAGCGCAGTTTAGTTTGGAGTTTGCTTGTGACTTCACCCTGACAAGTATTGCAGTTGCTCCTCGAGTATGATTTCACCCCCCTCAAACAGTAACCCAATTTCTTACAAATGTTTTTGACATCTCCAAGATTCCTGATAAAGTCTGAGCAGGTTGGAGGAGTACCCAGGCACAGAGACCAGATCAGAGTAAGGTATATAGGTTTTTGACATCAAATTAATAAAATCTCAATTACTTTTGTGCTCACATTCTTTAGTTATCCTAATGTGAACTTGGGTTTCATTGGTGCACATATGGTAGCCAATGTTGTGATTATTAAGGAGTGCTGCAAGTGAGTGATGTACTTTTTGTAATGGGCCAACAATAGGGATAATCCTCGGGGCACTCATATTAGTGATTTGAGATGGGAAAGTGTCACATATCAAGATAAGCAAGTTATGAGAGGAATAACCTAAACCATTGGAGCACAATACCACCTATTCCAAATGTGGTCTCCAGTAGGGGGAGGATTGTGTTGCAGGTGAATATGTCAAAAAAGGCAGTCAGCTCTAGGGGAAATAGGGTCCAACACTGATCGTTGCCTCTGGTCGAAAGGAATTGTTCCATGATCTTCATTTGGGCTGCTTTGGGGCCTCATTTAGTCTGAAGAATGATCAGAAGTTGCTGAGTATATTGCTTGCTGCTGGATAATCATAAAGACGGGTAGTACCAACTGCTTCCAGAACTTTGGCACGGGTAAGGAGTAGGCCCAGGTGTCATTTTAGTTATGCTTAAGTTATCAGAGTGATTTTCGTAATGTTGTCTTCCTAGCTGGCTGCTGTTATTCATGTTCTAATGCATTTAGTGCTATTTTATTAGTGCAAAAAGAATCCTCTAGTTAATTTTGGACTTGAGGGAGCATTTTGCACAAAGAAAATAGCGCTAAATGCTGAGTTACGCTCCTTGCATAATTTCACATACTTTTGCATAATTTTGCTCTAATTACACTTAAATACCCTGCAGCAAATTAGGGGAGTTATGCCCTCCCCTAGTTAGGAGGCCTATATAATTTTCTATGAGGTTTGGGTTAGTAGTCGTTTTTTTGAGAAGTGGTGTGATAATTACATCTTTAGATTTGTAAGGAATGAAACCTTCCAACAAGGATACATTGATGAATCTGGTGGTAATCAATGTGATAGCAAACTGGGTAAGTTGAATTATTTACCATTCAAATGAGTTTGAGGGGAGGCTACAGACGTTAGTATGATAAGGATCTTGTTCATGTATTTTTTTACACTATATTATTATTATTATTATTATTATTATTAATATTATTACATGAAACTTGTAGCGCGCTCAGCTTACCCGGGGGCATCCCGGCGCGAGACAGAACCAAGGGGAGAGAGTCAAGTCCAAACACTACTGTGGGAACAAATAGGTCTTTAAGAGTTTCCTAAACAGAAGTATCTTGGGCTCTGAACGAATCTTAAGGGGCAAAGAGTTCCACAGAGTCGCCACTTGCACTGAGAAACGCCTGCCCCCAGAGCGGGCTCTCCTTACTCTCGCTGACTGCAGAAGATGTTTTTGGTCTGAGCGCAAAAGACGTGTGGGTTTGTAAGGACGGGCCATATTAAAAAGGATGGGGGGGCCCTTACCACACAGGATTTTATGGGCCGTGCATAACGCCTTGAACTTCACCCGCTCCTTCACGGGGAGCCAGTGGAGCGTCCTGAGGGCTGGGGCGGCAGACTGTCTTCTGGGAACATCCATTAAGACTCTCGCAACCGCATTTTGCACCTGTTGGAGGGTTTTAAAAGTCGCTTCGGGAGCACCAAGGAACAGCGCATTCCCGTAGTCAAGCCTTGATAGGATTAAACCACGCATCAAAAGCTTCCTTGCTGAATCAGGAAGCAGTGGTAACACCTTGCGGGCTGACCGCAGCAGACCAAAACAAACCCCCGCGGTCTTCCTGGTGTGGGTCCTAAAGGACAGGTCTTCCTCCAACCACACTCCCAGTGACTTGATCTCCTTCTTGGGAGATGGTGGGTCGCCCAGAGACCGGGGCCAACAGCTAGCAATAATGGAGGGACTGGCATTACCCAGGAGCATCAGCTCTGTTTATCCTCCATTAAGCTTTAAGGCGGAGCGAGACATCCAGCTATAGACATTAGCAAGGCAGTCGTGTAAAACTTCCGGTTGTTCTGCCAACTGAGTAAGGCCCACCACCAGCTGAGTATCATCAGCATAGCTGATGATCCTCACCCCTGAAGGGGCAACCACTCTTTCAAGTGGAGTCATGTAAATATTAAATAAGGTAGGGCTCAACGATGAGCCCTGCGGGACTCCACATTGAAGAGGGAATGATGTCGACTGCTCCGCCCCTTCCCAGACTTGGTAGAAGCAGTTGGACAGAAAAGATTCCAACCATTTCAGGGCCATCCCCGAGACACCTACCTCTGACAGACGTTGGAGGAGCACCTGATGACTCACGGTGTCAAAGGCAGCACTCAAGTCCAGGAGGATCACTGCCACTGACCCTCCTGTATCAAGAGTGCTCCTTGCTTCCTCCACTACTGCCAGTAGGGCCGTGTCCGTTCCGTGGCCGGGGCAGAAACCAGTCTGGGAGTCTCCCAACAGGTGGTTGGACTCCAGATGATAAGATAGCTGGCGGTTGACCAACTTCTCTGCAACTTTAGAGAACCCAGGCAGAAATGAGATTGGCCTGAAGTTGGTCAAGTTGGAAGAGTCCAATTTCAGCAAAGCTTTTACCACTGCCTTTTTCCATCTCTGGGGCACTATACCCTGAGAGAGCGAAAGATTAATAAGGTCAGTCAGTGGAGCAGACAGAGTGTTTGCCACAAGCTTAAGGAATTTCATGGGCACTGGGTCACTCGGAGAACCACTCTTCATCTCAGACAGTACTTTTAAAACCTCCTCTTCTGCGAAAGGGCCAAAGAAGGCAAGCTCGGCCGTACATCTTGCTGGACTGCCAGCCACCTCAGAACTTTGAGGGGTCGCGGGCAGAGAAGACAAAATCTTCTCTATTTTTGAATGGAAGAAGTAGGCTAGTTCTTCGCATTTTTCTTTAGGATTGTCATACACGACTGGCGGGACCGGGGCCTTCAAAAGTTCCTTAAAAATTTTAAAAGATTCTCCTGGAGAATTACTTGCCCTCTCGATCCTGTCACTAAAGAAATTCCTTTTCGCATCCTTCAGTGCACTTTTATACTTCCTCATCTCTGTTTTATAATTTGCCCGACTTTCTTCCGTCTGCTCTCTCCTCCAAGCACGTTCAAGCCTTTTACATAAGGTTCTAAGGCCCCTGAGTTCGGGGGTGTACCAGGGAGCAGAGCCCATTCTCCTTTCTCTGACCAGCCTCCTTTTTTTAGGAATCAGAGAGTCCAGAGTATTAGTCAGCCATTCACCCATAAGTTGATCAGCGATGATAGGGTCAGCTACAGGGTAAGGACAGATTCTGGACAACTCTGCCGCCCAACTCTCCACCGGCAGCTTCGACCAGAGTCGTTCTACAGTGTATTGCCTGGGTACAGGATTTCTTCGGTTCCCCAGCTGCCATCTAAACGGAATAAGGTAGTGATCCGTCCAGGGGAGAGCCAACATCTGTAGGGCTTGCAGGTTCGCAGAGTTGGTAAAGACCGCGTCAAGCTGATGGCCTCTGTTATGGGTGACTCCGATATTAGTGAGATGCAAGTCCAGTGCACCAAGTAGACTTTGTAAATCTCTTGCTACTGCATCGTTGGGGTCATCAAAATGTAAGTTAAAATCCCCAAGAATAACAGAATTGGAGGAAGCGGCGGCCAATGGAATCACCGCCTCAATAAGGGACTCTACAAAATTCCCCAGCATAGCTGGGGGCCGGTACACAAGGAGGCCGGAGATGGAAACAGTGGAGGATATACAAAGGGAGAATTGGCAGCCTTCAGAGTTGCATACAAATTTATCTCTATACACAATGGCCACTCCACCCCCTCTCCCATCCGGCCTATCAAGATGATATATAAGGTATCCCGGGGGGAGAGCTTTGACAATATCAGGACCGGAACACGTGGCCAACCACGTTTCCGTCAAGAACAAGGCATCCAGACTATAGTCCACGAGGAGGGAATTAACCTCCATAGCATGGCAGGGCAATGGCCTGCAATTAAGCAGAGCCATAGTGATAGAATTCTGGTTCATACAGCTATTATAAGGGCGACACGTAGGACATTGTTTGAAAGCCGTTCCCTCAGCCCAATAATAGCAACAACTGGGATGTTTCGGCGCACGCAACGAGAACAAATGCTCCCTCGAATACCTGAAGGAGGGGGCCGGAGGGCCAGGTAAATTGAGCAGAGTGACGTGCCCTCAGCCCGTCTGGGCCCGGACGGGCACAGACGGGCTTGACTCTGGCGAAACTCCGGCGATATTCCGGCATCCCCGCTGCGCGTCCCCGCTGCGCGTGGTCATGGCTGTATTTATGCCCTGGTCGCCTCCTAGAGAGAGGACTAGCGCGTGCACCCTCTTCCCCAAACACCAATGGCCGCCAACGAAACGTGGGCTCAGGACCCGCAAAGAGCGGTGATTAACCAATTAGGGTGCGTGTGAGAGGACAGAGATGCAGGTATGCGTGGCCGGCGTAGTTAAAAACAAGGGAAACAATATTAAATCAAGTTTTACGCAAATACCAAAAACGGGAATATTAAAAGCTCATAGAGCAACAATCAAGGTTGCGCTGCAAGTAAAAGCGCTGCATGTAATGCGCTGCCTGTCAAGAGCGAACTGACCTGGGTTGCCTGTATTTATGCCCTGGTCGCCTCCTAGAGAGAGGACTAGCGCGTGCACCCTCTTCCCCAAACACCAATGGCCGCCAACGAAACGTGGGCTCAGGACCCGCAAAGAGCGGTGATTAACCAATTGGGGTGCGTGTGAGAGGACAGAGATGCAGGTATGCGTGGCCGGCGTAGTTAAAAACAAGGGAAACAATATTAAATCAAGTTTTACGCAAATACCAAAAACGGGAATATTAAAAGCTCATAGAGCAACAATCAAGGTCGCGCTGCAAATAAAAGCGCTGCATGTAATGCGCTGCCTGTATAGCAGATAAATCCCAGATGTTACTTGGTCCAGGTTAGGTGGGAGAAGAAAGAGGTAGATCTACAAAGCATGGAGGCGGAGCTTCCGGCTTGGAGGCAGAGCTTCCGGCTCAGAGGTGGGGATTTACCCATGGCTGAAATCTCCACCTCTGGGCCGGAAGCTCCGCCTCCAAGCCAGAAGCCCTGCCTCCGGGCCAGAATTTCCGGCCCGAGTGTGGACGTAAAGTTAGTAGTCGTAAATCCATTCTGTGAATACCAAAAGTAGTAAGTGCATTCTGTGAATACCAAAAGTAGTAAGTTTAGGATTTTGTCTTATGTTAGTTCTGTGAATCGGGCCCTACATGTGTTAGTGTCAATCAATTGGGAGTAACTCAGACTATCAATATTGTCCACAATTTCCTTAGCATTGATGTTATGGGGTCGTAAGCCCAAAAAGTGAAATCACCAAAAATGAATGGACATTTTAGAGATGATATTATGAAAAACAGTGGATTAAATCCAAAAGATCAGTTTGAAGAACTCTGTTAGGTTTTTGAGTGACTGATGGATGATCTTGCATAGGAAGGGGGGGGGGAAGTATTGCTTACAAATGTAACTAGGAAGTGTTCAAAGGGCGCACAGTGTGGTATTTTTATTTGATTTCAAGACAAATAATATAGGACTGATGAATGAGATCAAGACCTTCACACTGACTGCTTTCTTTGTTCTTAAGAAAGATATTATAGACCACTGCTAATATGTCTCAAAGATCTTTGTTTGAGGTATCAGATAACCAAGTTTCAGTGAGACTAAATATCCAGCCTAAATTATCACCAATCTGTGGATCTGAATGTTGGTGTGGGAAGGACATGAAACTCATCAGTCCCCTTTACTTCTATAATGCTTAACTTGTTCAATGCTGTGCTAAATACTAATGGTGAAGATGGGGATGGATGGGATAGGGATATGAGAGAAGGCCCACACAAGAATACATTGGGTTACAGTTACTCAGCTTGGCTCATGAGTATCTCATGAGTGACATCTCCTTTCTACTAAACAGAAGAAAAGATGACTGTTACTCTTGGCTCTTGCACCAATGTCAATTGCTTGCACTTTTTCTTTTAGATGGATATCATACTAATTGCAGCATTCCACAGAAACTGTAAAAATACTGAAGAATCACTCTATCAACAGGTGAACTCAAGTACTCAACATATCGATGGTCAATTACTTATATCTTGCTCCTGTCAAGGGAATTGGGGGAGGGTATTGTGAGAGTGGTTCTGTTCTCGTGTCCTGTACACATTAAATAAACACAAGAATATGATGCATCAAAGCGGAAACAAAGTTTTACTCAAGATTTGTAAATAACTTCAACAAGGCCCAAGAAATCTGGGCTCAGCCAATGAGGGAAGGCACCAGTCTCTCACTCATCACAAAGTGGGATAGGGTCAGTGAGACTGCTGACCCCAACCCACTCTGTGATGAGGTGTCACTGATTGACAGTTGGCTCTGGGCACTTCAGGACATAAAACTGAAGCAACCAGGTCGAGGTAATCAGTGACACCTCCCCTCATCATGAGGAGGAGGGCCTCAAGGCACTTTCGCTAGGCTGAGGAGGTCACACACACAGAGCTGTAAGATCCTCAGACTGGCAAAATGCAGCTCAGGCAGCCATGAGCCTGAACATGTAGTGCATGCCTGGCTCCTGGCTGCCTGACCTCAACAAGAAGAGTGTCTGTCAGGATAACCTTTTCTCAGACTGACAGGCCCTCTTAGTCTCCAGAAAATAGTGAGGGGGCATGGACCCTTTGCCCATATGAATGAGCTGTGGCTGTTTAACAGTGAAAGCTGTAATATTTGTGCTTCAAGGTCCTTGCAGTGTTAGCTGTTTTGGTCCTGTTATGATGAGGTGCAAATAACATGGCTGCTAAGTCGGGAAGCAGGGGTAAAAAGTGGCATAGGGTGTACAGCACATTTCCCACAGAAAGTAACCAATGATAGGATCAATATGTTGTCAATGCTTTACATTAGAATTGAAAAGTAGTTTATTAGCTGGTAAATTAAATAGAGCAGTTAAAGTACAATTAAGCAGAAGGTGCTACATTGTTCTGGAGTTTAGATATCACCCCAAACATTGTTACTGTTTTCTTACATTGTCTCTATGGCCAATAGGGAGAACAGCCATTACAACGTGGTTTTTACCACGCATTGCTATTACATCGCATGCATTACAACGCCTGCGATGTTACAACGCGTGGTAAAAAACACACATACCATTACATTGCATGCGCTTTTACAATACATGCGATGTAATGTGTAATGGCGGCTATCCAAGTCGGTGTGAGGAAACTAAGGCTGTTTCCTCACAACGACGTGCACTGCCCCTCGAAGCAGGAGGAAGGAAGCAGGATCCGGGAGCAGAGATGGCAATGCTGAAGAGGAGAGAGGTAAGGGGGTTTGCGCTTGAGGTGGAGGTTACTTTTGAAGGGTTTCGTGTAGTGTAAAAGTAGTGTTGAAATGTTTGTGCAGTGTGTTTTTTAACGTTTTAGTGTAGTGTTTTTGTAGGGTTTAGTGTAGTTTAAAAGTAGTGTTGTAATGTTTGTGTTGTGTGGTTTTTTTAACGTTTTAGTGTGTTTTTTGTAGTGTAGTGTAGTGTTGTAGTGTTTGTTTAGTGCAGTGTATTAGGGTTTAGGGTACTGTTGTAGTGATTTAGGGTTTAGGGTAGTGTTGTGGAGTTTTTTGTGGTGTAGTGTCTTAGGGTTTAGGGTAGTGTAGTGTAGTGTTTTATGGATTAGGGTAGGGTTGCAGTGTTTGTGTAATGTAGTGTTTTAGGGTTTACGGTAGTGTAGTGTTTTAGGGTTTAGGGTAGTGTAGTAGTATTTGTGTAGTGTAGTGTTTTAGGGTTTAGGGTAGTGTTGTAGTGTTTGTGTAGGGTAGTGTTGTAGAGTTTGTGCAGTGTAGTGTTTTAGGGTGTAGGGTAGTGAAGTAGTGTTTGTGTAGTGTAGTGTTTTAGGGTTTAGGGTAGTGTGGTGTTTGTGTAGTGTAGTGTTTTAGAGTTTAGGGTAGTGTAGTGTTTTAGGGTTTAGTGTAGTATAGTAGTGTTTGTGTAGCGGTTTAGGGTAGTGTAGTAGTGTTTGTGTAGTTTTTTAGGTTTTAGTGTAGTATAGTAGTGTTTATGTAGTGTAGTGTTATAGTGTTTATGGTAGAGTTGTAGTGTTTTAGGGTTTAGGGTACTGTTGTAGAGTTTGTATAGTGTAGTGTTTTAGGGTTTAGGGTAGTGTTGTAGTGTTTGAGTAGTGTAGTGCATTAGGGTTTAGGGTAGTGTTGTAGTGTGTATGTGTAGTGTAGTGTTTAAGGGTAGTGTCGAGGTTGTGCAGGGTAGTGTAGTGTTATTGTAGGGAGAGGACTGGGGGCAGGGGAGGGTTGTGTAGGGGTAGGGTAGTTACTTACCTTGCAAACTTTCACCACAAGTATATCTTTACCACGCATGCCTTTGCGATGTAATGGCATGTCGTTGTCATTGACATTGCGTAGTAATACCCGCGTTGTAATGGCATGAGTGGTATTATTATGTGATGTAATACATCCGCCAATAGTAACCCATGGGGCTCACCTAATGTTTACTTTGAGAGCTCCAGAGGTGTTCAAGTGCCTTATTCTCAGTAAGAGGTAGTCTCCCACAAAAAGAGCTTTCCATTTGTGTAAGGGTTGTAGATGGGGACACACTGGACCTAGGCATGATTTCTGACAACTGCTTTGGTGCTAGAGATGTGGAATCAAATGAGCCACACTCAAAAAATAGTGCAGCTCAGAATAAAATATATCATCCTCAAAACTGTAGAACCCAAAATCTAGTCACCTAACCTGATTGTTGGAGCCAAAAAACTCCAACAATCAGATCATACTAACACCACAGTATGTATCGCAAAGTCATCAGGATTACCTCAATAGGGGAACATCCTGAGGCTGACGGTGGCAATATTGACATTAATCCATCTTTCCTCTATTGATTTTCTATCTATTGAGTTAATTACTCAGGGGTATAAGGAACAAAAGGAACGAACCCTGGCTACATGGTAGACAGTGGAGTCTGCATCATTAATTTTAAACACAGCCCAACTGTTCGCAACATGGGGCATAATACTGTCAAAGCCAATAAGGCGATGCTATCCCTCACCCCTGCTACAACTGCACAGAAACCATACCTCCAACTTTGGTACAACCCCAGTATACTTGGGTCTACAAGGTGCGAGAGGTAACGTGAGGTAACGTGAGGTAACGTGAGAAATGCTGAGCAAGTATCAAAAGCAGAATGGGAGACCCAGAATGAGCATGACTGGCCCTGGTCTGCACCAACTCTAAATGATACAAACGGGAAAAACTCGTTAATAATAGAATAAAGGTAACCATTCATCACTAAATCTCATTGCAGGACATCTCGCCACCAGATAACTGAAAAAAATATGAGATTATTGCCCTCCAAGAGACATGGTTGATCAACTCAGTTCAAGTGGCAGGCTACATTCTCCATCATGTAAAAGCAATCAGACAGCAATGATAATGGAGACCAAAGATTGGATTTGTGGTTTCAGTCTCTACTGCATTGAACATTACATCTGATCAACTGCCTAATTTAACAGCAGATATGCAACTAATTAAAATTAAATAAAGGCATAGAAAGGCAACAAACACAATAATATTAATAAATATTTATGCACTCCCATGAAAAGAGAAAAAAAAACGTGCTATTTAACAAATTGACTACCATGATAATGGAAATAAGGTTTGAGAATCTAACATGGGAAATAGTCATAGCAGGCGACTTCAATTCCAATCTAATATAAACACCATATGAAGATGACCACCTAGCTGCGGAGGATGCGATATGGTCAGTACAATCTCAAGCGTGCTCAGCATTCAAGCAACATGATCAAAATGGACTAAAATTAGTGACAGATATGGAACATCTCGGTCTGAGAGTAATAAATGGTAGATCCCAGCAGGATAGACCTCTGAGATGTACATATCATGGTGTGAATGCCCGCTCTACAATAGATTACACAATCCTCATCTTACTGTTGCTTGCAGAGGTGATGAAGTTCTCTATCAAATATACCACAAGAAGCGACCATTCATACCAAAACTTTGAATTAGTAATTTCTCCTCTGATGATCATTATAGCTCCTCCAAACATAGGGCAAATAACAGCAACTAACCTGAAGCGCCTCAGAGCAAAATGTGCCCTAAATTAGCGAGCATGGCAAAGGAATTGATAGTAAGCAGCAATAATTTGGAAGGTACCCAAGTACAGTTCTGGGTGACATTCTTAACAATGCTGCTAAAAGATGCTCCTGCAATAAATCAGACCAGAAGTCTACTGCCCACGCAGATCAAACACATAGGGTAAAAAGCCCAGAGTTTAAGAAAAGAATTAAGAAGAGCTGTTAGGTCCACAAGGTACACTGTTACGTCAAAGGACACAAGGGAGAAAATAAAAAACCTAAAGAAGCAGTATAAAAAGCAAATCTGGGATCAGAGAAGTCAAACAGACATCTTCTAGTCTAAACTCCTCTTTAATGCAAAACATCCTGATGGAGCAAGGATTCGCACGTAACGCGACTTGCTTGTACTCAACCCTCTCAACATAACGTTTATAAATTAATCAACATGTTCGTATTACTAATATTGCATTACATACCATACGAGGGAAGCTTGCATATGTGCTTTTACTAACAGTAATCCGCTTGCATTAATATGGCCGCTGCTACGCAGGATTTTCTACTTCGCATGCATCTGTCATACTCACGTGACATGACGTACTCTTTGCTTTTGAGGGAATCTTTTGCGTATGTGCACTAGAATTAAAACGGCTGCTATGTGTTACAGAATGCATGAAGCTTGCACTGCTGCTTTTGCTAAGCTGTTTGTTCTGCTTAACCTTAACGCAATAGTTAAAAATAAAGTAATGGGAATAGAGTAGAAATAAGTGGTATAGAGTGCATCCAATTATTCTGTGTTCTAAAACTGTTTCTTTTCTATTTTTTAATGTATTGTAATCTTTGGGCCTGGGAGGTTCTATTACTCCATCTTGAAAAGCTATACTGCACATGTCAAACTCCAGAAGGAGCTGAAGTCATTTGACATTGAAGCATTGCCAAGCTTACAGTACACTAGAAGATGTGCCTGGGAACCTAACCTGATGACCCCAAACGGAAGACAAACTGTTAGCATTGTATTACAATAAGAACATTCATTGTCGGGTGGAATAAAGATGTCATGAGAAAAAATAATTGATGGACGGGAACAATAATTTAAATATGGCATGCAGAAAGTTTAATTTTGGTATGGTGTGATGACCTCTCCTTATTCCTTGTCCAATCAAAATTGGGGATCCTTACATTTGCAACATTGGGGGGTGGTACACCGACCTGAAAAATAGTATAACTAGGGTAGGCTTAGCTAGGTAATTTTTCCGACTTGTCCGAATAGCTGACCTGTCACTGACCCAATGCACTCAATAGGTGACCAAGAGCAGAGGGCTGCGGAGCACTCTGTCAGAAGATTCGATAACCCAATCGGGGTTCTGGGAAGCTGAAGTGTTGGCGAAGCACTTTGTCGGGGAAATCTATAACCCAATTGGGGTTCTGGCTGTAGGCTGCAGAGAGGGAGTAGTGTAGGTGTTGCAACTTAACTGTGGGTGCCAGTCTTAAACTTTGGTGGTCCTGTCCTGATCCAATTTGTCTTTACCTGTCCTGATTCTGATCCGCACCTGCTAGCCTACTGGCGACTGCAACTTTCGGGGTTGTGTCCTTTAAACTGACCTGTGGCCAGGGTTAGTTCTTCACACCATTCCTAGGGAAATATAAATTTATGTGGGTTCGCCATTAACTTGTTTCCTTCGCTTCCCCTTCCTAAATGTTACATGTTTGATAATAGAGATTGCATATCGATGTTCCTTTCTCTTTACCCTTCCTATTGATAAAGTTTGACATATGTTCCCTTTTTCCCCGCCCTTTTGTTAAATGCTTAAACAGTTTGATTGTATTTTATGTTCCCTTTCTTTACCTTCCCTATTGCTAAATGATCGAAATTAGTTTAATATAGCTTTTGCATAGTTACATTGTGATTCTGATCTTCATAATTGAAAGCCTTTTGGTGGTTAATCTTTGGATCATGACCATTTAGGAAACTTAGATAAAGAATTTAAAACTTCCCGAGTTTGTAGTTAATATATGAGTGCAAATGTTATTATTCCTATTATGCTAACACCCTTGATCCCTTAGGACTTTAGGTACCGGTGGCGTGGATTTGTAAGTCAAGGTATCGATAGGTCAAAAGACCTAAATGTTTAAAATACACTCATGGTAGAGCAAAGGTTACCCGTTTTTATTTATATCTATATATCTGTGAGTTTATTGACTATGGGCCCATGTGAATAATGATAAAAGACTAGTCGGGTGACCTGCGTGCTCTATCAGTATATTCTTTTGGTAGCAGTATGATTGTTAGGGTTTAGTTAAAATAGGTAGTTAGCTAGTTGGCTAAGGAAAAATATTTTGCATAGTTAAAATGTATTATTGATTGTATTAATTTTATGTATTAACCAAAATCTTTCGTACCAGTTATATGTTTTGTCTGGAATCCCCGGGGGCAGAACAGCGGGTGGTAAATAGAAGCCACACTGCAGTGAGGTCACTTACCTAGAGGAAATTAGTGCATGGTTAGGTCGAACCGGAAGCACTATTTAAGGATTTTTCTGTATGAATGTATGAATAAATGATAGCAAAGAGTTTGCTAGCAAAACTTGTGTTGTGACATCACCTAGAAAGGGTCACACGGAAGGAGTAGCAGGTTCATCTGAGCTTGATTGATAGCAAAGGGGTTCGCTAGTGAAACTTTGGCCTTAGTACATCCTAGTAAGGGATGAGTCTAAAGGAGTAGCCAGTTCTCCAATGCTTGCGTGAAGGGTAGACAGAAGGGATATTCTCGTAGTATATGAAGAGTAAGCGGAAGAGATTTACTCTTAGTGAGTGAAATATATCTTTTCTTTGATTTAGTCAGTTAGATACAGTGGCAATGTTTTACGTTGTTAATTAATAAAAGTTGCATTTAAAAGTGAAAAGAATTAAGATTTCGTCTTACCTTGCAAAGGAGGGAGTCAGTTGCGGAGCTGGGCTGACGTCACTTAGAACCACGCTGGTATTGGTTGAAACAGCGGGTGTGTAGCTGAGGTAATGAATTGTAAAGGAGGGGTGAGTACAGGAGCGTGAGAACTAGTCTCACGAGAGAAGCAGCGCAACTATTGGTTGGATTTATTTGAATTCAGAATTTTGATTGGTCGCTGGAAAATAAAAGATGTGCTGGTAATAGAAGCATTTTGAAAACAATTAAGTGTTATCGTAAAAGTTTAAATTTCCAAATTATTATATGTGGTATTTAAATCCAGGAATTACAGCAAATCGACCTGATAGAAGATACTTAGGTGTTGCTAGGGAACAAATGGTAAGGGGCAGACCTTACATTATGTACGGAGGTGAAAGAAAAATGTCATTCGTTAAAAGAGTTAAAAACTTCTTTAAGAAAGATAAACTGATTAAAACTAGAGAAGGAATTATTATTCCACCACCAAATACGCCGGCATCATACATGATGTTTGACAGGGGGTACCACACTTGTGTATGGTTGGAAAATTTGGTGGAATATACTAAAGATGACGGAGTTTTGGCATTTCCTGAATATGGTACTTTCAATGGCAGAGTTCTATTTAATTTGAGGACATGTATAAATGACTTAAATCCCAGACCTAGACTAACGCTGTATGAGGCACTAGAAGAATGGGAGATTGAAGCTTTTGAACGAGACAGACCCAGAAGTGACAAAGGGTTAAGTAAGTTCTACCCTAAGTTTCCACGAGAAACTGGAGATAAACAAATGAAACAATGGGGACAGTCCATGATGGTGGATGGGTTGTATCCTGTATTTACACAAGAAAAACCATCAGGAATTAAGAGCACAGACAAGGCAGGAAATCTAATGATTAGTGATAATCCAGAAGATGATTATTTGGAGGATTTGTTAATGAAAAATCCACCACCTTATAATGAGGAGCCAAGCACGAGTAATCCTAGTGTTCCATTTCTGAAACCACCTCAGATTCCGCAAGTGGTACATGAATCTTCATTAGAAAAAGTACTACAAGACAGAGAAAGAGAAGCATTAAATAAACAGAGGAGTGAGTTAATTCAGAACATTTCCCAATTAAACACAAGTCCTGAAGCCCTAACAATTCCGGTAACTATTGGCCCAGTTGTTCCTTTGTACGGAGATAAGCAAGCTAGTCCTAAAACTCCTGTAATGACTACACCTGTAGTTCAGCCAAGAAAAGAACCTTTATTAGTCGATGATCAGGCAAGTGAATGTGAATCAGTGATTTCCCTGATGGACTTACCAATAAGGGAACCAGTGAGTGACTCGGCTAGGGAAACTACCCCTACAAATTCTAGAGAGGTACAGATTGAGACATCCTCAGGTACAAGAAGTGCCACAGTAGTAACTCCAGTGGAAATAGAGAGGTGGTCACGAGAAATAGAAAAACCCAAGTCACAGCCAAAAGTATTGGATATATATATATAAATTAAGAGTCGAATTAGAAGAGTTGATGGCTGGGAATGTGGGATTGGACAGGTTAAATACACTCAGTGAAGATGAATTATTATTCATATGTAAAAGTATTACTAGAAATACCAGAGTGGTGCACGAAAAACTAATAGATATGGATGCTAGTATGGGAATTGACATTGGCAAGTCTAAAGTGTTACAGAAACCACATCGAGCTGAATTTTCTGACAAAGATTTGGAAAATATGAATGTGTCAGGAAGAAAAGTACAAATTAGGGAGCTTTTGACATTATTGCAAAAATGGGGTAATATAGAAAAATGGAGAACTAGATGGACAAAGAAAAAAGAAGAGGCTTGGTCAAAAGTTGCATCTGAATATGTTTTAAAAGAAACAGAAAAGGTGGAAAGGTTGTGTCCCATGAGAGAAGTACCAGGTGGAGGTTATGTACATGTCCCATGGTCCCGACAGGATATTTTGTCATTTACAAATGATTTTCCAAAACTTGGAGAAAAACCTGTGGAATGGTACAGACAAGTCAAGAGACTTGTGAAGGTTTCAAAATGTCTATTCAAAGACTTAGATGGATTATTTGATATTGTTGTACCCGTAGATCTGTGGACAGAATGTAAAATAGCTATTGATTGGCCTAGTGTTGAGTACCCTTGAGACCCAAATACAGGAGCACCCTCTCAGGAAGTAATGAAGAAATACAACCAGGTAATACTCTACCTCAAAGGGAAGGTGCCTGCTAAGGAAACTGACTGAACTAGAATAGATAGAACCACTCAGAATAAAGATGAATCCGTACATGCGTATTATGAACGTTTCTTACAGGTTTTTAAACAGTACAGTGGATTGGATAACATTGACATGAAGGATATGACGCATTTTATCTATCGGTTTGTGATGGGATTAAGGCCAGAAATCTCACAATGGATAAAGGACCATAAGATTTGTTGGCAGGCGAAACCAATTAATGAAATCCTTAAATACGCAAAGTATTGTGAGGACGAACTTGACAATAAAGAAGAAGAGCTAAAGGAAAAAGTAATGTGGGCACAAGTGAAATTAGCAGCGCAACAAGAGCTTCATTTGAGTAAAATAAACAATAATCAATATCAAGGTGATGGAAATGGGGGTAAGCCAAGGGGAAAATTCAATAGAGAGGAAGCAAAGAAGAAGTTTCCTTGTCATGGGTGTGGCAAGTTGGGGCACTGGAAGAATGAGTGTAAGGCTGTGCAAAATGGTAATATGCAAACTAATGATTTGAATCCACAGACGCAGAATGAGGTGCCATGGAAACCACAGCAGCAGGTAATACAAAACCAGTTACCCCTAGCACCTGTGCCAAATTATAGGAGCAAAGCACAACAGAGTGTAGTCACCACAAATTGGGAGGGAAGTGAAAGGAGAGATACAGCGTCATCACAATTTCTTTTGAGTGATACGTTTCTCAGTGAGGACACCTACTGACGGTGCCTGAGAGGGGAGGACAAAGAGTGCGCACTTGGCGCCTCCTTACCGGTAGATCAGTAAGGTCCATACATTGAAGGAAAGGTTGGAGGAAATGATGTCACCTTTCTGTTGGATACTGGTGCTACCCGTTCTACTGTGAGAACAGCAGACGTTCCAAACCTACCCCTCTCGGGAAAAGAAATCCAAGTAGTGGGCGTTTCTAATAAACAAATTAGTACCCCAGTTACAGAACCAATGGAAGTTAGAATAGGCAATTTTAAAGAAATGCTTAGATTTGTTTTGAGTGATTCTAGCCCAGTAAATCTGTTAGGCAGAGACTTGTTGTGTAAAATGAATTGCACCATCTTCTGCACTCCAAGTGGTGTTGAAATTCAAACCCCAGACGAAGACGGAGTTTATAAATTGATGTTAGCAAAACAGGAAACTGAAAATAAAAAGTTGACTGTAGATGACTAACCAGAAGAATTACGACAGACTGTAGATCCTAAAGTGTGGGATTTTACTGGAAAAGATGTAGGATTAATGGCAAATGTCGATCCAATAAAAGTGACAGTGAAGAAAGGTGCAGTTTACCCAAATACTCGACAGTACAAAATTAGCCCAGAAATAAAAGCAGGTGTTGCAGCAGAAATAACATGTTTGGTTGAAACAGGCATTTTACAAGAAATAATGAGCAGTCCCTGTAATTCGATTATAATTGGAATAAAGAAACCGAGTGGAAAATATAGGGTCGTACAAGACCTCAGAATGATTAATAAGATTGTTGTTCCATGCTGTCCAGTTGTGCCAAATCCTGCAGTGATTCTATATCAGATACCGTGGGAAGCTGGATAGTTCACTGTGATCGATTTGTGTGACGCATTTTTCTCGATTCCATTACACCCAGATAGGAAATTTCTTTTTTCTTTTGAATTCGACAGTCATGTGTACGTTTGGAATCACGTTCCTCAGGGGTATACAAAGAGTCCTTCGATTTTTAATCAGATTTTGAAAAAGTGCCTTGAGTCTTTAGTGCTGCCAGGACAGTCAGTGCTAGTCCAGTATACAGACAACCTATTGGTGACGTCTAAGACTCGAAATGACTGTGTTGTTGATACCATTGCCTTACTGAATCATTTAGGTGAAGGAGGGCATAAAGTGTCACCTGAAAAACTACAGTTTTGCACCACATCAGTAAAATATCTGGGGCACTAGATAGAAAGAGGTGTCAGACGGGTTACCTCAGAGAGAATCAGAATAATCAGAAACATGAATTTACCCCAAACCCAGGAAGAGAGCAGAAGGTTTCTTGGAGTAGTAGGTTACTGCAGCCAATGGATTGTGGGATGTGCAGTTCTAGCAAAACCACTGATACAAATGACAAAGAAAAGAGCAAAAGACCAAGTAGAATGGGATGACGAAAGCATGGCTGCTTTCCTGAAATTACGAGAATGTCTGTGTACAGCTCCAACATTAGGGATGCCTGACTATTCGAAAGATTTTGCACTATTCTGTGACACACGGGATAATTGTGCACTTTCAGTTTTGACCCAAACTCATGGTCTGATGAGATGTCCTGTGGCATATTTTTCTTCCACATTAGACCCAGTAGCATCTGCATTACCAGGTTGTCTAAAAGCAGTAGCCGCAACTTGCATGAATCTTGAGCAAAGTGAGTCAATCGTTATGGGACATCCTGTAACAGTGTATGTTCCACATGCAGTTGTGATTTTACTAACTAGAACAAAAACCCAGTACCTTACTCCTAGTCGGCTGACTAAGTACGAGCGTATTCTTGTAGGTGCAGGAAATGTAACCATTGCTAGGTGTAATATTTTGAACCCAGCAACATTGCTACCTAATTCACATTTTGCAGAGGTGAAGGGAGAAATCGAAGATGATTGCATCGACTTGACTGAATACAGTACATAACCACGTCCTGACATAAGAGAAGAGCCATTAATTGATTCAGAATATAAGCTATTTGTAAATGGCTCATGCATGAGACATGAGGAAGGAGGTTTGAGTGCTGCCTACGCAGTGTGCACTTTGGGGGGTCCAATTAAAGCATCCTATTTACCTGGAGTCAAGTCTGCACAGATTGCTGAATTGATTGCATTGACAAAAGCTTGCAAATTTGGGAAAAATTGGAAAGTAACCATATACACTGATAGGTAGTATGGTTACAGGTTTGTGCATGACTATGGCCAATTATGGATGCAAAGGGAGTTCCTGACTTCTTCAGGTACTCCAATCAAAAATGGTCATTATGTAAAAAATGTACTCGAAGCAATCCAATTGCCAAAAGAAGTGGCTGTGGTCAAGTGTGCTGCTCACAAATCTGGTAATGACAAAGTGACAGCTGGTAACCGATATGCTGACCAGTTAGCCCAACATTGTGCCAAATTTAAAATGGCTGTAAACAAGAAAATTGAAGTAGGTGAAAACAGCTGCCAACTTATGTTGCTTGAAGGTGTGAGAACGTGGGAAGAAGTGAGAGACTTGCAAAATGAAGCAGAACCAAAGGAAAAGGAAGAGTGAAGAATGATAGGTTGTCAGAGAAGGGTTGAAAATGGTGTCATTGTTTATCTTGATGGTAGGCCTGTGTTACCAGACTGTATGCTTGCTCCTATGGCTAGGATGTTCCATGGAGATTCTCACCTAGGAAGAGACGCTATGATTAGATTGTTCAGACAGAGTTGGTTCAATGCGAAATTCAGGAACATAGCAGAGGCACTTTGCCAAAGATGTTTAATTTGTCAACAGATGAATCCTGGAATGAAACCTGTAGTGTTACCAGGAAAGATTGGGAAGGCAGAGGGTCTTTTCATACGATTACAGATTGATTTCATTCAGTTACCCCCTTGTCGAGGACTGAAATACATTCTTGTCATTGTCTGCCTGTTTTCAAAATAGGCTTACCCTACACGTAGGAATTATAGCATCACTGTAGCCAAACTCTTACTCAGAGAACTTATACCAAATTTCGGTTTTCCTGTAACAATTGAATCAGACCAAGGCTTCCATTTTAATAATGAAATTATTGGTCTAATCTGTGAAGCATTCAATGTTAAACAAAAACTGCACTGTGCATACCGCCCAGAGGCTTCTGCAGTGGTAGAACAACTGAATGGTACAATCAAGTCAAGATTGGCAAAGATGTATAAGTCTACCCAACTAGAGTGGCCAGATGCTTTACCACTTGTTCTGATGGGACTCAGAAGTATTCCAGGTCTAAATACAGGCTTGGGTACTCATGAAACACTAATGGAAAGAGCAATGAGGCAAGCATGGGTGCCAGGACACAAGTTGATAAATATATCTGATGATTTGGTACTGGAGTACTACAAAGAACTGGCTGACCAAGTGCGTTCTATCTCTCACCAGGTTGGGGAAGACGCTGTCGCCAGACAAGCCACTCCAGCACATGACCTGAACCCAGGTGATTGGGTAGTGCTAAAGAAACATACTCGAAAATCTTGTCTTGCACGAGGTAGGGAAAACCACGTCAAGTGATTTTGGTTACCACCACAGCTGTAAAATGCGAGGGAGTTCCACACTGGATCCACGCCAGTCATACAAAAAGAGTGACTGAACCTGATGAAACTGAAGCTGAAGGTTGTACAGCTGAGGGGTCTCGAGGTATTGATCCTGAAGTAGCTGAAGAAGAACAACCAAGCACCAACCAAGATGATTGGATTCCAGTAATCGAGATACCTGCAGAATACGTGAGAACCAGAAGTCAAACTTATTCAGACAGTCAGAGTGAAAGTGAGGACGAGCGAGGAATAGAAGAAGGTACTCAGATCATAGAAATACAAGTCAAAAGTGATTCTGTGGAGGAACAGATAGGGATAGACCAGAATACTCAGATAATTGACACCCCACCAAGAACTCCAGAGTCTGAGGAGGGACAGAAAGGTACTAGGGCGAAAGCTCAGGCGGAAGAAAATCAAGAGTTAGAAGAGCCCGAGCAGTACCTGATAGGTGTAGAAAAAGGTGTTCAGGAAGAAGAAGGTGAATGAAAACAAAGTCAAAGTCAAATTCAGCAAACAGCTGAACAAGGCCAGATTAGTAGCCAGGCAGAAGAAACCGTAATAAGACCTGGACCTAGTCAGATAGAGAGGGACACAAATTGAAATAGATGTGCCACAACTGAATGAAAATAAGAGAACATTGGAAGAAGGCCAAAGCACAGTGCCAGCTAAAAGACTCAGAAAAGGAGATAAATGGCCTAGGTTTGTTAAAAGACTGAAAATCTGTTTAAAGACCATAAATGAAGAACCTGAGCAAGTGAATGAGATAACAAGCCAAACTGAACAGTCTGTAATACAACCAAGAAGGAGAAGTCCACGACAGAAAAGGCTGAATAATAAATTCAAAGGCCCTGAATGGACTTACATCGTTCTTGAAGACTTTGAAAATCTAGAGTTAAGTGATGAAAGTGATGACAAATTGATTGCTGATCAGACAGACGGAGAAGTGAGACCCACTTGAAACTTGCACAGGGTAAAAAGACTGTGTAAAAGCTACAAAGAGGGGTTGAATCTACTTAGTCAGAAATGGCTGATCGTAATGTTAATGGAAGACCGAAAAGAAACTGTCAAAAAACATGCTGTAGAATATGCACATGTAGTATAGCGATAGTACTCATAACATGGTTAGGACTGACAATAGCTATTCCTTACATAATGAGTAGAGACATTAAGAATGATACTAATGAGCTACAAACGGTAGATATACCTAGAAGAATAGATACAGAAGAAAAGGCACTTAGCATTAAACAACAGAAGTTAGATCAGGAAGGACTACATTATACTGGAATTAAAAACAGAACTCACTTGAATGTATTTGCAAACCTATTAGTACACTCAGTAGAAGCTATGGAAATAGAAGATTGCTATGTTTGTATGAAGATACCTACTTCGGTAGCCAAAGGTGTGACTTACCACCATTTACCACTAACATATGGTATTTCATGTAGTATTTTAGCTACTTTATTCTATAAGAAAGGACCTTTGCAGTAATACTATTCTAATTCAGATGTGATATTTTCTGAACTTCCTATACGTAATAACCTGAATCCTGTACATACTAAGAGTGATGTAACACGTTATATGGGTGAATACTTTCTAACTATAGGTAAGATAGATATAGCTGAAGCACACAAGAAAAATCTGACATGCTTATTACAAGAAAAAGAGAAAATATTTTTGAATATGGTTGAGAAAAGAAGAGAGAGTTTCCAAAGAAAAGCAAATGACAAGAATCATAAAATTCCTAAATGGGCCGAGAATATAGGGTCCTCCCTAAATGGCAAGACTCATGCTGCTATGTTGCTGGATTTCGAAAAGAAAGGCAAACTCTGTCTCCATAGGGAAAGAACTAGTTATTATAACAATATATTCATTGGTTCCAGTGAATGTGAACACAATTACAAGGTAATTGGGGGTTGGTGTTTCAAAGATGGAACTGAACCTGTGTTTCCTGGAATTTATTTTATATGCGGAAACAAGGCTTATTACAAATTGCCAGATCATTGGTATGGGAGCTGTTATTTTGGAATAGTCTTCCCAAAGACATATCATGTAAATAAAATCACTGGAAGCAATAAAGAAACTAATCAATTAATACGTAGCAAAAGAGCTAGTTTTGGAGAAATAGTAGGTGATATATTGAGTGCATTGATACCTACAGTGGGAGTGGCTCTGAATACGCAAAGAATTTGCAAATTGTCAACAGTAGTGGATCGGTTATCAACTGACACTGCTGGAGGGTTCTTAATGGTCAATACCGAATTGGTTGCGATCAGATCAATGATTTTACAAAATCGACTTGCTCTTGATACATTATTAGCAAAAGAGGGCAGAGTCTGTAGAATGTTGAAAGCGCAACATTTTTGCACTTACATACCTGACAAGAGTGTGGAAATTAAAGGGTATGTAAGAAATATTACACATTTGGGAAAGGAGCTCAAACCACTGGAGGTTGATAGTGCATGGAAGACACTGACTGATGGTCACTCCTCAATAGGTAATTGGATTTCAAACGTAGGGAAAAGTTTTGTAGGTAGAATACTGATGCCAATGGTGGGAATAGGCCTACTGATTTTAGGGTTAATAATTTGTTGCAAATGTCGTGGACATAGAAAAAGATATACAGTAAATGAAAGAGGGAAGAAAAGAAATTGTAATGAGATGGAGCTTGAAGAATTAAATGACAAAATTTACAAGAAAATGAAAACTTTTCATTTAAATAATCAGAAAATTCCTAGAAGAAAGATTGAGGAAATTGAGTTGGGTGAATTGTGAAAAGTTGGCATCTGTTTTATTAATTGGTGATGATATAAAATATCATCAAAGAGGGGATTGATGGAGCAAGGATTCGCACATAACGTGACTTGCTTGTATTCAACCCTCTCGACATAACGTTAATAAATTAATCAACATGTTCGTATTACTAATATTTTTTTTTTGTGAGATTTAGTTTTTATCCCTTACCGATCGTTGAAGAGCCAGTTTCAATTTAGAATGGGCTTTAGTGCACCGTGTGTTCAACCACCTGTTTGGTTTTACAGTCTTTGATCTTGCATTGGCCGTCAGGGCTTCTTTTGCTGATTGGGTGATTAACTGAAAATTATCCAAGACCAGCTGGTGGTTGCTTGTATCATCTAGACATTTTTCGATGGCTCCAAGGGAGTTTGTCACTATCTTAGTTGTAATTTGTAGTGGGTCTATTTATCCCCATTTAAGAGTATAGCCGTTTAGTCGGTTTACGGACAGATTTGTCTGACCCAAGAACTCCAATGAATTCCCTCTATCTACGGATGGTGGCTAAGATAGAGTTACGCTGTTAGGATAATGATCGCTTAGTGCGATATTGTGTGTTAAAAATTTTATTAATCTGGGGGAGTAAGATGTGGTGACCAATATGTAGTCTATGGTGCTAGAGGATCCTCTCCCATTATAAGTATTTATTAGGGGAATTGGAGGCTGCACGAGTTCATTTGCTAAGCCCATTTCAAGATCAAAGCTTTTTTCATTTAGGGAATTTCCCATCAGGGTATGATTGAAGTGGGTAAGTGAGTTATCGTTTTCGTCCTCAATGACACACAGTCCACCAGCACTATGTCCACAAATATATTGATTAAAATCCCCACCCCATATTATATCTAAATCCTTCCTTACTTATCTTTTTAGTTCTACCAGACTGGTGTGGATCTCAGTTAATACATTTATAACCTCATCCTGGGCGAGGTTATTGTAGAAATTAACAAGGGCTATAGGATTAGTTTTATCTATGTTTAGGGTAATAATTTGGTAGTTAGGTGCTACCTTAAGTGCATCGATTTTCAGTGACCTTATGATATTGGAGACGAAGATGACCAGAACGCCCTTTGCTCTTCCAGAAATCGAAGGCAAAGCCATTGAATAAAAACTTTTATAGCCCTCTATGTGGATCGAGGTAGTTGCCCATGTCTCCTGAAGACATATGATGTTCAATTTACTAATAAAATGTATCCAAAATGCATTGTTTACTTTAGATTTCAGGCCTGCAACATTCCAGAAAAGCAAATGTAACCCAGCCCTGTCAATACATTCAGTTTTAAAGGGCCCTTCTGAGGTCGCACTGTGACTACCTATGGGATCCTGTCTAGGGTTAGGTTTCACCATGCTCTCATGAAGTTGGCCACTTTCTAGTCCCAGTAATGTTATATCTTTTGGGTACCTAATGGGGAGTCAGTCTTGATCTTCCAATCCCGTTAGTCAGGTAAATCAGTTTGCTGTGGGAAACATCTGGTAGGGGTCGTCTCTCTTACATTTCTCAGGTTGATGGGAGAATGGCATACAGTTTAAAGGGGGGTAGAAAAAGCCCAGGGGAAGTATATTAATTTCACCCCTGACAGTGTAATTTCTGCCCATCTCAGAAAGAATTCTGTTTACTAACCTAGGTGATCCAAAGTTGAGTACTATACAATCGCCGGGACATAATCTTGGTCCAGAGCCCACCCACTGCACCCTTCTTGCCATTTCGAAGTCTCTGAATAGTGCCTCATCTAGACCTATTTTTGAACCTATCCAATGTAAAGCTTTAATTCTAAGCGTTTCCCATCCCTCCACATCTAAGGTGCATTTGCGTGGGACGTTTGAGAGCACCACTACATAGGGTGATGCTGCCGGTGGGAGATCCAAAATTTCATGCGGCCTTGGTTTTTTCATAATCTGAGTATCAGACTTCAAAGAGGGGATCTGATGTAAGCGAGGGGAAAGGGCGGAGGTACCTGATGGAATAATGTCTGTGGTAACCTCAGCGGAATTATTGACCTTTCCACAAGCTTTAGTTTGGGGAGGTTTAGATGACTGAGTCTTTGGTCTTATACTAGAACTCTGTTGTTTGGTTTGATGCATGTTCTTAATTCCTTCTTGACTTCCAGTTGGATTACTTTGGGAGGAGTGAATGTTTTTATTAAGCAGCCCTGAGTAAGAGGATAGTGTGTGTTCAATTTGGGTCAGTCTATTTTCCATTTGCTCCAGCCTTAACCTAAGATACATATCCAACCTTTCCACTACTATGGTAAGGGACTTGATATCATTGTTTGCGTCTGCATGGCCCTTGTTGTTTGCCCCCTGACCTTGTATTGATGATTTACCTATCCCTCCTTTCCGCTTTCCTTGCTTGGTGTATTTCTTTCTAGGGGTTACTGCCTCTTCCTCGCTGCCTGAAAGAGGAGGATATCCGCTTGTATTGCTTAGGGGATTTACCTGGAGCGTGCTGGCCGGATGACCCGGGTTTTTCTGTTTTTTCTGTGGGGGTTGTTCGGTGGAATCTGAGTCGCTTAAAGTGATTCTATCATCGTTCTGCTGGACGCAACCATTTACAGGGGTTTTTGTTGGTACTATCTGTCTATGGTTCTATGATGGGGCAGATAAATTAACTTCCAAAGAGTTTGCCTTTATTTGTTCCTCTGCTGTACTAATCTGGTTATCTAAGGCCCCCATTGCTCCAGTTAGATAGCTTAGCAGAGTTTTTTGTAAATCCGCAATGGCCCTCCCCCCCACCATTTGCTTTGGGGCTGGCATGCTTCCTTTTTCCAATTCCTATGCTCTCTAAGTATGCTCCTACCGTCACAAAATACAGTTAAAGCAAAGCACAATAAATAAGCGTGCGTCCTGCACTGCGGGAGTGCACGGACGGTTTTGTGGGCCTCAGTCGCCCGGTGCCTGCGTCACAGTGGTGCACGCTGCGAGCCCCTTGGGAGATGTAGTTCGGGGCCTCGTGGATCACCGGAGCACCACTCACCACTCGTGCCCCCACCAGCCAACAAGAAGGAAGCCCCTCGCAATCCGAAGGGGAAAGACAGCAAAATCCAGGTGAGTTCTGCTATATCTGCTATATCTCAAAAGCTAGCGTCCAGGAGAAGCCCGCACTGCGGGAGTGCGCGGCCGGTTTTGTGGGCCTCAGTCGCCTGGTGCCTGCGTCACAGTGGTGTGCGACGCGAGCCCCTTGGGAGATGTAGTTCGGGGCCTCGCGGATCGCCGGCGCACCACTCGCCACTCGTGCCCCCACCAGCCAACAAGAAGGAAGCCCCTCGCAATCCGAAGGGGAAAGACAGCAAAATCCAGGTGAGTTCCGCTATATCTCAAAAGCTAGTGTCCAGGAGCATTACATACCATACGAGGGAAGCTTGTATATGTGCTTTTACTAACCGTAATCCGCTTGCATTATTATGGCCGCTGCTACGCGGGATTTTCTACTGGGCATGCGTCTGTCATACTCACGTGATATGACGTACTCTTTGCTTTGGAGGGAATCTTTCGCTTGTGTGCACTAGAATTAAAATGGCTGCTATGTGTTACAGCATGCATGAAGCTTGCACTGCTGCTTTTGCTAATCAGTTTGTTCTGCTTAACCTTAATGCAATAGTTAAAAATAAAGGAATGGGAATAGAGTAGAAATTAGTGGTATACAGTGCATTCAATTATTCTGTGTTCTATAACTGTTTCTTTTCTATTTTTTAATGTATCGTAATCTTTGGGCCTGGGAGGTTCTATTACTCCATCTTGAAAAGCTACACTGCGCATGTCAAACTCCAGAAGGAGCTGTATTCATTTGAGATTGAAGCATTGCCAAGCTTACAGCACACTAGACGATGCGCCTGGGAACCTAACCTGATGACCCCAAACGGAAGACAAACTGTTAACATTGTATTACAATAAGAACATTAATTGTTGGGTGGAATAAAGATGTCATGAGAAAAATAAATTGATGGGCGAGAACAATAATTTAAATATGACATGCAGAAAGTTTCCTTTTGATATGGTGTGATGACCTCTCCTCATTCCTTGTCCAATCAAAATTGGGGATCCTTACATTTGCAGCATTGGGGGGTGGTACACCGACCTGAAAAATAGTATAACTAGGGTAGGCTTAGCTAGTTAATTTGTCCGACTTGTCCGAATAGCTGACCTGCCACTGACCCAACGCACTCAATAGGTGACCAAGAGCTGCGGAGCACTCTGTCAGAAGATTCGATAACCCAATCAGGGTTCTGAGAAGCTGAAGTGTTGGCGAAGCACTTTGTCGGGGAAATCGATAACCCAATCGGGGTTCTGGCTGTTAGCTGCAGTGAGGTAGTAGCACAGGCATTGCAACTTAACTGCGGTGCCAGTCTTAACCTTTGGTCGTCCTGTCCTGATCCAATTTGGCTTTACCTGTCCTGATTCTGATCCGCACCTGCTAGCCTACTGTGGACTGCAACTTTCGAGGTTCTGTCCTTTAAACTGACATGGGGCCAGGGTTAGTTCTTCACACCATTCCTAGGTACATATAAATTTATGTGGATTTGTCATTAACTTGTTTCCTTCTTCCCCTTCCTAAATGTTACATATTTGATAATAGAGATTGCATATCGATGTTCCTTTCTCTTTAACCTTCCTATTGATAAAGTTTGACATATGTTCCATTTTTCCCCGCCCTTATGTTAAATGCTTAAACTTTTTGATTGTATTTTATGTTCCCTTTTTTTACCTTCCCTATTGCTAAATGATCGAAATTAGTTTAATACAGCTTTTGCATAGTTACATTGTGATTTTGATCTTCATAATTGAAAGTCTTTTGGTGTTTAATCTTTGGATCATGACCATTTAAGAAACTTAGATAAAGAATTTAAAACTTCCCAAGTTTGTGGTTATTATATGAGTGCAAATGTTATTATTCCTATTATGCTAACACCCTTGATCCCTTAGGACTTTAGGTACCGGTGACGTGGATCGGTATGTGAAGGTATAGATAGGTCAAAAGTCCTAAATGTTTAAAATACACTGATGGTAGAGCAAAGGTTACCCTTTTTTTATATATATATATCTGTGAATTTATTGATTATGGGCCCATGTGAATATTGATAAAAGACTAGTCGGGTGACCTGCGCGCTCTATCAATCCTACCACCAGAGCCTTCTGGGAGACAGTAAGTGGCCTCACAAGATCATCACAAGCAATAAATGCTGCATGTGTCACCGAAGCAGCTTGGGTAGTTTTCCTAACTAATACTTTTGCCAAAGAGGTTCACACAAGCACTGATGATACGAGGCTTATCAATCTTTTTTTAAGAATGGATCTTAAAACAGGAGTAGAACTAGCTCATAGAATGTAAAACATTAACGTTTCTTCAGTGAATTCGGTTAGCCCAATAGTACAATAGAACAGACCGTACTACCATACCCAGTCGATAAAATAGACTAAGAGTCTGAAGTTTCACCCAAAGGCTCTGAATGGTCTGACAGTACAGCCCCTAATGCAATTTACCTAAAGTAATAAGTTCAGCCGAATTGATGGGGCCCCAGGTCCAAATGGTATTCCTCAGGCTATCTACAAACTGCAACCTGCTAATTGGGCAGCCCTTCTATTATGGTTATTTATTGAGGTGGGCACCTCGAACATACTTCCTGACAGTTGGAGAGGTTCAATAATTAACCTGATGTATAAAGTAGGTGACCGGACAGATCCCGCCAACTACAGACTGATCACCCTGATAGATTTAGAAGCAAAATATTATGCCTCAGTCATTCTCAGAAACTTGGTAGATTCATCAAACAACAACAACATAATTCCTTTTAACCAGTCTGGATTCCGTAGAAGCTTTGGCACCATTACAAATATTTTAGCTTTAGGGTTAATTGCCGACAAGAGCATGCAGAAAAATCTACATTTATGTTTCACACACTTTAAAGCAGCATTTGACTGAGTAAACATGGAAAAAGTAAAGCTGTTGGGCTCCCGTAAATAACACTTTGAACCATAACACAACTGTACACAAATACGTGGGTACAAGACAAATTAGCTGATGGTTTGACACTCACAAGGAAAATACACACTGAGGCAGGACTCATACAAAGTTGTGTTTTAGCCCCTCACTTGTTCTATCTTTTTATAGCTCATCTCTCACCAAAATTATATCAGGTAAACTCGCATCCTCCATGCCTAGGAACTCTACTCATTTATCCTGTGCAAATGATATTGTTTTACTAAGGTTTATAAGAGTAGGTCTCCAAAGAGCGATTGATGAACTAGACTATTTTGCTAAATTAAATATACTAGAAATAATACAACAAAAACAAAAGTCATGACTATTTATCACTGTGCTCTAAAACAACCCTTATTTAAACTTGTGACACAAGGCTTGAGGTGGTCAGCAACTACACGTACTTCGCATTCTACATAGACAATCAACTTAACTACCAAGCTCATAACCAGTATCCCGGTAAGATAGGAAATGGTCTGATTCATGCCTGCTGCTCGTTAGCAAAAAGACTAAGGGCCTCATTTATGACGCTGTGCGTCACTTTTAGGCCGCCGGTGCGTCACTTTTTGTGAGGCACCAGTGGCATAAAAAATGCGCCTTGCTGCGCCATATTTACAAAGTGACGCATCTAGGTAGATGTGTCACTTTGTAAACCCCTGCGCCACATTATACCTGCACCAGGTATAATGTATGCAAGGGGGGTGTATTGATGCAAGAAAGGGTCATAGAAGTGACGCAGTGAATCTATGAGATTTCACTGCGCCACTTCTAGGACGCAAATGCGTCAATATCTTACGTCTGCATCACAGCAGGCGTAAGACTGACACAGGCCCTTTCACATGGAGCTTGCCCCTTGTGAAAGGACACATTGCTGGAGTTGCGTCACTTTGTGACACACTCCAGCAATGAGTCACTTTTGCACCCTACAGATACGTCAGAAATACTGACGTATCTGTAATTCCTTGCGACATGATGCGTCATACAGTAAATATGACGCATCAATCATGTCACAAGGAGGGCGCACTGAGAAGTCACGAATCGCTGCTTTCACGCAGCGATGCGTCACTTCTCATAAATGAGGCCCTAAATTGTCCCGCTTATAAACTACTATTAGCAGTTATATAAAAGCTAAACATTTGCTGACTGTGTCCTACGCAAGTGAGGCCCAGCACGGAAAGACATAAAATCTCTTGAAAGACTTTAAATAAGTGCATATAAAAGAGCATTTTATTTATCATGTAACACTTCTCCAGCACAGGTCCAATTGGAATTTTGATTGCTGCAGCAATCTTTAGCAAGAAGATATACAACAATAAAATCATGGTACAACATTTGGATGAATCGCTCCAGTCCACTTACTGATGCCATTTGGAGGGCCCAGAAAGATGACCGTCAATCAGGCTAGAGTAAATACTTAAAATCATCAATGAAGTTAATAAATGCGACAGACCTCTGGCAACAGAATCTTCCCTTTTTGGCATTTCATCAACAAATGAATAAAGTGGCAAAAAGGTGTTCGCTAATTGCAGACAAAAATATTCTGGGCAAGCGTGCCCATGCATGGATGGTTTTACAATCATATCCTATATCACAACCCGCAGCATACCTGAGTAAAACATATTCTCTATACCTAAAAGAAAAGCTATTAGCAACACGCCTCGGGTCATTATCATCTTTGGCTGATCAGCCAACCTGGAAATTCAATGGATTAAAATCATGCAGTCTATGTGGTGCGGAAAAGCAATACTTCATACACCTAATATTCCTATGTCCAGCTTTAAAATTAAATTGGCTTTTATTGTTACATTTTTATATGAGGAATTAATTAGAACAATTCATCTCCCTGATTAAGAGCATTCTAGCAACATCGGCCCTTGACTGATTCTCTCTTCTCCCGATGTATCAATCTGCACTAGCAAACCTTTTGTGGTCTAATTTAATATTATTTTAAGATGTGCTGTTTTATTGGTATATTGTTCTGGTTTTAACTAACTTAAACAATAAAACGATTTCAATGTTAATTTCAGTCACTGCAAACAAATGATGGACGGAATGCTGACAATGCAAACCTTCTCCCCCAGTCAAGAGATCTAGGTAAAATCGATTGTTCTTTTGCTTATCATGCAACCCCAGTTTAGACCCAGCATTATGCAAATTAGTCTTGACCCCGTGCCTCTGGGGTACAGTCCAGACCGAACTGCCAAGCCAGGTCGTCCCTGGACCAGAAACAAGCATCCTGGGACCGGTTTCAGGGTATGTCACCCTTTTTCAGCCAGGCTAGCTTCAATCCAGTGGCACAGTGAACAAGGGACCCACATCTGGGCATGCCCATCCCACTTAGGGCGAAAAGTGATACAGCAAACAAATGATAGACGTAATGCTGACAATGCAAAAATCCTCCCCCAGTCAAAAGATCTGGGTTGACTCCATTGTTCTTTTTCTCACTTTGCCACCCCAGTTTAGACCCAGCCATCTGCAAATCAGTCTTGACCCTGTGCCTCATGGGAACAGTCCAGACCGAACTGCCAAGCCAGGTCGTCCCTGGACCAGAAACAAGCATCCTGGGACCAGTTTCAGGGTATGACACCTTTCTTCACCCAGGCTAGCTTCAATCCAGTGGCACAGTGAACAAGGGACCCACATCTGGGCATACCCATCTCACTTAGAGCGAAAAGTTACAGCAAACAAATGATGGACGGAATGCTGACAATGCAAATATTCTCCCCCAGTCAAAAGATCTAGGTTAAATCCATTGTTCTTTGCTCACCATGCCGCACCAGTTTAGACCCAGCCATATGCAAATCAGTCTTCACCCTGTGCCTCATGGGAATAGTCCAGACCGAACTGCCAAGCCAGGTCCTCCCTGGACTGGAAACAAGCATCCTGGGACTAGTTTCAGGGTATGTTACCCTACTTCAGCCAGGCTAGCTTGAATCCAGTGGCACAGTGAGCAAGGGACACAAGTCTGGACATACCCATCCCACTTAGGGTGAAAAGTGATATAGCAAACAAAGGATTAACTGAATGCTGACAATGCAAACATTCTCCCCCAGTCAGAAGATTTGGGTTAAATCCATCATACTTTTGCTCACCATGCCATCCCAGTTTAGACCCAGCCATATGCAAATTAGTCTTGACCCTGTGCCTCATGGGAACAGTACAGAACGAACTGGCAAGCCATGTCCTCCCTGGACCAGAAACAAGCATCCTGGGACCGGTTTCAGGGTATGTCACCCTCTTCATCCAGGCTAGCTTGAATTCAGTGGCACAGTGAGCACGGGACCCACGTCTGGGCATATCCATCCCACTTAGTGCGAAAAGTGTTACAGCAAACAAATGATGGACGGAATGCTGACAATGCAAACATTCTCCCACAGTCAAAAGATCTGGTTTAAATCCATCGTTTTTTTTGTTCACCATGCCACCCCAGTTTAGACCCAGCCATATGCAAATCAGTCATGACCCTGTGCCTCATGGGAACAGTCCAGACCGAACTGCCGAGCCAGGTCCTCCCTGGACCAAAAACAAGCATCCTGGGACCGTTTACAGGGTATGTCACCCTTCTGCCTTCTGTTCCACTCATTTTCCCCTCGTTTTCCATGTCCTTCTGCCCTCTGTACCACTCGCTTTTCCCTCATTTTTTGTGCCTTTCTGCCTTTTGTTCCCTTTGTTTTTCCCTAATTTTTTGTGCCTTTATGCCCTCTGTTCCACTCGTTTTTCCCTCTTTTTTTGTGCCTTTCTGCCCTCTGTTACACTCGTTTTTTCCTAGGTTTTTCGTGCCTTTCTGCCCTCTGTTCTGCTCGTTTTTCCCTAGTTTTTGTGCTTTTCTTCCCTCTGTTCCACTCGTTTTTCCCTAGTTGTTTGTGCCTTTCTGCCCCCTGTTCCACTCGTTTCCCCCGCCGCTGTGCCCCTTGCAGCGCCGCCCCCCTGAGTGCCCACTGCCCATTCGCTACCCCCGCCTGCCGCCTCCCACCACCCCATATATGCCGGCCGCTGTGCGGTGAGGAGAGCGACCCTTGACCCCTCCAGGTAGGTTGCTCCCCCTCGGCACAGCACCGCCTGTGCCTCCCTGCCCCAACTGCCGCTGCTGAGGACGAACAAGGCCCTCCACCACTCGCAGGCTACCACCTGCGCCTCATCCCTGGTGGCCAGTGGTAGGCCGTAGGTAGGTTTGTTCATCATCCACTTTATTGCTTTTATTGTATTGCCTGTATTTTCGTTGTTGTGTCTGTGGCTGCTGTTGTTTGTCTTCCCCCGCTGCCTGTACGTGGTCCGTGCCCCTTTGTCTTCCCTCTGTTCCCCTCGCTTTCCCTGTGCTCTCTCTGCCCGATCTTTCCTTCTGTACCCCTTGCTGCCCCGTGTCTCTGCCTGGTTTTCTCTTCTGTTCCCCTCGCTGCCCCGTGCCTCTCTGCCCGTTCTGCCTTCTGTTCTTAGCTGCCCCTGTATTTCTGTACTCTCTATTCTGCCTCTGTTCCACTCGTTTTTTTGTGCCTTTCTGCCCTCTGTGCCAGTAGTTTTTTGTGCACTTCTGCCCTCTGTTCCACTCGATTTCCCCTCGTTTTTTGTGCCTCTCTGCCCTCTGTTCCACTCGTTTTTTCCCTCATTTTTTTGTGCCTTTCTGCCCTCTGTTCCACTTGTTTTTCCCTCTTTTTTGTATCTTTCTGCCTGCTGTTATACTAGTTTTTCCTTAGTTTTTTGTGCCTTTCTGCCCTCTGTTCCACTTGTTTTTCTCTCGTTTTTTGTGCCTTTCTGCCCTCTGTTCCGCTCCTTTTTCCCTTGTTTTTTGTGCCTTTCTGCCATCTGCTCCACTCGTTTTTCCCTCATTTTTTTGTGCCCTTCTGCCCTCTGTGCCGCTCGTTTTTCCCTTGTTTCTGTGCCTCTTTTGCCTTCTGGTCCACTCGTTTTTTGTGCCCTTTTGCCTTCTGTGCCACTCGTTTTACCCTCGATTTTTGTGCCCGTTTTTCCTCCGGTTACCTTCGTTGTCCCTCACCGCCCTCGCCGCTGCGTCCCCTGCGGCCCTGCCCACCTGACTGCCCACTGCCCATTTGCTGCCCCCGCCTCCCACCTCCCAGCTCCCATCTGCTCCTCCCTCCCACCTCCCCATATATGCCAGCCTCTGTGAAGCAGCGCATTAGGCTCGCAGAAGGCGCACCTAAGGCGAGCCTGTCTGCGCCTCAACAGTGCCCAGCGACAGAATCCCTGGCCCCCACACCCACCACGACGACCGCCGCCACTACGATGCCAGCAAACTGCATGCTCTCAACTCGGGGCGGAGGCACACCTGTTTCAAGCCCGCTTCGAAACACATACACGGCCCCTTCACCTGCCGGAACTGCAGCTACACCAGCCTCAGAGCCGATGAACCACCAACCATGAAAGACCCCAACCACCTCCTATGCATACTACTGAACAACTTGTAACAACCAAAGAGGGAGAGTAAGGGAATTTTTTCACCAGAAGTGAATGAGGATTACTCCTGTTCCCCTAGGTAGGTATGTAGCAAAAAAGAAGGAGTATCGCCATAAAGATTAAGGAAATCTTAATGGGATGTGTGTTCAAGAAAAAGGAAAAAATTCATCCTTTTATAAAAAACCCTCACTCACCAACCTAGTGGTGACATGCTTCATCATCAGGGTCCACCCTGATGACCGAGTGTCACCAGGGTGTGCTACAACACCTGGATTACAGTGGAGCTGGTTTTGTGTTTGGGTGCAAAAAATGGATATTAAAAATTGTCCTGGTATCAACTCTAGAAATATATTTTATTAGTGAGCTGCTGGACAATATTAAAAACAGTGTGGAGATACTTTGAGGGTAATTATGACCAAGAGTATCTCTGCAAGTGGTCTGGTCTACATGTTTCAACCTTATGATGGGGAATGCCAGGTTTTCATCAGGACCAAAATACCAAGAAAGTGGACGGTCTACACCCCCTAAAAGGCGTACCCAATCCTAAATTCTTGTGTAAAAAAAGCAAAAGAATATTCTGCTTCAGAGTGTGAGCTCCTACCAAAAATCGTCGAGCTCAAGGAAAGAGAGACCTGTGGAAGGAAAGACAGAAAAAGGAACGTAAATATACTGAAATACGTGCCTGCAACGATGTGAAGGATCTCTCGTGTTCACAAGCAGCATGCCAATCCCATTCTGTTCCAAAGATTTACCGACCGTAATTTAAGGGGGTTATCTAGTGGCTGAAAAACAATGCTGGGTGTCACTTATCATAGCGATCAAGGATCCCAGATGTGGGTATGGGCCAACAACTCACACACTTATCAATCTATGCGTGTAAGGTGACGTATAATAGTTAAAGTCACACGCGCTTCCAAACATAAGTGGCGTGGTAGTCCATCCTTTCAAAACTATGCGTGAGGACGGATTGTAAATTGTGCAATTTTGCCAGGCATAAAAAGACATACATCAACCAACGTACAGAAAGACCAACAAACAAGTAACATGTAGGGTTTTTGACTTATGGCCTGTCTTACTCATATTAGATGTCTTTAAGGCATCGGGGGGCAGAGGAGGAATTGTCCTCAACTAGAACATATTCTGCGAAAAAGGAATGGAAAGAGCGGTCAAGCGTTTGTAATGGCCGCGCGAATCAGCGGCGTCATCGAGGATCGTACATCCTTGGCGCTGTAACATAATGGATTTAGCTTACTTACAGTCCAGTTGTTGAAAGGACGGCAAAATATCTATAGCCATGCCCGCTGCCCCGCTACAGTGATCTCTGTAAGCCGCGTCTGTTAAGACCGGCGTCCGTTTCCGGGGTGGGCGTGGCAGGTTTGAGAACACGTGACGGGTTGTCATGGTGACAATTGCTGCAAGAGCTACGGTGTGGTGGAGGGTTTTGAAAACGCCCAATTCGATTTGTCATTCGGCATTGTTAATAAAAGAAGTAGGAAACAATACATGAGAGGAAACTTTACAGAGGCGGTATATATTTATATTTACCGTAGTAAGGCGGTCATTACAGGGTGTGTGACTTATAAACGTGAATGTTCAAAGCTCACATTATTTCAGTAAAAAATTAGCGTGGGGCATTAACCTCATGTTTCTCAAAGGCAGTCACGGTCATCACAGACTGCGGGGCTTACAACAGTGGGTGTACAAAGCTCTCATAATTCCGATAGAAATAGATGAGCAAGGGGCATTTTCCTCAAAGGAATTTCAGCTATGTTGAACGATACATGTCTTGCCAAAAGGGGAAAAGCAGGAATAGAAGTTAATCCCATTGATGAATAACAGGGGCTTGGGGCTGTATTAAATGTACACTTAAGAAAGGAAATTACAAGACGAATAACACTGGGGCCGTATTGATAAAGGGAATTTTCTTTACCACACTGAGGCCCAAGGTGTACTGTCAAGTCAGTCGACCAAACAGAATTGATTATGGACAACTGCTAAATTAAATGGCAAGGGTTACTGATAAATTTAATGGCAAGGGTTACTGAACAGCATCGTAGGAAAGATGATTATTTTATCAAGGTTATTTCAACACTGAGGCCAATGGTATATTGTCATTTAACCCAATTTTGTGGGTGGACAATCTATAAATCCATTGTTGTTCTTTTTCATAGAGACGGTTCTGTAGATTTTGTCCCACTTGGACCTGCTCAATTACTGTCCATCTCATGTCATTGGGTGTGTGGTGAGCAGTCAGGAAACGGTCCGTTAGTTTGGTTGCATTCCTTTTGCAGCGTATAGTGCTGCGGAGCTCACAGATACGTTGTTTCACCTTTCGTGTCGTCATAACAACATAGAGTTCGTCACATGTACATCTGATAAGATATATTACATTATTGCTGTTGCAGTTTGTATGCGAGCGTTGCTGCCAGATTTTTCCTTCTTCAAGGTTGAGTGTTTTTGTGTTTTCAGTCAGGTGGCAGACGCTGCAGTCACCGCATCGGAAATGTCCTGTGACACTTGGAAGGCCCCATGCTTGTGTTATACTTTGAACAACATTGGATGTTGGCTCTTTTGGTCTTGTGTTTACCAGAGTATCTTTTAAGCTTTTAGCCCTCTTGTAAGAAAACAAAGGTTTCTCCCATTGGAGGCTGCCAGTATTCAGTATTGCCCAATGTTTATTGATACTCCTGCTTGTTTGGTTGGAAATGGCATTGTACGTTGTGACACAAGTGAGCGGAATAGTGTTGCTGGTTGGGGTTTCTTTCTCGAGTAGGGCTTCCCTGGGTTGATTCCTAGCCCTTTTCTGGCATTTGTTAACAATCATTAGAGGGTAACCACGTTTTTCAAGCTTAGTGGTGAGGTCTTTAGCTTGACTCTTGAAGTCAGAGAGTTGGGTACAATTTCTGCGCAGCCTTAAGTACTGGCCATAAGGGAGATTCTCTCTCAATGGACGAGGGTGGAAACTCTCAAACCTAAGGAGATTGTTCTTGGCAGTGGGTTTGAAGTGGGTTTTGGTTACAAGTCGTTCATTGTCTTTGTTGATCTCTATGTCCAGGAAGATCATTTTCTCTTTATCAATACAATGAGTAAATCTTAGATTTGGGTCACATGAGTTGATCCAGACAGTAAATTCTTCCAGTAGACCCAATGGTCCTTGCCAAATGGCAAAGACATCGTCTATGTACCTCTTCCAAAATTTGATGTGCTTAACATAGGGGTTCTGGTTGCTCAAAATGTATTGTTGCTCGAAATCGAACACATATAGCCCCGCCACGCTGGGGGCAAAAACGCTGCCCATGGAAGTACCTCCTGTCTGTAAGTACAGTGATCGTTCATATTCAAAATAGTTTCTTTTCAGGGCAAGGGTAGCACATTCTAGTATGAACTTCTTTGAAGTCTTGTAAGTCCAAGTGCAATTGTCGCGGGTCTTCTTTAGCACCTCTATTGTTGCATCCTGGGGTATGCTCGTATAAAGGCTTTCTATATCGAGACTTAGAAGGATGGTTTCATCATCCACTTCTATATCTCCTAGAAGTACCAGTAGGCTTTTTGTATCCTGTAGATATGTAGTAGTAGACTGGACTAATGTTTTCAGAAAGTAGTCACAAAATTTTGATAGTGGTTCTAGAAGAGAACCAATCCCTGACGCAATCGGCCTGCCAGGAGGGGGAATTTTCCCGTTGTGCATTTTGGATAGTATGTAAAAGTATGGAATTTTACCCTCTATTTTGCAAAGGTAGTCCGCCTCTTGTTTGGATATTTTTCATGCAACTTCCGCAGCCTCTATAAGTTGTAGAATCTCAGCCCGGAGCTCGTCAGTATGGTCAGAATATAGAGGTTGATAATTTCTTCTGTCGTCCAGTAGTTTTTTACATTCTGCATCGTATGTAGATTTGTCCATAACTACCAGGCCTCCACCCTTGTCTGTTGGTTTTATTATGATGGTGTCATTATTCTTCAGTTCCAGTATTGCATTGTTCTCTGCTCTACTAGTGTTCTGGAATTGGGTGGTGACTGTCATGGCTTCAATGTCATTGTACACTGCTTGTTCGAAAGTGCTAATTTCCACTGGGATGGTATGTGGAGGTGGGATAAAAGTAGATTTTAACCTTAGCCAAGTTTCATTGGTGACTTCCTCTGTAGTGGTTGTTTCTTGCTTTTCAAAAAAGGCTTTTAATTTTAGTTTCCGAAAGAAGGCTGATAATTCGCAGTGGAGTTTAAATTTGTCAAGGCGAGCTGTGGGGACAAGCCTAATCCCTTGTTGAGTACTTTTTTTTCAATCTCTGAGAGTGGTCTAGATGACAGATTGGTGACTAGGCCCTCGCATTGCTTGGGCCTGCTTTGCTCCTGGTGTAACTGCCCACTGGGTCGTCTTCCTCCCATTGGACGTTGTTCATTGGCTTTTTCCTTCCTCTTCCTCGCCTGCCCCTGGCTAAAAAAGGAGGGCGGAATTAATTCTGTTGGTAAGGGTGGGGTTGGAAAGGTGGTTGCCACCCGTAGAAAGGGTATTGTTGATGTGGGTTGAATGGATCCTGGAAGGGTGGTTGACTGTTGGGTATCCATTGTTGGTGACCCCTGTATCCCCCTCTCTGTCTCTGTCTGGTATTACTAGCACTGGAGCCTCCGCTGCTATTCGAGGTATTGCTGGAGGCATCTGAATCTGGATCAGATTGAGCAGGTACTTTGTAATCAGCTTCCGAATAAGGGTATGCTTTCACAAAAGAAAACCGTTTGAGATCTTTTTGGAATTTCTGGACTTTTTGCTGTGTTAAGTTATCCCTGTATTTGTTGATTTCCTTGTTCAGGTCATCCAGTTTCTTCTTATAGCCAGTAATCGTAGCCTTGATTTGGGATTCAGTGACTTGTATCTCTACCATGATCTTTTCTGATAGGCGTAGTGCAGTTTTCAGCATAAGTAGGATCCAATCATGTGTGCAATGCCATGCAATGAGGGCCCAGTCTTTCCTAAATTCAGGGTCATCCAGGAAGATACGTGGAGCATTCGTGACTAGTAGTCCCTTAGGTGCCATGTTGTTAGTAAGGTATTCCTTTAGTATCGTGCCATGCAAGATTGTCCTTATTCTGTTGCGTTTCATCTCTGAAAGTTTTTCCCAGTCTGTGGTCTGGGAGACTGTGTTCGAAATGTTTGCATCTGCAAACATTGTGAGAATGCTCATGATTGTTTCAACTTCCTCTGTCGAGTAGGATAGGCCTTGGTTTTCAGACATGGTTGATGTGGTTGTATTAAAATCTGGTAGTGTTGCAATATGTTGACTCTCGCAGCTGTGCGCTGCCGGGACATGTAACAACCAAAGAGGGAGGGTAAGGGAATTTTTTCACCAGAAGTGAATGGGGATTACTCCTGTTCCCCTAGGTAGGTATGTAGCAAACAAAGAAGAAGTATTGCCATAAAGATTAAGGAAATGTTAATGGGATGTGTGTTCAAGAAAAAGGAAAAAATTCATCCTTTTATAAAAAACCCTCACTCACCAACCTAGTGGTGACATGCTTCATCATCGGGGTCCACCCTGATGACCGAGTGTCACCAGTGTGTGCTACAACACCTGGATTACAGTGGAGCTGGTTTTGTGTTTGGGTGAAACAAATGGATATTAAAAACTGTCCTGGTATCAACTCAAAAAATATATTTTATTAGTGAGCAACTGGACAATATTAAAAACAGTGTGGAGATACTTTGAGGGTAATTATGACCAAGAGTATCTCTGCAAGTGGTCTGGTCTACATATTTCAACCTTATGATGGGGAATGCCAGGTTTTCATCAGGACCAAAATACCAAGAAAGTGGATGGTCTACACCCCCTAAAAGGCGTACCCAATCCTAAATTCTTGTGTAAAAAAAGCAAAAGAATATTCTGCTTCAGAGTGTGAGCTCCTACCAAAAATCGGCGAGCTCAAGAAAAGAGAGACCTGTGGCAGGAAAGACAGAAAAAGGGACGTAAATATACTGAAATACGTGCCTGTAATGATGTGAAGGATCTCTCGTGTTCACAAGCAGCATGCCAATCCCATTCTGTTCCAAAGATTTACCGACCGTAATTTAAGGGGGTTATCTAGTGGCTTAAAAACAATGCTAGGTGTCACTGATCATTCCGCTCACTTGTGTCACAACGTACAATGCCATTTCCAACCAAACAAGCAGGAGTATCAATAAACATTGGGCCATACTGAATACTGGCAGCCTCCAATGGGAGAAACCTTTGTTTTCTTACAAGAGGGCTAAAAGCTTAAAAGATACTCTGGTAAACACAAGACCAAAAGAGCCAACACCCAATGTTGTTCAAAGTATAACACAAGCATGGGGGCTTCCAAGTGTCACAGGACATTTCCGATGCGGTGACTGCAGCGTCTGCCAACTGACTGAAAACACAAAAACACTCAACCTTGAAGAAGGAAAAATCTGGCAGCAACGCTCGCATACAAACTGCAACAGCAATAATGTAATATATCTTATCAGATGTACATGTGACAAACTCTATGTTGGTATGACGACACGAAAGGTGAAACAACGTATCTGTGAGCACCGCAGCACTGTACGCTGTAAAAGGAATGCAACCAAACTAACAGACCATTTCCTGACTGCTCACCATACACCCAATGACATGAGATGGACAGTAATTGAGCAGGTCCAAGTGGGACAAAATCTACAGAACCGTCTCTAAAGAACAACGATGGATTTATAGATTGTCCACCCACAAAATTGGGTTAAATGACAATATATCATGGGCCTCAGTGTTGAAATAACCTTGATAAAAGAATCATCTTTCTTACGATGCTGTTCAGTAACCCTTGCCATTAAATGTATCAGTAACCCTTCCCATTTAATTTAGCAGTTGTCCATAATCAATTCTGTTTGGTCGACTGACTTGACAGTACACCTTGGGCCTCAGTGTGGTAAAAAAATTCCCTTTATAAATACGGCCCCAGTGTTATTCTTCTTGTAATTTCCTTTCTTAAGTGTACATTTAATACAGCCCCAAGCCTCTGTTATTCATCAATGTGATTAACTTCTATTCCTGCTTTTCCCCTTTTGGCAAGACATGTATCGTTCAACATAGCCGAAATTCCTTTGAGGAAAATGCCCCTTGCTCATCTATTTCTATCGGAATTATGAGAGCTTTGTACATCCACTGTTGTAAGCCCCGCAGTCTGTGATGACTGTGACTGCCTTTGAGCAACATGAGGTTAATGCCCCATGCTGATCTTTTCTGAAATAATGTGAGCTTTCAACATTCACGTTTATAAGTCACACGCCCTGTAATGACCGCCTTACTGCGGTAAATATAAATATATACCTCCTCTGTAATCTTTCCTCTCATGTATTGTTTCCTACTTCTTTTATTAACAATGCCGAATGACAAATCGAATTGGGCATTTTCAAAACCCTCCACCACACCGTAGCTCTTGCAGCAATTGTCACCATGACAACCCGTCACGTGTTCTCAAACCTGCCACGCCCACCCCGGAAACGGACGCCGGTCTTAACAGACGCGGCTAACAGAGATCACTGTAGCGGGGCAGCGGGCATGGCTATAGGTATTTTGCCGTCCTTTCAACAACTGAACTGTAAGTAAGCTAAATCCATTATGTTACCGCGCCAAGGATGTACGACCCTCGATGGCGCCGCTGATTCGCGCGGCCATTACAAACGCTTGACCGCTTTTTCCATTCCTTTTTCGCAGAATATGTTCTAGTTGAGGACAATTCCTCCTCTGCCCCCCGATGCCTTAAAGACATCTAATATGAGTAAGACAGCCCATAAGTCAAAAACCCTACATGTTACTTGTTTGTTGGTCTTTCTGTACGTTGGTTGATGTATGTCTTTTTATGCCTGGTAAAATTGCACAATTTACAATCCATCCTCACGCATAGTTTTTGAAAGGATGGACTACCACGCCACTTAAGTTTGGAAGCGCGTGTGACTTTAACTATTATACGTCACCTTACACGCACATATTGATAAGTGTGTGAGTTGTTGGCCCATACCCACATCTGGGATCCTTGATCGCTATGATCAGTGACACCCAGCATTGTTTTTCAGCCACTAGATAACCCCCTTAAATTACGGTCGGTAAATCTTTGGAACAGAATGGGATTGGCATGCTGCTTGTGAACACGAGAGATCCTTCACATCGTTACAGGCACGGCACGTATTTCAGTATATTTACGTTCCTTTTTCTGTCTTTCCTTCCACAGGTCTCTCTTTTCTTGAGCTCGCCGATTTTTGGTAGGAGCTCACACTCTGAAGCAGAATATTCTTTTGCTTTTTTTACACAAGAATTTAGGATTGGGTACGCCTTTTAGGCGGTGTAGACCGTCCACTTTCTTGGTATTTTGGTCCTGATGAAAACCTGGCATTCCCCATCATAAGGTTGAAACATGTAGACCAGACCACTTGCAGAGATACTCTTGGTCATAATTACCCTCAAAGTATCTCCACACTGTTTTTAATATTGTCCAGTTGCTCACTAATAAAATATATTTCTTGAGTTGATACCAGGACAATTTTTAATATCCATTTTTTGCACCCAAACACAAAACCAGCTCCACTGTGATCCAGGTGTTGTAGCACACCCTGGTGACACTCGGTCATCAGGGTGGACCCCGATGATGAAGCATGTCACCACTAGGTTGGTGAGTGAGGGGTTTTTATAAAAGGATGAATTTTTTCCTTTTTCTTGAACACACATCCCATTAAGATTTCCTTAATCTTTATGGCGATACTCTTTCTTTGTTTACTACTGAACAACACCTGCTCCGCACTCAAGCATGCCGTCAAGCTCTGGGACCTGCTCAACACAACATCCCTGGATGATGCCTTCCTGACAGAGACCTGGTTTAACGACTCCTCCGCATCCGACATTGCCATAGCCATCCCAGACAGCTACAAGATCACCCGCAAAGACTGCACCATAGGAGTCGGAGGAGGAATCGCCATCGTCCACAAGAACAGCATCAGATTCTCGACTAGCACCGACGACGTGCTCAGCAACGCCGAACACATGCATTTTCAGATCCACTCAGACCCTAATTCCACCCTCAGAGGCACCCTCGTCTAACGACCCCACCCCCTTTTCAGCGACTCCATAGCCGACTTGATCAGCACGTACGCCCTGACCTCCACCGACTACATCCCCCTTCGGAGACCTGAACTTTCACCTTGAGAACAACAACGACAACAACTCCACAACCCTGATCGATAACCTCGCCAACCTTGGGCTGAAGCAACTCGTCACAACGCCCACCCACTTCCCCGGCCACATGCTCGACCCAGTCTTCTCCTTAAGCCCGTCCTTCTCCATCAGCCACACCACCGAACTCCTCTGGACCGACCACCGCTGCATCCACTTCGCCTTCCAGAAACCCACCACACACCACCGCACCCAACAGATCCCCCACCGCTGCTGGAGCAATATCACTGAAGACCAACTACACGCAAACCTTGCTTCAGCCCACCCAGCAAGTCCTCCATAACCGACGACGCTGCCCACAGCCTCAGATCCTGGATAGAGGACTGCGCCAACACCCTCGTCCCGTGAGAAACCCCCCCACTGAGACACCAGCAAGAGAGACAGCTGGTTCACCCCAGAACTCCTAGCCTCCAAGCTCCAACCTTTACTTAGAAGGTTGCAGGCAGTACAGAACGTGGCAACCAGACTGGTCCTGGATGTCCCTAAGTATCAGTCCATCAGTGCAGGTATTAGGGATTTACACTGGCTTCTAGTCGGACACGGATTAAGTTCAAGGCTCTCTGCATAGCCTTTAAGGCCTTACATAGAGATGGACCTCGTTTCCTGAAAGATTTATTTGGCTGGTACTCTCCCAACAGAGTGCTGCGCTCAGTCAATGCATTCCTGATGCTCATCCCCAGAATTAAAAAATCTAATTGGGGAGGAAGGAGTTTCAGTTATAATACGATCAAGGAGTGGAACGCTCTCCCACTCCCTCTTAGGAAATCCCCCTCCCTGCTTGAGTTCAGGAAGTCCCTTAAAACCTGGCTTTTCAGATACTAGTTCTTCTTTTCAGTTTTTCTTGGAGACCGCGAGCGCCTAGACACCTTCCGGTAGTAGTGCGCACAATTATTTGTTATAACATAACATAACATAACATAACAAGCAAGCCTGCCGGAAACTAGAAAAGAAACGGCACAGTAAACAAACTCCGGACAGCCACGCAGCACACAAGGACGCCATCCGCAACCACCACCACCTCATCAGGGCGGCCAAGAGGACCTCCTTCAAAGACTGCCTCGACAATGCACACAATAGCAAGGAGCTCTTCAACATCGTGAAGGAACTCTCCAACCACAGCTCCAACACCAATAACATCCCGAAGTCGCAAGCCCTGTGCGACTCCCTTGCCACCTTCTTCCACCGCAAGATAGCAGACATCCACGACAGCTTCAACATCCAGACAGCCCCAACAAACAGCAACACAAAGGACCCTCCGTACACCATCAACCACGACCCCCTGCTAGCCTGGGCCAGCATGAGCATCGATGACACCATCAATACCATGCGCTCAATCCGGACAACGCTGCCATTACAACGCAAGTCGTTACAACGACTTGCGTTGTAGGGCGTGGATTGTGGAATATTATAATTTTATATTCCAACACCAGTCCACCTAACATTAGGGAAGGTGTTGGAGTATAAAATTACAATATTCCTTATACAACAGCAACATCCAGCGCAAGTCCTAGTAACGACTTGCGTTGTAATGGCATCGTTGTAAAGGCAACGCAGTGTAAACACTGTGTTGTAAACGATGTTCCCCGCTCAATCCACTCCGGCTCTCGGTCAGACCCATTCCTGCACCACGTCTTCAACAGAGCAAGCAGCACCATCGCACCCCACCTGTGCAACGTCATCAATCTCTCCCTAAAGAACGCGACCTTCCCAGAGATCTGGAAACACGCAGAGATCAACGCCCTACTCAAAAAACCTAAGGCAGACCCAAGAGACCTCGAGAACTTCTGGCCCATCTCTCTGCTCCCCTTCCCGGCCATGGTCATCGAGAAAACCGTCAACAGACAGCTAACCCGATACCTCGAAGAAAACAGAATCCTGGACCCTTCCCAGTCAAGGTTCCGCAGCAACCACAGCACCGAGATTTCCCTCATTGCCGCCAGCGATGACATTAGGACCCTGCTGGACAATGGCAAGACTGCAGCACTCATCTTCCTAGACCTCTCTGCCGCCTTCGACACTGTCTGCCACCGCACACTACGCGTATGCCTCCACGCCGCAGGGATCCGAGACAAGGCTCTGGATTGGACCACCTCCTTCCTCTCTGGCAGAACCCAGAGCATCCGCCTCCCCCATTCTGTTCCTAAGCCTCCGTGATCGGCTGCGGCATACCCCAGGGTTCCTCCCTCAGCCCAACGCTGTTCAACATTTACATGGCCCCGCTCGCACACGTAGCCCGACAGCATGACCTCAACATTATCTCCTACGCCGACGACACTCAGCTGATCCCTCCCTCACAAGGACCCCATCACAGCCAAAGCCAAACTCCATGAAGGAATGAAGGCCGTCGCCGACTGGATGAAGATCAGCCATCTGAAGCTGAACTCGGACAAGACAGGGGTCCTCATCCTCAGCTCCAACCCTTCAGCCTGGGATGACTCCTGGTGGCCGACAGAACTGCGGTCAGCCCCGACACCCACCGACCACGCATGCAACCTGGAAATCATCCTCGACTCAATGCTCTCAATGACCAAGCAAGTCAACGCCGTCTCTTTCTCCTGCTTCAACACCCTCCGCATGATCCGCAAAATCTACAGATGGATCCCGACAGATACAAGAAAGAAGTCACCCAGGCCCTCGTCAGCAGCAAACTCGACTACGGAAACGCCCTCTACGCGGGAGCCCTGACCAAGCTCATCAAATGACTACAACGCATCCAAAATGCCTCGGCACTACTGATCCTCGAAGTACCATGCCACGGCCACATCACCCCCCACCTGAGAAACCTGCACTGGCTCCCCGTCAAAAAGAGGATATCCTTCAAGCTCCTCACCCACGCACACAAGGCACTCCACAAGACTGGCCCAGCCTACCTCAACATACTGCTCTCCTTCTACATCCCCAACCACCAGCTCCGCTCCGCCGACCTCTCATTCGCCACAGTCCCACGCATCCGAAGAACAACCACCGGTGGGAGATCCTTCTCCCACCTCGCCGCCAAGACATGGAACACCATCCCACTGATTCTACGACAGACCCAAGACCTGCTGACCTTCAGGAGGATACTCAAGACCTGACTGTTCGATCAGTAGCGCCCCCCAGCACCTCGAGACCCTCGCGGGTATGTAGTGCGCTTTACAAATGATTGATTGATTGATTGACTGATTCTTCAGCCAGGCTAGCTTGAATCCAGTTGCACAGTGAACAAGCAACCCACGTTTGGGCATACCCATCCCACTTAGGGCGAAAAGTTTTACAGCAAACAAATGATGGACGGAATGCTGACAATGCAGTCATTCTTCCCCATCAAATGTTCTGGATTGGCTAGCTAGCCAACTAGTGTCCCACTCAACAAAGCTGGTTATAAAAAAGAAATCGATGTTCGTGGTGGGTGATTTCTGGTTATGGACACTGCCCAGTAAACTGGAAGGCTAGGACCAATAATGGATCAAACTCATCCTATGCTATTAGTAAGACTGAAGACATCACATATTTTTACCTTAATGGGCCTATCCTGCAAGATTCTTCAGCTGCAGAGGAGCCCCTGGGAACAAGGGACAAGCCCTTTGGTCACTATTTACTGCCTAGTTTATTATCAGCCTTATCTGATCCTTTAACCAGTGATATTCCTGGAAGGGCTAGGAAGATGGATGAAATAGTATATGGTTCAGTCAGAGCTCCTTTCAAGGAGAAAGCCTTCATGCGGATGCTATAAAGACCATTCCAACCTAGGCTATTTCTGTTAGTTTCTCATATTAGAAATCGAAGCTCTTAATGCAGGGACAGTGCTGTCCTCAAGAACAGATGAGGAAATGTATCACTACAGATAAGATTGAGAACAGCATTTCAAATAGCAATAAGAATTAGCCTTGACTCAATTAGACTCAAGGTCGGTAATATAGAAACCATTAAAGTTTATTAAAATAATAAAGTGCAATATATAAAAATATGTAGCAAAGTCAAATAAGATGCATAATATTTCAGTCATAAGCATAAAGATCAGAAACCATTTAAAATAGATGCAGCATGGGCAAAATCGACAAAATAGTCTAAGTCCAGAATATAAAGCATATCAATATAAAATAGTGCTGCATCCCTCGAGACCAAGACCATCTCTTGGACCATTCACAAAAACATATCCTTTTCTAGACAAGTTCACCATAGAAAGCAATGACCCCACACAGTCAACACAGGGTGAACAAATGTACTAACAGATCATCAAATCATTATGCAACGTTTTAAAACATCATGTAGTGGCCCCATCCTAGGTCTATAGCCCTAAAGGAATCTTAATGAACTTCCTCTGACCTAATGTACTTGAATGTGTTTGCATAAATCTGGTTACATAAACAGTAAAAGTCAATTAATGAATAGGCCTACAGTGAAAGCACGATGAGACCTTGGAGAGCAACAATTTAATGAAAGAACTTCCTGCGCGTTTTTTTGTGAACAGATGTGTCAACACAAAGCGTCAGTCCAATTTTACTGCATACATTGTCAATGAGGAGTAAACACATAGATAATTCTAAATACAAGCTGTAGTGGAGACCTAAATAATGCCTAGTTTTACCGATGCACATAAAACAGCTCTGTACATCACAGCATTGTTGTTTCAACTCAAAATAGTCATACTACTAGGCAGACATTATTCACATTACAAAATAATAGTAACAATTCATGGAATTCCTACATTAAAGGAACAGGGTTAGAATGCTTCAGGATTACCCTTCTTCAAATCTGAAAGGGTTGGAGTAGTTCCTTATTTCATAATACCCTTTTGCTGTCTCATGGGTAGCATGGAAGAGGCGATCTTGTGGCTCCTTTGTAGACTCAATCTGCCAAGTCTACATCACAAAATCTCATTACTCAGGTCTCCTCATGTAACCTTTCAGGTATTCAACTCACTCCTTCTGTAGGCATAGTCCAGCTAAAGGCAGTTCTTCCTTCTCTCTCTCCCCAGAATACCTCTTCAACCTTTCCCAGATTGAGGCCCAAACTGGAAAGAAAATGAGAATGCCAATCACTCAGAGGATCCTATCCTGATTCTGCTTTCCTCTGCTAGAGAGGTGTAGAGAGGTGTTGGAACCATAAAGGGCCTATGTGGTTTTCCAATCCTAGAGGAATAGTCTATACTTGTTGATGTACAGGTTGTTCAGCCCAAATGTCTACAGTCAAGTCATGCCAGTTCTCATTGGTTGAGGAGTTGTGTGTCTTAGTCTCAGGCTGAGGCCTGCATCTGTCCCAATGCTGAAGGGGGAATGGGCCGGCATCCTCTCCTCCAAGCATAGAAGATAAGAAGAGAAACATTTAGACTATGGTGTCCAAATCTGGCCTCACCAGCTCAAAGACATTAGAGACCAACACTTTGTGCAGCACACAACCACTTTTACTTGTTACCTTTTGACTTTTCTGTTAACATTTGCACTGGACTTGTGTATTTTTAAATCTCTTTCACAAGCAATAGCATACCAATATGTAATGCATATCTGTGTAATGCTGATGTTTCAGAAATTTAAAGAAGCACACCTGTATGATTACATTGTATTTCTACATTTGGTGCAAGCTGCCTTCAGAAAAATAGCCACTTGAACAAAATAAGATATCTATAAAAACAATCAAAAAGTCACCATACAGGTGTGTTTAAAGACATTTTGAAAATTGTCAATTTTTAAACATGTGCATTATATGTCATTGGGATAAGTGCAATATAACATGATGCAGAAATTGCACTGGACAAGATGTAGCATTTACATTATTAATTATCTGTAAAATCAATGTAAGCCCCAAATTTGAATAATTCAACATATCCATCCATGTAACATATCATCTTGTCTAGTGCAAGTCCTGTATTGTAGTAACACTTAAAAGAATGTATTACAAACATCTATTTGTTGGCGCAAAAGCCCTGTTATCATAAGATACAGCTGCACGTAAACATGAATAACCATCACATACTATTTTAACCAGTGTATGCACACAGTAAATATGAAAAAAAAGTGTTTTCTGCCATTATATGAAGTAAAAACATTCACTTCAATTTTTTGTGAGTAACATAGTTTTGGAGTCAAATAATTGCAAAGGAAAATTAATGTCAGGACAAACTTGGTGAAAGCAAAATAGTGTTTTTTTTGCAAATAATATAGACCTTTGCCATTTTAGGCATTATAAGTAAGGCAAAAAATCTTAAAAAAGGATCGCTTCCTCACTGGTAACCAGTGGAGCTCTCTCAGCAAAGGGCCTGAAGGGGAACCTGAAGGGTGATTCAAAATCATCCTTGCTGGGGTGTTTTGAATCACCTGCAATTTAGCAAGCAGCGTCTCACCTACTTCAGCCAACAGCGCATTCCCATAGTCAAGGCGACTAATCGCCATGGCCTTGACCAAGGTTCTGTGATGTTTAATGGGCAGATAAGGCAGTATCTTGCATAGAAGACGTAGGCTGTAATAGTGGCCGCAATGTGATCCTTCATAGGTATTGTCTGATCCAATTTTAATCCAAGATTCTTCACGGATTAAGTTGGGATGGAAGCACCTCCCAGCTGACATGACCACCTGTCATCCATCCAGATGGTTGAGGCTTTCCCCATAAGCATAACCTCGGTTTTGCTAGGATTCAGCTGGAGGCAGTTATCCGTCATCCAATTTGAGATGGCGAGCATACCTGCCGAAAATCGGATTTTCTCATCTTCTAGATTAGAACCTATAGGGAACATCAGCTGAGTATTGTCAGCATAGGAATTTATCTCGGACCCTAACGGTTCTACAATTTTTGCCAGAGGGGCCATATAAACATTAAATAATGTTGAACTTAAACAAGAGCCCTGAGGCACGTCCTTGTCCAAACGAGATTTCTGGGAGAAATAAGGTCCTAACATTATCGTTTGCCATCTATCCACAACAAAAAATTTCCAGCCATTTTAGGGCTGTGCCTCGAATGCCACAAGAATGTAGTCTCTCCACAAGCTGTAAATGTGAGATGGTATCAAATGCCGCCGAGAGATCTAGGAGGATCAGTACTACTGATCACCCAGCATCCATTACCTGCCTCAAAGAGTATGTTACTGCCACAATAGCGGTTGCAGTGCTAAAACCTGGACGGAATCCAGATTGTGAGGGGTCTAAGATTTTATTGGATTCGAGATATGAACTGCCTATTTATTATGGTTTCCAATTGTTTGGCCAGCAGGGGTAACAAGGATATTGGTCAATAGTTACTAAGTACCTGCGGGTCAGCTGTTGGTTTTTTCAAGATAGGTTATACATGTGCTTCTTTCCAAGGGGTGGGGATAATGCCTGATTGGATTGAGCAGTTGAAAAGAATTTCTTGGGCACAGCTCGGAGATAGAAGGGCCAACATTTTGGGAGGGCAGAGATCGCATGGCGAACCAGATTTAGCAAAAGATAATGAGTTAGAGATTTCATCTAACGTGATTGTTTCGAACTGATCAAGAGTACTTGCTGACGGTGTCTCCAGTTCTCCTGGTCCTATAAAAAATTCCGGCTTCTGAGACTTAGTAGTTGGAAAATTAGTGTAAATCTGCATAATTTTTTCCAGAAAATAGTTTGCTAAAGAGTCACATAGTTCTTGAGATTCAGCCAGTGATTGTTTACAAGCTTGAGGTGAAACAAAGTCTTTGACTATATTGAATAGGGCTGTAGATGAGTTACTAGACTGATCAATTTGATTCATGATATAAGTTTGCCTGGCCATTTTTATATTCTAATGATAACTGGATAGAGATAGTTTGTACGCTTGTCTGTCCAGCGAATCTTTACTACATCTCTATCGTCTCTCCAGTGTCTTACACTTGGAGTTTTTAGCTCAGCTGCATACCAGGGGGCTGATTGCCACCGCTGGGCTGAGCCATGTTCTATATGAGGGATTGCGGAGTCAAATGCTGTCACTAAGTCGGAGTTGAAGCCTTCCAACATTCCAGAAACGCCAGAGTAGTCAGGACCACATTCCAGTGAGTGGGAATGGAATAACTCCTGGAAGGATTCCATGGATAGTTTATGCCAAGGCCTGCGTAGCTCCTTCTTCTTCCATCTCATATTTTCTATTAGGGTGGGGTGGACAGGGATTGACCGTAAAACATTACCATAAAATGGTCAGTCCAAGTTAAGGGATAGGGGGAATGGCAAGTGAGGTGATCAATATTATTGAAAATTAAGTCAGCCCGCCGGTGAGTAGAGACAATAAGCCTTTGGAGAGTCCAATTATATTAAGACTGGTTATAAGCTTGTTCATTTCTGGATTGGCAAAATCTTTGCCATGAAAGTTCAAGTCCCCCAGTAGAATACATTTTCTGGACGCTAAGACCTGCATGGCTATTTGTTCGATCAGATAATTAGGAAAGTTAGCTCTCTGTCCTGGAGGCTGATAAATTAGCGCTCCGTTCTGGCTGTCCATGGGAGACATGGTTATTTTAAAAACAACCAGTTCCAAGCTGTCATTGCATAGGGTAGAAGTTCATTGCACCTTAAGATGGATTTTTAAAGGCTATAGCAATGTCATTCCCCGTTTTACCATCCCTATCTAGATGGATACATTTATAGCCAACCGGGATGGCCAAATTAATCTTTGGGTGGGTTGTGAGTATTAACCAAGTTTCTGTGAAAAAACAGAGCTCTGGGGAGTGTGAAGTGATCATATCCCATATTTCAACGGGATGTTTTGCTAAAGATCTTACATTGCATAAAATATACTTAGGACTAATTATGTCTTGGTCAAGTTCGTTTTTTGGATAAAGTGTGTTAGTCATGACCAAATTTCTTTGAAAGATGCAAGTTCTGCAAGCTACCGGCCCTTCCAGGACAGTTGGAAACTTTATTGGACAGCAAATATTGGCAGAGTGATTAATTAATCCTCTTATTCTAATATCAAGCAGGGCTTTTCCAGAATAGGTCAGGCGGTTCGTGGTGAGAGCGGTTATCCTGATTTGGGCAGCATTTCCTGCCTCTGGGCTCGTTCTGGCATGGACGGGCGCAAACGGGCTTTCTTCTAGTGCGTGTTCGGTGCAGCAAGCCCTATGCGTGAGTCCTCTGCGCGTCCGCTGCGCATGTGCACTAGCGCGGTCATTTAATCAATCAGGGCAAAACAACTAGCCCGCTACCTATAGGTACCCCCAAGATGGCGGTCCCGTCAACCGACAGTTTTCCGATGCAGTCGAATACCCGCCCGGTCAGCACCTAAATACCTAAATCGGCTGTTGCAGTGAGTGCGTGGGATGGCTGAACACAATTAAAAAAATAGAAGTGCCAATTTTAAAAACCAAGCGCTAATGCTGGTGCAAATGATTTTAATGACTCCCGGCTTCCACCTCAGGAATCGCTAGGTATGGCGTGTGCGCGCTAGTGAGGTCATTTATTCAGTCAGGGCAAAACAACTAGCCCGCTATCTATAGTTACCCCCAAGATGGCTGTCCCGTCAACTGACAGTTTTTTGATGCAGTCGAATCCCCCTCACCTTCGGTCAGCACCTAAATCGGCTGTTGCGGTGAGTGCGTGGGATGCCTGAACACAGTTAAAACAATAGAAGCGCCAATTTTAAAAACCAAGAGCTAATGCTGGTGTGAGAGATTTAAATAACTACCGGTTTCCGCCTCAGGAATCGCTAGGTAAGGCACGTGAACGCTAGCGCAGTCATTTAATCAGTCAGGGCAAAACAACTAGCCCGCTACCTATATTTACCCCCAAGATGGCAGTCCCGTCAACCGACAGTCTTCCGTTGCAGCCGAATCCCTCCCACCCCCGGTCAGCACCTAAATCGGCTGTTGCGGTGAGTGCGTGGGATGGCTGAACACAATTAAAACAATAGAAGTGCCAATTTTAAAAACCAAGCGCTAATGCTGGTGCGAGTGATTTAAAAGACTCCCGGCTTCCGCCTCAGCAATCGCTAGGTAAGGCGCGTGTGTGCTAGCGCGGTCATTTATTCAGTTTGTTGGGTGATTGTGGGTGTTTGTGTTTTGTGAATGTTGTTTCTAATGTATTTATGGATAAGTGTGCTGTTGAGGTGCAGGGTATGGTTGTGGTACTTGTGGGGGTGTATTGGTGGATGTGTTGTTTGTGGGTGTGCTGGTGGTGGTGCCTGTCGATGTGGTAGAGGGGTGGGGTCTGTCGTGTGTTCATGATGGTGCATGTGGATGTAATAGTGGGTGTGGGTTTGGTGGGTGCGCTGGTGGTGGTACATGTGGGTGTGGTGATAGTTGTGCGTGTTTGTTGGTGGGGTGGTGGGTGTTAGTGTGGTGGTGGGTGTAGTCAGTGTGGGTGTGAAGATGGTGGTGGTAGTCATGGGTATGGGTGTGGTGTCTGTATGTTGTTTGTGTTGGTGTTTAAATGTGTGTGTGCTTCTTGTATCTGTTGGAGTGGGTATGTGCAGAGGTGTGAGTGTGCTTGGGAGAGGGATGGGAATAGGACATTGGGATGGGGAAGGGGCAGGAGATGAGTCACAAGTTTGGGATGGTTAGGAGGATGCAGTCAGTGAGGAGGTTAGACCAATCAATCAATCAATCAATCAAGCACATTTGTAAAGTGTGCTACTCACCCGCAAGGGTCTCAAGGCGCTGGGAGGAGGGTGGGGGGGTGCTGCTACTGCTCGAAGAGCCAGGTCTTGAGTTGCTTCCTGGAGGAGAGATGGTCCTGGGTCAGCCGTAGGTGGGTGGGGAGGGAGTTCCATGTCTTGCCCGCCAGGTAGGAGAAGGATCTTCCTCCGGTGGTGGTTCTGCGAATCCGTGGGACAGTGGCGAGGGCGAGGCTGGCGGAGCGGAGCTGGCGGGTGGGTGTGTAGAATGTGAGGCGGTTGTTGAGGTATTTGGGGCCCATGTCGTGGAGGGCCTTGTGTGCGTGGGTGAGGAGCCTTAACGTGAGCCTCTTGCTGACGGGGAGCCAGTGCAGGTCTCTCAGGTGGGCAGAGATGTGGCTGTGGCGGGGGATGTCCAGGATGAGTCGTGCAGAGGCGTTCTGTATGCGCTGGAGTCTTTTCTGTAGTTTGGCTGTGGTCCCAGCGTAGAGGGCGTTCCCGTAGTGCAGTCGGCTGGTGACGAGGGCTTGGGTGACCATCTTTCTGTTTACGGTGGGGATCCACCGGAAGATCTTTCGGAGCATGCGTAGGGTGTTGAAACAGGATGACGAGACGGCGTTGACTTGCTTGGTCATCGTGAGGGAGTCCAGGATGAAGCCCAGGTTGCGTGCGTGGTCCATGGGTTTGGGGGCGGTGCCCAGTGCAGGGGGCCACCTGGAGTCATCCCAGGCAGAGGGGGACGGTCCGAGGATGAGGACTTCCGTCTTGCCCGAGTTCAGTTACAGACGGCTGAGCTTCATCCATTCCGCGACATCTTTCATTCCTTCCTGGAGGCTGGCTCTGGCGTGGCGGGGTCGTTGGTGAGGGAGAGGATCAGCTGGGTGTCGTCAGCGTAGGAGATGATGTTTAGGTTGTGTTGGCGTGCGATGGCTGCAAGGGGGCTCATGTAGATGTTGAAGAGGGTGGGGCTGAGCGAGGAGCCTTGAGGAACGCCGCAGATGATCTTGATGGCCGCAGAGCGGAAGGGGGGAGGCGGACTCTCTGAGTTCTGTCTGAGAGGAAGGAGGTGATCCATTCCAGAGCTTTTCCTTGGACCCCGGTGTGGTGGAGGCGGGTTGTTAGGGTGCAGTGGCAGACTGTGTCGAATGCGGCTGATAGGTCGAGGAGAATGAGGGCAGCAGTTTCCCCGCTGTCGAGCAGGGACCTGATGTCATCGGTGGCTGCGATGAGGGCGGTCTCGGTGCTGTGGTTTGCTCGGAAACCGGACTGCGATGGGTCGATGGAGCCGTTTGTCTCGAGGAAGGTGGTTACCTGTTTGTTGACGGTCTTCTCAATGACTTTGGCGGGGAAAGGGGGAGCGAGATGGGGCGGAAGTTCTTGAGGTTTGTGCGGTCTGCAGTGGGTTTCTTCAGGAGGGCGCTGATCTCTTCATGTTTCCAGCTCTCCGGAAAGGTGGCAGATGCGAAGGAGATGTTGATGATGTTCTGGAGTTGGGGTGCGATGATAGAGTCGGCTTTGTTGAAGATCTGGTGTGGACAGGGGTCGGTTGGGGAGCCGGAGTGGATGGTGTTCATCGTGCGGGTGGTGTCTTCGGTGCTGACCGGGGTCCAGGTGCAGAGGGTGGTGGTGGGGGGCGCTAGTTTGGAGGTTGGGTGCGTGGTCTGTGCATCAAAGCTGTTGTGTATGTCGGCGATCTTGCGGTGAAAGAACGAGGCGAGTGAGTCGCAGATGTCTTGCGAGGGTGTGATGTTGTTGTTGCTGGCGCTGGGGTTGGAGAACTCTTTAACAATGCTGAAGTGTTCCTTGCTGTTGTGGGTGTTGTTGTCCAGTCGTTCTCTGAATGCTGTCCTTTTGGTGGTGCGGATCAGCTGGTGGTGTTTGCGGATTGCGTTCTTGAGGTCTATCATGTTTCCTGTTGACTGGTCGTGGTTCCAGGCTTTCTTGAGGGTATGGCAGAATTTCTTGGAGTTTTTGAAGTCGTTGGTGAACCACAAGACTTTCTTGCTGCCGGGTCCGCTGGGAGGAATCTTCAGTGGTGCAAGGGCATCGGCGCAGTTGGTGAGCCACTGTGTGAGGTTGTGGGCTGCTTCGTTGAAGTCCGTAGTGTTGGTGGGAGGGTTCTGGCTCAGGGAGGTGGTGAGCTGATCGGCGGTGATCTTACTCCAGCATCTTCGGGGAGCCTGTTGCGGGTGGTGGTGGGTCGTGGTTTTCCTGAAGTTGAAGTGGACACAGCTGTAATCTGTCCAGTTTAGCCCGGTGGAGTGGCTGAAGGAGATGTGGTTGCTGGTGGAGAAGACTGGGTCAAGCGTGTGGCCGGCGTAATGGGTAGGGGTGTTCACCAGTTGCTTGAGTCCGAGGTTGGCGAGGTTGTCCTGCAGGGTGGTGGTGTTGTTATTGTTGTTTTTCAGGTGGAAGTTGAGGTCCCCTAGGAGCATGTAGTCTGAGGAGGTGAGGGCAAGCGGGCTGATGAAGTCTGCGATGGCTTCGCTGAATTGTGTGCGTGGTCCCGGGGGTCTGTAGATGAGGGTACCTCTGAGGGTGGTCTTAGGGTCGGTGTGTATCTGGAAGTGGAGGTGCTCGGCGGCGGTGGGGGTGTCATCGAAGTTGGTCGTGATGCGGATGGTGTTTTTGTGGACGATGGAGATGCCTCCCCGGTTTGGTTGACGCGGTCCCTCTGGGCGATCTTGTAGCCATCCGGGATGGCTATGGCGATGTCGGGGGCTGAGGAGGCGTTCATCCAGGTTTCTGTGAGGAAGGCGACGTCCGGCGCTGTTGTGTCGAGGAGGTTCCAGAGTTCGACGGCATGCTTGTGGATGGAGCGGGTGTTGAGCAGGATGCACTTGAAGTGGTTGTTGTTGGTGTGTGGCCTGGCGGGTGTGGTGCCGGTCCGGAAGCAGGTGAATTTGCCGGCTTGGCAGGTGAAGGGTCCGTGGGTGCGTTTCGGGGTGGCCCGTTGGCAGGCAGGGGACCGGCCGGTGTTGAGTGCGTGGAGGGTGGCAGCGTCGTAATTCAGTCGTGTGAGAAGGCATCGTTGAGGGCCAGGGGTCCTGGCGCAGGGCACGGTCCAGGCACCGACGGGCACAGACGGGCTTGCCTTAGGCGCGCCTTCGGCGCACCAGCTGCGCAGCTGCTGCGCGGCTTCCATATAAGGGGGAGCGGGAGGGAGGAGCAGCTGGGAGGTGGGACCGGGCGGCCAATGGCAGTGGGGGGGCGGGGCCATGGGGGACGTGAGCCGCGGAAAAGGTGGCCCAGAAGGCAAGAGGGGGCGGGGGAGAGATGGGCACAGCGGCACAAATCAACAATAAAATATCAAGGGGCACAGAATAAAAGAGGGGGAAGTCTGAAGAACAGTCACACAGGGAGAAGTAAGAAAAACAAGCAAATGATCAGTCTGCAGGCAGCAGACATCATGAGAGGCAGCAGCAGAGCACAGGGGGTCTGCGCGGTGGCAGAGGGAGCGACCTGCCTGACTACAGGGTCAATGGTCGCTCCTCTCACCGCTGGGTGGCCTCCATATGAGGGGGAGCGGGAGGGAGGAGCAGCTGGGAAGCAGGAGCGGGGCAGCCAATGGGAGTTGGGGGGCGAGACCAGGGGGAACGCGAGCGGCGGGAAAGGTGGCCCAGAAGGCAAGAGGGGGCAGGGGGGGGGGGGGGGGAAGTGACGGGCACAGCGGCACAAATCAACAATAAAATAGCAAGGGGCACAGAATAAAAGAGGGGGAAGTCTGAAGAACAGTCACACAGGGAGAAGTAAGAAAAACGAGCAAATGACCAGTCTGCAGGCAGCAGACAACACGAGAGGCAGCAGCAGAGCACAGGGGGTCTGCGCGGTGGCAGAGGGAGCGACCTGCCTGGTTACGACCTTCAAAACAGCTCTGTAGGCCAGACATAACAATGAGGATGTCTTCCAGGTATACTACAATTTATTGCAAATGGCAGCTAAGCCCCTGATGGCATCCAGTAGTGGAGCCTGGCCTATAGAGGTGTTCTGTAGTAGGTCAGTAGCCTCCTCACTAAGTGCAGCAGGGTTGTACAGAGGCAAGAGAGTGAGGTGTCTGCAGCGAAGAAGACACCACCCCTTTTAGGGGGCAGGTTGGCCAACTGGGGAGAGAAAGAGGGTGGGTGGAGATAGTTCTCTGGGTGGTGGACTAGGATGCAGTTGATAGAGTTCCCTTCGGCTTTACCACCATTACGGAGTGCTCACTTGTGGAGGTCTTTGAAGATGATGTTATGGAGCTGGTGGCCTCTGTTGCATTCCCCTCAACCTCCGAGATGCCACTGTTGGAGGAGAAAGTGTCCAGTGGAACCCAAAGGTGATTCATGTTGTGAAGAACCTACATGCAAAGGGGACAGAGTCTATGCCACTCAGGGGTGCCCCGTAGGCACCGAAGACGAATGCCCACCGATGTTGCGTGTTGATGGAGAGCTGAAGGTGACATTGGAACTGCAGCTGTGTGGACCAGGCGATGCTGTGGAAGACCAGGAGCTGTACATAAGCTGCCCCATGTCAGATGTCGAGAGTTGAGGGGTTGGTGTCTGGCGGGAGCCCCAACAAGCCTTGGGAACTGCAACCATCAAATGAGTAGAAGAAGGTACAATGTCAGGACCAGCAAGGTCCAGGAGACACTCCACCAGAAGTGGAGTCAGGGCTGGCTCTGAACACTCTGGGGAGCCCAACATATTTCAAATGTGACACGCTACAGGACCCACAGGCTGGAGGCACTGGAGTCACAAGAGGTCCTTGAGCAACTACCAAATAAACAGGCCCATGGTGCCAGAAATGTGATGTGGTCTAAGATTCTGGTCACTGGAGATGCTTGAGGCTGGGGCTACTTGTAGCCTGAAGATCTTGATGAAAGGAAGCCAAGAAGCCTTTGCAACTGCAAATTGAGCCGGTGCACAGGGGTTCAGTTCCTGCAGCTCCGATGAGGGATATTGGCCTCAAACTTGGTGAGAGGACAGAGCAGGTTGCAAGGGATATGAAGAACTACAACCTTTGTTGCTGAGCCTTTCGGAGTCCATGGGAATCCTCAAAAAGCATACCAATCAGCTTAGTTGTGTTGCCTGCAGGTGCAGGTGCAGGGAAGTGACTCCTTCACTTCATGGGAGATTCCAGGTGTCTTGTATGCCCACAGGCCTTGGAAGGTTTTGTGTATGGAGCACATGCATGGATCTTACAGCAGATGAGCAGGGCGAAGAGAACAAGAGCAGCAGGAATCTTCCCAGTTGCATCCTTGATGCCAAGAGCGAAGTCCAGCGAAGTCCAGAGTGCCCAGATGGTCTAAGTTTAAGGAGTGTCTGAATTGGATCATGTCCCATGATGAATCTATGGGCCCACCCTCAGGTAAGCCCTTAAATACCCTAATTAAAGGGTTGGGATGATCATGGGGTCCCTCCCTAAGAAGGGCAGGACAAGGGGGCGATTACTCCGCTGTCCTTTGTCCAGTTTCGCACCAGAGGGGAGCCAACGGCTCCCTGAATGGGTTTGAACTGGACTATGCTTGGAGGGCACCAAATGTACCCTGCACACAGACTACGTGGAGCAGGCTAGCACTGCTACCCTGTCCCAATACACTAAACCCTGTCTGGGAGGTGGTCACACATCCCGGTGACAGGATGTCTATTGTTCTGCCTTCCACTGCTCCAGCTTGACCCAGCAGTAGGAGGGTAGAATTGTGTCTCTGTTCGACAGCTGCCATGTTGTGCTGTCTGGATCTGGAAGACTGGTAATGGCAGCACTGAGGGACTAATGGAGGGCCTTTACAGTGCTTGGAATCATACCTCCCACACTGTGTATGGTGTGGGGGTATGATTCCAACATGTTTGATACCAAACATGAAGGGTTCGTTACAGCCAGTTTCAAGATGGTTATTGCGTAATGACGAGGTGCCCCTCTATATGGTATATGGCTATCTCAATTATAACCCGGGAAATGGACTCCGCAGGTTGTAGGGGTGACCTGCTCATGCAGGGGCACTCTCACACTTAGAACTAAGCACCTTGCCTTCAAGATTGAAAAGGCCTGGTGTAGGGGTGACATAGATTTGAAGTGCAGTGACCCAAGATATCGGGAAACCTATATCTTTCGTAAGTGGTGCTAGTACCAGCTTACACGGGCTGCAATGGTAGACCTGTAGTGGTAGTTTGAATGGTGTCCCATAGGTGGCATAATACATGCTTCAGCCTATGGGGTACCTGTGCCCAGGGTACCTTAGTACCATATACTAGAGACTGATAAAGGTACCCCAGTATCCAATCTGGGATGTACTTACCATAACAATTTAAGGGAGAAAGCAGAGAGACAGGGGTCCTGTTTAGCAGAATCCCAGTCAGACTAGTTAGAAACAGCATTACATCAAGCAAACAGTGGGGGTAACCAAAGAAGCAGATTCTACTTTGCTACATAGGATCTTGTCGCTTATCCATTTTTATGTCTCTCAAGGAACTGTTTAACACCTTGGTTGAGCTTTGTTGTTTAGAATAGTGAAAGTATGTCCCCAAAAGGGATATAAACCAAATATACCTTTGTACATTGTGTTTACAAGGACCAGCAATCAAAATTATTTCCATTCACAAAAAGTAAAATATGAATCAATGTGTATCAACAAATACTACAATTTCATACCAATATTTGTATAAACCTAAAAGCAGTTTCCTTTGTTTGAGCATTTCACAATAGTAGTACTTACTTCAAGTAACAAAAGTGTATTTTAAATGTAGAAAATAGTATATGGATTCAGTACTGAAGTAGCTTTTTAATATACCTATGCTGTTGAAGACATTAAGACAATATTGTTTGGTGGAGTGACAAATGGCTACTACAGCATAAGTAAATACATAGCCTTACTAATACACTTCAGTACAGAGCAAAAACATTTACACATTTGACTCCTAAATATCTCTAGTTATTTGAACTTTGGTTTACCATTGTGAAATTGCTCATTTTCACTTGAGCCAACAATGGGTACAACAACACAGTAAATATTACATACAGTGATGCATATATAACGTTTACATTACATATTCAAAGGTAATTCACAATATGTAACATATTACACCCTGATGCTTTCCTACATTTTCCTAATGAGTCATGATTTGTGCCTGAATTTGAGTTTTCCAGATGAGATACTACAACATATATGTGATGGAACATTCCATCTACAAAAGTCCCTTGAAGTAGTCCATTGTTCTCCATCATTGATTTATGATCTGGACATAACACACATACATACACATTTGTGAAGGAGTAAAGACATCATGCAAATCTGTCACTGTTTACATGTATGGAACTGTATTTTGGATTCAAACATATTTGGGATATGTTTTAAATCCAGAATGTTGCCATTAATTCTGATGTGACTAGTGATTTCGGCTCACATGCTCACTCTTTTTTGTGTAGAATCCCAACTTACCAATGTGACGTTTGGAACATCCACTCTATCATAATTGCATATTATTCTATTTCATTTGTAGTAGGGCTAACAGTACATCATCCACAATAGCGAAGGAGCATCACACCTGACACAAGAAAGACTAGTGGTATGTTTGCAACAACTGTCCCTTAAAACATCAAACAACCTGATAACATCAAACACCCTGATGTATATTTGTAGTTTAGGCAGCCATGTGTCTGATCAGAACAGTCCTTTGGTAATGAACAGAAATCAGGTGGAATCCTTTACCACATATTAATGTACAAAGTACATCATCATATACCTTGTGCAAAACTTGCTCCTTCAAGAACTCTTATTCTGAGTTGAACATGTATCAATCTTAATGGCTAAATTAGTTGCTGTAACAAAAGATTAGTTACTCAAGATATTGAACTCACACTAGAAACATCATTAAACTTACCTGGAGTGCTGCACAAGGGTCCACGAATGCCGCCACCGCCCAAGAGTCATCCTACGCTTTCCATCGCGCCGCCGCCCCGGGACCACAGTTCCCGGAAGCCTCAGCGGCGGCGCGCACCTCTGACCTCGCGCCAGCGCCCGGAGGCGCTTTAAATCGGCGCTGAGGTCGGCGGAGCCTGGGACATCATTAAACTTACCTGGAGTGCTGCACAAGGGTCCACGAATGCCGCCACCGCCCGAGAGTCATCCTACGCTTTCCATCGCGCCGCCGCCCCGGGACCACAGTTCCCGGAAGCCTCAGCGGCGGCGCGCACCTCTGACCTCGCGCCAGCGCCCGGAGGCGCTTTAAATCGGCGCTGAGGTCGGCGGAGCCTGGGGACATCATTAAACTTACCTGGAGTGCTGCACAAGGGTCCACGAACGCCGCCACCGCCCGAGAGTCATCCTACGCTTTCCATCGCGCCGCCGCCCCGGGACCACAGTTCCCGGAAGCCTCAGCGGCGGCGCGCACCTCTGACCTCGCGCCAGCGCCCGGAGGCGCTTTAAATCGGCGCTGAGGTCCGCTCCGCAGGACGCGAGCGGGACGCCCGGGGCTAAGCCCGGGCAAAGGGCGGGCCCTCTACGGCCCTCGTCGGCAAGAAGAGGCAGGGGCAGGGCCAGAAACGCTGCAGGAATCAACACACCAAGTAAGACTCAAAAGTTTACCGAGTTTCCCATTAGCCTTTGTTTTATTCTAAAATTTTAGACTGTGAGTATATTGCTAATATGTCTACGAAACTGAAGGAAGCTGCACAAAATACTCTTGACAACTACCTTGTTCAGACTGTGAAGAAAATAAACACGCAGAGGAGAACTTCCCTTGGGTTAAGCCAATCTCCAGACCTTTGTTGCTTGTCCCCGACTGCATCCATCATGATTGATGACACTATTTTGCAGGAAACCAACCAGGACAGCATAATCAGTGGCCCTATTTCCCAAGGATTAAACAGTGCACTTGACATTGCCCTCCCAGCCTCTGAGGCCTCCAACGTACAGGCCGAAAGTGATTTTGATAATGACTCTGGCCAGGAGAGACATGCTCGAATTACATCTGATGAACAGACACCTAAAGGGCGCACAACAAGGCCAAGACGATTATGTACTAAAAATCCACCTAAGCAGGGCGGACTACGTCCAGGGACAAGAAGGAAGAAGGCTACTACCCCAAAGAAAAAGCAAGTTAACTTAGTGGAGGATACACAAAATCATACTTTTGAGGACACACTTTATGAAAGGATTGCTAACTTATTTGAGCAAAAAATTAATACCATTGTAAAGCCTTTAATATCTAAAATTGATAAACTGCAAGCGGAGATCAAAAGATTGGGTGGTCTCCACACTACGATCGCAGGAGGGGTAGAAAACATCACCACGATAATTACTAATTTCAGTAATAATACAGGGGATAATGTGGTTACTGAGACTGTAAGTGATGGTGTAGGGATCCAATCGTCTGTTGAAAATGTATTGCCCCAACCTTCAACATCATCATTTACTACTAATGAGGGCCCTTTTTTAATTAACATCCCAACAGACATTAGTCCCCCTGTAAGCTTACCCCCAGTAATTGCTCACCCCACGGACCCCCTACAATTTTTAGTTGAGGCCACACCAGTGGTTCTTGTATTAGCAAATGTCCCTCCCTTGGAAGGGGGAACAGTGGAAAGCCCCACCTCCCTTACAAGTAAGGCTCTCCACTGGCTAACTAGTAATATGCGGTTTGCCCCAGAGGGAAAACATCAACTGGCAAACGTAATTCAGTCAGCAACTAGGGTCCCCTGGCTGGGAAATCGGCCGAAAAAGTTTAAAGGGGACTGTGTGACAGTGAGCCTCACAAATCAAGATGCACTCCCTAACATACTTGCTAACTTATTCCCTCCTCAATGCAGACAGGGTACTGTTGTCCCCCTGACCCTGAAGTTCTTTTATGGGGAGCAACAAAATGTCACTCATCCAAGGACTCCTGCACCAGGGTGGGATAGATCTTGGGATTTTAACTTTAGAAGGGTACAAGACACAAGACATAATGTAATGGTTCATTACCCCCTTCTACCGCAGCAAAATTCTTTCGTAGAACCCCTTCAATTATTCAATCGCTACGCCCCATTGTCCTTCATGGATCAAAACGATTGACTCTCTCTTAGAAAAGATACAAATGATGAGAGTCCATTGCACATTTCTGGGCATTTAGATCCAAAACCTATAGCCGTCAGGGCCTGCAAAATTTTGAGCTGGAACGTCGCTGGAATCAGATCTAAATTCGATGATAAGAACTGGTTGGAGATGGTCAGAACCAGCGACGTTCTTGCCTACCAAGAGACTTGGGAAAGGTCCGACAAACTTGTTTTAGACGGCTTTTCTCATTTCTTTGTACCTGCAGTACCTAGCAGCTCCGGAAGGGCAAAGGGGGGCTTGGCTATATATATTTCCTTAGATATACAAGGAAAACCAAGACAGATTAAAACAAACTCAACAAATATCTTAGCGGTTGAATTAACCATACAAAACTCACAGCCGATATTATTTGTAAATTTTTATAATTCTCCTGTCAGTCAAATCTTGAACGAGCATTTGGTAGCTTTAGAGGATTTCTTGTCCACCCACAGTGTGAATAGTGTTCATGGTTTTGACGTAATTCTCATGGGAGACTGTAATATTCACCCATGTAATATGGATTGCCGTGTGGAATACGAGGATTTCCCCCCTTACCTCCCTACCCCGCACTTTGAACACTCACCACGTGGAGAGGCTTTGGAATCACTCTTAGCAACTTTTAATCTTTATGAGTTTCACAATAGTAACACACGTCTGAAGCTACCAACATATGTGGGTAATAATACCGGTACAATTGTGGATTATATTTTTTTATCGCCCGGTATTTTGCCTGATGTGTTTAATTACAAGGTAGAAATTTCAGTTTTTAGTGATCACGACCCAATAATTTTAGAGATTGCATCTCAGGGAGTTTTAGGGAAAAGAGAATTTGAAGCTTTATGTGTGACTGACCTAGTGCTGGGAGATCAGAACCGCAGACTGAAATGGGATCAAGTAACCCCAATTACCTTTATACAGGATTCCCTGGCCAAAGTAGAGATGGAGGTTGCAATCTGTCTGGATAATAATAACTCTGTTACCACCTTGATAGAAGCTTTTAGCGTCATTTGCAATCAGGTCAATGTAGACCTGACTGTAAAGAATAAGCCTCATACAAACAGGGGCCCAAAGTGGTTCGATTCAAATTGTTCCAAGGCTCATTCGATTCTCCTAAAGGCCCTAAAAAACAAACCAAGAGAAAAAGAACTGATAGCATCATTGAGAAAAAAATATAATAATGCTATCAGGACGAGGAAATCTGAAATCAAAAACGAGGCCTGGAACGATCTATTGTCGCCCGACACACAGAGGGATAGCTCTAGATTTTGGGCGATAATAAACCACCCTTTTTTTGTGGGTATAGAGAAAAAGAGAGCAGATTGCACCATACCCGATGAACAGTGGGTTACACACTTCAGTAACATCTATAGCTGCCCTGATAACATCTCAGGTTCTGAAATGCAGTTTACACAAGCAGCAGTTATTATCCCACCTTTTAGCACTGATGAGACAAAAAAAAACATTAGTGACACACATTCGAAAAAGGCACCGGGCCCCGACGGGGTTCCCGCAGATTTCTTTAAGAGTGCCCCCGAATTAAGCACCAAAATTCTCACTAATATTTTTAATGCCACAAGAAATTTTATTTTTCCTACTAGCTGGTCTAAGTCTACCAAAATACCGATTTTTAAAAAGGGACAAAGGACAGATCCGGCCTTGTTATAGGCCAATCTCCCTTATTGATTCTAGTGTTAAAATTCTAGGGAGAGTCCTTTTAGCAAGACTGAACCAGCTTTTAGAAGGGAAGGGTGCCCTGTCAAATGCACAATATGGTTTTAGAGCTAAAAGAGGAACTTTAGATCAGTGTTTAAATCTAGAGCTGATCATAAATAAATATGTTATTGCCAAGGGGGGCTCTCTGTACATGGCCTTTATGGACCTCTCCTCAGCTTTTGACCTGGTCAACAGAGCTAAGCTGTGGGGGGTCCTTCTGTCCATGGGCATCGATGCCCCTTTGGTGAGGTATCTGGCGGAGCTACACAGAGACCTTAAAACCTCGGTCAGGGTGACTAGAGAAGGAAGATGCACCTGTCACTTTAAGTCAGAGAGGGGGGTTAGGCAAGGATGTATCCTTGCCCCCCTCCTCTTTACTCTTTATATAAATGAGCTCGAGGCAGTTCTGGCAGATTCCCATACTGACATCCCGCGTGCAGGTGAGATAAAGATACCTGTCCTCCTGTACGCGGACGATGCTGTCCTCTTAGCTCGCTCCGGAGTGGCATTAAATAAACTCCTTTCATCATTTGGGGAGTTTATGTCCTCTTTGGACATGAAAACTAATGTAGAAAAATCCCATGTCATGATAGCAGGAGCTGCAGGTAGGAAAAGAAAGACTAAATCTTTTTTCTGTGCAGGGAAAGAGGTCAGGAGAGTTCCGTCCTTTCCCTACTTAGGAGTGATATTTGACGAAAAGGGCACGTGGGGTCCCCAGCTTTTGGCTAAAAGCAACGCTGTAGCAAGAGCGGCTGCTGGGTTGCTTGGCTTTGCCAGAAAACTTGGAGCCCATCCCATGGAAAGCATTATAAAGGTCTACAAAGCTAAATGTTTGTCGGTTGCTCAATATGGCTCTGTCATTTGGGGGTACTCTGCTTTCTGTCCCTCAATCAACCTCCACATACATTATACACTCAGAGCTTGGTTTGGGCTATATTACCGACCTTTTGAAATTAGCCCCAGTCATTGGATGGTTGAAAGTCTGGTTAAACCAGGAGCTTACTTTAAACCATTCAATCCTTAAAGATTGTTTAGCCCTGGATAGAGCACGTAATATTCCATGGCTAAAATATGTCCAGACTCAGTTGACATTAATTGGCCGACCTGAACTTTTCTCTTCTCCCCATTCGATAAGTCAGGAAGACATAAAAGTAGTTAAAAATCTCCTGACAAATCATTATGTCTTGGAGAGGGAAGCCACAGACTTAAATAAACCTACGGTCAGGAAACATTGTATGTTAATAACAGTCCAAGGAATGGAACCATACCTTCTATTGGTAAACAAATCATACCATCGTTTCCTTTTAACAAGATTTCGTCTGGACCTGATCCACCTCATTCTGGGTAATTTTAAAAAGTGGACTAGACCTGAAAATGCTGAACCGTGCGATTGCGATAATTTTTCCATCCAGGACACGACTCACTTTATTTTCTTCTGCAGCCATTATCATACCATTAGGAAAAAATATTTGCTGCCAATACTGTGCAATTTGGGTTTTACACAGGTAAAACCGGCTTTGTTGTTCCTGCAACTTCTTCCGAATTTAAAAGTAGCATTTCATGTTGCTAGCTTTTTGGTTGCAGGTGTACGTATAAATAAGCATCGTCCTAAAATTAGGCACCTTGTCCCAGGTTAATGTTTATTTTTTATATATCTTATCGATTTTACTCTTTTTAATATTAATGTATAACTTATTCTGTATATTGTGATTTTAGGGTTTTTTAAAAAATATATTGCTTTATATTAATGTGTCTTGATGAAATGAAATGTTGTTATGTATCATTGCTCGCTCTTTTATGATTTTTAATAATCGAATAAAGATAATTGACTGACTGACACACTAGAAATTACTCAATCAATCAACTAGACAAGGGGGCTCCAACATTTTATGTAATGAGAAACACTTCTTATCAGTGATTCCCATTGTGAAATACTGAAGACTACATAACTTGTGCATTGTAACAAGACACCCTCACTCCCAGCTACATTGACTTGAATCTTAATGCCAATAGATCCAGATAATATGGTTTGAACTACATACTATGAGGAAGGGCACTATGAAAGGGTAGCCATGTGTGTCAGTGAGAGCATGGTATTTGGGGGCTGTGTGAAAATGTGTACGTATGAAGGGGATATACGTGTATAGGTGACTGAGAGCCTGTGAAACTTCGATTGTGCAATTAATAACTCTCCATTTAATGTGTCTTCCATTAAACAGCATTCAGAAACAACATTTATGTTCACACCTCCAATTCTGAGTTGACAAGGTTTTTTTTCTAAGAGCCCATTACCTCAGTGCTTAAGCTGTTTACCTCTGTGACTCAGCCCCAGCCTGGCCCACAACTCTGAATGAACAATGCTCGTTGTCAGGCCCTGATATCTGCAGCCTGATGATCATGATGTCACAAGCCTTCCCTTAACTTTGAAAGGAAAATATTACCTTGTGCTCATTTGAAAAATACCTAGAGGCTGTGAGCTACTCCAAAGGTGTATGGGAACTACTGGTGGCTCCCAAATGACTGGTTGGAGACACCTGATCTAGGCTGAGTGATATGTGGGATAATTCACATAGGGAACATCATTTTCATTTGGGATGTAAAATATTCTATCTATGTGTAAAATGTGTTTTCATATATACATGGTGCGAAATGTCTATATTACAAATGAAAATCATACCTATACATAGATATATCTCAAAATACACACCTAATAAAATGTAGATCTCCAAACACACAAAACATATTAATGTAGTAGTAGCCAGTAGTTACAAACCTAGGGGTCCTAATAGACAACAAACTTATTCTTGATGAGCACATAGCTGCAGCCAAACGAGCCTGCTTCCATGCCCTCAGCCTGCTCCGCAAGGTTTTCCATTTCCTTCCTGTTTCCACACGCAAACCCTGATGCACGCCCTAGTACTTAGCCGCCCGGATTTCAGCAAGGCTTTACTGATCTCTGCTGAAGAATCCGCCCTTTACAGTCTACAGGTGGTGCAGAACACAGCAGCCTGTTTGATAACCAGTGCACCCTCCCGTGCTTCCTCACTTCCCCTGCTACGCAAACTCCAGTGGCTACCCATACGCAAAAGAATCCATTTTAAAATCTGCTGCATAGTGTTCAAAGGCCTAAACCAGATGGGTCCTATGAATCTGGCCGACAAACTGGTCAAATACACACCGTCTCGTACCCTTTGTTCCAAAGGGAAAGGCCTTCTTGTCATCCCTCGCATCAAGCAAACCAGATTGGGAGGCAAATCGTTCTCTTAGCTAGCCCCCCAACTCTGAAACCAATTACCCCTGGACATCAGCCTCTGCACTAACTACCTAGGCTTTAGGAAAAAACTCAAAACCCAACTTTTCTAAACACTACGTGCCTCACCTCCACAAGTCTTCAGCGCGGACATAACCCATCTGGGGTGATTCAGGCGCTTTACAAATGATATAAATAAATGATATAAATAAATGTTGTTGTGTTCTATAATCATAATGTGCTTATAAATTCACATCATTGTTTTATGTTATGTAAAACATAAATGAAATTTTACATCAATCACTACACTTCACTCAGGAAATCAAAGGGAGTGTCTAGCCTGTCTATGAAAACAACACAATTAGACAGATTCGCAAATACATTTTAAACACATACCTGTTAGTCTAGTGAGCCAGTTAGCTGGCTGTACAGGGACAAAACCTCAGTTGCCAGTAACTGCAGCTCCTCTGGTGAGAAGACTGGGATCCTGTTACCTGTTCCTCCTGCTTCTGTTATGACTCATTTTCTTAACATTAACAACATTATTAATAACATCTTTACGGGGACTAAATCGGGCAGAAGCGGAAAAGGGATCGGATGGTTTGACCATACCTGTACGACCCTTCTCTCGCAACTTAAACACGCTTTAGCCCTTACTCCAAGAGATAAGAATAGAGTCAGATTCTTAAGAATTGAATATAAAAAGGCGCTATCCAAAAGGAAGAAGGAATTACAGCAGGAAGCCTGGGATCACCTATCCAAGGCAGTAGAAACTGCTGATAGTTACCTGTTTTGGTCCACCGTTAACTCCCCTTTACTCCAAGATGATAAAAATCCACAGCTCTCCTCCAACGTTGGCAGCGATGACTGGGTGAAACATTTTTCCGTAATTTTCCAGGATAATACCCAGACATCCGAAGAGCAAAGGCTTTGGCCCGTGGTGCCTTTAGAAATCACCCTGAAGGAAGTGGAAAGTAGTATTAAAACTAGTAAGGGTGGTAAGGCCCAGGGGCCAGATGGAGTCCCAATTGATGTGTTCAGGGCTCAACCGAAGCTTTGGGGACCAATACTTACTTTGGCACTCAATGCTGCGGTAACCACCTTGATCCCACCCTCTTGGGGTGACTCCATCATTGTCCCCATTTATAAAAAGGGGGATAAGGCATCAGCTTGCAACTACCGGCCGATTAGTCTGCTTGACTCATCGGTTAAAATCATGAGTCGAGTATTGCTGTACAGATTAGAAGAGTGGGCGGATGAGAACGGGATTCTCGCCAATTCCCAATACGGATTCAGGAAGGGACGAGGGACCTTAGATCAGTGCCTAAATCTAGAATTATTGATTGGCAAGTACACTAGAGCCAAGCCCGGTAATATTTATCTTTGCTTTGCTGACCTTAGCAGTGCTTTTGATTTAGTAAACCATTCACTCTTGTGGTCAGTTTTGCTTGATATGGGTTCCCCTAAAGAAATAATTTTTTTTCTTGCAAGATTGTATAGTAAGATGCAAACATGTGTCCGCTATGGGGTTAGTGGGGAGTGCACCCCAAATTTTAATGTCAAACGGAGAATTAGACAGGGGTGTGTTCTTGCCCCCCTGTTGTTTACTCTTTTAATTAATGAGGTTGAATCCGCCCTGAAAACTGTCAAAGCTGATGCCCCACAGGTTGCTGGGAATAGTGTTCTAGTTCTGCTTTATGCAGATGACGCGGTGCTCCTGTCCCGAACACCTGTTGGCCTGCAGCGCTTGATGGACAGGTTCACTGACTTTATTGGGAGTAGGAGACTGCTGATTAATAAAAACAAAACCCACACTATGACCTGCGGGACAAAGACGGGTAAAAATCGTGCCTTTTTTGTAGAAGGGGTAAAAGCAAAGCATGTCAATAGTTTTTGCTACCTGGGGGTAACCTTTTCCAGCGATGGCAGTTGGGGGCAAGAATTAACCAATGTTAGGAGCAAAATGAGTAAAAGCTCCTATGGCATTTTTAAATTTGCCTCTAAGCTGGGGGATAGGCGAATCAAAGATATGATGGAGATCTACAAGGCGCGTAGTGTATCCATCGCCCTATATGGGGCGGGGCTTTGGGGCAACTGCAATATTGAGTGCCTGCAGAGGGAAGAAAATAACTTCCTAAAGAAATTACTGTGCCTCCCGAAATCTGCTTCAACGGAGTTGATCCATAAAGAGGTAGGGCTTGCTTATTTGGGCGACCTTGCTTTACTTAGGCCTCTACTACTCTATCGAGCTATTTGGCTCAAGGAGGAGACTGAGTTTAATCAACTTGTAATTAGGGACTGCCTTGGTTTAGAGAACTGTTTGATGATAGCATGGCTTAAATATGTTGTGGATTGCTACCTAAGTATCTATGATATCAACCTGCTGCTAGATCATTGCCCTCCTAGAGGTCTTGCCAAGCAGGACATGAAAAATTCTTTTAAGTTTTATAGAGCTCAAAAACGCTCAGCTGTGATCAATTCTCTCGTTACTGTTAATCTTTATAATAAGTATATTGTTACCGAGGGATTCCAGAATTACCTGAGCGTGGTAACTAGGTCTGCGCACAGATTTGTATTGACTAGATTAAGAGCTGGAATTGCTCATGCTTTGGTGGCCTTCCCACATCAAAAAAAGCACCCGGTTGGCCCTTGTCCCTGCGATGGGCATTCTAAACAAAGCACCTTGCACTTTATGCTCATTTGTACGTTGTTCCAGAATGTAAGGATCACATATCTAAAACCAATATTTCTTAAGTATGGTATTCTTACTGTGGAGGATGCAATCTGTTTATTATATAACATGGACTGTCCCTATATATGTTTTTATGCTGCGAGTTTTATCTGTAAATCTATGGCTTTTAGGAAAAGTATGATCTTTTAAACATTACTGTTAATTTACCTGTATTTTATCTTGTTGCATTTTGCTATGTGCTTTTATGGTATCAATTGTTATGAACCGAATAAAGCTTCATGAAATGAAATGAAATGAACTCACACTAGAAATTACTCAATCAATCAACTAGACAAGGGGGCTCCAACATTTTATGTAATGAGAAACACTTCTTATCAGTGATTCCCATTGTGAAATACTGAAGACTACATAACTTGTGCATTGTAACAAGACACCCTCACTCCCAGCTACATTGACTTGAATCTTAATGCCAATAGATCCAGATAATATGGTTTGAACTACATACTATGAGGAAGGCCACTATGAAAGGGTAGCCATGTGTGTCAGTGAGAGCATGGTATTTGGGGGCTGTATGAAAATGTGTACGTATGAAGGGGATATAAGTGTATAGGTGACCGAGAGCCTGTGAAATTTCGATTGTGCAATTAATAACTCTCCATTTAATGTGTCTTCCATTAAACAGCATTCAGAAACAACATTTATGTTCACACCTCCAATTCTGAGTTGACAAGGTTTTTTTTCTAAGAGCCCAATACCTCAGTGCTTAAGCTGTTTACCTCTGTGACTCAGCCCCAGCCTGGCCCACAACTCTGAATGAACAATGCTCGTTGTCAGGCCCTGATATCTGCAGCCTGATGATCATGATGTCACAAGCCTTCCCTTAACTTTGAAAGGAAAATATTACCTTGTGCTCATTTGAAAAATACCTAGAGGCTGTGAGCTACTCCAAAGGTGTATGGGAACTACTGGTGGCTCCCAAATGACTGGTTGGAGACACCTGATCTAGGCTGAGTGATATGTGGGATAATTCACATAGGGAACATAATTTTCATTTGGGATGTAAAATATTCTATCTATGTTTAAAATGTGTTTTCATATATACATGGTGCGAAATGTCTATATTACAAATGAAAATCATACCTATACATAGATATATCTCAAAATACACACCTAATAAAATGTAGATCTCCAAACACACAAAACATATTAATGTAATAGTAGCCAGTAGTTAAAAACCTAGGGGTCCTAATAGACAACAAACTTATTCTTGATGAGCACATAGCTGCAGCCAAACGAGCCTGCTTCCATGCCCTCAGCCTGCTCCGCAAGGTTTTCCATTTCCTTCCTGTTTCCACACGCAAACCCTGATGCACTCCCTAGTACTTAGCCGCCCGGATTTCAGCAATGCTTTACTGATCTCTGCTAAAGAATTCGCCCTTTACAGTCTACAGGTGGTGCAGAACACAGCAGCTTGTTTGATAACCAGTGCACCCTCCAGTGCTTCCTCACTTCCCCTGCTACGCAAACTCCAGTGGCTACCCATACGCAAAAGAATCCATTTTAAAATCTGCTGCATAGTGTTCAAAGGCCTAAACCAGATGGGTCCTATGAATCTGGCTGACAAACTGGTCAAATACACACCGTCTCGTACCCTTTGTTCCAAAGGGAAAGGCCTTCTTGTCATCCCTCGCATCAAGCAAACCAGATTGGGAGGCAAATCGTTCTCTTAGCTAGCCCCCCAACTCTGGAACCAATTACCCCTGGACATCCGCCTCTGCACTAACTACCTAGGCTTTAGGAAAAAACTCAAAACCCAACTTTTCTAAACACTTCGTGCCTCACCTCCACAAGTCTTCAGCGCGGAGATAACCCATCTGGAGTGATTCAGGCGCTTTACAAATGATATAAATAAATGATATAAATAAATGTTGTTGTGTTCTATAATCATAATATGCTTATACATTCACATAATTCTTTTATGTTATGTAAAACATAAATGAAATTTTACATCAATCACTACACTTCACTCAGGAAATCAAAGGGAGTGTCTAGCCTGTCTATGAAAACAACCCAATTAGACAGATTCACAAATACATTTTAAACACATACCTGTTAGTCTAGTGAGCCAGTTAGCTGGCTGTACAGGGACAAAACCTCAGTTGCCAGTAACTGCAGCTCCTCTGGTGAGAAGACTGGGATCCTGTTACCTGTTCCTCCTGTTATTGTGGTACCCAGAGGACGCACAAATCAGCAAATGTTGAGGAGGTCTTGTTGACTGCTGTGTTAGGAGGCGAGTGAGTTTTTTTAAAACACTGCATACATGTACACAGCATACGCTATCAACAGCAAAGGACACATCTATTGGCTGTACCATGTTGCTTTACAGACGTTAAGGTGTGCAAAATGAATTTTTACCATGGCATGTGATCCAGCGGGCTATAGAAAATATATCATAAACTACGCTACCCAATTTCATAACCTATAAACAAAATTCTAAACTATACATGGACCCATTTATGAACCTGATATATTTTGGGCCTACTGAATCAGGTGGTCAAATAAATCTATATACACATTATTTACAAACTATAAACATTTTATACATTTGCAGAAAGAATATTGTCATTAGAATAAAACCCAACCATTTAAACGACCACCATAGGCGACGTGATCTAGCTAAAGGTAACCTATACTTCTAAATAACCAAGACCAGCTTGTTTGTCAAAAGTAAGATTTTATTTTCTAGATTATGGTATATAAGTTGTAAGTCTTATAAATGAAATTTATTTGTAATAAAGCAAGCATGATGGTAAGAAATAAGAAAAGTACAATTTAAGCAATTGAATCAGTTTAAAGAAATTATATAAAGTTTAGCATTTCTAAAATCTATTTCCCTAACTGAGCTAAATAGACAGAAATTAAAGTAAAGTTCTTTGAGGATTCTTACGTGCTCCACGCAAAGTCCAGCAGCACATCACCCTCATCGGAAAGTCAGAAAGCAGCAGCCAGCCCAACCCTAAGGGCATGACTTTTTATACCTTTCTACGCTAACTAAACTAGCAAAGGAAAGTTTTCAGAAATACTCGACGTCCCATTGGCTGAGAGTGACAAGTGACATGTCACCCAATTCTTAAAAAGTTCCACAAAATCATGTCTTACAAAGACCATTGTCTCTTCCACGTGAAGCCAGAGGCTTCCTGCGATTGCAACTTTGTTTTAAGTCATCCTCGCAGCTTCCATAGTCTTACAGTGCAACTTCCGCGGATGCCAAGTTAAGGACTGACAAAAAGTTCACTTTCGACCTTGGCCATGTCCGACAGAATGATGTCAGCTCATCAGTTTTTGCTTTGTGAATACAGCTTCAATAAACGTTTTAATTCAGAATGGGCGTCTCGTGACTTTCTGCAGAATTATAGATCAGCTTTTATTTTTCGGCTCAAATAGCTAGGCCTCAAAAGCAGGCAACTTATGATTTCTAGTATAAAACAAACACAAGAAAAGTATTAATGTAAGAAATAAAGTATATTCTGTATCCACCCCATGGTTTACTAAATAATTAACCCACCCGATTAATCAAAATGTTACCTAGCCATTGCAAACAAATAAAGCAGCGTTTATATTTACCAGTCTCCGTTTTTCTATGAGACCCATATGCACCTAGAATAGTAGAAATGACATCATACAGATAAGAATAAGCAAAACAAGCACATGCTTATTTTAAATATGCAGCAGTTAGTAATGACAAAAACGAAAACAATAAATTAATTTATTATTTTGCACGAACAAAAAGATGCAACATTTATGCACGTTTATGAGCACACATGTTAGTCCCCCCACGTGTAAAGTTTAATCTAGGTTGTATTAGCACGACATATCACAAATCATTAATAATTTTATTCATGTTATGGAAATGTGACTTTGCGAGTTTAAACAAAATTTTGTTTTCTATCTCGCTCCATCAACTCCCTCATCTGGTGATTAACAAATCACCACACCAGCACTCAAAATTTTGGTAAATTTAATTTATAAGAAATCGATTCAAATTCATTGTATTAGTAAACCTAAAAGTCTGTTTCAGCATAATCCTTGCAATTAACATGACGCTCTCTATGTAACTCCTGCAACTCAATCTCCCTTTCCTCTTCTTTTCTGAGTTTATAAATTCTCTTCTTTTCTCTTAAATGCTTCTTTCTTTTATGCAACAGACAACCTACTTTAGTCAAAATAAAAATGAATATAATTATAATCAAAGGTGCCAGAATCTTGCCAAGAATTGAACTTCCGATATTATGAAACCAGTTTTTAATTGCTTGAAACCTATTTGAAAGTCTCCCAGTAAAATCTTCTTCTTCTAAAGGAATTATTTCAGAATGCATTTGTGTAATATTCTTAATATACATTTCAATATTTTTACTCTCATCCGGTATATATGTACAGCAATGTTGGACATGTAAAATGCCACAGACTCCTCCCTCTTTTGCTAAGAGTATGTCTAAAGCAAGACGGTCTTGAATTACCATGGATCTAATTGCAATAACTTCAACATTCACTAATTGAAACCCATCAGCAGTGTCAGTTGATAATCTATCAACTATAGTGGACAATTTTCTGATTCTCCCTGCATTTAGGGTTATACCAACAAAAGGTATTACAGCTTGGAAAATATCTCCCAGAACTTCAGTAAAAGTTTCTCTTTTAGCTCTATTTACATAATTATGAATTTTAAATAATCCTTCTGAATCTCTGTCAACATGAAACACTTTAGGAAAAACAATTCCCACATAACAAGTTCCATACCAATGGTCTGGAAGGTTGTAGTAGGCTTTGTCACCACAAACAAAATAAATTCCAGGAAAGATAGGATCTTTTCCACCTTTAAATCCCCAACCTCCCATTATCTGATAAGTATCTTCACAGTTGCTTGCACCTACAAAATAATTATCAAAAAGTGTGTTATCTCTTCTAATGCAAAGCTTTCCACTAACAGGTTTGTCTATGTGAATTGCAATATTTTCAAGCATTTTACCATTTAGTTTCTCATCCTCTTTTTGCCAGAATGATGACTTAGTCTGCTTGACTAATTCATTTCTCTTATAAATTGCTCTTCTCTCCTCAACCATATTCAGAAATTTCTTTCCTTCAGCACTTAATTTACATGTTAGATTATTCTTGTAAGCATACTCATAAGTGAGTTCATTAGTAACAAGGAAATATTCTCTCAATTGTTTAGCTTTCTTATGCTTATTTAAAGCATTATCAATCTTGATATTAGCAAAAATCTCATCATAATTTGAATAGTAATATTCTAAACGACCAGTTTGATAAAATAAACTAGTTAATACACTACATGTAACAGCATAAGTGAGAGGAAGCATATTATATGTTACTCCCTCAGAAACAGAAGCGGGTAACTTAACGCACACATAACAATCCTTTGCATCCATTACCTTTACATATTCACTCAAAAGCTTTGTGAATGTATTGCTTGAAAAATCACCTATTGATTTATCTTGATGAATGTTAGGCTGATGATCAATTACTTTTGCAGATGCACTATGTTTAGTTTGGCTAACCAGAGCTTTGCTTGTTATGTTAACTTTGTGTAATTCTCTATTCATTTCTAAAGGTATAATCACAGCTAGTACCAACCAGAGCAGAACTAAAATAAGCAGACACACCAGAGTCATCTTACAGCATCTTTTAAAAACAGAGCATTTTGAAGTGCTCTCCTTAATGTAAGGCATTTTTTTGATTAGTTTTAGCCTCAAAAATAAAAATAAATTTTAAAATTTATATACACCCCCCTTTTAAAATATATTTTTCTTTTATAACCCTAAACAAGATTTCTTCGACCTTATGTCATACATAAGTTTTTCTTCTACTAGACAGTTTTTCTTCGACCTTGTGTCAACTAACAGGATTTCTTCAGCCTTATGCCAATTTAATAAATTTGTACTTCAATCATTGTCACTAATTTCTTGGATTTCGTTTTCTTCTTCACTACTATCATATATGTCTATAACAGGTGGAATTACCAAGTAAGTCCACTCAGGAGACTTGTATTTCTGGTTTGGTCTAATTATTCTTTTCCCTTTTCTCGATATCACTTCTATTTTCCTTCCAACTCCAACCTCTTTTCCAGGACTCTTTTGACTACTGATTTCTTCAACTTGTTCTATTGGCTTTTTAATCAATCTGACTCTCCACCTTCCACCAGGCCAGAAGTCTGCTTTTCTCACGTACTTTTTCTTTGGTTCAGAATTATTTGATTCTGACTTCCAAGTCCTTTTCTTTCCGTTTTCACTTCCACCTTCCACGTCACTTTCTTCAGTTTCGTAGTCTGAAATTTCAATTGACTCAGGAACTTCTCTATTCGGCAATTTCACTCCTTCAGGAACTTCGCTTTGTCTTCCATCACTGGTACTCGGTAATTCGTTCTCCTCCTCTTCCTCAATTACCTCTAGCTTCCCAGATTTCGGAATTTTGTTCCTTATTTCAGAGCTTGTTCTCTGCCTTTCGATACTCTCCTGGTCTGAAACTTCCTTTGGTTCAGCTTCTTTGTCTTCAATATAGACAACCGAATCCTCAGTTATCTTTCCTTTTAACAGATTCTCTTCACCTTCAGAATCTATTTCAATTATTTCTAAGTCTTTTCTTCTCAGATTTCCATTCACTGGCACAGTTTCCAGATGTCGACTTTCTTGTCGATCTTCAGAATCTGGAATTACTTCACCTTCTGTTCTGTCTTCTGCTTCAGAATCAGAGTCATCTGTGGTATCACTTTCAACATCAGAATTCTCAGGAGTTGGTATTGGAATAGTATGACTTGGATGAATCCAACGCTTCAATCCTCTGCACTTTACAGCATTAGTAGTGATCAAGATTACCTGCCTAGGTTTTTGCCATCTAGGAGATAGACAATTCCTCCTCCGATGTACTTTCGTTCTGACCCAGTCTCCAGGTCTCAGATCATGTGTCAAAACTTTGTCATTTGATTGTGCTTCAGTTCCCACCTGATTAGACACAGAAGTTACCATATCAGATAACCTTTTACAGTAATCCAAAATCGCACTGTCATTTATGCTCAACAGTTTACCTACAGGTACAAAAGCTTGCCTCATAACTCTTCCCATCAAAATTTCATGAGGACTCAAACCTGTCTTTTTATCTGGTGTACTTCTTATTGACATCAAAACAAGTGGAAGAGCATCAGTCCACTTCACTCCTGTTTCTAGACACATTTTTCCAATTCTGTTTTTGATAGTTCCATTTATTTGTTCAACTACACCTGATGCCTCTGGTCTGTATGCACAGTGTATTTTCTGCTCAATGCTCATAGCTTCGCAAATTAACTTCAATAGTTTGTTATCAAAATGACTTCCTCCATCACTCTCAATAGTAACTGGAAAACCGTACCTTGGGATGATTTCTCTGAGCATTAGTTTTGCTACTGTAATTGAATCACAATGTCGTGTAGGAAAAGCCTCTACCCACCTCGAGAACAAGCATACAATTACAAGTACATATTTCAAACAGTTGTGTAAGGGCATTTCAATGAAATCTATTTGTAACCTGGTAAAGGGACCACCCTCTCGACCAATTATTCCTGTCCCCACCACTGATTTTCTGTTTGGATTCATTTGTTGGCATGACAAACACCTTTGACAAAAAGATTCTGCAATGGTTCTAAATTTGGTATTGAACCATGTTTCTTTAAACAGTCTGACCATAGAATCTCTTCCTAAATGTGCAGGACCATGATATAATCTGGCCATGTCAGAAATCATGCAATTTGGTAAAACTACTCTCCCATCTTTGTAAACCCACACTCCATCTTCATCACGTTGTCTACAATCTGATCTTAACCACTGGTCTTTTTCTTCATCATCTGCTTCGTTTTGTAAATCTCTAATCTCATTCCATGTTTCTACAATAGTTGTTAACATTAATGAATTTGAATCAGTTTCTGTACTTCTATTCCGATTGTAAGAATAATTTTTCCTTGCGCAGTACTTTGCTGTTTCATCTGCGAAGGCATTTCCTTTGGAAATATAATCAGTCCCTCTAGTGTGTGCTGCACACTTGACTATGGCAATTTCTTTTGGCAATTGTATTGCTTCAATTAATCTTCTAATGAAAACTGCATTTTTAATTGGTGACCCTGTTGATGTCATGTATCCTCTCTGTGACCAGAGTTGTCCATAATCATGCACAACTCCGTACCCATACTGACTATCAGTAATGATGGTAACTCTTATATCCTTTGATATTTCACATGCACGAATTAAAGCAATCAATTCAGCCACTTGTGCTGAACGAACTCCTTCAAGACATGATGCCTCTTTAATGTTTTCGACTGTACAAACTGAGTATGAAGCTTTCAAGACACCACCTTCGGATCTTAAGCATGAGCCATCTACAAAGTAGACAAAATCCGATTCAGGCAAAGGTCTGTCTTTGATGTCTTTTCTTGGTTTTGTGCAGAATTCCATGACATCTAAACATTCATGTTCTGTCTCAATGTCATTAACGATTTCTGAATCAGGCAGTAATGTAGAAGGATTCAGATTCAAACATCTTGAAATTGAAACATTATCTGCTCCCAGTATGATTTTCTCATACTTTGTCAATCTGCTACTTGTTAAATGTTGAGTCTTACCTCTTGTCAGTAATATTTCAACTGAATGAGGCACAAAAACTTTTACAGGAAATCCCATAATGATTCCTTCACTTTGTTCAAGACTGATACTTGTAGCTGCAACTGCTTTTAAACAACCTGGTAATGCTTTTGCAATTGGATCAAGAACTGCAGAGAAATATGCAATAGGTTTCTTTAGGTTTCCATGTCTCTGAATTAACACAGATAATGCACATCCTTCTCTCTCACTGCAATACAGTTCAAAATCTTTTTCATAATTTGGCATACCCAAAGCAGGAGCTTGGCATAAGCTCTTTTTCAAGTTTTCAAAAGATTCCATCTCAACATCATTGAGAATAATTGGATCTTTTACATCTGATTTGGTCAGTCTTTGTAGTGGTTTCGCAATTACTGAAAATCCACTTATCCATTGTCGACAGTAACCTACCATTCCCAGGAACATTCTGACCTGTCTTTGTGTTCTTGGCGGTAACATTGCTTGAATCATTTTTATTCTCTCTATTGTTACTTGTCTTTTTCCTTTTGCAATTCTGTGACCAAGATATTTCACTTCCTGTTTGCAAAACTGTAGTTTTGCTGGGGACACTTTATGTCCTTCTTCTGCAAGGCGATTTAACAGAACTATTGTGTCTGTTACACAATTTTCTCTTGTCTTAGCAGCTATTAACAAATCATCAATATACTGCACCAACGTAGACCTACCCGGTAAGTCTAAATCTTCTAATGATCTTTTTAACAGTTCGTTAAAGATTGAAGGACTTTCTGTATAGCCCTGAGGGATTCTTGTCCATCCAAGGGTCTTACCTTGGAATCTGAAAGCAAAGATTTCATAACTGTCTGGGTGTAGAGGAACAGTAAAGAATGCATTGCAAAGGTCAATGACTGTGTACCATTCAGCATCATATGGAATCTGAAATAGAATCACTGCTGGATTTGGAACCACAGGACAACATGGAATAACAATTTGATTAACCTTTCTCAAATCTTGTACAATCCTAAATGTTCCGTTAGCCTTTTTAACTCCCATAATTGGTGAATTACAAGAGCTACTCTTCATTTCTTCCAATACACCTTGCTTGATTAATTTTTCAATTACAGGTGTAATACCTTCAATTGTCTCTGTTTTCATTTTATACTGTGGAGTGTTTGGAAATTCTATTCCCTGCTTCAATGCAATTTTAACAGGATCCACGTTTTTCATCAGACCCATCTCATTCCCAGTAAAATCCCATATTTCAGATTTCACTGTTTCTTTTAGCTCTTCAGGTAAATCTTTTTCTTCAAATGCAGGAAACAATTTTGTTTCTTCTGCTTCCATCATCATCATTGTCATTCTGTACAAACCATCTTCCTCCATTGTTTGTAATTCAACTCCTTCAGGAGAACAATATATTCTGCAATTCATTTTACATAGTATGTCTCTACCTAATAGATTTACTGGACTACTATTACAAACCACAAATCTGTGTTTGTCTCTGTAATTTCCAATTTCAACTGGTACTGGATCAGTTAAGTCTGTTTTAATTTGCTGATTACTTACTCCGACAACTTGGATGGTATCCCCAGAGAGAGGTAGGTTTTCAATTTCCACTGATCTAACAGTAGAACGGGTAGCACCAGTGTCCACTAGAAAAGTGATGTCTACATCATTAACTTTCCCGTTTACATAAGGACCGGACTGGTCAACCTCAAGAGTGGCTCCAACAACACACTCTTCCTCCTCTCTCGGGCACCGTCAGCAATAATCATCAGAATCACTGTCTTGGCTTTCTGTTAATAAAAATTGTTGTGAAGCATTTTGCATTTGAACCCTTTGCTGCTTTTGCTGTTTTTGTGGTTTTATTACCTGTTCACATCCCTGAAATCCCACGTTTGGATTATATTTTTGAACTCCCCCACAATTCGGAAAAGGTGGTTGTGGCAACTGGTCCTGACGATTATTCACCTGTTGTTGTTGCTGTTGTTGTAATTGTCGCTGAATATTAAATTCATTTAACCCCTGTTGCATCTGTAGCTGTTGCTGCACGTTAACACCATTCTGCATCTGTGGATTCAATAAGGGATTCTTTAAGTTTCTAGGAGGATGAGGACACTCGTCCCTCCAATGTCCAATTTCGCCACAATTAAAACAAGGTAATCTTTGTTTCAGCTCTTCTATCTTTGGGCTAAATTTCTTTTGGAAATTATTACCTTTAAACTTTCCTTGTATCTGGTTCGTATTTCCAGTTTGAACAAAATTAGTGTTCTTATTTCCCATGCTGGCAATCTGTTGCTCAGCTACCTTTACCTGTGCCCACATGGCTTTCTCCTTTAGCTTTTTCTGTTTTACTTCTAATTCATCGCTACAATATTTTGCTTTTCTCAGAATATCATCAATAGATAGTGCTTGCCATCCGACAATGCTAGTTCTGATCATTTCTCCAATTTCAGGCTTTAGTCCATAAACAAATCTATAGATAAAATGACTCATGTCTTTCTCATCTAATTTTTCATAACCACTGTATTGTTTAAAGATTAACAGTAGTCTTTCATAAAAAGAATGAACTGATTCTTTTGTTTCCTGCTCTGTTCTTTCTATTTTAACCCAATCAACTTCTTTGGGTGGAATTTTGTTTTTCATCCAAACAATTACTTTCTCGTAAAAATCCATTACGAGTGGATTTGGGGCACCTGTTTCTTTAATTCGCTCAGGTTCTGTTTTTGGCCAACTAATAGATATTTTACATTCTGTCCAAAGATCAGATGGAACAACAATGTCAAAAAATCCATCCAAATCAATCCACAGAACTTTTGATACTTTGATAAATCTATCGACTTGCCTGTACCACTCAACAGGTTTCTCTCTTAATTTAGGAAAATCATTTGTGAATAACAGAATGTCTTGTCTCGACCATGGGACATGAACATATCCTCCACCTGCAACTTCTCTCATTGGAAATTGTTTTGACATTCTTTCTAATCTTTCATCTTCCTTCCTTTTAGTCCATTTCACTCTCCATTTGTTCAGTTCTCCTAGCTTTTTGATATAGACAATCAAATCTTTAATGTGAACTATTCTTCCCATTGAGTTCAAACTCTCAATGTCACTTTCTGAAAAATCTAATCTGTAATGTTTTGCAAAATTCTTTTGTTTACTCACATCGATTTCAAGTTCTGCAGCTAGATCCTCTAATTGATCATATTTATTTTTCGTTTTCCACTGAATGCTTTTGCAAATGAATAGTAGTTCATCATCCCGATAGTAATTTAAACTATCTGGGCCAATTGTTCCAATTATTAATTCTTCAATATTTGCTTTTAATTTGGCCACATCAAGCTTTGGTGTAGTTACTCTGACTTCAGGACTTCCTACATCTGACATAGCACCCATTGGTGTTTTTGGAGATAAATCCTCATTAAAGGTTAAATCAGGCATTCTCGATCTAGAATTGTTTAATTCAGTCAAGTCTGAATAAAATTTTTCAGCAGGCTTTTGAATTTCTGTATTTAAAGGAATAGTTAATCCAGTTTTGTTTGTATTTCTTTGTTCAAATACAGGCTGAACAGGACCTATTGTTACTGGAACTGTGACAGCTTCCATGCTTTTTGTCATTCTTTTAATTAATTCTTCTTTAGACCTTAAATATTCATTATAATCATCATCCTCAACATTTCTTGTCTCTCTTGTATAATCTTTTGGAGGTTCCCTTGCTCTTGGAGTCATTGAAAAATGTCTACCTTCATTTCGAGCATTCTCGAATTCTGGTCTTCTAGGAGTTTCAGTGATTTCACTATTATTTGGGTAAAGTTTAGGAGCTTCACTAATTGGAGGTGCACTCGGTGAAGTTTCAGTAGAAACCACCGGAGTAGACCATGATCTAGGAGGTCTCAAAGGCTGATTAGGCTGTTTCTTTCTAGCAGTTGTATATATTTCTTCCATAACTGCATCCTCAGATTCACTTTCCATAGATTTTCCTGTAGGAGAACCCATTACCATTTCATGTATTAAATACAATCCTTCACTCATGTTTCCCTGTCTCCACATTCGTAATCTATCTTCATGAGTTTCTCTTTTCCATGATGGATTTTTAGAAGGTCTTTTAATTCCACTAGCTTCTCTTTGTAACTGATACATCTCATCTTCCCACTCAACTAAAGCTTCAAATTGAGTTGGTCTCGGTTTTGGAACAAGAGCATTCATTTTCTCTCGTAAGTTTCTTAAAACTCTTACATTAAATGAACCATCATCAGGCCAAGTCAAAACACCATCGTTTTTAGTATAACGTTTCCAACTGTCGAACCATAAGACAGTATGATATCCGTATTCACCTTCCATGTACGCTGCAGGTGTTTTATACTTATGAAGTAGTTTACCACCTCGCGTTTCGATTTTCTTGTCAGGTGAAAATAAATTCTTAAATTTCTGAAATAATGTTGTCTTTTTCTCAACATGTTTAAAATGATAACTCATTTTTAAAAGTTAAATTTAATTCACAAAATCGTTCGTAAAATATTTCCGGGATGTTCCGCAAAACAACCAATCCGTGCGCGAAACACACCAACAAGCCAATGGCAGTTGAGCTGCGTCACTTTTCAGCTCGACCAATAATTTTGGAGATTTTCCTAAGGACCAATCAGCTCACAGGCCGTCAGAGACTCAGGAGCCAATCAGAATACAGCTTGTGACGTAGGTCACCCAATCCCAGTGCGGCTCTGTGACGTACACAGCAGCTGCGGTTTCTCGCTTCTCACTCCTGGCGCTTACCCCTCCTTCACAAAATCTTTTCACAGCGCCATTTTAAGAACACTTTTCAGTGTAAATTAATTCTTGACAATGACTTATAAAGACAACATCTGTTCGTTTCACTAATTAGGATAGTTTACATACATTCAAGTATCCACACTTCGGAATAGACGGCGCTATTCACACTAAGGATAATATTCAATTGTCAGTAGAGTAACCTTACCCCACCCTTCTAGCAAGTATAATTATGAACTCGCTTTGCTCTGAACCCACCGCGAAGTGAAAGTTCTAAGAGTTCCACTTGAACATAAAATACAATTCAAACTCGCACTTTTACACGGAAAATTCCCTAAATTCAAACACACACGAAATCCGTACAGGACTCTCACCTGTTTATAGAAATCATGCACCGTTAGCAAAATAACGACGTTATCCGTACAGGGCTCTCACCTGTTTATAGATATGAAACATGTACCCGTACAGGACTCTAACCTGTTTATAGATAATCATGCACCGACGTTAAAATTTACCCTTCACTCAAGCTCGGATATAACTATTACTCTCATCACAGTGAGTTTTATGGAAGGCGCTTTGTCCCTATTCTCATGCTGCTTTGATTTCTTAGAAAATCCTCACTATACAAGAATCAGACCTAGCCCTAAAACTGTGTTGCTCGGCGACAACACTATGGTACACGGCGATACCTCTTGTGATACTCGGCGATATCACTACAAACGAACAGATGGCTTGCGTGACTAATTTCTCGCCACACAATCTATACCGGTATAGCTTACAGATAGGCACGAAAAACGAACTTAACGAGTGTTAAAACATTGATCCTATTTTCATACCATTACGCAATCCTTAGCAACCAACATGTTACCTTGGTTACCGCTTAGCAACCATCAATTTCTGCTACCAGATAATTGATCCAGCGGGCTATAGAAAATATATCATAAACTACGCTACCCAATTTCATAACCTATAAACAAAATTCTAAACTATACATGGACCCATTTATGAACCTGATATATTTTGGGCCTACTGAATCAGGTGGTCAAATAAATCTATATACACATTATTTACAAACTATAAACATTTTATACATTTGCAGAAAGAATATTGTCATTAGAATAAAACCCAACCATTTAAACGACCACCATAGGCGACGTGATCTAGCTAAAGGTAACCTATACTTCTAAATAACCAAGACCAGCTTGTTTGTCAAAAGTAAGATTTTATTTTCTAGATTATGGTATATAAGTTGTAAGTCTTATAAATGAAATTTATTTGTAATAAAGCAAGCATGATGGTAAGAAATAAGAAAAGTACAATTTAAGCAATTGAATCAGTTTAAAGAAATTATATAAAGTTTAGCATTTCTAAAATCTATTTCCCTAACTGAGCTAAATAGACAGAAATTAAAGTAAAGTTCTTTGAGGATTCTTACGTGCTCCACGCAAAGTCCAGCAGCACATCACCCTCATCGGAAAGTCAGAAAGCAGCAGCCAGCCCAACCCTAAGGGCATGACTTTTTATACCTTTCTACGCTAACTAAACTAGCAAAGGAAAGTTTTCAGAAATACTCGACGTCCCATTGGCTGAGAGTGACAAGTGACATGTCACCCAATTCTTAAAAAGTTCCACAAAATCATGTCTTACAAAGACCATTGTCTCTTCCACGTGAAGCCAGAGGCTTCCTGCGATTGCAACTTTGTTTTAAGTCATCCTCGCAGCTTCCATAGTCTTACAGTGCAACTTCCGCGGATGCCAAGTTAAGGACTGACAAAAAGTTCACTTTCGACCTTGGCCATGTCCGACAGAATGATGTCAGCTCATCAGTTTTTGCTTTGTGAATACAGCTTCAATAAACGTTTTAATTCAGAATGGGCGTCTCGTGACTTTCTGCAGAATTATAGATCAGCTTTTATTTTTCGGCTCAAATAGCTAGGCCTCAAAAGCAGGCAACTTATGATTTCTAGTATAAAACAAACACAAGAAAAGTATTAATGTAAGAAATAAAGTATATTCTGTATCCACCCCATGGTTTACTAAATAATTAACCCACCCGATTAATCAAAATGTTACCTAGCCATTGCAAACAAATAAAGCAGCGTTTATATTTACCAGTCTCCGTTTTTCTATGAGACCCATATGCACCTAGAATAGTAGAAATGACATCATACAGATAAGAATAAGCAAAACAAGCACATGCTTATTTTAAATATGCAGCAGTTAGTAATGACAAAAACGAAAACAATAAATTAATTTATTATTTTGCACGAACAAAAAGATGCAACATTTATGCACGTTTATGAGCACACATGTTAGTCCCCCCACGTGTAAAGTTTAATCTAGGTTGTATTAGCACGACATATCACAAATCATTAATAATTTTATTCATGTTATGGAAATGTGACTTTGCGAGTTTAAACAAAATTTTGTTTTCTATCTCGCTCCATCACATGCTGCATGTTACAAAACATTGCCCTGCGACAGCAAATCCCATATATTACAGATGAAGAAGACCATGTTGAAATGCCAAATGAAGATGATAGTGGTAATGAGGAAGGAATTGTTGCACATCAAGATCTCATTAACCAATTGTTCACATGAGTGTAAGTATATGATTGCATTTTAATTTATGAAGTGATAATCCAGCTTTTAATGTAATGAAGATAAAACTTTGGGCTGGTCATTTGTGTGAAAGGCAAAGTAAAGGGACATGCAGGGCAAGATGTTTGTTGATCAAAGTTTTGAAACATTGACTACCGTGTTAATTTGCATTGTTCATCTTTGATTGAACTTAGAAAATGTGTCCTCAAATATATAAATTTTATAGGTGTCTATTTTGTATTGTAATGTAATGAACCATCTTGTTTTTCTCTGTTAGTACCCATCAGCATGTCATCTTCATTTGAACATATCAAAGCTGTGACATTTGCAGTTATATGCTACTGTTGCAAAGGACAAAGGGAACAAGGGTTGATCCCGTCGAAGACGCACACAGACTTTGGGCGTACATATCTTGTAATGAGACAACTTGCACAGCGATCAAATGGCAGTTAGTACAATTTCATTAGACTTGTTTTCTGTTAAATGTTGGCACCAAGCCAATATGTGCTGATTGATTTGCTCTAACCACATGTAGTAGTTGACCCAAAAGATACTAATATCCCTTCCCATTGGCAAAATAATCATTTTGTGTTAAGTGTATGAAGCTGTAGATGTGTCTCATCATTGTAGAACTACCTTTTTGTAGCACACCACTTAAAGTAGATTGTGACTTTCTCCCATATACTGCTAAAGTGAATTGGAATGATCCTGTGCCCACAAAATTAAGTACTGACAGGATTTATTACTATTGCTGTGCAATTTTTATTGTAAGACAGAATATCTGGGTCAAGCTGATGACATGATGCAATATTATTTTGCTAATTCCATTGTTCTGGTTATATCCCCTTCCTTCATGGTGGCAAGATGTGGAACTGAAAATGTAAAAATGGTGCTGAGTATTTGTGTTATGTATAGTTTGCTATGTTTAAGAAAAAATAGACAGACCAATCCTTTTCAAAATTATGAACACAGAGCTGATAAGTTTTTTGTCTTTGTGTGTTGTTGTCATGGTAGAAATGTGTGCAAAACATTACCAACTTCTAATTCGTTAAAAATAAAAATTAATAATTTGATCACATTTATAATGTATGATGGGAGGAAATAATTAATAAATGTAGAAAAGGACAACAACACCAGTCTTTGACTTTGTTTGTCTTACTTTTAATAAATAAAACAAAACAGGATGTAAACCAAGAAGCAAACCAAACATGGAAAAGTCAGTCATAGTGAATGAAAACATCACTGAAGAGCCGAAATTGCTTGAAACACAATGTCCAAAATGCAACAGGAATCAGAAAGGTATATATGTCCAGAAAGTATTTCACAAAGTGAATGGCAGACACACACTGCAGGAAATTAGGTTCTGCATCTCTTGGTGGTGGTGCTAGCCTTGCCATCCTCTTGTGATGGTCGAGCTGAACGTGTTCTCCTGCAGGTGGCTGGTGGATCCACAATTGCAGGGCCTAAGGTATGTGCAGGTGTTTCCTGTTGTGGCAGGGCCTGCTTTTCTGTGGCTGAGGCAGGTGTAGTTACCCTAAATGTTGTTGGACCACAGAAATGGGAAGAAGGTGCCTGAAAATCCCTGCACATATGTGTGTAAGCGTCCTGCAGCACCGTAGACAAGGATACCTAATTGGAGTTCAGATTCTCCATCTGTACATTGTGCTCCCTCTGCATCTGCTTCACATCCTGGAGCTCTGTGCGACCAGCTCCATCATGTATTGGGACTGATTGAGGGATCTCAAGACTTGGTTGAGGGTGTCCTGGGTGACAGTAACTCAGTGGCCTCACTATGCTGGCACACAGTTTCCATCCCACAATCCCTAACCCACCCACCTCTGGCTTTGAGCCAGTGTGCCCCATCCCATTGGTTTTTTGCTGAACTGTAGATGGTGGTGTCTCAACAGCAGCCAATACTGGGGGAACAGATTTGGTGTTGTGTTTGTTTGGGCACAGGAAGTGAAGGTATCAGTGAGCTGAGGAGCTGTAACAATTGGGGTGTGAGATGTAGGTGTGGGCAGAGTGAGACTCACTGGAGCCATCTGGCAAGAAGACCAGATGGACCAGGCTGCCCCTCTTCATCCAGACTGTCAGGAGTGTAGTCATCCGTGGAGGCTTGATCCTGGGCTGAAGTGGAAGTTTTCTCAGAAGGAGATAGTGGGCAATATGCTCTGGCTGTTGGATCTATTATGAATTAAAAAATATGGATACATTGTCAAAGTTTGGATTGCACATGCAATGAGTTGTAAACCAAACATGTAGCACCTAAATGGGAAAAGGAAATCAAAATCCTGATTCTACATTTCTGTGGTATTGTAATTATTTACACAAACATTTAAAATGTTATACAAAACAACTTCACATAAAGAGGTAAGATGATGTTCTGAAATGTAAATAAAAAGATTGGGTAACTATACATGTTATGTACCAACCATTCAACACAATGCAGTAGAGAGGAGAATTCAGAAATTAAGCAAAGCAAGGTACAGCAAACTAAATAAACCAACATTTACACATCTTAAAAGATGATGCTATTTCCAATAATATGTGGTTAGTATACCCTATATTGTTTTGTATATTGGCCCACTTGGGCATGACCATTTCATCATTTCATTACAAGTTGACAGAGTATGAATTAGAAATACTTAATTGTTTACACTGCATTGATTGCTGTTGCCAGGTCATTACTTTGTTATATTATTTGTGTTCTTACATTATAATGTTCACTACAATATTGCAGCATTTCACAGCATCAGAATTCCTGTTGATCAGAGTTTGCCCTTCGTTTATGTTTGTATCACTATTTACATTGGGCTGCGTATTCTCAACTGTTTGACCCATGAGAAAGGCTACAGCTGAAACATTTCAGGTAGAAACTTCATTGCAATAAAATGTGTTTGCTCATTTCACGAGTGTCTTGGTATGTTCTTCAGAATGTGAGGATAATTACTTGAATATATACACCGCTGACCACTGTGTGCTCCAAATCATAGGGTGGCAATCTGTTGCGGATTTAGCAATATCCACGTAAATCTCCAAGACATCCTTCTTGCATCAGTTGTCAGAGAAGATAGCAGTCACACCAAAGTAAAATGTGTTTTATCCTTTAATATAGTGCTACCAATTGATGCATTTAGGCTGCCTTGCATCCTTGCTCACAATCAAAAAATAAATAAAGCATAAACTGCTGTAAATTTAAAAATACCCCCCCCCCCCCCGCCGGGTGTGTGAGGATCGGGAGAAGGCACAGCCCAAATTTAAGGGGCAGGGGTGCACATGGTCCCTACCCAAGCCTCCTCAAGGTCCCCAACATTTTATTGAAGGGGAAGTGACCACACAGTCTCCCTCCCCGGGCTAAGGGAGGTTCCAGGGACCCCATCCCTGGGGACCGTTACTTCATTAAATGGGTGGCTTTGTGGCCTCCCTCCCAGATTTATAGAATTGCCCCAGGGACCCTACCCTCCAGTATCGGCTCTGTGAGGGTGTCCTGAGGTCCCTATCGCCCAGGACACCATCTATTTCCTTGCCCATGAGCGCGGGCAGGGAAAATGTCAAGTTCTCCACTGGGTGGGCGCTAAAAGCTGCTTCCACCTCGTGAGAGAACAAAGCATGCTCTTTCGGGAAGGGAAATGCTCCCAATCCACATAAGAAAAAGAAAACTACTCCCAAAGTATTGGAGGAATGCTGACTTCCATTGCACCTGCTAAGGATGCTAGCAGGGAAGCCAGCAGGCAGTGGGGGTCCTGGGCCTTCCCCCATAGCCATCAATGAGGGATAAACTGTGGGGTGTCCTGGGTGGGCATTGGGGCACAGCACGTTTTTTCTTTCAAAAAGGCAAAGCTTGCGAGGGCTGTTGGGCTTCCCCACAGGCCCCAAAAATAAATAATGGCTTGAGGTGCGAATCATCTGTAGAAAAAAAAACAATGCAGGCTCCTGTGTGGTCCCATGAAATAGGCTTCTAGGAGGGAGTTGGTAGGGTCATGGGGGCAATGCGAATCTACCCGTGACCTTTTCTAAGAAAAAAAAGTTGTCAGTGTTGTTGGTGGGATCGGGTGGGACATTGAGAAAAAAATAAAAAATAAGCCTAAAGTGAATAAAAAACGTGCGACCACAGCTGCTCACTTATTACCCACTTCTCCTTTAAGGAGTGCCCCAAAATTCCCTTGGATGGCTACTCATAATGCCCAGGACGATGTCCAAAGATGGCACAGGGACAGCTCCAATTTCTTTTTTTTTAATGTTGTGGGGATGGGGCTTTAGGGAGAGCAGCAGACCCCAGCAACACTAGGTAAAAAACGATGACCCCAGGAGAACTTACAAGTTTTTCTAAAGCAATTTCCATGCTGGAGCTTATGCTCTTCAGCTGGCATTGTAGTGCCACATTGAGGCCTGTTGAATTGTATGTGTTAAATATATAACATATAGAATACAAGCTCTTTATGTAGTTGTATATACCACTGCACTTTTTGTGGTGCCAAATGTAACAAGCATTTGCAATGCAATAAGTCTCACATTAGGAAAGTGTGCGCTATTGGTATTGTAAATGACAGATTTTTTTAATATGTGTTGGCTTTGAAAATATATAAATTAATAGCATCATTATTCACAAAGTCAATAGCTTACACTTTCCTAATGCGAGTCCTATTGGCTATGGCAATGCTTGTTGGTAGCAAGCAAGGACAGTGCTGTTGTGGTGCTGAGTGATGATGTGGTTGAGCTGAGTGATGTGGTGGTGTATTAGAGTAATGTGGTGGTATATTTGAGTAATGTGGTGGTGTATTAGAGTAATGTGGTGGTGTCCCAGAGTGATGTGGTGGTGTCCCCGAGTGATGTGGTGGTGTCCCCGGGTGATGTGGGCACACAACAGCATTCCGCCTTCTCGCATTTACAGTGCGCTCCGCTTTTTGCATCCATTTCATTTTGCCTATTGCCAACGCGTTTCGAGACCTTCGGTCTCTTCTTACTGGGCTTTCCGAAACACACAGCTGACACTTACATTGCTTAATTTGCATATGTTATTCACCACACCTGCCCCCAGTGGGCGTGTGTTTGATACAACTGCATTTTGGGGCATGGAGTCCAGCAATGTAATTAAACATTTATACCCTTAAGTAAATTCAATTGTGCAGTTCATTTTCTGGATTCTTATCAACCTTAGTAGGTAATGGAGGAAGCAGGCAAGTTACGCACGGAATGTTGTGCTTAAGGTACCCCAAAGTTCGAGTCCTTGGCCTCTCTCTGCCGACGATTAGGGTCCTTACCGGCAGATGATGGTGCTCCTCTTCGCCCTGGGCTGCCGCAAGCAATATTTTCAAACGATGGCCCCACGTGCAAGAGGGCACACAACAGCATTCCGCCTTCTGGCATTTACAGTGCACTCCGCTTTTTGCATCCATTTCATTTTGCCTTTTGCCAACGCGTTTCGAGACCTTCGGTCTCTTCTTCCTAGGCTTTCCGAAACACACAGCTGACACTTACATTGCTTAATTTGCATATTTTATTCACCAAGCCTGCCCCCAGTGGGCGTGTGTTTGATACAACTGCATTTTGGGGCATGGAGTCCAGCAATGTAATTAAACATTTATACCTTAAAGTAAGTTCAATTGTGCAGTTCATTTTCCGGATTCTTATCAACCTTAGTAGGTAATGGAGGTAAAAGCAGGCAAGTTACGCACGGAATGCTGTGCTTAAGGTACCCCAAAGTTCGAGTCCTTGGCCTCTCTCTGCCGGCGATTAGGGTCCTTACCGGAAGATGATGGTGCTCCTCTTCGCGGCTGGGCTGCCGCAAGCCATATTTTCAAACAATGGCCCCACGTGCAAGAGGGCACACAAAAGCATTCCGCCTTCTGGCATTTACAGTGCACTCCGCTTTTTGCATCCATTTCATTTTGCATTTTGCTAACACGTTTCGAGACCTTCGGTCTCTTCTTCCTGGGCTTTCCGAAACACACAGCTGACACTTACATTGCTTAATTTGCATATTTTATTCACCACGCCTGCCCCCAGTGGGCGTGTGTTTGATACAACTGCATTTTGGGGCATGGAGTCCAGCAATGTAATTAAACATTTATACCTTAAAGTAAGTTCAATTGTGCAGTTCATTTTCCGGATTCTTATCAACCTTACTAGGTAATGGAGGTAAAATCAGGCAGGTTACGCACGGAATGCTGTGCTTAAGGTACCCCAAAGTTCGAGTCCTTGGCCTCTCTCTGCCGGCGATTAGGGTCCTTACCAGCAGATGATGGTGCTCCTCTTCGCGGCTGGGCTGCCGCAAGCAATATTTTCAAACAATGGCCCCACGTGCAAGAGGGCACACAACAGCATTACGCCTTCTGGCATTTATTATTATTATTATTAAGCGTTCTTATATAGCTCTCGATTACCCGTAGGCATCTCAGCACTTGCCTTGGGAACCCGTCCTGGTTTTTCCCTGTGAGATACCCGTACTGGGCATCCCCAAGGTGAAAGCCAGGCATCCCGCCGCGGGGGGGCCGTAGTGGAGATTAAGCAAGTTAATGCCCAGAGCTGCAGAGTGTGAACCTGTGACTCGAGTAGGCTCCAAAATGAGAATTATCGAGTCCATGGATATTTGGGCTCAAGAGCCTGCCGCGTCAGGAATTGAACCCTGGTCCCGGGTCTGACCTCTGCTTTAGGGTCTGCTGCCTCTAACCAGTGAGCGACACTTCTCCACAGTGCACTCCGCCTTTTGCATCCATTTCATTTTGCCTTTTGCCAACGCGTTTCGAGACCTTCGGTCTCTTCTTCCTGGGCTTTCCGAAACACACAGCTGACACTTACATTGCTTAATTTGCATATTTTATTCACCACGCCTGCCCCCAGTGGGCGTGTGTTTGATACAACTGCATTTTGGGGCATGGAGTCCAGCAATGTAATTAAACATTTATACCTTAAAGTAAGTTCAATTGTGCAGTTCATTTTCCGGATTCTTATCAACCTTAGTAGGTAATGGAGGTAAAAGCAGGCAAGATACGCAGGGAATGCTGTGCTTAAGGTACCCCAAAGTTCGAGTCCTTGGCCTCTCTCTGCCGGCGATTAGGGTCCTTACCGGCAGATGATGGTGCTCCTCTTCGCGGCTGGGCTGCCGCAAGCAATATTTTCAAACAATGGCCCCACGTGCAAGAAGGCACACAACAGCATTCCGCCTTCTGGCATTTACAGTGCACTCCGCTTTTTGCATCCATTTCATTTTGCCTTTTGCCAACGCGTTTCGAGACCTTCGGTCTCTTCTTCCTGGGCTTTCCGAAACACACAGCTGACACTTACATTGCTTAATTTGCATATTTTATTCACCACGCCTGCCCCCAGTAGGCATGTGTTTGATACAACTGCATTTTGGGGCATGGAGTCCAGCACGTGGGGCCATTGTTTGAAAATATTGCTTGCGGCAGCCTAGCAGCGAAGAGGAGCACCATCATCTGCCGGTAAGGACCCTAATCGCCGGCAGAGAGAGGCCAAGGATTCGAACTTTGGGGTACCTTAAGCACAGCATTCCGTGCGTAACTTGCCTGCTTTTACCTCCATTACCTACTAAGGTTGATAAGAATCCAGAAAATGAACTGCACAATTGAACTTACTTCAAGATATAAATGTTTAATTACATTGCTGGACTCCATGCCCCAAAATGCAGTTGTATCAAACACACGCCCACTGGGGGCAGGCGTGGTGAATAAAATATGCAAATTAAGCAATGTATGTGTCAGCTGTGTGTTTCGGAAAGCCCAGGAAGAAGAGACAGAAGGTCTTGAAACGCGTTGGCAAAAGGCAAAAGGAAATGGATGCAAAAAGCAGAGTGCACTGTAAATGCCAGAAGGCGGAATGCTGTTGTGTGCCCTCTTGCACGTGGGGCCATTGTTTGAAAATATTGCTTGTGGCAGCCCAGCCGTGAAGAGGAGCACCATCATCTGCCGGTAAGGACCCTAATCGCCGGCAGAGAGAGGCCAAGGACTCGAACTTTGGGGTACCTTAAGCACAGCATTCCGTGCGTAACTTGCCTGCTTTTACCTCCATTACCTACTAAGGTTGATAAGAATCCGGAAAATGAACTGCACAATTGAACTTACTTCAAGGTATAAATGTTTAATTACATTGCTGGACTCCATGCCCCAAAATGCAGTTGAATCAAACACACGCACACTGGGGGCAGGCGTGGTGAATAAAATATGCAAATTAAGCAATGTAAGTGTCAGCTGTGTGTTTCGGAAAGCCTAGGAAGAAGAGACCGAAGGCCTCGAAACGCGGTGGCTAAAGGCAAAATGAAATGGATGCAAAAAGCGGAGTGCACTGTAAATGCCAGAAGGCGGAATGCTGTTGTGTGCCCTCTTGCACGTGGGGCCATTGTTTGAAAATATTGCTTGCGGCAGCCCATCCGCAAAGAGCAGCACCATCATCTGCCGGTAAGGACCCTAATCGCCTGCAGAGATAGGCCAAGGACTCGAACTTTGGGGTACCTTAAGCACAGCATTCCGTGCGTAACTTGCCTGCTTTTACCTCCATTACCTACTAAGGTTGATAAGAATCCGGAAAAGGAACTGCACAATTGAACTCACTTCAAGGTATAAATGTTTAATTACATTGCAGGACTCCATGCCCCAAAATGCAGTTGTATCAAACACACGTCCACTGGGGGCAGGCGTGGTGAATAAAATATGCAAATTAAGCAATGTAAGTGTCAGCTGTGTGTTTTGGAAAGCCCAGGAAGAAGAGACCGAAGGTCTCGAAACGCGTTGGCAAAAGGCAAAATGAAATGGATGCAAAAAGCATAGTGCACTGTAAATGCCAGAAGGCGGAATGCTGTTGTGTGCCCTCTTCAACGTGGGGCCATTGTTTGAAAATATATATATTTATATGCATGTGTGTGAGTGTGTGTCTCTCTCTCTCTCTCTGTCTATATATATATATATATATATATATATATATATATATATATATATATATATATAGACAGAGAGAGAGAGAGAGAAAGAGCGAGATAGAAAGAGAAAGAGAGAGAGAGAAATATTAGGAGGATACATCCCTTTAACACACATCCCTGAATTTTATGACTTGCAAAATGGGTTTAAAATATTGAAAAGGGGGCATGGCCCGACAAGATGGCCGAACAGGCCGGACAAGATGGTCAACCAGATGTAGTTTGTCTCGGCTCCCGGTCCACGCTAAGTTCCTGAATGGCTAACTGCGGTCCCATGTCGCTTGTTTGTCCGGGAAACAGCTCTGGCTTGCTGATTCTATGGGGCATAAACTGAATGCCTTGGGTTCCTGCCTCCATGGTCCTAGACATTGAGGGAAAGCCCAGCTCCAGCGCCATGGTGCTCACAAAGATGACAGACACCACTCCGTGGGGGAGGGGCACCCCGGACCACCGGTGAGAGCTCAATGCACTGTCGCTGCGCCGGGGTGGTGCAAATCGGACCGGAGTGGCTGATCCCCATCCCTGAGACCAGCATGATAAGGCATGAGTGACACCAGCTTCACCGGCACCCAACCCCCGGGAAGAGAGAGCGACCCTGAGGAGCCCGTCAGGTGCGTGGGTAGTGGAGGAGCGACCAGGAGACTATTGAAGACACTATAATCCGCGTAGCAGACCGGGACCGAAGTAGCCGGCTTCTAAACTCACGGCCGCCGAGATTTTGAAGGACAGAACAATGCAGCACTGGTATTCCAACCGGAACAAGCAATGTGAGGAGTGGCCGACCCAAAGAGACCAGCCAGGTGCATGAGGGGCGGGAGAGTGGTCGGGGGTCTGCCGAATGTCCCGTTGGCGGTGCCGGAATCCTGTAAGTGTGCCTCCTGAAGCGAGAAGACTGCATCCCCAGCATATAACTCATACCACGTGCCATGCCTGACTTTTATATGGCAGCCAGACCCTATGCAGGGCCATTGAGGAAGAATTCCCTCTAAAGCCAGGCCTGATGCCTCATTTCACAAGATAACGGCCCGGGCGCTTATTCTAGCACCCCACCATCAAACTCCTTCAAGGATAACCTTCCCGGACGCTCGCCACAATAGCGGCCACCGATGTACGACTGGCAGAACTCTGATGAGCTTGGGAGATCGCCTTGCGCACATCGTGGTTAGTAACCAATACCAGGGTGCTCAACAGTGTGGCTTATCTCTTGTGTGCCAACTAGGGATTCAACAGAGGGGACAAACCCTCATTGCAGACACCGCCGCAGCCACACCGCGTAGAGTCCAGCCATAGCTTGAGTCCCACTACGTACAGAGGGACCCAAAGAGTGATATGTACAGGCCCTGCTATGGACACAGAGGTGAGCGACCCTCAGAGCAATTCCACCTGATTGGTGAAAGCAGAAGACCTGGATGCAGGTTTAAGTACATGTGGCACCCGAACCTCAGATGACGACTTACCTATGAACAGGGTCCCCCCACCAACAGATCCCCCACTTGGCCACTATCTGCTGCTCGTCCGGACCTGCCCTTATGCCACCAAAGAAGGGTACAAGTAAAGCAACAAATAAAGTGTCTGATTACTTTGCACCACCAGACAAGCGCCTACCACCTGAACAGGATGCGGGAACAGGCACAATGACTCTCACCAAAGACGATCTCCTAGCCACGTTACAGGACTTCAAGGCAGAACTACGAAATGAACTAGGTCAAGATCTCAAGGCCTCGATTGAGCAACTGAAATCCAACCTCACTGGAAGGCTTGCATCCCTACAACAAGATATAGACTTCGTGGACAGTAGAGTGTGGGAGATCTGGAAGCTCACGCCCAGGACCTAAACAAGCACCCTGCCAATATGCGAGAACACATCTACACCCTTCAAGATCAACTGCATCAGACACAACTCAAGGCTGAGGACCTCGAAAACAGAGCACGGAGGGAGAATTTACGTATCCGAGACTTGGAGGAGGGAGCAGAGGGACCGGACCTTGAGGCCTTCCTGGAGGGTCTTTTCGCCGAAGTTCTACACACGCAGACCATCAAAATAAAGTTAGACACCAAGTCAGGGGCCTAGCGACCAGAGAAAGACGACAATCACGCGATGTCCTTGCCAAATTCCACTCTTACAAAGCCAAAGAAGCCATCGTGGTAGCTGCCGAGAAGAAAGAAACAGTCTCCTTTTAGGGTCACTCTTGCAGGTCACATCTTTCAGGATCTGGCCCCGGCCATGCTGGCCAGAAGGCAGCTCTTCCGTCCCATCACGCCGAAGCTCTGAGACGACAACATCAGATATAAGTGGAAATACCCGTTCAGTCTCTCCTTGAATTCAACAATAAACAATGCCACGTCAGTGACCTGCTGGAGGGGCTGGATCTCTTGGGCCTACCCTCTGACTCTCTTGAATCCATTCAGAAAAAATGACAGGGCCCGCAGAAGGCCGGGCCCCTGACATATCAATGGTCCACTGGCTCTCAGAGAGGCCGTAGATGAGACCCTTGTGCTCCGAGCAGCAATGACATACGAATTCGGATACACGACCTAGCGAACAATGCTGACTTCTCCGAGTCCGAACTTCCCCTGAGGTAATCTAGAAAGAGTGGAGCAAAAGGCTGGGTCGATCTGCCACTGTTGACCACAAGGACGCCCCCAGTAATGACCCATTGCACCATTTCTGCCTAGTGGAGACGTATTTCACTACGCACGCCCTGCATCTATCTGAGCTACTCACCTGTTCCTGGCTAGCGACCACAGCGGTGGCCCGGTGTTACTAGACAACCATGGCCGGAACTCCTTGACTCGAAAAAGGGATTTGCTAATGAGACACACGCTGGGCAACTCTTATCCTCCACCAATCAAAACCCATGAACCCTTGGGCCATGGCCCCTCTCCCTCCTAAGGTTCAGCGGCTGTGCAGCGAGACCCTCATGGAGAGGAAATACTGGACAAGTTGGATTCACAGAAATGTATAGATTCTGGTTGCGCCTCCGTTGGATTCCAACGTATCTGATGACAGTTTGGACGACCTCCATTACAGGGACGATTGGCGGAGGTACCGTCAACATACCTACAAGAGAGGCTACTCAGCATTGACTCTACAAGATAACCACACTATTATTGTCAACATATCTCCAAGAAATGTTCGGGATGGGCATGGTCGGGGACCTCGGTCGTACCGTCCCTCCACTGTTGCCATGGGGGTTCTTCAACCCTCAGCTGGGAACTTGTCAGCAGATCCACAAACAATGAAGTTGATATTGTTAGTTCTAGTTTATTTTTGTTTGGGGGAGGGGGTGTGAATATGGGATGGTGGCGGCTTTTAAAAGTTTTTTATGGTGGTTCATTGGGCTCCGATATTTTCTTTTTGTAAGCGTCAATTACGCATGGGCTACACCTTGTTTGCTCAGACCTTGACTACGTACAGAGGCACATCATATAGCTACGCCAGAAGAGTAGGGGTGTCCACATCAATTAGATGACAGTTACTATTGACTCCCCTCAAAAGCATCAAAAGGTCTGGAAATATCTAATTGATCATCACATTAACATAGCAGCTTTCCAGGAGACACATCTCGCTAGAACCGAGGACGCAAGCTTCCGACACAAACAATACCCCCTGATATACAGATCCTCCGCTCTTACTAAACACAGGGGTGTGGCGCTACTCTTTTACACCTCCACAAAAAAATTCCAACCTTTAAATGTCCAGACCGATAAAGAGGGGTGCTTAGTTATAGTTAAAGGAGCTCTAAAAGGTAAACTATGCATTTTTGTGGTAACATATGCCCCTAATATAGGACAGACAGCCTTCCTAAACACAACAGTGGGGAAAATTCTGGATTTTGCAGAGGGACCAACACTCCTTTTGGTTGATTTCAATCTCACCTGGCAACCAGACCTAGACAGCACCCATCCAAACCAGGCAGACACAGGCTCCTTCTCCACAGACACTAAGCAGAAGCTACTTGACCTTGGCCGCATGGATGCTTGGCGTGCTCTTCATCCCCAGACACGTGAATTTACTTTCAACTCACATATACATCACACATATTCTAGGCTTGACTATATTTTTCTTAGTCAGAACCTAATGGGAGTGCTCCAGACTGCCAAGATATTCCCTATTTCCATATCTGACTATGGCCTCGTAGTGGTTCACTTAACATGGGGCAACATTGCTTCTACCACTCCCCGGTGGTAATTTTTGGCTGCCCTAACAAGAGACAGGGTACATTGCACATCACTAAGGGAACCGATTAAAGGTTTCTTTAAGCTAAATATTCCTGAGGACACATCAACATACACTAATTGGGACGCGTTCAAGGTGGTTTTTCGGGGGCAATGCATCGCCCTCCATTCTGCCTTGAACAAACAGCGGACCAGGGAGAGAGAGCCTCTAGAAACAGAGCTGGCCACCGCTGAATCCTCCTACAAAACTAATCCCACTAGAGCTATGCTTCGCAACCTCACTGCCCTATGGGACAAACTTAGAGCCATCTACAATAATAGGGCTGAATTCAACCTCCTTAAACTCCACCAGCTATCATACTCACAGGGGAATAAGGTTGGCAAACACCTCACCAAACAACACAAGGAAAAGCGGGAAAGGGAATAATTAGGAGGTATACGTAGGGACAATCATATAGTGACACACAAGGATGAGGATAAAGATGACCTTTTCAGCTCCTTTTTGTAAGACTCTCTACACCAAGGACCAACGGAACACGAATAAACAATACGACTATCTTCAGACTTTATCATTCCCACAGGTATCGACAGAATGGAATGACAAGCTTACTGCCCACATATCCGCCGAGGAAATAGCCACTGCAATAAAACCTCTCAAACCACACAAGGCCCCAGGCCAGACGGATACACAGCCCAGTTCTACAAAACCTTTGCCCCAGACCGAATCCCCCACCTCACTCAGCTCTTTAACAAAATGGCGGAAGAAGGCGAGACCGCCAGCTCAATGGCTGAAGCAGTGATTACAGTTATACCTAAACAAGGAAAGACCCACAACTATGCACCTCATACCGCCCCATCGCCCTTTTAAACCTAGATGCGAAGCTCTAATCTTCTATCTTGGCGACTCAACTGCACAAACTCATGCCCGACCTCATCCACCCCGATCAATCAGGATTCATAAAAGGTCGACAGACACACTACAGCACTCGGTGCATAGTTTACCTCATTGAGAAAGCCAACAAAAAACACATCCCTGCAGTACTGGTTGGACTAGATGCCGATAAGGCTTTCGACAGGGTGGATTGGGAGTTCCTTTTTAACACACTAACACAATTCGGGTTTGCTCCCACATTTATAACCATGCTTTGGGCTAATTACGCCCAACCATGTTCCAGAGAACAAGTTAATGGGATGCGCTCGGAACCCTTCTCTCACACCAGAGGCACTCACCAGGGATGCCCCCTATCACACCTATAATTTCATAGACCCCTAGCGATGTCAGGGCAAATCCAGAGATGCAAAGAATTCCCTTTAGTGGCGTCCAACATAAAATATCGTTTTTTGCGGATGACGTGCTACTCTCTCTTGCGGACCCACCGAGGTCCCTACCCTCACTTCAATTGGACCTAGCGAGATTTGAGGAGGTAGCAGGGTTCAGAATTAACCTAGGCAAATCGTGTATACTCAATCTTACACTTCCGGAATTAGAGGCTCGCGAATTACAGAGACACACCTGCTCCAATGGACTTCTTCCTCACTCCTATACTTGGGGATTCATTTGACACGCCACATAGAGGGGCTCTTTCAAGCTAACTTTCCCCCCCGCCCTCACTCGCCTACAAACTGACCTTGCGTGATGGAAGCCCCTCTTCATATCCTGGCTAGGCCGCATTCCCGCCATTAAAATGACACTCCTCCCTAAACTCCTCTACCTATTCCAAGCCCTACCGATAGAACTAGAGAGAGACTTTATTCCTAAAGTAAGATCCATGATCCTACAATATGTCTGGCAGGGTGGCAGAGCACGTTTCTCCTTTTTAATACTACGGCATCCGCGCACGGAGGGAGGAGTGGGTCTACCAGATATCGGAATCTACTACAAAGCTGCCCAATAGCGGGTGCTGATGGAGTGGTCCAAACGAGAGTCAGAGATGCACTGGCTCCACATGGACCGATCCTTGGCGGTAAGAACCAGATGGAACCTCGTATGGAGCCCCAAGAGTGAAAGACCTCAGAACGCCTACTTTAGCACCCCACCCACACCACCTTGAAAGTATTGGACTCTGTTTCAGGGAACAAACACTGGACCTTGTTTCCCTCACCCCATACACCCCTCCACTTTAATCCAGCCTTCCTTCCAGCTTAACACAAAGGTCCTTTTGACACCTGGAAGAAAGGAGGATGCTTGGCGCTGACACACCTTTTCCATAATTCTGACCCCCTCACTTTTGACAATTGTAGACAAGACTATGGCCTAGAAAACGCGAAACGCTTCCACTACCGCCAGCTCGGACATTGGGCCCTTACCCCACATATCCGTGAGGCTGCCACGCATCACCTAACAAAATTTGAGACCTTCGTCCTCAACGCAGGATCTATGAAAGGGGTCATATCATTTCTATATACCTACTTACTCACCACTTCACACTCCCCTCTGCCACGATACATGACCATGTGGGAACACATACTTCAACAGGACCTATCAGACAGGGAATGGATGGAGCTGTGGTCCGATATTAGGAAATGTAACCACTCCATAGATTTACGTGAAGCCCATTCAAAACAATGATGGACTGGTACCTGCTAAGCTTAAGACCATTCCCACACACCTCTGACAGATGCTGGAGGGGCTGCGGCCTTCTAGGCGATTTACGACACATATGGTGGGACTGTCCTACTATGCGCCCATTTTGGGAAGAAATTTTAGCGCAAATCAAAGACATGCTAGGTTACCCCATCCCAACCACTATGGCAGAATGTCTTTTGGGTATCAGAGATTCAGCCCTTAAACACCAAACTGGGGCCGACAAAGCCATTATGTGGATGTGCATAGGAGCAGCAAAAGTAGCTATAGTGGCGGCTTTGAAGAACAGGGTGGCCCCAGCAGTCTCCCTTTGGCATTCTCGGCTTTGGAGACTGCTTAGCCTTTGAAAGTCTGTCTGACATCTTCAGAGACGACTACAAAAATATTGAGAACAGATGGGGACCGTTGGTTATATTTCTCTCACGAGGCTTGCCCCTAGCTGTCTATCCTCTGTCTATTAGAGACATGCATCTCTTCCAATTGTAGCCCATTCACAACTCACCAACTCTGAACACGTTAGAAACTCCATGCCACCACCATCGCCTCACGGGAGGGGAGAGGGGAGGTATTTATTTAATCTTTTGTTAGGGGTTTTGATTGGGGAGATCACTTCTTATCGATTTGCTCCTTCCCGTTAGGAGGACACAAATACACACCGTCGCAAAAGAATGATGGTTTGAGCTAGTCTACTTTGAACTCTTGAGCAACGGGATCTGATCCAGGCCTCCCCACTGTTAGAAACTGTATCTCCTTTTTGCATTGCCATATGAGACATTGACTGAATCATGTATCTTGTAAACTATCATAGCTCAGTTCTTTAATTGTTACCTTGCCTTAGAAGCTCACTGCGTTGAGCGACATGTGACAACATACTGTGACTTACTACAAAGCATCAATAAAAAGAAGTTTGATATAAAATATTGAAAATTTGCAATCCCTTTGATTTTGTGAATCACAGGGCTTGCAATGATACAATGGCTTGGCCCAATATTATCTAACAAAGCATGTGTTTTCTAATAAACAAGGAACAACCTCAACCATATATTTTTGGGCATAGCAGTTCTAAAGAAAATTTGCATTTTGCTGAAAACATTTCAGCATCATGTATCCTTGGGGTAAACCTTCTTTTAAGCTGAGGAATAAAAGTGGTAGATGCATCACAGAGATGACTGAAACCACTGGAGGCCCCATTTACTTGAGAAGAGTTAATGCTTTCAATGGTAGTACCGTTCAACCCTAGCCTACGAAATTGGGGTATTGCAGAAGGAGGGTGACTACCTTAGTTAAGCAGGAAACACAATCCTTTTCACAGTGAACCACAAAAGTCACTTACCCAACCTCTGTTCAACCCCCTGGTAACTGTGGCACAGAGTAGAGAGGCTTGATCTAAAGGCAATGTGTAAAGTATTTATGCAGTAATGAAACAGCCACAAAGTAAAAACACAAAAGAGGAAAAATTATTAAAAGTCTTAGAAAAAACAGAGAAAATCCAGGCCAACTGCGATAGCGCACAGGCCGGGCACAAGACCAAGTTTGTCTCGCTGCGTGCTGAACCTAATGTCCTTCGAGCAAAGTTTGCTCAGCTTCATTTTGCGAGCTTTGCATCACTTAGCATTGGTCCAGATGTGTCTTTCAGCTGTGAGGCAAGGCTTTGCAGGACTTTGTGTGATACGCTGTTGGTTCTGATGACGTTCTTAGCCGTGCAGCGAGACTTTGTTGGGCTTAGCATCACTCAGCATCAGTCTGATGCAGCCCTCAGCTATGCTGCGAGGCTTTGTGGGGTTTGTGTTGCTCAGCACTAATTCCAAATAAACTCTCAGCAGTATGGGGAAGCTTTGCAAAGCTTCAGGTCATTTGGCACCAGTTTCCATGAAGCACTCAGCTATGCAGGGAGCCGTTGCATGACTTTGTATCACGTCAAATTTGGTGGAACCTTCAGTTAGTCAAGGAGGAGTTATCTCTTATGTGAGCCAAGGGTCCAGCATGTGAGGAAGAACCTCTTGGGGATCATGGACTCACTTCAGCAGAGGCCAGCTGCAGACTCATGCAGGTCTAGTTACTGGTCTTGGCTGGTCCAAATGCAGCAGGTCAGCTGGGCAGTTGCAAGGAGGCTTCTGTAACTCAGACAGGTCAGCCCAATGACCCTTGGAGTCACTCTGAGTAGCATGGAATAAAAGGTAGCAGGTCCAATCTTTCTTAGATAGCAATGTAGTACTTCAAGCAGATTCCCTATACTACCCCCACATCTGGTTCTGAATAGTTTGTCGCCTGTCAAGGTTCCAAACAGTCTAGGATTACAAAAAACAGGTCTGGTGTCAGGTTCCTTTGTGTGTACAAGAGACAAAGCCCTTTGAAATTTAAGAGGGGCTGTGTAAAATCCCTCCCAGTCATCCTTCAAGGATGGCGCATCTGTCCAAACCTAGGCACCCTTAGTATTACCATCTGGAAGCAATACACAAGCTGCCAACTGCAGAACCATTCACAGTCATGTGACCTAGTACACGGGCAGAAGGCTGAGATTGTTCTAAATGTGGCATTTTCAGAATTCTGTCTTAAAATCTAACGTTACCATTAAACATATTTTTTTAAGTTACAATTCGTTTGAGTGTAACAACGCATTTATATCTGCTTCCAATTTTGAGTTACCACTTATTAAATGTAATAATGTAACTCAGTGTTGGCTAATGGGAGAGATAGGCCTTACGAGTTTAGGAGTTTTTCACTGCCAGGACAAGTGAAACGTAAGCATATGTCCTACATTTTAAATGCGATGCACCCTGCCTTTGAGCCTTTAGGGCCTATGTTATGGGTTACGTATATGCATTTGAAAGAAGGGATTAGGCACAGTAGATGTTTATGTTGACAGACTGCAGTGGTAGGCCAGAGACATGTTTCAAATTACTACTTTAGCAGAAGGCACTATGAGTGTGTTGTATCTTGTGTCTGTACTTCTGCATCCACCCTGTTGCTTTGGCCCTAGCTGTTGGAATGGTGATGATGAATGGAATGTTTGGGTGCCTGTTAGATGAGATGTGACAGTTGGAGTATGGGCTGGGCAGCAGGCAGGCTGCTCCTGGTGCGGCGGCTCTTTATGGATTTACTAACCTGCCAAACTAAACCTCGGCTTCCAAACTTTCTTTACAACATTTTTAGTGATGATTTAGAGACAGAGTCATGTGGGTAAACTGAAGCAACCAATGAAGATTTCTAGACGAAATTGAGGATTAAACTACTAAGGAACACTAAGAAAGCCAAGACAGTAACAGATGCCCTGAAGCCCCAACAGAGTCCTCCTTGTCGGACAGCCCAAGTCAGTGCGTGCTTCTGTTCATTATATTCTTTATAGTTTTCTTACGTTTGACTATAATCTGCAGAAACTTGAATCTGCCAAATCTGACAAGGAAAGTATTGTCTGTAGCAAGTTGGTTCAGCATTTTACAGGCTACTGGCCATTTTGGATGGTCTAAATGCGTGGCATGAGTAATTGTCAAATTGTGTTCTCTCGTGAGTTAGCCCTGCCTACCGTTCCAAAGGTGCAGCGTTTAAATGGGCCACAAGATTTTTGTTCTGAGTTGATCACGCCCACCTTACCATCGCCACAGGGGTCACGTGAAGAGGCTATGGGGAGATCTGCCTTGTTTCCAATGTCATCCAGGAATGTGAGCCGTCCAAAGATGTGTTGGAGCATGTCCGTGCCTGGAGCCACCTGGTACTGGGTGTCCTTACGTGCCACCATCATGCTCTATTTTCACAGGCATAGTGGTCCCTTTCATCACAGTGCATTTTCTGTTCATCAAATGGTGTCCAGCGTGTCACCGTGGCCAATCACAAATACTGGGGGCTGTCTCCGTCTATCGGGGGACTTCTGTTCAGCGTAGCGGGCTCAGGTGACAAAGGAGCCAGCAGCAACCTGGATGACACTTCACATCTCAGTTTGGGCTTCCGGATGTGATGAGGGAAATATCTTTTTTTTTTTAATTTCTTGCATTCCGCTGTATACAAACTGCTGCGGGAATAACTTTCTACCTGAGGATGCTAGTAAGACTGGACCAGTTATTTCCTGTACCAATTCGAGTGAGATATCAGCCACTTGAGTCTCTGAGTGCCTTATCTGGATATTGTTTCCTACACATGTTTGATGTTAGGATATATTTACTGCCCATGAACGGTTTATTCTCTACTTAATGATTTGCTGCCCATGCCATGGGCTGCTGACTTAGTTTCCTGTATGCTTTCAGAGTGCGCAGTTTTACATGATATGTGGATGTATTGTAGTTCTCATATGTACCCAGCCTATGTGTATTTTGCCATCTTTATAAATGTTATCTGCCTAAGTATTATTTGCTATGTCATGCGTTACTGCTGCTGCATGTCTTACATTCAGGCTGTGCTGTTTGTGTATTTTTGCTTTTATGACTCAGCGGTCACAAGGTATTTACAATTGATGTGTTGTTTCCTAGTGTGCGCAACGTACTTATTTGTTGGTATGGCGGTTGTGGTGACATTTCTTTCTGGTCAGGGACATTTCTTTTCGGGGTGCATGGATCAGAGTTTTGTTATGTCATGTTGTATTACATTCTACGCTACATGCCCCCTCATGTAAATGAGGGATGGTTATATGGATGGAAGTCACCCATCTCTACATTGTGTGTTACTAGAGGGATGTCTGGTTGGGTTGGAAGTCACCAAATAATACACTTTACATTACAATTACAATACAATTAATACACTTTACATTTCCTTACATGAGGAATGACTGAATGGTGTGTAAGCCACCCATTTCTCCGCATTTTTCTTGATGCCCTTACATAAGGGATTGTGGTTTGGGGTGATGTCACCCATTACCCATGTCCACGCTTTAAATTTTATGACCATACTTTAGGTGGCTCAGGTGGATTTCACCCACTGCTACGTGTTGCATTATTTTTGGGAGGGGGTGGGGGGTGGTTAGGTGTAGCCCACCTGTTACTTACTTTGTTTTTATCATGAGTGTTCTTTGATTTATTTGTCTGGTAGTTTTTTCTCTTCTTGTGTATGTAAGAGTTTGCTACGGTTTGATTAGTGTGCCGGTCTTTGTATTGCCACCTGTCATGCTTGCCTGGCCAGTTGGTGTGGATGGTGGCGTTAATAGGTGCGGTATTGTTTTTGTCTAGTATGCTGTTGTGGGAATTATAGTGTTCCTCAGTTTGCTGACTAGCCACGTGTAATGGTAAAGAAAATGCTATTTCATCAGATTTATTTCTCTTTATTTTATATGTTTTTATAAACGAGGAGGATGTGTGATATTTTTTGTGCATTTATCTATCCATCTTCCCTATTTTCTCTATGCATGGTTCCTCACGTGATGCTTTGTTCCATCTTGCGTTCGCATATTTTATGTAAGTTCTCTTCACTTTTCTACATCTAAATGCTTTATTCCACCTTGCATTCTTATATTTTTGTGTTTTATAAAGCGGGAGGATATACTCTATCATGTTTATGTGTTTATGCATCTCCCCTGTTGCTTTGGCCCTAGCTGCTCAGCCAGTTTGAATGTGCTGCATGGAATGTTGGAGTGGTGGTGATTAATGGAATGTTTGGGTGGATGTTAGGTGAGGTGTGAGGTTGAAGTATGGTTTGAGTAGCATTGATTGATTGATTTATTAAACCGTTCGATTAATTAAAATCATTACAGTAAAAAAAGATAACATTTTAACCCCACCCACCCTTTCCACCTCTCTCCCAGTGCCTCCTGTGGAAAAAACAAAAAAACATTCCAACAGTCAATCTTGTGTTGCAGGGACTTTCAGCTTTCTATCCTGGTACTTAATTTTGATGCGGCTGGGCTCCAGGCAGAGCACTTGAAGCGGTAAGTAGGCTCTTCTTTGCCCCTTGGTGTTTGAGGGAAGCCATTAGTTGGCGCGTTTATCAACTCTGATTTTGAGAGTGTGAGGACAGACCTTTTTCTTGTTCTATAGCACCTCGAGCTTGTCCGATTGGAAAAATAAATGTTGCTACTCTTGCAAGATGGTGTGTTTTCGTTTCCGAGAAGCATCAATCTGATGCCTCCTTGCAAGTTCTGATACCTTGGGCTCTTAGGATGGGTCGGAGAAGCCTCTGTCGTTCATTGATGAGTTTCGGACAGCAACACAATAAATGGAGCCAAGATTACCTTTGGTAGTTACATAGGCGACATTAAATGGCTTCATCTGATCGTGCCCATGCTGGATTAAAGTTCCAAATTCTGAGGACCGTTAGCCTCATGAACAGAATTTTCTTGCAGGCCTGGGCCCCTGGTGCTTACGTTAGGTATGGTCGGACTTTCCCCAGGATGTAAGATTCATCCAATGCCTTTGTATGGTTGTTATTTCGGAGTGCGGTTAGATCTTTTTCATAAGAAAGGGAGCGGACCTGCCGTCTCATGGTGTTCAACCAGGCCTTGTGCGGGATTTCTGTTAGGGGAAGACTGTTTCGATCTATGTTTAGTGTCTCTATTGCTTTGTCCAGCTTGGTGTGCCAGGGGGAGACCTCTTCTTTGAAGATTGTTGCCAAATGATGTTTTAGGGAGTTGTGGGGTGCTTTAAGGACTCCAATGTAATACTTTATTAAGTCTCCCTGGAGGGCCAGTTCCGGTCTGGCAGGCCCTAGTTTCAGCCGTAATCTCGTACTTCTAGCACTCCTGGGTGCTTGTAGCACGATCTTGTGGGCTTTCACCTGCGCTGCAGCTATGAGCTTGACTAGAGCTCCTGGAAATGCCAGGTGTCCGTAGTTGATAGCTGGAATTAGTTTTGCCCTGAGGACCTTTAGCATGGGTTTGGATGTGGGGCAGGTCAGACATTGGCTCAGTTTTTTTTATTGAAAAAATTACTCTATTGATTTTCGCGGTTAGATGTTTTGTGTGAGCTGCCGATGTTGGCCTCTCATTTAGCCAAACTCCGAGATAGTTGTAGGCTACGGTGGTCCCAATTTGCTGGTCTCCAATCTTCCAAACTGCTTGTTTTTGTACAGGTATCTGCCAAATATCATTATCTTTGTTTTACCTTGATTAACTGTCAGGTGATTTTCCTTGTTGTACTTCCCCAGCTCTTTAAGGGCTCTTTGGAGACCTACCCTTGTGGGGTCCATGACTACGGTGTCATCTGCTTACTGTAGGATTGCCAGTCTCGCCTCGTCCAGTCTCGGTGGAACTAAACGTGCGTCTTTCAGGCTGCCCCCATGTCTGCTGTATAAAGATTGAATAGAAGGGGGGCAAGGATGCAACCCTGCTTCAGTCCGTTGTCGGTTTCCACTTTTGTCAATAGAGTTGTGGGGCTTATCTTCACTTGTACCCAAGTCTCCTCGTGAAGGGACATGATGGCCTTCAGTAGCTTAGTAGGTGCCCCCCAGAATGACAGTTTTATCCAAAGTTTGCCCCTATCAACTCTGTCAAAAGCCGTGCTGTACTCGATGGAACAGCAAAGCAGTGGCGGCTGCCTGACTTTCACAGCACTTTTTGAGAGGTAGGCCAGGGCCATGATATTGTCTGTTGTTGCACTGTTTTTCCTGAAGCCAGTCTGGTAGAATGGAAGTAGATCGTTGTTAGTTACCCATTCCTCTATATCTCTCAGTAGTAATTTAGAAAAAGCTTTGGCTTCTAAATCCAGGAGGGCCACTAGCCTATAGTTTGCGGGGTTGGAGTGGTCTCCTTTCTTGTGAATTGGGAAGAGGATGGATCCTTTCCAAGAATGTGGAATTATTGCCGTTGCATATGAAAAGTTGTATAGGGAGGTGAGGTCTGTGGAGAAAGTTATTTGGGCTGTTTTAAAAACCATGGCTGGAATGCCATTTAGGCCTGGCGTCCCGTCATTCCTCATTTTCCTCATCTCCAATGTTATTTCAGCTTCAGTGAAACCAGCGCCCTTGTACTTCATTTGTCCTGCTTCGTCTGGGTACTTGGGAAGAGTAGCTGTGTGGATGCTTGCTCCACGGTTGTTCTTCAGTGGGGCTTGCTCTTTAACTGGAGTGCCTCTGGTATATAAACCTCTTACGTGATCTTCCCACTCGTTGCTTGCAATATTGTTCTCCTTGCCCCTAGGTTGGGAGCTCAGTCGGTTGATGTACCTCCATAATTTAGTGTTGTTCTATTCCTTTAGTAGGGCAAATACTGTGACCCATTTTTGCTCCAACTCTTTCCTCTTTTGCTCACCTACTTTCTTCCTAAGGGCGGCTCTGAATAAAACCATGGAGGCCCCCTCTGCTGATTCTCCTCCTTTTTTCCTGCTTCTAAGTGCCTTCATTAGAGCTCCTTTGCATTGTTTCAGGCACTTCGGTGGCTGTGGGTTCTTTAAAGAGTTGGCCTTGAGACTGAAGGTTTTCTTGCATTGATTTTTACCCAGCTTCCGCCATATATCTTCTGTCAGTTCTTCCCAGAAACTAATCACATCTGATTCGGTCTCCCATGGTCCCCTGGCCTGCCACCTGGAGGCCTACTCCTGTAGATTCTCTTCAAGAGAGTTTGTCTATTTTATTCTTCTAATGGCCCTGAAATGTTTGGGTGGCAGTTAGGTGAGGTGTGAGGTTGGAGTATGGTTTGAGCAGCAGGAAGGTTGCTCCCGGCTTCCTGGGTGCTCTATTTGGATTTACTAACCTGCAACTTAGTCTTAATAAATAATCTACAAACTAAACCTCAGATACCAGACTTTCATTAGAACAGAGTGCTCTAGGCCAACTAGTTGCATTTAATTTACAAGCCCTAGGTACATGTTGAACCATTTATTAGGGACTTGCAAGTAATTAAATGTGTCAATTAGGTGTAGACCAATTTTACCATGTTTGATGGAGCAAAATAAGCACTTGATTACTGGTCAGCAGTGATAAAGTGCATAGAGTTTTAAAGCAAACAAAAACAAATTCAGCTAACAGGAGGGGTGAAGGCAAATATTTTGGGCGAGTACAATGCCAAGGATGTCAGGTCTAACACTTACCCTTATACCGGTCTTGCACAATCAATTGCCCACGGTTGATGCTTTGCATTTTTTAATGCCAGTGTTATTTACAAAGCGAAAAATTCATATCTCTTGCTCCACTTGGTGTTTTGATGTTAAATTGTTTTATTACTATATTCTCTATTTTTATAAATAGGACTGAGCGTTTTAGAGTTTTGTGTTCCCCAAGTTTCACTGTTTTGTTACTTTGAAATGCTTTACACATTTTCTTAAATTAAGCCTGTCTGCTCTGTCCCATAGCTAACAGACGTTTAGCTCTGGTTTAAATTGGGGAAATCTTTACTGGACCGAGCAAGAATAATAGCATTATTAGTTGTAGTAGAATGCAATCCACACTAACTAATAATCCACTTCCTGACAGTACTGATTATAGAAGATCTAAATAATGTTACAATATTTTTATGGTCCCGGCGTTGAGAGTCTGACCATCCACTTAAGGGGAAGACCCCAAGACTATCCTTCTCAAGCTTTGCAATTCCGATTTATTTGGCAAAGGGAGCTATGCTATGATATTAGACATCAATAGAGCAAAGAAAATCCTTGTCTGAGTTGCAGGAATCAAACCCAGTGGGAATCCCACTATAATGGTACTATAATTGTGGATATGGTTTCTATGAGACAGAGATTACATTTTACAAGCTCCATAGAAAAAATGAATAGGTTATGCCAAAGGTTACCTCCAGACTCTAAGTCTCAATCATGCGTGTTGTTTTCAATTCTGATATGCAGTATTTCATATAATCAACTATCCCAGTATTATGAGAAATGCATTTTCATCAGGTACATTTTTGTAGGTGAAATATGCTGAAAGTTACTCTGGGAAAATGCCTCATAAATTTAGAACACATTTCTAATTGAAACTCTGAAAAGAGGTATTTACTGGTTCTGGTAAATACCATAACATTTTGCAGCTTGCTTAGGTTTTTAGTATTTTGATTTGAGCTGCACTTATGTAATGAAAATGCTCTCTATAGATACCCGAGGGCCTGTTCTCCTTGCCACCCAAATAGAAAGTATTTGGCGTTCTCTGCTGTTATGGTAAATATCTGTTTAGTCGTGCATCTGACTTAGCCCTGAACATTTGACAAATATCAGAAAAATGAGAAAAACCAGGAAAGGGGGCACAGGAGAGAGATAGCAACAAGTTGCATGGGAGAGGAACACGGCAAAGCAAACGGGAACAAATGACGGGTGAGAACAACTTAACCATAGTTAATTTAACTCTCCATGATCTTGCCCCAGATGAATCTTCTGTTTTGAAATTGGGCTTATCGTTGTGTCCTATTGCTAACTGGGAATATTCCTGCACCCGCGTTGACATTTTTCTTTTTCTCGGAAAATGTAAATTACTGTAGATTCATGCCCTGAAAAAAGACAGAGGGTACTCAGTGGATGGGTTGAGGGCATCATGTGACCCAGTGGCGGATGTTCTCTTTATTGGCGACATTGATACACAGGCGTCACTCAGAGAAATGGATTTAGGGGTGAGAGGCTGGGAAAATGACAGGGAACTGCTCAACAACATGGGTATTATGACAGACAGGAAAAGCAGAAATGATTTTAAACCAGATCAAAATGTAATCCTGTCATGCTTCATGACAACATTGACACTTGCCATGAAGTCGTATTGCATGACCTCATGAGGATGTGGAAACAGGGGAAGAATTGCTTTGCAGAGAATCTAACAGAGGGGCAGAGAACAGGGCTTGAGTCACTAAGGAAATACCACACTTTTGAGATAAAACCCACAAATAAGGGTGGCAACGTGGTACTGTGGGACATAAATAAATACAAGACCGAGGCGAAAAGACAGTTAGAGTACTCTGGGAACTATGTAGGATCTAACATTTTCCAGTACAGTCGAACTATTTCAGGTTACCACGGCCCCCTTATTAAATTGCATCAGCAGGGAATCCTGAGTACAAATGAATTATAATTTTTATTGGTGAAAAAAAACAGTTACCCTATGTTTCTACATGCTGTCTCCAGTTCACAAGCGGTACAAAAGGGGGTGGTGATAGACGGAGCATCTGAATCAATCAAACACTCACTAGACAGTTCACAGGCATCCAACGTACCCACCAAGCAGACCAATAATATCAGCTAATAATAGCTTACTGGAGAACACTTCGATCTACCTTGACCATTTCATGTGTCTATATGTTGTTAATCTCCCTTCTTATTACAGGGACAACATGGATTTTATATCCAAGATACAACAGATATCATGGAAAAAGTCTGATATATTGGCCACTGAAGATGTTGTTGCATTGTATACATGTATCAAACACGATCTGGGATTGGAAGCCTGCAAATATTTTTTCAGAGACAGACCATTAGCTATGTATGACCATTCAATGCTTTTGATTGACAAGCTGAGATTCTGTCTGGAAAACAATTTCTTCTTGATTGAGGAGCAATGGTACAAACAGCTGACAGGGACTGTGATGGGGAGTTGCTTCGCTCCCAGCTATGCCTGTATGTTCATGGGGTGGTGGGAGTCGGAGCACATCTGTAATGAGGCAAATGAGGTATGGATAAGGCATCTGATCATGTGGACATGTTCCATAGATAATATCTTTCTAATATGAGACGGTCCACAGGAGTCATTAGATGACTTCCTTATGAATATAGCTGATGACAACTTAAATCTAAAGTTTACCAGCAAAACACACTCTAAGATCATTGAGTTCCTAGATGTGCAGGTTGAAGTGAGGGATGACACCATACACACAAGCCTATACAGGAACGAAACAGCAGGGAACAGAATCTTGCATGCCGGAGGCAACCATCCTGATAATCTCAAAAGGAGTATCCCCTAAGGGGAACTTCTAAGGGCTAGGAGGAACTGTAGCACTGGAGGTGCCTATACAGCGGAGGAAAAGAGGATGGTTGGCAGGTTTAGAATGAGAGGCTATGCAGGGAAAACCATCAGGCAGCAATTGACAACGTGGCAAAAATGGATAGGGACAGTTTACTGACACCTAGAACCACGGAAAACAGGAAACATGAGGTAAGACTGATCTCAACTTTCAATTGTGAATCAAAAGACATTCATAGGATTATGAAAAAACATTGGCACCTTTTTGGATCAGACATGACGGTTGGCAGACTAGTGGGTCCCATACCCACATATGACTTTTTGCAAATGTCTTTGTGAGACATTTTAGTGCATAGTCATCTAAATTAAGGCACAATCAATTCAGGATCTTGGTTGAGGGAACTCCCAGGATTTTACAAGTGTGAGAAGTGTGAAGCATGTGCTAACAGTCTCACTGTAGAAACTCAGAGTCTCCCCACGGGCAATACAGCAAAGATACACAAATTCATCAACTGCAACAGTATCTTTGTGGTCTATGTCTTGATGTGTGTATGTGGCTTGCACTCCGTGGGCAGTACACCTTTCCAGGTGAAGAAGAGGTTATTAGAGCATCTTTGTATGATTAGAAACAAAGATATGAGCTATACCATGGTGAAACGTTGTGAACAGGTACATGAAACAAGTGTAGACATCACTTCTAAAATATAGTTTTTGGGTGTTGACAGGATTACAGTTCATGCAATAGGGGGAGAGAGAGAACAGCAGTTAAGGCAAATGGAATCTGAGTACATCATCCGGCTGTGCAGTAAATACCCTGGTGGCCTCAACCACGATGAGGAGCTCCACATGCACCCTAGGATAATCCTTTAGGAAGACATTTTGATTTTTGGTCCTGGATTGAAAACAGACATTTTACGATTTTTGAGCTGTGGTGATGCATGAAAGGGAGAAAGTGCACCTAGAATAATGTCAGTGTTTTATTTTCAATTAGTAGTAGGTTCGTTTTTTCCTTTTCATATTTGATTAGGGTTTCACTGGTTTATGTTTTACAGTAAAGACCGTGGACATTTTGGAATCAATTACATGGGAAGAGAGGAGTTAAGCTGTGTACCGCAATATTTCTTTAGCTAATATATGTTTTCTTTCTGTAAAGATTTTGATTTGATTATCCCAATATCTGACACTGGCCAGAATATTGAAGTAGAGATGGCGAACTACATTACAAGATTTTCTTCTTTTTTTGCTTTAAATATGGGTACAATTCATAAGCAAGTGTTAATCAATTCACAGTAAACATTGTGAACAATTATATGCACTTTATTCATATACAGTTAGATATTTTTTAAACAGAATTTCTTGACTTTTAAACAAGTCTGTCTTCTCTCAAGGAAATATATCTTGTGAATTATAAATTTCCTACAAGTCTGTTTTACATTTTTTTTATGATTCATCCACTGTTTTTGTAGAAAATAGAGCACTTCCATGTTGGAAACTGTGACTTTGACAAAGACCAAACAGGTTGAAACGCGTCAGTCCATTAAAACTCTTTTTCCTTTGAAATTCTGAAGTACAATTGGATAGCACTCATGGGCCCTCTGTAATCCTTATCTTTATTGTTTCATATTCATGTATAAATCAAATAAACAATGTCCCTACACGTTTTGGTCTCGTAGAGACCTTGCTCACAGGTATGCCATTATGTAGCCTAGCACATTTAAATATCATCATGTGCTCTACCCACTCATACATGTCTATGAATTCTGGGAAATGTGGTGTGTCGCAAGTGCTTGTGTTCAAATTTAGCATAAATATGAATAACAAAACAGGGGGTTTCTGGATTTTAGCTTTTTTAACTTTCCTACCTTGATCTTAACTATTTAATATCTGTGTGATTACATTAAGGTTCCATGATTATTATATAATGTTTCTTACAATTCAGAAAACTAAAATGATACCCTCTTGTGAGTTTATGTTCACATCCTTATTCTTGTTTCATTATTTAAACATCCAATATATTCAGCTGTTGCTAAACCCCAATTGACTAATCATGCTTTCTAGTGGACCAATAGTGAAAGTGTGCACAAATGAAAAAGTGTTCTATCTGGACGGTCCAAAGTACTCTAAAGAGAAGCTCATATTCAAGTATTTTTTATAGATGTATATACATTTCTTCATCCTTATTCAAACCGAACAAGGTTGGGGTTTGTAAAATCAGTATGTGTCTCAATTTGCATAGAATCTCAGTTGTTTCTAATCAAGTCCATGGTTTGATTCCATATGTTTTGCAATAGCATTTCCATGATATTTATTTGCAGTTGCTCTGATATGTTCCAGAATTATTTTCTTCAATTCGCAAACAGTACTGTCCACATATTTAGGATTGCATGGGCACTCTATCACATAGACCACAAACTGGCTCTTGCATGTGAATATGTTGTTTGATTGTCCATTTTTTCGTTGATGCCAGTGGGATGTATGACGGTACAACGCGTACCGTTTCAACGCGTGCCTTTACAACACGTCTTTAACAACACAAGTCGTTACAACGACTTGCGTTTTTGGGCGCGGATAGTGAATAGTATAATTTACTATTCTAACACCAGTCCCCGTGGATAGTAGGGAAGGTGTTAGAATAGTAAATATACTATTCTTTATCCTTTAGCGCCCTCCAGCGCAAGTCGTGGTTACGACTTGCGTTGTAAAGGACGTGTCGTAAAAGCACTGCGGGGTAACATCCGCGTTGAAAAGGATGTTCCCCTGCCAGTGTAATATGTTGTTCATTTGCAGCAATTTGACATACATTACATTGGTTACAATTTGTTTGACCAAGTTGTTTTGTTCTTCTTCCAAAAGTGTCTATGCATCAGAGTGTCTTTGAGATTTTTAGCTCTTCAGAAAGTTATGTTTGGATGTTTGCCCATTACTTTGGCTACCCTTGGATCTAGTTGTAAAATATTCCAATTTTTTCTCAGAATTTTCTTAATTTCTTTTGCCTCTGCCAAGAAGGTGGTGATCAATCGTATCACATTGGATTGGTTATTGGTCTTTTTGTTGTGTTCCCTATTTTTTAGCATGTTGATTCTAAGTTTTTGCTTAATTTTGGTTACACCAGTTCTAACTACATTTTGTTTCTAACCTCTTCGCTCAAATTGGGGGTGGTTTCTTTGATATGTTTGTTCACTTCTTCTTCTTGGGAGCATATTCTATGAAGCCTTAAAAATTTACCATATGGGATGCTATTGATCAGTGAAGATTAGTAAAAGCTGTCAGCATGTAATAATGCATTAGTTGCAGTCTTTTTTCTTTGTAGAGTAGTTTGAATTTTGTTTTGCTCAATATATAGTTCTGTGTCTAACCCCAGATGCATCAAGCATACATTTCGCGATTCCTTATTTGCGAAAAATAAGGAATTGCAAATAAGGAATCTCAAAATGCAATGCATCAAGAAATTGCTAAAAAAATTGCGATTTCTTAAAATTCCTTAATTGCGAGTCGCAAATTGCGAGTCGCAATTAAGGAATACCTCCCCAATCATTCCTATGGGCCTAGAGGCCCATAGGAATTTGAGATTGCGATTTCAAGGGTGCAGGGGTGTCCAAAGGACACCCTGTTGCACCCCCTGAAATTGATCTGTGCACATATGTTGCGCACACACATGCCCGTAGGGGATTGTGTGTGCGCAACATGTAACTTTGAAAAATGCACTTTAGTGCATTTTTCAAAGTTTTTGCAAATTACCATGAAGTTGTACTTCATGGTAATTTGCGTGCCCTATTAGCGAAATCACTATTTTTTAAACTTTAATGCATGACATTTAAGGAATCTCAATTTGAGATTCCTTAAATGCAAGTAATCGCAATTTAGCGAATTCGCAATTTTCGATTTTTACATTTGGGATGATGCATCCCAAATGCAAAAATACCGGTCTCATAGGGGCAGATTTTGAGAATCTGCCCCTTTGCGAGCGGATTTTTGTTTGATGCATCTGGGCCTAAGAAGGTTATTCTTGATGCACTGATGTCATAAATTAAATTTAAAATTTGCTTTAGATGTGTTGAGTAATGTGTTGAGTAACATGAAGTATTGTGAAAATTCCTCAGAGCTGTCCCAAATAATAAATAGATCATCTATATATCTCAGCCACTTTATGATCTTTCCCACATGTGGATCATTTTCTGTGCAATTTGTTGTTCCCACCAGTCCATTGTTAGGCATGCATTATGACTGGAGGATTTTATGTTTCTTTTCTTAAGAAAGTATTCACATGCTCTCAGGCCAATTTCATTCTCAATGTTAGTATATAATGCTGTTGCGCCCACTGTGATTAGCTCAAAAGTTTGTGACCAAGAATTTTCCTGTAAGTGTCATAGTAGATCACTCTTATCTCTAAGATAAAAACCTAGATCTTGACCATGAGGTGTAAGAAAGAAATCAATGTAGTTTGCAATAGGTTCTAACAATGCAACTTTGGCTAATATGATTGGTCTTCCTGGTGGTTTGGTTGGGTGTTTATGTATTTTTGGTAAGAAATATATTGTTGCTGTCACTGGGTGATTCGTTGTTAAGTATTTAAATTCACTGTCTTCCAGTAAATCTTATTACCTGGTTGTAATTGAGGGTAGTGGTGTGATTCAGGTTCAGGTAATAAGATCGATAACTTTCATGAGGCAATGATAAAAGATTTGTACAAATTAACAAAAAGAAATTGTACTATCATCTTAACACCACAAGAACAAAAGTCGCTTCAAGAAATTCAACAGGATGAAACAATTGAGATCAAAATTGCCAAGAAAGGTGGAAATATAATCAAACTATAAAATGACCACTCTGCCACAGGGGAAAACCCCCTCAGCGTGGAATCATTGTTTTTTTTAAATTTCACAACAAAACAAAATATCTTTATTTTTTAAAATAAAAAAGGCGCTATTGATCAAACTTTCAATGCATTTATAGGCATTATCATCATTATAGGAATGCAAGAGATGCCCACTGGGCTTTCAGACATCTCTAAATTTGGCAGGTCATGGTCGAAGTAAAGTACTCCTCCATGGTGACAGTACTTAATCCATCTGCTAAACTCAAAACCAGGCCCTAATTCTCTTATCTGCCGGTTAGATTTTTGGTGTTCTTTACCTGTAACTTTGGGCGCAGTAAATGCAATGTGTTAGAATAGGACAGAAAGGCATAGGTATCTGGATGCACTCCACTAAGGAAATGGACAGGAAGATTAGATTTTCAGATAAAAAATATCTGTGTCCTATACAATATGATAATATCTTTACAAGGGTGTGCACTGCATGGACAGAGGACATGCATTGTTACAAAAGGAAAACATGTTTAATGTGCCTATACAAAATATGCTTCTCATGTTATCATACGTGTACGACGACAAATTATTAACTGGTTGCCACACATGCTTGCTAATCTGATAATGCACTTCATTTTGTTGAGATACCAGTCATGCATTTGTGTTACTGGATTCCGCAAGTGAAAATATCACCACGCTCGAGTGCTTTTGGAGCCATCTGTACACTTTATTAAAGTACTTATTCAGAGGTGAAATGGCTGTTTAAATGTCTGCGTTTGATTTGAAGGTCACCTTTGGATATATAGTTGCCCTTCCTAAATATGTCTCGCTTCAACCTTCATATAGGTCGACACATTTAACCTACAGCAGACCTTCAAGGCACCTCTGGCTAGCATTTACTGGCCAGCTGGTCCCATCCACCGCAGAACCCTCGCCTCCTACAAGCCATATTAAAAATCGACAGGCGCTGTTGAATCTATTTATTGAGCACCGTTTCTACACTTCTATTAACTCACGGGCAGATGCGATTTTTTAATAGACTCTACATTGATTGTGGAGACTAATTAAGTAAATACAATGAAGAGAGCAATTATTCCATTTACAGTATTGACACTGTCATTATTTAAGTCATTTAAGTCAAACAACATGCTCTGTGTTGTTTGTATTTAATGCAAGACGGAGTTTATTCATCTAATAGAATGATGCGCTCTCCAGGTGAAAGTGTTTAGAAGTCTAATGAGGTGGCACGAAGCTGAATGAAAGAGAGAGAGGGGGATGTAATCAAAATATGATTTGAGATATTGATGTATTCATTTACTTAAGTTACTGAATATGCCAAGATGTATGTATTAAAACGTGTATATGCTCAAAGAGCTCTTTATTAATATACTGCTTGCGAATCAATTATTCAAAATGGGACATTCGGAGGGGCAACAAAAGTATTTAACGTCTTAGGGGCAGTTTCAAATGGAAGAACCTTTGCTAGGCACTAATCACCCCAACACTTTACTGAAGTAAAATGTACTGAATTGATTCAGTGGGGAGGGATGTAAAATTGAAGTGATCCTATGAGAAGGGAAGTAAAACTTAGTTGATCCTGTAAGAAGGGAAGCCATGCCTTGCTCAGACTAACAAGAAGAGATGAAGTGACCATATTGGGTAAGAATGCTCTAAATGAGCCTTTTGTGCCACAATCATAAGGCCAAGATGTGCAGACATTACCTCAATGGTGGGGTTGTCCATGCATAATGTTCGCCAGGTACCACCTGGTAGAAGGTGTACAGGGACACAATAGAGCATGTCAAGGTTTCACACCTCAGACTGAAGGAAAACACACTATAACAATGTTATTATTTTAATTAATCATCGGTAGTAGTAGTATCATTTATCAAGTACAAGTTCTCTCACAGAGCATTTTAGTGCTGAAAGAGAAAGACCCTCAGGGGGCCAGATTCAATGGAACTAACAAAACAAGAAGAACCTCAAAGCCTTGCTGGAAAGACCATTCATGGGACTAATATTAGCCTGTTGGGCATGCATTAAACTAACAGCAAGCGGGGACTCCAGTTGATCCTGCTACCAATGTATGTTTAGTCTTATCACTCAGCTCATTCCTTTATGGGAGATGCAAAGGCAGTCTCAGTGGTTGGACAACGTGTGTTGTGCATTTTGGAACTGGTGAACTAACAACTGGGTGTCATTTGCTTACATGATTGCAGAGCAGCCCATATGACCGAATCATCTGTGCTAATGGATTAATATAGATGTTTAATGTGAGTGGTGATGATGAAGAGCCCTTAGGAGCTCATCAAAAAGGCTTGGAGAGAGGAGACTGAAAGGTGGGAGCAGTGCAAATAGCGAAAGTCTTGTTTAGAAGGATGCAAAACACTCACCAATTATGCCTTATATTCCAACTTCTCAGAACTGAGTAAAGATATATTATTGTGGTGGGTTCACTGTGTCACCTGTTCTGAAATGCACAACTTAAAATAATGTGGCAATACTAGATGCAGTACATGCCAAATCCTGTGGTATAGCTATTTTCTGGGTGAAGTGTTACTATTCGAGAAGACTGTGGGGGTCAGCATGAGACCCTTGGATGGGAACACATACGTAGATTTAAGAGAGTGTTTGCTTCGTTCCAGTCAGGTAGGGATACTGAGTGTTTTCCATAGCAATGGTAGCAGAGGGATAATATTAGGTGTTGCATGGTATTCTGTTAAATCTTTTGCCATCACTCCCTCACTTTCCTGAACCTGTTTTGGTTGGCATGACCAGTGTTTGTGTTTCTCCTTAAAACATTTTATAATTAGCCTGCATATAATTGCCACAATTAGCTTACTTGTAGTCCCTAGTAAATGGTGCTACATGTCCCCAGAGCCTGTAAATAAAATGCTTCTAGAGGGCTGCAGCATTCATTTTGCCACCCACTAAAGTAATCTTTTAAAACATGCCTCATCCCTGCCACTGCAGCTGTTAGTGCAGTTTAAACTGCCATTTCGACCTGGAAAAATAACTTTTTCATTTCAACCTGGTATTTAAAATGTAAAAGGTTGTACACATGTGTTTAGGTTTTACATGTCCTTGTACTGAAAAATTCAGAAACACCTAAAGTCCTTTTTCAATGCTGTAAGGCTATCCTTCCCATAGGCTAGTACAGGGTGTAGTGTCTTGCAAGTTTTATGATGGAACCCTTTTTGCTTCATAAAGAAAATGCTGCGAACTGACCAAGAAATCACACACTGTCAGATTAAGAAATGCAGAATCTTAAATTCAACCCAGTACCAAGCATTGATTACCAAAGATACATTTTCAGTGAAGAACGCCAAAAAATTGGTGAAACCATTGATGAATTTGTGGAGAGACTCGATACGCTCATCAAACAATGTCAATTTGATTAATTTAATGATGAAGATGCTATGCATCTTAGAGTTATTGACGAATGCTTGTCTGATTCATTAAGATGATGAATGCTCAGAGAAACTCTTATTCTGGAGCGGGTGCTGATAGCTACCAGAGCTGCAGGGCATGTTGAAAGACAAGCTGCTGACATGGAGGTTGGAGGTACCCAGAGTGAATCAGTTATGAGCATAAAGGTAAGCCAAAGCAAAAGACTTATGGACACAAAGTGATATCTACACGTCAAAAGAAGATATATTTTAGATGTGGATTTGTGTTTCCACAAGAGTGTGGGAAAGAGAACCATTTTGTAAAGCAAACGAAAAAGTGACTGTGTCACAGCGCAAAGACAAAATGGCCACCAGAACATTCAATCGACCAATCAATCAGGGAATTGTGAAGCGTGCTACTGACCTGTGAGGGTCTCAAGGCGCTGGAGTGAGGGGTTGGGGGGGGGTTGCAGCTCCAAGTCAGCCAAAAAGCCAGGTCTTGAGGATCTTCCTGAAGGTTTGCAGAGTAGGGGAGTGTTTGATGTTGACCGGGAGCTCGTTCCAGGCCTTAGCCATGATGTAGGAGAAGGCTCTTCCTCCCGCTCTGGTTCTGCGGATGCGTGGGGTTACTGCTAGGGTTTGGTCAGGTGGAGCAGAGTATTCTTTTTGTACATAGAAGGAGACTCTTTTGTTGAGGTATTTGGGTCCAGTGTTGTGGAGAGGTTTGTAGGCATGAGTGAGTAGCTTGAAGGTTACTCTCTTCTTTACGGGGAGCCAGTGGAGGTCTCGTAGGTGTTGGGTGATGAGCTCATGCCATGGGATGCCGAGGACAAGTCTGGCCGTGGTGTTCTGGATGGCCTGGAGTTTGCATAGCAGGGATTTGTTGATTCCAGCGTAGAGGCCGTTTCCGTAGTCCAGTCTGCTTGTTATGAGTGCTTGGGTGACGGTCTTTCTCGCATCAGGTGGATCCACTTAAACGTTTTGTGAAGGATGCGGAGGGTATTGAAGCAGGCGGAGGCAACGGATTTGATCTGGTGGGTCATGGTGAGGGAGCAGTCGAGTATGATGCTGAGGTTCTAGATGTGGTCCGTTGGGGTTGCCGAGAGCAGTGTGCCACCAGGTGTTGTCCCAAGCTGAGGGGATGGGTCTAAGGACGAGGACTTCTGTCTTCAGACAGCTGCTGCTCATCCAAGCTGTGACGTCTTTCATTCCTTCCTGGTCTGGTCTGGTAGCTGTGGCACCTTCGTGAGGGAGAGGATGAGCACGGTGTCGTTGGAGAAGGATACTATGCTGAGTCCATGCTGTCTGACAATGGCAGCGAGGGGGGCTATTTATATGTTGAAGAGTGTGGGAATGAGTGATGATCCTTGGGGTACTCTGCAGTTTTTCTCAGTGGGTTCAGAGAGGAAAGGCGGGAGCCTGATCCTTTGGGTTCTGCCAGCGAGGAAGTTGCGGAGCCAGTCGAGGGCGGTTCCCTGTATGCCAGCGTCATGGAGACTGGCTTCAAGCATGCAGTGGGAGATGGTGTTGAAGGCTGCAAAGAGGTCTAGTAGGAGGAGGGCCGTGGTGTGGCCTTGGTCGAGGAGCGTCCAATGTCATCTGTGTTGCCGACGAGGGTGGTTTTGGTGCTGTGGTTACTGTCGAATCCGGATTGGGAAGAGTTGAGGATGGCGTTCTCTTCGATGAAGTTTGTCAGCTGGGCGTTGACAATCTTCTCGGTGACTTTGGCTACAAAGGGAAGGAGAAAGATGGGTCAGTAGTTTTTCAGGTCCGTTGGGTCTGTAGAGGGTTTTTTGAGTAAGGCCTTGAATTCTGCACATTTCCAGTCATCGGGGAAAGTGCCAGATTGGAAGGTGGCGCTGATGATGCATGAATATCTCAGGCGCTATGATGGTGGCGGCTTTGTGGAAGATGTGTGGCAGGGTCTGTGGGGGCTACTGAGTTAGTGCTCTTCATGGTCGTGGCGGTATCTTTGGTGGGGACCGGGGTCTAGGCGCTGATGGTGAGCCGGCTATCCTTGCTGGAGGAAATGGTGGTTTCTGGAGTCTGTTCACTGATGTTGTTGTAGAGGGCCTTGATGTTCAGATGAAAGCAGGAGCTGAGCTGGTTGCAGAGGTGTTGGGAGGGTGTGGCGTCCGTGGCTTCGCTGGGGGTTTTGTTGAATTGCTGGATGATGCCGAAGAGTTCCTTCGAGTTGCTGGAGTTGGTGAGGATTTTGGTTCCGATGAAGGTCCTTGTGGTGGATCTTATGAGTTTGTGGTATTCTATTATGGCGTTCTTGTAGATGGTCCGGTTTTCAGTGGTTTTGCTGTTCCTCCATCGTTTTTTGAGAGGTGTGTCTGGATTCTTGGAGGTCACTGGTAAACAACGTGGCCTTCAAGGGACGTTGTCTGTCAGGGTTGCGGAAGGGTACAAGCTTATCTGTGCAGTTGGTGATCCACCAGTGTAGTTCCTTGGCTGCAGAGCTGGTGCCGGTCGAGGATGGGGGTTGTGGATGAGGGTGGAGTTGAGGTTCTCCTCTGTGGCCCTCCCTTAGTGGGCATGGAGTGGGTTTATTAGTGGTGGCAGTGTTGAAAGAGAAGTGTACACAGTGGTGGTCAGTCCAGAGGGGCTGCGTGGTGTGGCTGAAGCAGATGTTGTTCCCTCCTGCGGATTTGGGGTTAAGGGTGTGTCCTGCCTTGTGGGTGGGGGTGGTGACTAGCTGGTTCAGTCTGATGTTGGTGAGGTTGTCCAGGAAGGCAGTGGTGTTGGGGTTGCTGAGGTCGTCGAGGTGGAAGTTCAGGTCTCCGATGAGTATGTAGTCCATGGATATGATGGCGTGGGGTGCGATGAGGTCGGCGATGGTGGTGGTCAATGAAGCAATATGTCCGGGGGGTCTGTAGGCGAGGGTGCAGTGAAGTGTTGTTCTGGGGCTGGTGTGGATCTTGAAGTGAAGGTGTTAGGTGGTGGAAGGGGAGTCACTCGTGCTGGAGGTGAAGAGTTTGGAGGGAGTTCTTGTGTGTGATGGCGAGTCCTCCTCCTGGGTAGTTGGGGCGGTTCTTCCTCTGGATCTTGTACTTGTCAGGAATGTCGGTGATGATGTTGAGGGCGGAGGAGGCATTGGTCCAGGTTTCCGTGAAGAAGGTGGCATCTGGTGAGAGGGTATCTAGGAGGTGCCAGATCTCTACAGCATGTCTGTGCAGTTAGTGCACGTTGAGGAGGATGCACTTCAGCGATTTGTGGTGCTGGTGTCTGGCATGGGTGAGGCAATCGTGGGGTTGGGGAGGATGGTGAAGGATTGCTGGCAGTGCCGGCAGGAGAACTGGCCATGGGTGGTGTTCGGCATAGACAGCTGGCAGTTGTTGTTCCTTCCGGGGTTGAGTGCAGGGAGAGCAGCTGAATCGTAGTGGTGGGAGGTTGGAGAAACCAGGGTCCCTGGTGCTGGTTGCAGTCGGGTCGTGGATGGGCGCAGGCGGGCTTGCCTTTGCCGCGCCTTTGGCACTGGCGTCATAAAATAGGGAAGGGAAGGGGAGAGAAGCGCAGCTGGGAGGTGGGAGCAGGAACAGACAGGGGGAGGGGCAGTGGAAGCAGCAGTGGTGGGAAGGAAAATGGCACGGAGGACACAAACATGAACAGTAGGAAAGACAAAAAAACAGGAAAAAAGGCACAAACAGGAAAAACGGCCATAACAAGACACCAAAGGCACAATAACAAAACACTAACAAAGACAGAAAAAACAGGCACAAACACAAAGACAGACAGTAGCTGACCAGCAGAAGAGCAGGGTTCTCCCACGGGACCACCAGGAATGAGGCTCAGGCAGGAGTCTGCGGGTGGAGGAGGGCCTCGAACACCTACCAGTACAGAGGTGAATGGGTTCAGTGGCAGTGGTACAACAGCGGAGCTGCTGGAGGAGAGAGCAGGTCTCTGACCAGGAGGTCAGAGGTCTCGCTCGGACACCAGAGTAGGGGCTGCCATTAAATAGGGACGGGATGGAAGCACAGCTGGGAGTCAGGAACAGGAAGGGGGAAGGGCCACGGGGGCAGCAGTGGCAAGAAGGAAACGGCATGAAGGACACAAAAAAGGAACAACTGGAAAGACTGAAAAACAGGAAAAAAAGGCACGAACAGGAAAAAAGGCACAATAACAAAACACTAAAAAAGACAGAGAAGATGAGCACAAACAAAGAGATAGACAACAGCAGACCAGCGGAAGAGCAAGGTTCTCCCACTGGACCTCCAAGGATGAGGCGCAGGCAGGAACCTGCGGGTCGAGGAGGGACTCGAAGTCCTACCAGTACAGAGGTGAATGGGGTCAGCAGCAGTGGTACAACAGCAGAGCTGCTGGAGGAGAGAGCAGGTCTCTGACCAGGAGGTCCTGAAGCAACACTCGAGGCACACACACAAGGCCAAGCGGCGAGATCAATTAAGGCAAATTAACACTGAACGAAGTTGATCATCTTCTTAATTATTGTCGAACAGCTCCTCCACCTCAATAACAAGTGAAAGTGATGAAGATGGTTGTGTCATGTCAATGTTTACCTCAGATAAATGTGTGCATGTTGGGCTGGCTGCATGTGAGGAAAACTTTCAGTCAAAGAAAAGTTGACATTCCTAAGCAAAGCCTTACAAACATTGTGCAAAGATTACATTAAAAATAAATGGTTGCTCTGTACCATCATCATCGACAGTGGTGCATCGATAAACCTAATGCCTGAAGAGAAATACAATGAATTATCTCTATTGCCATGACTTAAGCCATCAAAAACCAAAGTGTATGCATGGGCTGACTCAAGGTCCATAAACAGTCAAAGTTCATTTCCAGCAAAAATGAAAGACAAGAAAACGACTGTGCAAGCACCCATTCATGTGCTTTAAAGTACGGCTTTAAGAGCCTGTCGGCTCAGTTTCAGTACAGCTGCTGATGTGGGACTTATTTAGGTGAGTTATAACATGAATGCTCACCACACAATAGTAAGTCACTTTCCTTCATTGATTCATGGTTTATGAAAGTAAAGGTGCATATTAATGAAGATGTCCATCCTGTTGTTCAAAGACATAGACAAAATGCTTTTCATTTACAAGAAGCTGTTGAAAAAGAACTTGAATTGATACTTAAGCATGACATTATTGAGCATTCAACTGGACCAATGCCATGGTTTCTCCCATAGTGGTAGTGCCCATAAAAGACAGTGAAGGAGCTGTGCACATTTGCGTTGACATGCAGCATACAAACAAAACAAATGAATGAGAATGACATCTAGATCCACACATTTCTGTCATTATGACGCTATTAGATAGTGAAAATGTCTTCTCTCGCCTTGATTTAGATAAAGGTTATCATCAGTTGGAACTTGAAGATTGTAGGTCCATTATTACCTTTTCTACACATGTTGGTCTACTTCAATAAAAGAGACTCTGTTTTGGTGTGTCATCGGCTGCAGAACTTTTACATGATGTCATTCAACCTATCAAACAGCCTTTTGTGACTGCATTCAATGAAAGCAATGATATATTGATTTTTGGAGCTGCACAGTAGGAGCATGATAAAGCTCTCACACAAGTATGTTGTTTACTTACTGATGCAGGTTTGACTTTGACAAAGTTAAAGTTCTTTGGCTAGATCTTTTCAGATGGGTGTATGACACTTGATCCTGCAAAAGTAAAAGCATTGTCAAATGCTGATACCCCAAAAGATGTTTCTATGATACGTTCATTTCTTGGCAGGGTCAGTTACTATTTAAGATGCATACAAGACTTTTGCTACTATAAATGCTCCATTATGAGAGTTAACAAAGACGAATATTACATTCAAGTGGCCACAAGAATGTGTTGGAGAAGTTTCAAGAAAATCAAACTAGCCATTGAAACGGCTGCTGAAATGGCCTACTGCGATCCAAATCTTCATATAGAGGCTGTTGTTGAAGCTAGCCCAGTCGGGTTAGGTGCTATACTTGCACAGCACAGCAGCACCCAAATGCTTGAAGGCATTTTGTGGCATATGCAAGTCAAGCTTTTCTGACTATCTTTGGCAATCTAAATGCCAAGATGCCTTCTCGCATTCAACGCTGGGGACTACAATTACAAGAGTACAGTTATGACATTGTGCATCATCCAGGAAATGATCAAAACCCTGTTGACTACTCTTCCAGAGTGCCTATACAAGGTTACTGTATTTCATACAAAACGGCTGAAGCCTAAAGTCATTTCATTGTAAAATCTAATAAGCCAGCTATTATATTGTTAGCCCGCATCATCACTGCCATGATAGTGAAATACTGATGTTGAAGATGAAAGATATATTGTAAACATCAGTCATGGAACCAACACACACAACATCTCACCAGTTGATTATCAAAAATAGTAAAACATTAAAGATGAATTGTCCATAACTCAGAAAGGAATTATACTGCAAGGTTTAACAATCCTGATTCCAGGGAGTCTTTGACAAAAAATATTTGAAGTAGCTCATGAAGGACATCGTGGTATTGTTGCCACCACAAGAATTCCACACGACTGAGTTTGGTTTCCACATTTAGATGAAAGGGCTGAAAAGGAACTCAAGGCCTGTCATCTATGCAATTGCCTTTCTACAAATATTACTCAACATACTCTTAACATGTTAGAACTGCCTAAGCATGCATGGGAGAGAATAGACATTGATTTCTTTGGTTCACTTAATAATGGATTTCATCTGATGGTAATTGTGGACGAGTACGCTAAAGAAAGCGGAACAGCGGGTAACGCTTGAGAGGCTCAGTTTAAAAATTGTATTGATTTCCACCCTATGAGCCTATCATTCACACTTCACTCGACCCAAGGTACAGTCCTGCGACTTTGAAGTTTGGGAGAGGAATGACCACCAAGTTACTTCAACGGACCCACAAAAGAGAAGGAAATGAGAACACAACTCATACAAAGGTCTTAGTTAACAAGCAGAAAATGAAAGCCTATGCAGACAAGAGGTGACCTGCAAATAACACCAAGATTAAGAGAGAAAAGCTAGTGAATGCCAAACATAAGGAAAGGTGGAAATCTGATGCTCGATATGATGCTGAACCCTTCCAAGTAGTTTTCCCCAAGGGATACATTTTGACTGCCCAATGTCCTGGAAAGTCTGTTACTGGAGACTATTCTAAGGTTCGGGATTTCATTCATCGGTCTTCTGAACAAGATGGTGAAAGAAAGTCTTAACCTGAAATATCAGTTACTGCTGTTATCTCTTCATCGTCTTCAAAAATCTCTGACACTGAAGATAACAGTTTCCAGTATCCAGTAACCATATCAGTACCAAAAAGGTTGATTGAAGAGATGTAATGGTACATACATATGTATATACAGATTTGTAAAAAAAATGCGATTTGTTTCTTTATTTAACAGAGAGGGGATGTAGTGTCTTGCGATTCTTATAACAGAACACTTTTGGCTTGTAATGGACTCCGTAGAGCTGTGACATAGGTGTCAGAGTGGAATGCCATGAAAGCTTGTTTTAGAATGTTGAGTTCGCAGTTACACGCAGACAAATAAAGAAGTATAGTATTAAGCTCAATGTGTAGCACAGTCATTCGTGGGTACCCAGGCAGGGCAGGACGATACACGGGGTTACTTATTGCACTTAATGTGTGCTAACTTCAGATTAGGAGTAGATTGAGAAATTATGGTTCCAATCAAATAAAATGTCATTTAAAATCCTCTTTGATGGTAAAGTCAGATTTTAAGTTAGAATTTTGTAAATGCCACCATAAATGTGGCCTTTTGCTCTAACCAAAATAACTGTGTCTTTCTGCCAGTGTCCTGGGTCACATGAATATGAATAGTTCTGCTTTTGTGGGTTGTTTATTGCTTTCAAACAGTGAGACAAAGGAAGCTTTAGTGTGAGGAGAGAGTGTGTTCCTGATGGGTGAAGAGGGGATATAACCTGGCACAGAGCCGCACAGCTGAAAGCATAATCGAAGTATGATTAGCCTGGACTTGTCACTTTGTCCTGGTCCAAAGTGACCAAATGCCCACAGTTGGCACTTACCACCTTTTGGTGCTATTTTTACCTAACACTTAAAAAACTTATATCTACAGTTCTGCTGACTGGAATTTGATCATTTTGGCATAATTTCATGAATTCAAGTTTACCCTATTTTTCTAAATTGGTTTAGGATTTTTCTTGTGATCTGTCTTCAATTTATCAACATTGCTGCTTTTGTGCCAGACTACCAGAGGGTTAAGCACAGTTAATTTAGTGACTTTTGTGGTTCACCCTGACAAGGGTAGTCTTTATTATTGTCTGTATTATGTGAGTGGGGCTTCCATCACTCTCAACTAATAACCCCATTTCTTACAGGTAAGAAGTGAAAACAGTAGATGCAGAGCTTGCTATAGTTAACACGTAGAAGAAAACAGGTCTGAAGTGTGAATGCCATCTGATTGAAACATGAGGGGAAATAAGGATGAATCAGAACAGTGAAAGAGGGAGAGAACGAATAGGTAAGTAAGAAGGCAGGCGAAACAGAATGGAAAGGTAGGGGTTTTGTGATCACTGATTTGTCAGCCTTGAAGGAGGATTGGCATAGAAATATCAAATTAGGGTCAGCATTGTTGTAGAATATGCATTAGTAATTGATTTTCATATTTTTTTCAAACTTCAAGATAACCTGGGTTCAACACTAGACTAACAGAGGTATTCATTTATTAGCCGTAGCTCTATATTTTTACTAATCTTCTTTAAATCCTAATTACATACCCGTCCAATTGCTCGATGATGCATTTCATTTAATTTGCTTTGCCCTTTTGGAGCACTGTTGTCTGTGTCTGGTCCAAGTGCTTTTGTATTTTATTTTATTTTAGGTCAAAGAAAGAGACACACACAGTGGAAACTAATTTGACATGAAGTGCATAGGCACAATTTGAGCAAAGAAAATCGGTAATTTTCTATTGTAAGAGTTTGAACCTTACATAATGCACAAGATCTCAATGGGAGCCAACCACGCTCTTCCATGATAGCATTATACTAGGAAATGCTTATACAAGCCTGCTGAGATAGGGTATTTTATTTTGCTAGTGTTGCCCCACTAAAACTGGGAAAGGGCCACATACAAAAATATTGAGAAAAGCAAATATATAGTAAAAAAGAGAGCACTCATAACTTGAATGCAAAGAGATCGAGGGAAGCTGGTTTCAATAAGAAAAATGCTGTCACAGGATATGTAGCTAGTGGTGGGAGAAACAAACATCAAACAAGCTTTGTCAAGGTCACTAGGTCTTGCATTTAATAAAATGTTATGTTATGTTATGTTACTACGACTTATAGAGCGCTACAGCTGCCCAGGGATGATACCAAGAAAAGAAAAGAAAAGATAAAAGTGCCTCTGCATTCACTGGTGAGTCTAGGCAATCTATAACTCGTCACGCTTCCACTCATTAATCCATTCTTCCATCCACTGGCTCATTTTTGCATTCACATACTCACCCATCAAAAATAAAACACACAGAAGCTCGAAACAAATATGTAAGACAAAATAAAAGGAAAATATGAAACAGATAAGAGAAAAATAAGAGAAAGATCTTTATACGAAACACTTCAGACCAATGTCTTCTGACATAATTTTTCCAAATGAACCTATTTGGCCTGTGTACTTTATTAGCAGCTCACTTTTACCAATATAGGCCTATTGCATCAAGCATAAACTTTCCCACAAGGCACCCATCAGCTAGCTGTACAGTCATACAATTACAAATCTGTTCAAAGTTACAACCCTTTCTACGAAGGCTTAAGATTGATTCGCTCATGGGGGCAGTAACCATATACCTTGCTCACTACCATAATCTGTGAGATTGCATGCAACAAAATACCTTTCTACATGCTTGAACACAGTGTAGTACTAATCTAACCTTAGAGAGCCACTGTCTTTAACAAATACTTTTCCCTTTAAATAAATCAAGTCTTCTAACTTTCTCATATCTTTTCGTAATAATAAATACATCAAACATAGGGTATCTGAGCCAGCTTTTCCCAATTAGCCAATCAGGACTTAAGCCTTTATCGGCTTGTCCCCATAATCAACTCAGGACTACTGTATTGAGCATACTCTTACCCACAAAGCTACCAACAAACATGCAAAAAATTATAATTGGCAAAAGAATATACGAGGCCTGTTAGGCGGGCCATATAAAGATTATCACTGTGCAAGTCTGTACCCTAAAATATGTTAGAGAGGGTACCCAATACCAAAACTCTTTCCTACTGTGGTTGCATGTGAGATCAAATGTAACAAAATCCCTGTGTACAGGTTTTACCACAGTATGATAACAATCCACCCTTGAAAGCCTATTAATGTTATTATTTGCTTTTTGCAATAAATAAGTCAGGCATACAACTTTCGTCATTGCTTGTCATAATAAAAATATCAGCCCTTTGGAATTTGACAAATGGCATAATTGACTTGTCTCCACATCAAATTCAGGCTTATTTTATGAGCATTCGCTTTCCAACAAGAAAGAAAGTGCAATACGAAAACACTTTTACTGAGAAAGAATAGAACTTTGGCCCACTCAAATGTTGTAGTTTAGGAAATCAACATGTAGGTGGAGCATAATCCCCTAAATGGTACTTCTTAAAGCGGTTTTACTGTTGATCACATAAGGTCTGGTGACAGAAGTGATGCTAAGCCAGATCTAAACCGGAACAGAAGTTAAAGTATTTAAGGGGCAGGAGCGTGCAAAATAAAGGTCAACAGATAGAATGGTCTGTTCTATTTAAAACTACATATTACATTAGACTTTCCTGAAGAGGCAACCCTGGCGTGTAGTTCTGAGGTTTTTTTTTTTAAAAATCCCTGGCTATTATAGAAAACTAGAATACAGTTTTTTGGTATGTAGGCAGCCTTGACTGTGCATTGAAGATCGGGATTTACAAAGTATATACATTTCCACCGGAATTAACCTTAGGTGAATGGCTCTGTAGTCTGAGCCAAATTATAGACACTGTTACAACATCTGAGCACGTATCACTCATGCGTGTTAAGCTTTCCACTCTTGACGATGCAGATATGCTGAACTATAATCAATACATGAAGAATTCATGTTTTAATCTTTTTAACTGACCCGCATTATGCAGCTTAAAAAAGCTGTGTAAGTCAATCGCCCCACATTAGGAGCTGCCGCTGCACATTTAGATTTCTTGAGGCTTAGTCCACCCAGATCTAAATTAAAATCATCTGCCGCTGCCAAGAAATTGGTAGTAATACATTTCTTTAAGCTATCGCATGAAAAATTCACTGGATTTCCCGCCAGCGGGAGGAAGTTTGCATCAACCAATTACTTTAGAACACCTGATATATTGGAGTACACAGCAATTAATGTGATGATCCCTGGAGAAGGGGATAGCATAGTAAATGTAGTTGGAACTCTCAGACTTGCCATGAAAAGTTAATCTTTCTCCCTTTTTATGCTGCTTCTAACATTAATAAAACATAGCATCCAATCGATAGTTTTCTATAAGAAGCTTTTTGTGATAACCATGTTTCTTACAGGCAAAACATTTCAGGCTTCAAATAATCATGCCAGGTTACAATACTGTTCATTTTTTTTACAGGTTCAGACAATATGGTAAAACATTCCTACTGCTTTCCTGAAATTACGTTTTCCATCAGGGACTCATCCTAAAATGTTTTGTAAAGTTATGCGGTAATAGCAAAATGGGGAAATTACAAATACAGCAACATTTTTTATTCCCTGGTGAGCAATTACTTCATCATCATAAGTTCTAAGGACTGGGTGTAGTGTAACGTGCAATTCCTGGTTGTATCCCTATCATATTTACAGGATCAATTGGAATGAGGGCTGGACTCAAGACATTCAGAAAATAACTCAAGACCCTTCATTCCCTTTTAAATCTATCCCATGGCTTCTGGCTTTTTTTACTATCACCACGCTACTGGGTGCGCATTATATTTTGCAACAATTTGTGGTCTGGGTTTGAAGTTGTTCCCTCTTTCATATGTATTGAGATGCTAAATAATGCGGTTTTTACTTTGCCTCTGTAATCTGCATGTTTCATCATGTACGTTTTTGCTTTTGTCCAGTAGTTATCGCCCGGTATCCCTGCTCAACGTAGACATCATAATTCCAGAGGGGATCCTAGCCACCCGACTTAAGAAAGTGGTCCCTACAATCACAGGTGTGATTTGTACTTGGCAGGACTTTCCGGACGCAATATGCAAACTCTATTCCATCTCCTATTGTCCTCCAGGGATCCAGTTGGTGCTTTAACTTAACATCGAAAAAGCGTTTGTCAGGATTGAATGGGGTTACCTATTTCATACTATTCAAAGTCTAGGCCTCTGTCACAACTTTCTTGCCAAGGTCAAATGACTCTTCAAAGACACCCAGCACAGGTCAACTGTGGAGGTTTTCTGCTGGGATCCTTTTGGGCTGGCGTCTGTCACCCTTCCTCTTCCACCTACCTGTTGAGCCCTTGGCAGCAGCCGGTCGTCTAGCTGATAGCTTTGTAGGCATATCTACACTGCTAGGCCCTTTTGAGATCCTCCTGTACATGGATCACATCTTGCTCACCCTCCTTGACCTCCCCAACTCACTGCTGGCGCTCATGTCCAGCATCTCCGCTTTCTCTGACTTTTTGGGATGTAAAATCAACTAGGACAAAGTGTATCCCTTTTTACTGTCCTGATCGATGACTAAAGCGACAGAGCTATAATTTCCAATGGGAACCCTAATGACTCAAATACTTGGGAGTATATATTACCAGGGACCTAGAAGAAATGGCCCCAGAGAACCAGGACCCAATTATAGCTGGGGGACACACCTCAACCTCTCACTGTGGGTTAGAGTTCAGGAGGTGAAGATGGTGATAGTGCCCTGGTTCACCTCTGTGCTCACCATGCTCCTTCTCCTAGTTATGACTCATACTTGACACATGATTTAGGAACTTCATCTGAGGTCCCATGAAGCAGTAACTGCGAATCACAGAACTGAATGCCCAGAGACAATATGGGGCCCATAGTCTCCCATGTGCAGAGCACTACTAAACGGTGCTTAATCTCTCTCAATTGGTTTATATTTGGCCGATATAAATTGATGCTCCCCTGTGGGTCAGCATTAAGCAGGAAATTACCCACAATGGCCCTGCTTTTCACATATTGTACAGTATTGATTGCCCAAAGGCTAGGCCTGTCAGTCCCATCATTCAGTCATGAAACATAATTGGCTCTCTTCAAATAAACTTTTTCTCTCCCACACTTGGCTACATATCCATGCACGTCTCTGGCACAACACTGGTATACAAGTGGGAGGATGACCACACTCATGGGCAATATAGAAGAAATGGGGAATCCTCACATTGATCATTTACTATCACAGTCAGAACTGAAATCATTTAAAGAACTACAAATGGAACATCATCTCCCCCCAACCCAGAGGTGGTGATAACTCCAACTGAAGCATTCTCCTCGCAGTGGACTTGGTGCACCTGCATTGGCAGTCGGAGAATCCCACATATTGCAATATCTCAAAACGTATGGACGGGGGGAATTCTCCTGTCGACAGGCCTCCTCCATCACAGTAGGTGTTAGTGTTGCTCCCAGGCTGACTGCAACATATGCCAGATTCAGATCCGATGTCCAGATAACTTCACATACTTAACCTCAGTACAGAACACCTTTAACTATACAATGGACACATCTTTTCTCTGCCAGAAAAAGTGGTCCTACTCCATGACACTGATTGAGCTAACAGAGTCGACCCTGTCAAGCCCACCAAACCCAAGAGAGCCTCAAAACAGGTCAGTTGGTACACCACGGTTCTAAGGACAACACAACACAACTGCAAGCGACTAGAAAGCAAATGGTTCACCAGCAGGGAACCCACAGACCAAGCCATATTCAAGACATCCCCCAACCAATACAATCAACTCCTAAAAATGACAAAAAAGAGCACCCTGGTAGACCACATCAAACCAGTTCTAACCACTGCAAAGAAATCTTGAACATCGTCAGAGAGTTTTCCAAATCCTCAGCCACCGAATACATCTTCACCCCTGCCCAGGAACTCTGTGACATCCTGGCGGACTTCTTCTACAACAAGATCTCCACCCCAAACCACCGCTGCTTGCATTATCAGCCTCCTTGCTCCCAGAAAGCAAAACCCAACTACTTGCTCACCACCTGAGACCAGCTCACCACTCAAAACACCACAGCCATCACAAACTCTGTCCACTCAGGAGCACCCACTGCCCGTTGCCCCACATCATCTTCACCCTCAGGAGCAAGATAATCAACAACAAGCTCACCACCATCTTCAACCCATCCATCACCACAGCCACCTACCCGAAAAATGGAAATATGCAGTAATCAAACCCCTTCTCAAGAAACCGTTCGCCGACCCCAGCAAACTCAAGAACTACTATTCCATCTTGCTGATCCCCTTTCCCGCCAAAGTCCTTGAGAATGCCATTAATCGCGAGCACCTGGTGAACAAAAATCTACTGGAACTCCTAATATGGATTCCACACCACCCACAGCACCGAAACTGCCCTGATCACTGCCACCGACAACATCAGAAGCTTCCTTGACTAGGGATAACAGCCACCTTAATCCTCCTCAAACTCTCAGTAGTGTTCAACACTGTATCTTACCACACCCTTACCAAGAGGCTGGAATCCAAGGAGACGCCCTCAAATGGATCGCCTCCTTCCTCACTGGAAGATCCTAGAGAATATGCCTACTACCTTTCAACTCGGAACTTAAGAAAATCAGCTGTGGCGCCTCTCAAGGCTCATCCCTCAGCCCTACACTATTCAACACCTACATGACTCCTTTGGACAACATCGTCAGAACCCCTGGACTAAACATCATAACCTATGCAGACAACACTCAGCTCATCCTCTCGCTATCAAAAGACCCCTCCACCACAATGGTCAACTTCCACAACTGCATGATGAGCATCACAGATTGGATGAAAACAACTGTCTAAATCTCAACCCGGACAAAAGAAAAGCGCTAATCTTTGGGAACAACACCTACCCGTGGAATGATACTCAATGGCCTACTGAACTAGGACCCTCATACACTCCGACAGACTATACCCACAACCTTGACATCATCCTGGACAGAAAGATCTCCATGAACAGCCAGCTCCATGCAGAATCCTCTGCCTACCTCCATACTTTATGCATGCTCTGTTAGATCTTCAAATGGCTCACTGTCAACAACAGATAAAGCATCACTCAAGCTCCAGTCACTTGTTGGCTGGACTATGGCAATGCACTCTACGTAGGACTCACCTCGCACTGCCTGAAGAGACTGTAGACCATACAGAATCTGTAGCCAGACTCATCCTCGACCTTCCAAAGGAAGCAAACATCAATCCCACCTGAAGAAGCTGCACTGGCTCCACATTCTGAAGAGATGTCAGTTCAAGATGCTGATCCACACCTACAAAACCCTACGCAACCAAGGACCTGCATACATCAACCCCCCCTGAATTTCCACCAACCCTCCAGACACCTGTGCTCTGCCACCCTCACTCACACCACCCACATCCACCGAAGCAACAGTGGAGAACGCTCCTTCTCCTCCCTCGCTGCAAAGTCATGGATTGTCCTCCCCCTTTACCTATCGACTGCAACCTCTCTCTTGGAATTCAGAAAAGGACTCAAGACCAGGCTGTTCAACTGAACCCTCCCTTAGCAGCAGGACTCCAATCATCTGGATACCCTCATGGGTGATTAGCTGCCCTCTATAAGTACTGATTTGATTTGATGGCACGTTTCACCTCCTAACTCTTACAAGTCAAACTAGGTTCTTATTGGCCATGGCTCTGTTAACTGATAAGATCTGCATTTTGCTACACTGGTGTTCGCAACAGGGATCCGCCCATGATGAATGGGTGATGGCAATTAATAGGACAGCGAAATATGAATGAGTGATCTGTAAGATACAGGACAATATGGACACTTTCATGCAAATATGGTTGCCCTTCCTGAATGAATCTATCCTGGTGGATTGACCTGTGCACTGACCAGCCACAACCCTCACTAATGCCCCCCTCTCCAATATAGCCCATTCTGGGAGACCCATGGCTCCCTTGGCGAGCCCCTCAGCTCCAGCTGTTCCGGCAGGAGGAGGTAGCACTTGAAGACTCTAGGAGATGGAGACAGAGATACTTTATATGATTGCCCCTACTGAGATATGGGTCATTGAATCAACAGAGGTGAATGAAATGAAAATGAAATGAAATGAAATGAAAAAGGTACTTATAAAGTGCATGGCTACCATAAGGCCTCCAAGCGCTAAGGACTTAGTCTGCAAGTGCGCACCTTAACTGGATGGGAATAAGAACGTCTTCAGTTACCTACGAAAATCCAGTCTTCTTCCAACCGAATATATTCAGGAAGAGTGTTCCACCTTCAGGAGGCAACATAAGAGAATTGTTGGCCTCCACTTCTGGTCTTGTGAATTCTCGGGACAGTAGCCAGGCATTTGTTTCCAGAGCGCAGAGCTCTATTGGGATGATATGGGACAATGATTGACTGTAAAATTGGCGGGTTTGTGGCAGCCATAATCTTGTGGGTGACACAGAGGGCTTTAAACTGTATCCTCTCTGCAACAGGCAGCCAATGCATCGAAGCTATGGCTGCTCGAGCTGACTCTCTGCAGGGAATATTCAGTAGCAGTCTGGCTGCACAATTCTGCACTGTCTGGAGCCTCATTATTGTGGATCGTGGTGATCCGACATAAAGGGCATTCACGTAGTCCAAACAGGAGAGGATTAAAGCTTGGACTACTAGTTTCTTAGCCTCCCAGGACAATATCGGAAAAACTTTCCTCATCATCCTTAGTAATGCAAAGTAGCATCCTGTAACCTTCTGTACTTGGACTTTCATGTTTAGTTTCTTGTCCAGCCAAACTCCCATACTTATTATTTGGTCTTTGGGGGTTGGTGCGCTGCCCAAACAATTAGGCCATACGGTGGTGAACACCCCTGGGAGAGATTTAACCAGAAGCATCAATTCTGTTTTTGCTCCATTTAGTTGAAGGAAGGAGCGCTCCATCCAGGCTGAGATTGTTTTGAGACAACTGGCTAGATTGTTAAGACTGTTTCCTGGTTGGTTGCGGGATACTACCAACTTGGTGTCATCAGCATATGTAACAATTCGAATGCCAAAGGGCTCAACCATTTTGGCCAGGGGGCTCATATAAATATAAAAAGGGTGGGGCTTAGCGAAGAGCCTTGTGGCACCCCACACCTCAAGGGCATGCTTTTGGAGGTGCAGTTTTCCTCGAAGACCTGGAATGAGCGGCAGTCTATTAAAGACTCCAACCACCACAGTGCAGCCCCCGATATCCCTGCCTCTCTAATCCTAGAGATCAGCAAATGATGGTTCACGGTATTGAAGGCTGCACTCAGGTCCAGGAGGATAATTGCTGCTGAGCCTTCAGAGTCCATAATTTTTCTTGTTTCCTCAGTGACAGCAATCAAGATTGTCTCTGTGCCCTGCTGGGGTCTAAATCCTGTTTGTGTAGAGTGAAAACAGCCGTTCTTTTCTAGATATGTGGACAGGATGGAATTTACATGTTTCACTGTGATTTTTGCAATCCCTGGCAGCAATGAAATGGGGCGATAATTCGAGAACACTTCTGGGTCGGCACCTGCTTTTTTAAGCAGTGCTCTAACCATGGCTTACTTCCATGAGGATGGGACCTTCCCTGTGCTCAAGGATAAATTAATAAGTTCTAATATAGTAGGGGCGACTGTGTGGGAGACTCGATTTAGAATGGTTGGTGGGGCCATATCTCTCGGGGAGCCTGATTTTAATTTATTCAAGTAGATTTTAACGGATTCCAGGTCCAAGGGTGGAAAGACCTCCAGATCTGTTGCTAACCGGCTCCCCCATTGTCCATCTGAGGGGTATTTTGGGGGGTGGTTGGCAATGGAAAAGTAAGGTAAATGGATTGAATCTTGGTGTGAAAAAATTCCGCTATATCATTGCAGCGTTTAGGTGTGTCAGCTACAGGTGGTGAAGGTGGTACCGGGGTAGTGAGTGTTTTGAAAATCCTAAACATTTCTCGCGGGGCATTAGGGGCGGAAGAGATTTTAGTTTCGTAATACTTGACTTGAGTTGTACAGATTTCTAATTTGTACAATTTTACAGCTTCTCTGTCAATTTGCTTTTTTTTCTCTGAGAAATCTTTCCTCCACTGTCTCTCTGTTTGTTTACACTTTAGTTTCTAGTTCTCTAAGGCCGGGAGTATACCACGCTATCTTTTTATTGTTCCTAAGCTTCTTGGGGGCCACCACGTCTAAAGAGGATTTAAGCCATCCATTACGTTCCAGCTTTTCTGATTCTTGGTCCCCTTTTAGAGTTGGTTGAGTGTTATTAGGGATATCTGCCCAAGGCTCAACAGGAATCCTAGATCAATTCTGACTAAGTTTCTTTAGGGGAGGCTCAGACCGATCGCTGGTCGGTGTGGACCAAGTAAAGGGTATCAGATAGTGGTCACTCCAGGGTAGTGGGAGGGGGCTATCTACTAATAGGTTGGTATTAGTGAAAATGGGGTAAAGTAAATGGGTCGGGCCATTCACTTTCAGGTTAAGGGATAGGGCCCCTAGGTTGCCAATCAATTCCTCTACACTAGATGAGGAGGCATCATCAAAATGAATATTCAGATCTCCCAATACCGAGAAGTTGGACAGGGAGCTTGCTAAAATAGCTATGTTTTCAGCAAGATCAGTGTTAAAGCTTCCAGAGGCTCCCTGGGGGTCGGTAGATTAGGACCCCGGAGAAGGTGCATGTTGGTGAAAAGCAATTCGCGAAAGAGAGACTTTCACAGTACGAATCGAAAAAAGGTTAAAAGTAATTTTCTCTATCATCCAATAACCACTCTATACAGTTTCTTCCTCTCCATTGCGATGATACCAGCCACTTCTACATGCATGACTGCCAGAGACCTGATATCCAATCCGCCACCATCACTATCCCTTCTTTTCTGATCTCTCCTACTTCCCTCATAACCCATCCAAAATTCCCCTCTCTCATGTTTAGTCCAGTGCTCATCTCCTTCCAGCTCCAGTTCTATCTCTCTCACTCAGTTATGGCACATTATATTATTACTTGCTCTACACAGTAGCTTATTTGAGTCCCTAGTGCATATTTTGATTTTAGGTATATGCCCTCTGGGACTGATTTTTCAAAATTAATTTTACTTGCTTCTGTTATGCGAACCCTTTTGGTTTTGCCTCTCTTTAGGTGGTGATTATTTTTGTTGATAATGACTGCCTTTTTCCCAGAGTTATGGCAGGCCATATGATATGAAATTAGCACATTCAGTAATTTTCTTAGCTCTGTTCCTGTTCGGAAGATTTGCACCCTGCTTTTAGACTCTGTGATGTGGTCACTTTCCTTTGAAGCCTTACGGGAGATCATGAACATAGGGAATTAGGGCCAGATGTAGGTCGGTCGGTAATGGCCGAAAATCGGTATTTTTGGCCGTTGCCAGTATATGGGTGACAGGTATGTAGGGGGCATTATTTTAACGAATCGGTAAAATTACCGAATCGGTAATTTTACCGATTCGGTAAAATAAAAAAAATCGGTAAATTTACCGATTCTGAGGCACCGAGATGTAGGTGGGACTCTTCTGAGTCCCAGAGGCCTTACAGAATCGTTATTTTACCATCAAATCCAATTTAATGGTAAAATACCGATTCCGGTGTGCATGCACATGTGTGCATGCACACCTATGCCATGTGACAGGCAGACCTGCCCTTAGGGCATGGCACCCGAGCCTGTTTTGGGGGTGCCAGAGGGTGTCAAAGTGACACCCCCTGCACCCTTATGCAAATCGGTATTTACCGATTCTGTAATTACAGAATCGGTATTGCCCATTGATTCCTATGGGCTTCACAGCCCATAGGAATCAATAGGAAATACCGATTCGGTATTTCCAGATTCGGTAAATACCTTAAAGATTCGGTATTTACACATCTGGAAATACCTACATCTCCCCCCTTCTTATTTACCACTTCTTAAATACCGAATCGGTAAAATTCGATATTTAAGAAGTGGTAGATAAGAATTACCTACATCGGGCCCAAAGTGCTTTAAAGACCTTGTTGGTACTACTGATGTCTAGGCTTTAATATTTTTGATTTCCATTTCTGTTCATGTCTGCACCAGGACTTGCCCATCATTGCTATTATTTTTCATTTTTTTTCATTGAGCTAATCACTGTTCAGATGTTTTGATTTTACATGAATGTATCCGTGCTCTTTGTAACCCACCAGAACATATCATCTATTGTGCACCTTGGTTCCCCTTACAACTTTCTTCTCCCCCAACAACCTAACTCCCTTTCCCCCTTCCCCATCTGTTTGATATTCCAATAAAGAATTACAAAACAGAAACATGTATATTTTTCGACCTTCTGAAAGTGCACTGGTAGGCCCACACAATACTTATACTGTTGAAAATGTTTTCACATCAATTTAGGCTGGTGTCCATCACCACTTTCAGCTCATCCAGATTGATGCAAGATCATTAGGTAAACCAGGAAAGTGTCACTTGAAAATCAATACAAGTTTCTTTGACATGGTAGTGGAAAATTTCCAGGACATCAAGCCACTTGTCATGTGTACTGTTAATGTCCAATCACATTCAAGCGAGAGTTTTGGAACCTATATGTTGAGACAATAAATACACCAAGGTCGTCTAGCCATGTGGTAATTGCAGTCACAGAGCTTTTCCCTCAGAATGTCGTTGGCTGTGGTAATAGTTTTTGCCTCAAATGAAAAACAATTCTGTGGACCTTCAACTGGAGGAGGAATGGAGGTGTTTCCACAGTGAAGGGAAACATCATTTACGACGTCCTAACAATGAATGGATTTAGAATGAAGGCTTTACAACAAAAATACCTTTACCATGAAAATCTTTTACAATACATTTTTCTACACCGCATATGCCTTACCCCCCAAAAAGTATTTTACAGGTAAGTAGAGAGCCTTTATTACATATATATATATATATTGCAGAGACAACGTTTCAGTGATGCTCCAATCCACGCATCACCAACCCACTGGGGCAATACCTTTAAAATTGGGGCACAGCCTGGTCGGCTCACTGTAGCAAGATTCGGCACTACATTGTCCAGCATGCCATGGTGTTGGCCACACCCACTGGGACGGGACATGTTTTCATCTATAAGTGGCGCCAAGAAATGAAATGGTTGTGCAAGTTTTTCCATAGCCTTTGAAAAAGTGTTCACCGACACGAAACGCGTCAGACGCTTACTGGACTGAATTGCGTGGTGTGAGGCATTGCTCTCGCTGAACCTGCAATAAAGGATTGTGGCAGATACTTACCTGTTGTGTGGCATCTCCTTTACAGGCAACCTTGTTTGTGGATGTTTGCCGGCCTGCCTGAGCCGCGGAGAAGCCCTGATGTTGTTGGTAACACTCCAGCAGTGACATCTACCGTCGCCACTGCATATGGGTCAAGCATTCGGTTTTTTGCAGAGACAACCTTTCAGTGATGCTCCAATCCATACATCACCAACCCACTGGGGCAATACCTTTAACCCGCTTGCTGCGGCCATTTTTTCGCGGCAGTGCGGCAGTTTTAAAGAGCTGGCGGGGCTGCGTCGGCCGTTGAACGTTCGCAGCACTAGCCAGGTAGTGCTCCGAACATTCAACGACCGACAGCAGCCATGAAAGGGTTAAAATTGGGGCACAGCCAGGTTGGCTCAATGTAGCAAGATTCAGCACTACATTGTCCAGCAGGCCACAGGGTTGGCCACGCCCACTGGGGCGGGACATGTTTTCATCTGTAAGTGGCACCAAGAAATGAAATGTTTGTGCAAGTTTTTCCAGAGCCGTTGAAAAAGTGTTCACGGACACGAAACGCGTCAGGCGCTTACTGGACTGAATTGTGTGCAATGCGGCATTGCTCTAGCTGAACCTGTAGATATATATATATATACAGCCTGTGTAACCTCGTACGTGGTATATATGTTCCAACGCTGTTATAGAAAAAGATATATTGGAAGCACAACGTGCCCACTAAAAAAGCGAATTTTAGAACACACTCGGGCAATTCAAAATGGAGACTACACATATGCAATGGCCAACACATCATCCGCCATGCAAACAAAACTTGGTCAGATATCCAATACTAGGGACTAGCAACAATACCACAACATGAACGAGGGGGAAACAGGATGTTGGGGTTCAAGGGGGCCTGGTTCATTCTGTCTAGTTCCCCATTAGCGTTTTTTCTTAAAAGTGCCAAGTGCATATGCAAATTTATGGACGCTCCCTAGAGCTCGCTTTAAAAGGGGGCTGCCAACAGGAAACAGGAGCTTGGTTTCTTTATTGGTCCCTTGCCGTGTGTTTCCTGTTCCTGTGGTTCTACCTTGTTTCCCTTCCTTCGAGCTCCTTTCCAGCGGTCTTTTCTAGTGCTGGGTTTTGATCCCCTTTTTCCCCTGCTCCCTTGTTTTCCTATTCCCTTGGGCATTTCAGAACCCTTTATGGGGGACCTTTTTTTGATCTTCGGTGACGTTCTGGGATTCGTGGCTGCGTTTCCTTTGAGTTTTAACGTCCCGTTATTATCCCTTTTTTTGTATCCAAACCATCTTGTTATACGCTGTGTTTGGGTGGTTTCACGAAGGAGCTGAATAACGGCCGTTTTTGTGCTACCTTCGTGTTCTTTTTTAGATTCCAGGTTTTTTTTGGGTGTCTTTCGTATTCCCTTTGATACCATTTTTCCCCTTTTTTTTTTGTCCTAAGAATTGTGAATTCCACCCCCTTTGTCATTCTCGGTGTTTCCTGAGGGGGCGCGGTTGGTCTGGGGTTACGCAAGAAACAACCAATACGATTGCAGTGGAAGAATTCCTGTTTCGTATCAAGCCACTCCCGTTTGTTATCTGGGGTAAGCAGGGAGGTCGGTGGTTCGTGTGTGTACTTGGCACTGGTAATAGTAGTAGGGGTGTGTTTAATCTTGTCTCCTTCTTTCATTTTAGCGGTCTCGTCTGTGTCAAGCTGTCAGCTGCCAAGAAGCCAGAGGAGACGAGTTGTGTTCCCCAAGACCTTGGGTTCCCTTGTTTTGTTACCTACCTTCTCCCGGTGTCGTGTTCTCCACCATCCGTTTTGATTGCAAGGTGTTGGGGGTCACGGTGAGGGTAGAGGATTGGGACGTTCTTCACTCCTGCGGTGTTGGGCCGGTCGGCAACGGAACAGAAAACCAAGCCCACGAATTAACAAACCGCCCGAGTGAAGAATGGTTGAGGAGGCAGCAGGGGGGGCTTCTTCGATGCAGGAAATTATGCAGGCTTTAGCGCACATACAGGGTGAAGTCCAATCCCTGCGTCAGGAGAATCAGGAGTTACGGGGGACACTGAGGGAGGTGAAGGAAAGCACTAAAAGAAGAGGGAGGGATCCCTCAGTTAAGGCTAAGCCCCCATTGATTCAACCAGCCACATTTCAATATGAGAGGAGTGGGGGGAAGAGTGGGTCTCCTTCTCCTTTGTCCTTTACAGTGAACACTCCCGTGCCGGTGCCTCTAGCAGCTCCAGAGAGGTTTTCCGGGGATAGTAGCAGATATGCTATATTTATGAACCAGTGCCATTTGCACTTCATGTGTCGACCAACTGCTTTTCCTGACGACACTACTACAGTAGCGGTTGTGATCTCATATCTTTCGGGTACTGCAGCTAGTTGGGCGGTCCCCTTAGTGGAAAACAATGACGCTGTGTTGAATAGTTTCCCGGCCTTTAAGAACCAGATGCATAGTCTGTTTGCTAAGCATGCATTTATGCAGGCAAGCGATGTTGAATTGTTAAAGCTCCGGCAGGGTAAGCAGGATCTTTTGGGTTATGTGGCTACTTTCAATCGCCTAGTAGCAGAGACACAATGGCCCATGACAAAAAGAACCTCTTTGTTTTATCAGGGCTTGTGCGAGGACTTAAAAGATATAGTCTCTCAGGTTGTAGACCCCCCTGAAGATTGTGTTGAGTTCATCGATTTGATTGTCAAACTCAACCATCGTATGAGTGAAAGAAAAGGGGAAAAGATCAGGTTTCAACCCCCAAGGACAACTGTAACCAAGAAAGAAACATCTGAGAATGGGGGCGTGAATTTAATTCCTGAACCTACGCCTTTGGGTGGGGTGCGGGGTCCCTTATCCAAGGAGGAAAAGGAGCTAAGGCGCTTGTTGCAGTTGTGTTTGTATTGTGGGAGGGGTGGACACTTTGCTCGAGAGTGTCCAGTGAAACCGTCCCGGATTCCGGGGAATAAGGCTGTGGCTTTCGTGGGAAAGGATTGTGAGAGTCCTTTAGTCCATGAAAGAGGTTTTTGTAACCCATATGATGTACAAGGGGCGGTTCAAAGATTCCCGCATCATTTCACGGTATCGGCTTGCTTCGCTTACTCATCTTGTGGTAGAGCTTCCTTGTCGGTATTATTGGATTGTGGGGCCACAGGGAACTTTATGCACATTGGGTTGGCCGAGTCGTTGATGGTTCCCTGTGTGATGAAGAAACAACCTGAACCCGTGAGGTCTATTGACGGCACGGAGCTAACCTCTGGGTCGATTGTACGACAAACCGAACCTTTGTTGATGACATTTGATAATGGGCATTCTTAGACGGTCTGTTTCGATCTGATTGCCGCACCAGCATTTGGGGTGGTACTCGGGGTACCCTGGTTACAGGCCCATAATCCCAGAATCGATTTGGCGCGGAGGCTGGTTACGCTTGATTCAGAGTATTGTCTTCTTCACTGTTATTGTGAGGCGACTGATAGGGTGTCTCCTTTGTCTTGCGCAGCGAGTGGTTGCGATCAGAACGGTTTACCTCCTTCGTTTGTGGCATATAAGGAGGTGTTTGATAAGGATCAGGCGTGTGTATTGCCACCACACAGGGCTTTTGATTGCCGTATTGATTTCGTTCCGGGGGCCATTTTGCCCTGTAGTAGGGTTTATGCGTTGTTGGAGCCGGAGGAGAAACATCTACAGCAGTATTTGGATGAGATGTTAAAGAATGGGTTTATTCGGCCTTCTTCTTCGCCTGTGTCTTCCTCAATATTTTTATATACCGAAGAAGGAGGGTGATCATCGCGCTTGCGTGGACTACAGAGCGTTGAATAAGGTCACAATAAAGAACAAGTACCCATTACCTCTTATACCGGTGTTGTTAGACCAGCTGCGACATGCCAAGGTGTTCACAAAGCTTGATTTAAGAGGCGCTTACCATCCCGTTCGCGTTCGCGTCCGCGAGGGCGACGAATGGAAAAAGGCGTTCCGTACTAAGTTTGGTTTGTTTGAATATTGTGTTATGCCTTTTGGTTTGTGTAACGCCCCTGCCGCTTTTCAGTTTTTTATAAATGAGGTTTTGTGTGAGTTTTTGGATGTCAGTGTGATTGTTTACATTGATGATATTTTGGTTTTTTCCCCGTCCTTTGAGGAACATGATGCTCATGTTTCGCAGGTTTTGTCTAAGTTGTTGGAACACCGTTTATTTGTCAAGCTGGATAAATGCACTTTCGGTGCGACACATGTTGACTTTTTGGGATTCCTGATATCTGCGGATGGCATAAAGATGGATCCCAGGAAGATCGAAGTTATAGTTAACTGGCCCATACCCGCATGTGTTAGGGATATACAGGTGCTACTTGGTTTTGCCAACTTCTACAGGCGTTTTATCAGTCATTTCTCTGACATTTGTTTCGCCTATGACTTCATTGTTGAAGAGGGGAGTGGTGTGTGAGTGGACGCCTGCGGCACAGTTGGCTTTGGAAAGATTGATTGGGCTTTTTACATCTGCTCCTGTGTTGATGCATCCTGATCCTGCTCTTCTGTTTTATGTAGAGGCGGATGCGTCCCAGCTAGCCGTTGGGGGCGTGTTGTCTCAGCGTGACAATGAATCTGGGTTGATGCATCCAATTGCGTATTTTTCAAAGAAACTACTACCTGCTGAGCAGAATTCTACGATTGCCGAAAGGGAACTATTGGCCATAAAGCTGTCTTTTGAGGAATGGCGCCATTACCTTTGGGGGGCTCGTCACCCCATTACCATCTATACGGATCACAAGAACTTGGAGTTTTTCCGGTCCGCTAGGGCTTTAACTCCCAGACAGATGAGATGGGTGCTATTCTTCAATGAATATGATTTTACCATCACGTATAGGCCAGCTGCTCAACAGGGGAAATCTGACGCATTATCTCGGATTTATGCGGATCCGTCACAAGGAAACAAGACGGAGGAGTCCTGTTTTATGATTCCTGGTGATAAGATAGTTTGTTGTGCTTCCATGGACGATTTCATGGTTAAAGTGCAGGATGAAATGAAGCAGTTAGATCTGGCTCCGTGGCTGTCGGAACCTGGAATCACGTTAAAGGATGGGTTATTGTATCAGGCAAAAAAGTTGTTTGTGCCCCCCGAATTGCGTACACTGGTTCTTACATATTGTCATTCATCGTCCTTGGTTGGGCATCCGGGGGTCAATAAGACCAAAGAGCTGTGTATGCGTTGGTTTTGGTGGAAGTCTCTGGCCCATGATGTACAGGTATTTGTGGCCTCATGCCCGGTGTGTGCTGTTAGTAAGTCCTCGCACATGTCTCCGTCTGGGTTGTTGCACCCATTGCCATTGCCTCCTTCCCCCTGGCATATGGTCAGTAGGGACTCTGTGACCGATTTGCCGCTTGATTCAGGGTTTACAGCCATTTTAGTTGTTGTGGATTTATTCACAAAAATGGCTCACTTCGTTCCCTTGCCAGGGTTACCTACATCTAGAGAATTGGCTGATGTGTTTATGGCCCAAGTGATCCGACTGCATGGGGTTCCTACTGCCATCGTTTCAGATAGAGGGGCACAGTTTGTTTCACATTTTTGGACTGCCCTGTGTCGATCATTAAAGATGGAAGTACGTTTGTCAACAGCTTACCATCCACAAAGCGACGGGCAAACAGAACGTACCAATCAAACCATGGAGCAGTATTTGCGCTGTTTGCTAACGTCACTGATGGGCAGTTGGGTACAAGCTCTTCCTGTGGCTGAGTTTGCATATAATAACAGCATGCACTCAGCTTTAGCCATGTCACCGTTTTATTGTTCAATGGGGTTCCATCCCAAGACCATTCCTATTCAGCCATCTGAGAGGGTACCAGCAGTGGACTCCCTGAGTAGGGGTTTGATTGAAATCTGGAAGAAAGCCCAACAGCATTTACATGAGTCCAAGAAAGCCATGAAAGTACAGGCAGATAGGCATAGACGGCCAGCTCCTCTGTATGCAGTTGGGGATAGGGTTTGGCTATCAACGAAGAATCTGAAGTTGCCGGGACCAAGAAAATTACAGCCTCGGTTTGTAGGTCCCTTTCCTGTCCAGAAGGTGGTGAATCCAGTTACGATCAGGTTGGCTTTACCGGCTGAGCATGGTATTCATCCTCTATTTCACACCTCTTTGTTGAAGCCATACGTCACCACTTCTCTAGAGTTGCCACCTCCTCCTCCCGTTTTATTAGATGATAACGTGGAGTATGAGGTTAAAACTGTTATGAATTCCAAGCGGATGAAGGGACGGCTGTATTACCTAATTGACTGGAAGGGTTATCCCCCAGAGGACCGTTCTTGGGTTCCGGCAAGTAGGGTTCATGCTGCCCGGTTAGTTCGTCTGTTTCATCGCCTGCACCCTGGGAAGCCAAGGCCTGTAGGGAGGCTTTTGGGAGGGGGTACTGTTGGGGTTCAAGGGGGCCTGGTTCCTTCTGTCTAGTTCCCCATTAGCGGTTTTTCTTAAAAGTGCCAAGTGCATATGCGAATTTATGGACGCTCCCTAGAGCTCGCTTTAAAAGGGGGCTGCCAACAGTAAACAGGTGCTTGGTTTCTTTATTGGTCCCTTGCCGTGTGTTTCCTGTTCCTGTGGTTCTACCTTGTTTCCCTTCCTTCGAGCTCCTTTCCAGCGGTCTTTTCTAGTGCTGGGTTTTGATCCCCTTTTTCCCCTGCTCCCTTGTTTTCCTATTCCCTTGGGCATTTCAGAACCCTTTATTGGGGACCTGTTTTTGATCTTCGGTGACGTTCTGGGATTCGCGGCTGCGTTTCCTTTGAGTTTTAACGTCCCGTTATTATCCCTTTTTTTGTATCCAAACCATCTTGTTATACGCTGTGTTTGGGTGGTTTCACGAAGGAGCTGACTTACGGCCGTTTTTGTGCTACCTTCGTGTTCTTTTTTAGATTCCAGGGGTTTTTTGGGTGTCTTTCGTATTCCCTTTGATACCATTTTTCCCCTGTCTTTTTTGTCCTAAGAATTGTGAATTCCACCCCCTTTGTCATTCTCGGTGTTTCCCGAGGGGGCGTTGTTGGTCTGGAGTTACGCAAGAAACAACCAATACGATTGCAGTGGAAGAATTCCTGTTTCGTATCAAGCCACTCCCGTTTGTTATCTGGGGTAAGCAGGGAGGTCGGTGGTTCGTGTGTATACTTGGCACTGGTAATAGTAGTGGGGGTGTGTTTAATCTTGTCTCCTTCTTTCATTTTAGCGGTCTCGTCTGTGTCAAGCTGTCAGCTGCCAAGAAGCCAGAGGAGACGAGTTGTGTTCCCCAAGACCTTGGGTTCCCTTGTTTTGTTACCCACCTTCTCCCGGTGTCGTGTTCTCCACCATCCGTTTTGATTGCGGGTGTTGGGGGTCACGGTGAGGGTAGAGGATTGGGACGTTCTTCACTCCTGCGGTGTTGGGCCGGTCGGCAACGGAACAGAAAAGTAAGCCCACGAATTAACACACCGCCCGAGTGAAGAATGGTTGAGGAGGCGGCAGGGGGGGCTTCTTCGATGCAGGAAATTATGCAGGCTTTAGCGCACATACAGGGTGAAGTCCAATCCCTGCGTCAGGAGAATCAGGAGTTACGGGGGACACTGAGCGAGGTGAAGGAAAGCACTAAAAGAAGAGGGAGGGATCCCTCAGTTAAGGCTAAGCCCCCATTGATTCAACCAGCCACATTTCAATATGAGAGGAGTGGGGGGCAGAGTGGGTCTCCTTCTCCTTTGTCCGTTACAGTGAACACTCCCGTGCCGGTGCCTCTAGCAGCTCCAGAGAGGTTTTCCGGGGATAGTAGCAGATATGCTATATTTATGAACCAGTGCCATTTGCACTTCATGTGTCGACCAACCGCTTTTCCTGACGACACTACTAAAGTAGCGTTTGTGATCTCATATCTTTCGGGTACTGCAGCTAGTTGGGCGGTCCCCTTAGTGGAAAACAATGACGCTGTGTTGAATAGTGTCCCGGCCTTTAAGAACCAGATGCATAGTCTGTTTGCTAAGCATGCATTTATGCAGGCAAGCGATGTTGAATTGTTAAAGCTCCGGCAGGGTAAGCAGGATCTTTTGGGTTATGTGGCTACTTTCAATCGCCTAGTAGCAGAGACACAATGGCCCATGGCAAAAAGAACCTCTTTGTTTTATCAGGGCTTGTGCGAGGACTTAAAAGATATAGTCTCTCAGTTTGTAGACCCCCCTGAAGATTGTGTTGAGTTCATCAATTTGATTGTCAAACTCAACCATCGTATGAGTGAAAGAAAAGGGGAAAAGATCAGGTTTCAACCCCCAAGGACAACTGTAACCAAGAAAGAAACATCTGAGAATGGGGGCGTGAATTTAGATCCTGAACCTACGCCTTTGGGTGGGGTGCAGGGTCTCTTATCCAAGCAGGAAAAGGAGTGAAGGCGCTTGTTGCAGTTGTGTTTGTATTGTGGGAGGGGTGGACACTTTGCTCGAGAGTGTCCAGTGAAACCGTCCCGGATTCCGGAGAATAAGGCTGTGGCTTTCGTGGGAAAGGATTGTGAGATTCCTTTAGTCCATGAAAGAGGTTTTTGTAACCCATATGATGTACAAGGGGCGGTTCAAAGAGTCCCGCATCATTTCACGGTATCGGCTTGCTTCGCTTACTCATCTTGTGGTAGAGCTTCCTTGTCGGTATTATTGGATTGTGGGGCCACAGGGAACTTTATGGACATTGGGTTGGCCGAGTCGTTGATGGTTCCCTGTGTGATGAAGAAACAACTTGAACCCGTGAGGGCTATTGACGGCACGGAGCTAACCTCTGGGTCGATTGTACGACAAACCGAACCTTTGTTGATGACATTTGATAATGGGCATTCTGAGATGGTCTGTTTCGATCTGATTGCCGCACCAGCATTTGGGGTGGTACTCGGGGTACCCTGGTTACAGGCCCATAATCCCAGAATCGATTGGGTGCGGAGGCTGGTTACGCTTGATTCGGAGTATTGTCTTCTTCACTGTTATTGTGAGGCGACTGATAGGGTGTCTCCGTTGTCTTGTGCAGCGAGTGGTTGCGATCAGAACGGTTTGCCTCCTTCGTTTGTGGCATATAAGGAGATGTTTGATAAGGATCAGGCGTGTGTATTGCCACCACACAGGGCTTTTGATTGCCGTATTGATTTGGTTCCGGGGGCCATTTTGCCCTGTAGTAGGGTTTATGCGTTGTTGGAGCCGGAGGAGAAACATCTACGGCAGTATTTGGATGAGATGTTAAAGAATGGGTTTATTCGGCCTTCTTCTTTGCCTGTGTCTTCCTCCATATTTTTGTATACTGAAGAAGGAGGATGATCTTCGCGCTTGCGTGGACTACAGAGAGTTGAATAAGGTCACAATAAAGAACAAGTACCCATTACCTCTTATACCGGTGTTGTTAGACCAGCTGCGACATGCCAAGGCTTTCAGAAAGCTTGATTTAAGAGGCGCTTACCATCTCGTTCGCGTCCGCGAGGGCGACGAATGGAAAACGGCGTACCGTACTAAGTTTGGTTTGTTTGAATATTGTGTTATGCCTTTTGGTTTGTGTAACGTCCCTGCCGCTTTTCAGTTTTTTATAAATGAGGTTTTGCATGAGTTTTTGGATGTCAGTGTGATTGTTTACATTGATGATATTTTGGTTTTTTCCCCGTCCTTTGAGGAACATGATGCTCATGTTTCGCAGGTTTTGTCTAAGTTGTTGGAACACCGTTTATTTGTCAAGCTGGGTAAATGCACTTTTGGTGCGACACATGTTGAGTTTTTGGGATTCCTGATATCTGCGGATGGCATAAAGATGGATCCCCGGAAGATCGAAGCTATAGTTAACTGGCCCATACCCGCATGTGTTAGGGAGATACAGGTGCTACTTGGTTTTGCCAACTTCTACAGGCGTTTTATCAGTCATTTCTCTGACATTTGTTTCGCCTATGACTTCATTGTTGAAGAGGGGAGTGGTGTGTGAGTGGACGCCTGCGGCACAGTTGGCTTTGGAAAGATTGATTGGGCTTTTTACATCTGCTCCTGTGTTGATGCATCCTGATCCTGCTCTTCTGTTTTATGTAGAGGCGGATGCGTCCCAGCTAGCCGTTGGGGGCGTGTTGTCTCAGCGTGACAATGAATCTGGGTTGATGCATCCAATTGCGTATTTTTCAAAGAAACTACTACCTGCTGAGCAGAATTATACGATTGCCGAAAGGGAACTATTGGCCATAAAGCTGTCTTTTGAGGAATGGCGCCATTACCTTTGGGGGGCTCGTCACCCCATTACCATCTATACGGATCACAAGAACTTGGAGTTTTTCCGGTCCGCTAGGGCTTTAACTCCCAGACAGATGAGATGGGTGCTATTCTTCAATGAATATGATTTTACCATCACGTATAGGCCAGCTGCTCAACAGGGGAAATCTGACGCATTATCTCGGATTTATGCGGATCCGTCACAAGGAAACAAGACGGAGGAGTCCTGTTTTATGATTCCTGGTGATAAGATAGTTTGTTGTGCTTCCATGGACGATTTCATGGTTAAAGTGCAGGATGAAATGAAGCAGTTAGATCTGGCTCCGTGGCTGTCGGAACCTGGAATCACGTTAAAGGATGGGTTATTGTATCAGGCAAAGAAGTTGTTTGTGCCCCCCGAATTGCGTACACTGGTTCTTACATATTGTCATTCATCGTCCTTGGTTGGGCATCCGGGGGTCAATAAGACCAAAGAGCTGTGTATGCGTTGGTTTTGGTGGAAGTCTCTGGCCCATGATGTACAGGTATTTGTGGCTTCATGCCCGGTGTGTGCTGTTAGTAAGTCCTCGCACATGTCTCCGTCTGGGTTGTTGCACCCATTGCCAGTGCCTCCTTCCCCCTGGCATACGGTCAGTAGGGACTTTGTGACCGATTTGCCGCTTGATTCAGGGTTTACGGCCATTTTAGTTGTTGTGGATTTATTCACAAAAATGGCTCACTTCGTTCCCTTGCCAGGGTTACCTACATCTAGAGAATTGGCTGAAGTGTTTATGGCCCAAGTGATCCGACTGCATGGGTTTCCTACTGCCATCGTTTCAGATAGAGGGGCACAGTTTGTTTCACATTTTTGGACTGCCCTGTGTCGATCATTAAAGATGGAAGTACGTTTGTCAACAGCTTACCATCCACAAAGCGACGGGTAACAGAACGTACCAATCAAACCATGGAGCAGTATTTGCGCTGTTTGCTAACGTCTCTGATGGACAGTTGGGTACAAGCTCTTCCTGTGGCTGAGTTTGCATATAATAACAGCATGCACTCAGCTTTAGCCATGTCACCGTTTTATTGTTCAATGGGGTTCCATCCCAAGACCATTCCTATTCAGCCATCTGAGAGGGTACCAGCAGTGGACTCCCTGAGTAGGAGTTTGATTGAAATCTGGAAGAAAGCCCAACAGCATTTACATGAGTCCAAGAAAGCCATGAAAGTACAGGCAGATAGGCATAGACGGCCAGCTCCTCTGTATGCAGTTGGGGATAGGGTTTGGCTATCAACGAAGAATCTGAAGTTGCCGGGACCAAGAAAATTACAGCCTCGGTTTGTAGGTCCCTTTCCTGTCCAGAAGGTGGTGAATCCAGTTGCGATCAGGTTGGCTTTACCGGCTGAGTATGGTATTCATCCTGTATTTCACACCTCTTTGTTGAAGCCATACGTCACCACTTCTCTAGAGTTGCCACCTCCTCCTCCCGTTTTAATAGATGATAACGTGGAGTATGAGGTTAAAACTGTTATGAATTCCAAGCGGATGAAGGGACGGCTGTATTACCTAATTGACTGGAAGGGTTATCCCCCAGAGGACCGTTCTTGGGTTCCGGCAAGTAGGGTTCATGCTGCCCGGTTAGTTCGTCTGTTTCATCGCCTGCACCCTGGGAAGCCAAGGCCTGTAGGGAGGCTTTCGGGAGGGGGTACTGTTGGGGTTCAAGCGGGCCTGGATCCTTCTGTCTAGTTCCCCATTAGCGGTTTTTCTTAAAAGTGCCAAGTGCATATGCGAATTTATGGACGCTCCCTAGAGCTCGCTTTAAAAGGGGGCTGCCAACAGTAAACCGGTGCTTGGTTTCTTTATTGGTCCCTTGCCGTGTGTTTCCTGTTCCTGTGGTTCTACCTTGTTTCCCTTCCTTCGAGCTCCTTTCCAGCGGTCTTTTCTAGTGCTGGGTTTTGATCCCCTTTTTCCCCTGCTCCCTTGTTTTCCTATTCCCTTGGGCATTTCAGAACCCTTTATTGGGGACCTGTTTTTGATCTTCGGTGACGATCTGGGATTCGCGGCTGCGTTTCCTTTGAGTTTTAACGTCCCGTTATTATCCCTTTTTTTGTATCAAAACCATCTTGTTATACGCTGTGTTTGGGTGGTTTCACGAAGGAGCTGAATAACGGACGTTTTTGTGCTACCTTCGTTTTCTTTTTTAGATTCCAGGGTTTTTTTGGGTGTCTTTCGTATTCCCTTTGATACCATTTTTCCCCTGTCTTTTTTGTCCTAAGAATTGTGAATTCCACCCCCTTTGTCATTCTCGGTGTTTCCCGAGGGGGCGTGGTTGGTCTGGGGTTACGCAAGAAACAACCAATATGATTGCAGTGGAAGAATTCCTGTTTCGTATCAAGCCACTGCCGTTTGTTATCTGGGGTAAGCAGGGAGGTCGGTGGTTCGTGTGTGTACTTGGCACTGGTAATAGTAGTAGGGGTGTGTTTAATCTTGTCTCCTTCTTTCATTTTAGCGGTCTCGTCTGTGTCATGCTGTCAGCTGCCAAGAAGCCAGAAGAGATGAGTTGTGTTCCCCAAGACCTTGGGTTCCCTTGTTTTGTTACCCACCTTCTCCCGGTGTCGTGTTCTCCACCATCCGTTTTGATTGCGGGTGTTGGGGGTCACGGTGAGGGTAGAGGATTGGGACGTTCTTCACTCCTGCGGTGTTGGGCCGGTCGGCAACGGAACACAGGAAACTCAAGTTGAGAAGACTGGAATCCAAACTTATCATGAGGTTCAAAATCAAACAACCAGCAGGTCTTAACGGGGACGAAGAACTATATGTTCATTTATGATTTGATATGAGTACTGGAATTGAGAGATGAAGGAATATTGAATCCAGTTGAACACATAAAATAGACCTTGACAAATGGACTTGAGAAAGCGTCTAAAACATGAGAATTTGAGCAATATGTATTGTATGCAGTTAACATTGACTTAGATCGAGAGACTTAAAAAATTGTGTTACGTAAGTGGTTAAATATCACTGTACTATAGGCTATTGATCGCGGTGATAAGGGCACTCAGCCCTAGAAACGACTTCACACTATACACATTAATTCCTAAGTGTCGCACACAACTCAGTGGTCAAGGATCATATTTCAGGCTACAATACACAAATAAATTGGTTTTATTCCTAAGATAGCAAACACAAATGAGTATAGTGACACACTGCCAAGCCAAACACCCAAAACATAAAATACATCAAGATATATGTATCAATCTCATGCTAAACTAGCATGAGAAAATCCCCGGACAAGTAATAGACATAAAGGGATAACACATACATCAAGGACACGCAGGCAAAATACTAAGTAGTTGTATGGGCACTCAGCCCCAGAAATCTAGGCACCGTTACCAAATTTAAGAGTGTTACAAATCCGCCATGCATATAGCTGGCGGCCTGATGTCTCACACAACAGATAAACGTGCTAACCTTACGCACATAGGACACATAAGGCGAGGCCAAGTCACACCACCAATGTATAGCCACATCACATAGAATACACAGACAACAAGTGTATGCTTTGCAAAAAATAACGCTGAATAAAGTTGCAAACCAAGTATTGTGTAAACTACATATCCCAGAATGCATAGCACATGTTAAACAATATAAATATGGAAAGCAAAAAGGGACAAACTGTATGATACTGCCGTGAAAAGAAACTACAGGTTCGAAACGCGTAGGCCATCACAGTTGTGGAATAAACTAACTTGAACTTACCAAGCGGAGTGCCAAGAGTAATTATTTTTTGTGTGGAATATAATACGAGACCCTGTCCTGGTCTCGACTCTGGCACCAACTTTAATGTGCTCCCTTTGCGAAGCTCTCATGTGTATTTACCACTGCCTACCATGCGAGTTGTCCTTCGGACCCCGCAGGAGCAGCTCCGTATTATATGCTCCATGTGATTCTTGTTGCTGCCAAAGATAACGACGCCTTGTGTAGCTTGGTGAAAATTAGTTTATTTCGGCCTCAATCGAACGTGTTTCAGCAGTCCTTGCTGCCTTTTTCACCGATATTTACAAAGTCAAAATGGCTGCTTCTGACTAAACTTATAACAAGGTACCTTCACATTATGAGTGGGCTTAGTCGCTACTATTATTGATATTTGTGAAAACATGTGCACATTTGTACTCACCATAGTACACCCTAGCTCTCAGAGCTATGGATACAGTGCACTTTGAGAAGAGCACCAGTGCATGTAAAAACTCAAATGGCAAACGCACGATTACTACAATTTGAATAATTTTGGGTTGTTTCTTTCTTTGTGTGTTTGTCTTTGTCTGTCCCCTTTATTTACAGATATATTTTGGTTCCTCCAAACAGGAAGGACTCCTTAGTAACAAGAGGCTACTATAATTTTTGATCTTTTCACACTTTGGACCTCATGGTTAGGGTGGGCCTTAGCGTGCTCATACCCCCGAGGTTCACACTTAGGTCCTAAAGAATGCCTGATGATGCTAGCTAGCATGATATAGTTAGAAACATGTTGACCACGCACAGTGAGATTTAGCTGATTAATCTATCCAGCTCATACATCCCTCACTTTGTTTTTATTCGTGTCTGGTTGGCCAACTAATAAAATTATTTTCGGACACAATCTAGACATTTTTAAACCACCACACAATCACTTTCACTTGTCACCCAAACAATACTAACCTGCCCTGCAGTCATTCTGGCATTGAAGCAAACCGGGGAGGCACTCGGCCTTCCTGTTGGGGCCCGATGATGAAGCATGTCACCAACTAGGTTGGTGAGTGAGGGCTTTCTAAAGAATCAAATTTGATTCTCCATGCTCGCTCTTCTCCTGATAAGGCACACTCTTTCATTGTTTTGACCCTAGGAACCGGGGGACCAAGCGTGCTCCTTAGATTCCCTCCCTCTCTTGTTGATATTTGGAATTGTGATGACCTCCAAATATTGCTTGTGTACACTTTGGGATTTAAAGTCCATAAATTCAGTTGTGAGGCGACCACCTTTTGACTGTGTTACATTAGTCTGAGCCACCCAGTTCCAATATTGGGAGTTAAGCAGCCTTTTGCTTGGTAAAGAACAGGGATTATTGGCATTCCATGAACTCCCTAAACCTATTGCTGCAAATAGGGATCTAACTTTGGTAAACCAACCAATTTTTTTAAAACAGTCGAGGTTGCAAAATTCATCGGCCGTGCTGCATGATGTAAAAGCTTAGGGGTTTGCTTCAGGCGCAATCAAAAGAGCAAAGGGTGAAGTTGTGCCTTGTTCACAATGGATTGCCCACCCAAATCAAGCCTCAGAGGAAGAAGTGGAGTGCTTTGGGGAAGAGAGCAAAGGGATCTCGCAAATTTGTTCTCACTGGCTAAGAGACCCTCTAAGTTCTCGAACCCCCAGAGTTTGGCCCCATACAAAGCAGAGCCCACTACTGTATGGTCCCAAATCCATAGTGGCACTGCTATTGTGTCTGTGCTCCTTCAGCAGAGCCCTAGTGGTCTGCTTCTGCTGAAGAGTCTGCTTTGCTATGTGGTGCTTCCAGGGCATTTCCTTGGAGAGGGACACACCCAGATAGTCAAATGTGACTACTCTCTCGAGGGGGTCCCCCAAGAGTCAATTTTCCTGTAAAGGATTTGTGGGGTTCAACAATAAAAGGTTTTTTTCGATGTGCTGACCTCCAGGCCTATCGACCCACAAAAAAGAATCAAAGATATCTCACATCAGTTGACAGGCACTGGGGGTCTTTGAGACCAAAAGCGTGACCTTCCCCAGCGATGGGGTATCAGCTGGGACTTCCGCTAAGTGGTTCACCACTCCATTGATGAAAGGCGAAAACAAGCTGAGTGCCAACACAACCTTGTCTAACCCCTCTAGCGACTTTGATTAGGTCTATCAGCTGCCCTTGCCCTCCCAGCGAATGCATGCAAAGTTATCCTCATGAAGGCGGATGACCAACAAGAGGAGTTGCTGGAAATGAACCTTTTCGCAGGGTTATCCCCAAACTTTTTGCTTCTTCCTCCCTTGTTTTTCCTGACCTGTGGTTGTTGTCAATAGGACTCTGGGCACTTTACCACTGCTGTTCAGTGCTAAACTGCATATGCTCTCTGTGTAAATCGTTATTGTAATTGGTTATCCATGATTAACATATTTGTATCACCAAGAAGTCTCTAGTAAAGTGCACTAAGTGCCAAGGCTGGTGATACAAATGCTACTAGAGGGCCTGCAGCGCTGATTTTGCCACCCACATGAGTAGCCCTAAAATGGTGTCTCAGGCCTGCCACCCCAGTGCCTGTGTGCAGTCTGTGAACTGCCATGTCCTCCTGGTCAGTGTCCCCACTGACCAGGCCTAACCCTTCCCTTTCTGTGCACGTTGGTCACCCCTATGGAAGGCCCAAGGTACCCCCCCTGGGCAGGGTGCAGTGTATGTGAAAAGTAGAGCATGTACTAGTGCAGGTGACATGCTCTGGTAGTGAATTACAGCCATTTTTGTTTTTCACTATTGTAAGGCTATCTTGCCTATATGCTATCATGGGGAACACTGTGTACAGTGGTTACCTGCATATCTTCCCTTAGGAGCAAGATAGGACATAAAAGTCTGGCATCCCTGAACTCAGAATTTAATAACACATCTTTTAGGAAAGGTGGTTTTTAAATCCTGTGTTTGAGAACAGCACTTTTAGAAAGTGGCTGTTCTCTTGTCTGGCCTTTCTGTGTGCTTTTGGCTGTTTGTGAATTGATTGTCTGGTTTGTGAGTGACAGGGCTGTGGGATTCAAGGAGACAGAATGAGTCCGACCAGTGGTGAATAGAGAGATCTGCATCTAGATGGGAGGGAGGCGTTGCACCTGGGACCTGAATAGGACTGTGCCTGCCCCCACAGTGCTGGCTCCACCCCCTGTGGTGCGTCTGATGTCTCGGCCCTGCACTGTGAAAGGAGAGAAGGAATCATGTCAACAAAGTGCTCCAGGGCTGTGCTTTCCCTCCACAATGCTGGCTTCACCTCTTGTGGGGCGTCTGATGTTTCTGCTCTGCACTGTGAAAGGAAAGAAGGAGTCATGTAAACAGAGTGCTCCAGAACTGTTTTGGACAGGGCTCAGAGCCATCCTGCAAAGATGGAACAAAGACTTTTAGGGGAATAAGTACAGGACCTCAGACTACAGAAAATTAGATCATCCTGAAATCAAGAAGAAACCTCTGCCAAGGAGAAAGATGAAACTGAAGAAGGAAGATTGTCCTGCTGTTGCTCTGCTGGACTGACCTGCTGTTGCTTTGCTGCCAAGTAGAGGGGAAGGACTTTGCTTTGTGCTGTGTCCCCTTGCTTGACGGAATCTCCAAGGGCCTGAGAAGAGCTGGCTCCCTGATAAGAAGTCCCAGGAACAAAAATGACTCCCCCCCCCAGCTTCCCTGAACTCTGCTGAGAGAGTTCTGTCCTTCCTAGAGTGCTTGGGCCAGTTGTGGAGCCTCTGGAAGTTGTAACTGTGTTGGGAAGCTGGAAACCAAGATTTTAAAGACTTTCTGCAAGTTTTATTGCATCGCTTGCTTGTGGAGCGTATCCCCGTCAGTGCGAGGAAATTCCCGCCGCTACGAAGGCCGAGATCGTCGCATCGCCTTCATTTGCGGGACGCACCAGTCCAGTGCGGGAAGATTACCATTGCTGCGAGTGTCATAGCAGAGCCTATCGTCACTGGGTGAGATCGTCGCACCGCTTGCTTGTGGACCACATCACGTCGCTGCAAGAGTCGTTGCAGAGCCATTGCATCGAGGGACCGCGAGAGGAGAAGATCGCTGCTGAGCCGCACCGGAGATCATCGCCGCCCCGAAGATCGTCGCATCGTACCTTTTGCGAGCCGCTTCTACCAAAACCTGTGCACCAAAATCCACATAAGGTATCGCAACCCTCCCCATACAGACCAGAGTCACCGCAACATGCCCGCTGCGTCCAGCGGGGTTGTCGCATCACCTCCCCAGGGTCTCAGGAGTGACGCATCATTTGCTTTTCAACGCTACAGCTTTCACTTGGAACTATCTCGCATCTAAAGGTACTGTTGGCTAAAACGTGACGCAACTGTGGATAATTTTAACGGAACCTTAAGAACTCATTTGAAACCATATTCTTGAACTGTGTATGTTGGATTTTTGTTGTTTTGGTCTTTTGTAGTTTAGATTAAATTACCTTTATTTTTCTAAACTGTTGTGAAGTCGGTTTGTGGTGTTTTCACTGTGTTACTGTGAGTGTTGGTACAAAAACTTAGCACATTGCCTTTGATAAGCCTGACTGCTCGTGCCAAGCTACCAAGGGGGTGAGCAGGGGTTATCTAAAGAGTGCATCCTTCTTACCCTGACTAGAGGCAAGGGTCCCTATTTGGATATTGGATCTATACAGTGGCTCAGTTTAGTTCCTAGGTGCTCAACCTTTCTAGTGCAAGATGCTGATGAGGAAAGTGGATTGATTCGACTTGCCAGTTCATCATGAATGGCTAAAGGGGAATCAGAACCTAGAGGGATTCCTTCGCTAGTGGTTGTAAACTGCTGCGGGTTGCTAAAGGGATTGTATTTAAGGCTGATACCCGTTTGGGAGGGTGAACATGATCTTGCCTCTAGGGCTATGAGGTTATGGGCTAGGTTTGCATCTCTGAGATTTAGTTCTATAGAATACGTTGGAGAATTGTGATGTGATAATCTATTTGCCCATACTAAAATACCCTCTCTCTAATGATGCATCTACACCCCCTCACCTTGCGGATTCAATGTATGGATTTATTTATCAAGGAGTCTTTTACCTCGTGTTTCACATGTGAAATAACTTTTGGCACATTTGTCATATAGATGGACCTGGCGCAACTTTAGGCCTGATCTTTCCTATAACTTAGTTGGCAACCACTACCTTCTTTTGTGCAGTCCCTGCTTTGTGTTACATCAGATCTACTTTTGACGATCATTGTTGTGGGGGGGTAGAAATGGACATTAAAGGGACTGTGCTAGTCAAAGTGTTCAATGGCTCCTATGTAGGTCCCGTTATCTGCACTGCAGCATAACCCAGAGGTGCCTCTATTAATCAAAAGTTTGACTTGAACGTTAGGTGCTAAAATTAATGCTTTAGTAAGGTTATTTCTGCCCTCAGATCTAAGATAATCCTAGCGTTATCCTCGTTCTGAAAGATTTTCTCTACAGAGAGGTTCCCGACAAATTGCGCACTTGTGTCTTTTTTTTAAGTTTCTGTGGACTCCCTTGGCAAGAGAAGATCTGTCTCTAACTACTGGACTTCCCCCTGTTGGGTACTGGGCTGTTCTTGAAGCGTTAAAAACCAGTTTGATAAGACAATGGTGGTAGAAATATCAATGTCAGCGTTTATCAGGGTTTTTTCTACATCCATAGTGGGGTGTGGGAGTGAAACTACCTCTATACCATTGGTGTCTGTAGAATATGTAGCAGTGGTGGTGTGAGGGGACAAAATCTTTCTACTCCTCGTTTTGGTAAACATTGCGTAAATCTGTTTTATAGGATTAGGAGTGGAACTATAGGGAAGAGAGGGCCCCTCAGATGGGTGTGGATTGACCGTAGTGGCTTTGCAGGTGTCAGGAGCTAGGATTTCCTGGCATTCCACAATTAGATAATCAATACGATCAAGTACACAGTTAGTGGTTGTAGTCTTTCAAGCCAGCTTACTTCTGCTCGATTTCAGACAGGACCCTTCAGGCCTGTGCACTCCCTCACAATTGGACACTTTTCTTTTCTCCATGATGATGGTCACAAAATTATAGTATAGATAATGGTTGATAATATCTACATTGGTGTGTATGGGAAGTATATCACATTTAAGATCATTAAATACCTAAAGGTATCTGACAACTGCAGCTAACGCACAAATATGTGGCTGGTGAGTGCAGTACCCAAATACAGTAACCAAATCCCCCTTTCTTAATGTGTAAATAGGCACGAAAGGAGGCTTAAAAAGGGAAGTAAAGGCACTCCACTTCTTGCTTTTTAGAACTTAGAGATAGTATTAGCTATATTTATATGTCGTGTGTGTCTTATGTCATATATCATGTTTCTATTGTGCTTAGAGTGTGGCCTAATATAATGATTGAGATAACAAATCCTCCCAAAACATAAGGGGCGCTCAGATCACAAATCGCAAACGAGGAACAACAAGTCAATCCCAGGTCAAAGCAGGAACTGCAGATCAATGCAAGGTAATCGCTAGCTGTAGATGTTGCTATCAGAGTCTCAAATTCCCTGACTGGAAGGGGAATGCTTTTGGTTTTCTTTAAAAAATTAAGGATTTAGGGTCTTTATGTAACCATCACAAAAAAAGATCATGCACAGTGGGATTGTTTAAAAAGGGAGAAGTATTACGAATTTAGAGTGTGGGTTTTAGCCTCTTGTAAAGATGAGCAAAATACTCATGATTGGAGGGAGTGGTTTAGAAAATATTTAAACTAAAAACCATTTTTTATGGGTTTTTTCCCCCTTATAGACTACATACACTGTTAGCATTCCAAGTAGGGAGAAAAAAATCTGTTATACTTTTTTGGGTACGGAGGAAGGTGGTTTTTAAATAAAATGACTTACCACCGAAACATGTCGACGCAGAGCATTCCTGAATCCAACCACAAGGCATCTTGGGAAGAATGAGATTTGAATACTCACTAGGATGCAAACTTGATGTAGAGTGTTGGATCAGCTTATGCAACAGCTCGCTTAGAACTGTGCAAAATGGGTCCTCCGTTCATATACATTTGTTCTCTTTTTGTTTGTCACTGGGGATATTTCATCGGGTTTTTAATATCAATACATATTGTGTTTTATTGTATACTGCATACTTTATCTGAATTTCATATTTCTATTTGTATGTGTTATCAATTACTAAAAGTGCATTGTCATATAATGTGTTGTTTTTAAGAAATTAAATAATCCTTTAACGCTATCTCAACCCTGGTGGTACATCAATAAGTGGGGCTGTTCTAATTTGACCTGGGTCAGTATTGTATGCATTGTGTATATTGAATGTGAATGAGTCAGAGAGTGTCAGATATCCGATTTCCAAAGGGAAGTTACATTTTCTCTACTGTTTAGTAGAGCCCTGTTTTCTTGGATATAGGGGTCGCCTCTCTAGTTTAATAACTACGTTGCTGCATGTGCCCCAAAATCCTTCAGAAGTATTGGTTCAACCAACTAAAAGGATTTCTATTGTGATGTTTCTTACAGTGAGATAAAACTGAGGTCCCCGGTAGTCTTAAAATCCTCTGTGAACATGAGACAATGTCATCATTAGCTCCTCACTTTGATTGCAAATGAACGTATGTCTTGCCCTTGCAGGACAAACATCCTAGCAGTGTTTGTTCCAAAATACCATGTCATAAATGTCATGGTTTTAGTATGTAAGTATTTACACTCTCACCAACCCTTACATTTAGAATATCCACCTTTAGAGTCTGTGTGTAAATAACACGTCTATGATGTGGAAACGGATCTAAGAATCACTGCGAGGCTTTTACCCATGCTCTACTTAGAGAAACCCAAACCTATTGTGTAAAAGGTAACTGTATTTTCTAGAGATTTAAAAGGTAGTTGATAGTGGAATTCTCATGAAAGATATATACCTAAAACCCAGTGATATCAGTACCCTACTCCATGTGCCAGCACTTTTCACTAAATACTAAAGGGGAACATTTGGTAGATCAACATGCAGAGATCTTGACCACCAATTGCTGCATTCGGGATACCCAAAGGTATCACTGTAAGAGGGGAAAACAAATCTTGTATTGGCATATTGAACACATATCAAACAAAAGAACAGGAGAACCATGTTTAGGCAAGTCACACCACTGAGTAACAACATTGTCAGCTTGTGAAATATGTATTGCCACATTGTTTACCTTGGCAGCAATAGGAGACATTAAACATGTTTTCACTTGCCAGTGTGGCTGTAGAGTTACCCAGCCACAACCATGATTGTTTCAGAGACAGGCCTTTTCCTTCTGCTGGTGCCGACTTTGTCAGCATTGCACAACCTGTACTTCACCTTTTTCAGGAGTTCTGTTTGACGGTAATGATTCCAGCTCCACAGTTCCTATTGAATCCTTGGATACAGTCATCTCCATGACCTCCACAGTGCCTGTAGCTGAGCATAAGACAAGGCAGAAATCAAAACGTTCCCCTTGAATTCATAGTCACACCACATTCACTTCTCATTTTTGACTTAATATTTCTGTAGCAGCCTTCATCTACTGTTTTCCTTGAATACAAGAAAAAGGTAAACAACCTTTACAACGCAACTTTTACATCGCAGAGCCTTTACAACGCAACCATTACAACGCAAACTATTACAACGCATTGCTCTGGGGGGCGCTCTAGGATAGGGAATAGGTTAATTTACTATCCAGTAACCTTTCCTAGTGTCCACGGGGACTGGAGTTGGAATAGTAAATTAAACTATTCACTATCCAGCACCCCAAAGCACTATGCATTGTAATGGACTGCGTTGTAATACTTGCGTTGTAAAGGCATGCGATGTAAAAGCATGCGTTGTAATGTCATACATCCCAAGAAAAAACCCATAAAGCATGTTATAGTTGTGTCATACCAAGTAGAAAAACCCGGGGTAGTTCTCCAGCACAATATGTACTTTAGGGGTTCCCACACCATTAGATTTAGACCTTGCACTACATATTTCGATTTGGTACACATTACTAGAATGCATGTAAAGTACGGGACCATTAACTACACGTTTACCTTGTATTATTTTGTCCAGGTTTTATTTTTTTAAATATTAAATCTACTAGTATAACTTTTTGTGCAGAGTGTGGTATATGTGTAGAGTGATGTAACATTAACATTTCTAATTGGCTGTTTGGCTTAGGTAGGCAAAAAGAGAACCTGCCTTTATCTTAAGTCAGTAACTCATTACTGTCTGTGTTCATCATGGATGGAACCACACACAGGCCCATAACAAGGGGTATTTGCTTAGGGGCATAGCCTCCTGAAACATCAGCAACTTAAAAGTTGAACACTGCTGGTGCATTCAGTCTAAAATGTGACCATGTGTTGTGTATTTAGGACACTCAACTCCTTTTGATGTCCTTTGTTCATTGATTTTCAGCTCAAATGATTAACTGCAAGCACAGCGGGTCATTATCATTAGTCAAACGCTGATGAGCTTCAAAGGCCACTTTGCATGGAATCCTGTGGGTTCCCAGTCCCCTTATCACAGGCTTGGAGTCACTGTTGAAAGGAATGAGTTCTTCGAAAATTGGGCATTTCTGGTTTAGTCCATGTTAATTGAATAATATACCACTCGAAATGTGTTGACAATTTTTTAGCCTAAATTGTGCACTTTAAAATGTATGAACACGAACTCTTCTATCATGCAGAATATTTACTGTAGAATGTCAGATGACAGTAACATAATGAGTCTATTTTGTTGGTACAGACTGGATCTGATGGAGAATACAGGAACATGTCCCCATTACTATTCTGACAGGCTCATTCAAAGTTATCATAATAAAAATAACTGTTCAAAATTGGCATCTCCATGGCAGATGTTCATATCCGAATAATCTCCGACGCTCATTATCTCTTTCAATGTAAAGAAATGTTGAAGTAATCCTCGTTAGTATAAAAAATGCAAATAAGTCGAAAAGCGTTCGTCATATTTTCTTAAGCTGCTTGTATTGTAATCACAGGGATGGGCAGATTACACTGAAATGGAACATGAGAACATAATACATTCCTCTTTTAGGGGGATGCATAAAGAAAGTGTATTTGCTGCAGCATTGGAATCTGATCTCAGATGTCATACGATTTTTACTAGTGCAAAAATTCAGTAGATTATTTCGTGAATAAGTATTCATGCATAATAGGAAATGGAGAAATGAGATTTTACTTCAGTCCATTTTACATGGACAGTTTTACACTAAGGGCAAAATGGAGGAAACAGACTTCGCAATACCTTAGAACAACATATTACATGGGATTCGTATAGGTTTAATTTTTATACATCTAAATTGTGCCCTTTCCACGCTATGAGTGTGGTTTATTTGTTACAAATGGGGTTTCTGGTTGGCTAGAGTATGCACCTAAACAAGGTAGAACACACCACTCTAGTCAGGGCAAGTAAATTACACACCAACAATAACCTGTGCTAACCCTCTAGCAGCTTGGCACAGAGCAGACAGGCTTATCCTCAGAGGCAATGTGTAACACATTTGGGCAACACACACAGAAACACAATGAACACACCACAAAAGGGACTCCACACAGGATTATATAAAAATAAATAGTATATTATTCATAGACTCAGACCAAAGCCAAAGGGATCATAAATACTGTGCATAGTAAGCAAATCCAGGGCATGAAATGCAGCAGTTAGGTTAAAGACATAACACATAAATCACCAAATATCACCAGAAGTACAAAAATCTGCAACAATAAGCCCATGTAGGCATAGGAACACCAGATCCCCTATTAGCAGGGTTATGCTAATCTTTGTGAGCCCTTGTGCAATGATTATATGTAGGCATAAAACGTAGGCTGCACAATATAGGCCTCAGCGGGGAGACCTTGTTGGGTTCCCCAAATGCAAGGAAGTCAAGTGTGGCTGCCAGCGAGCACGCAGTGCAGCTTTGGAAAGTACAGTTTGCCCACAGTACCTAGTCTAGGCCTGAAAAAGGCTTTTTCACAATGCTGCAGCAGTCAGGGAGAAAGTGGCCCGTTGGAATGGAGGGAGCTCCAGCCAGGTGTCTGCTCTTGAGTGGTATGGTGCCTCAAACACGGCGAGCATGAGGAAACCAAAAATATGTGCTGCTCGGCCCATGGACATTGCCTCTCAATGGGGTCAGCTTTAGTGGCCTCAACTCGTCCAGCAGAATGGGGTTGCGCTGATGAGAGTTATTTCCTGCAAGGCCAAAGGAACTCAAAGGAATAAGCAGGTGGTGCCTTCACTCAGCATGGCAGGTAGAAAGAAGAAGGGCCCCCAAACCGAACTCTCACTCAGTCAAGAGAGGTGGTAGTGAGCATGCCGTATCAGAGAACGTGCATGTTTTCCCAGACCGCCTCTCTTGGAAAACAGCGTAGCCCTCTCAGGGTGAGCTTTCCACTAGGGCATCAGCAGCAGGGAGGGCACGGGCCTGCCAGGAAATGCAGTGCAGCTTTTTGACTAAAATGAAGTGCATTGATTATTGGCTGGATGGGATCCTCAGGAATCCTAACTGAACAGAGAGGGGGCCTGCCCACCCATCTCTGGAGGGATCTTGGGCCCCAAAGAGCAGGCAAGTAGGCAGCAGGTCACCACACTAGTTACCTTTAGCTGAGTGGCAATATCTCCAGCAGCCATGCAGGTAGGTACAAAAAAGCAAGTAGTCCCAATGGCGATTTCTCCTGGAAACACAGCAGTCCCTTGGCAATGTATAGTTTGTAGAGCCAGCAGTGTCTGGTTACAAGCCCAAGCAGTGTCTAAACTCATGGGGTCAATGCCCCTGTACTTATACTCACAATTGACTTTGTTCAAAAGGGGACTTCAAAGGGAAGCTTTAGAAGTGCTCAATAATCCCTTTAACCCCAGCCCTGGCTCCAAACAACAATAGGGGCTAAATCAGCCTGTTGTGTGAGGGCAGGACACAACTGATACAAATGTAAAGCATGAATGTCCTCTCCCTCTCCCAGCCCAAGAAGTCCATTAGTATGCAGATGACTACAGATGTAACCCCTGTGAGACCCAGGCCTAGATGTAGATGGGTGTCAGACTGCAAAGCATCAAAATTTATAAGCACAGAGAAATGCCCACTTTCTAAAAGTAGCATTTCTAAAATAGTAATTTAAAAAGCAATTACATCAGCAAGCATAATTTATCACTACCATTCTAAATATACCAAAAATAGCAACCCCACTCCTTTCAGATCATGAATTACGATTTAAGCATATAAGGGAATTTCTTATGGTAGCGTATGAGAGGAGTAGGACTCACAGCAGTGAGAAACATAATCGTCCGTTTGTCACTATGAGAATATGTCAGAATGAAGGCACATGTCCAACCTTTTGCTTACACAGCATCCTGCCCGTAGGGCTACCTTTAGCCTGCCTTAGGGGTGACCTTTACGTAATAAAAGGGGTGTTTAAGGCTTGGCAATTCGTTTTAAATGGCAAGTTAAGGTGGCATTAAACAGTGCACGTATGCCCTGCAGTGACAGGCCTGAGACACGTTTGAAAAACTACATCTGTGGGTGGCACAAGCAGTGCTGCAGGTCTTCTAGAAGCATTTAATTTACAGGTCCTTGATATATGGGATATTACTTTAAAAGGGACTTCCAAGTAAATTAATTATACCTGCACACATGCACTTTAGCACTAATAAAAGTGGTAATGTGCCCAAAGTCCGAAAGCCAACAAAAAGAAGGTCAGAAAAATAGCCGGAGGAAGGCAAAAGGTTTGGGGATAACCCTTTAGAAAGTGTCCAGTCCAACAACATTATTACTCCCCTTATGCTGGCCTGCAAATGACAGGGCTCCTCCCTCTCCCACATTGTGTCACTATCTGTGAAGGGCCTGCAATATTGTCAATAACCGTATGTCTACTCTCATTTTGTGCGTCTGACCATGTTGTAGCTATCCATTTGAAGTGGCACTGTATATGATCTTAGGGTACAACCCTGAAAATTGTCAGTGCAGTGAGTTTGTCTAGAAGCTGCAGAGTGGGGGATGAGTGCATCTGATAGCTGGTACACTCATGGGGCTAATCAATGTCATTATGATGACCCTGGCATAAGGGCTGTTCTTTGGTTATTGTGTGAAACCTTGTCTTGATGGGGCCTATTGATCCAACAGAAGAATGAAAATGCCTCATTCATTCCTGAGCTAAAAAATGTAAAATTAGAAGGTCGTAGAGTTGAAAGGAACTCTAAAATGGTCTCCTCCTTGGAACAAAAGGTCGCTCACACTGCCTTGGCAGTGTCATACAATTGTGAAAGCAGATAAGCTAAAACAGCTTTTTACTCTAAACTGATTAAATTGGACCCAAATGTATCTTCAGAGCTATTTCATATTGTATTCAAACTTCAGGAGTTGTACAATGGCTGTGCCTGCTTTTTCCTTGATACAATTTTTAAAAAATGTGTGATACTATTGCCACTTATTGACCACTTAAGTGCTCCCCAAGGGGCCATAACTCACCATTACAGATTACCCCTTCTGCAGCTCATCGGGAGAAGCCACACTTCAAGATCTCTTAAGGTCTCTGCTAGGCATAACATGTGAAGAAACTTGCCTTAGCCTGCAAGGAAGAACTCCTTTCTCTATCTCTGATGCCATTGCAAAAGAAAGCCTCACTTAATCAAGATCAATCTCATGATGATTTATTTGACTACAAAAACATAAAGGTACTGTTCCATTGATATGTTGAATATTTACCATAGTGCATCAGACTAAAGCAAATCTACTGTACGTCTAATTTCCTGCAGAGTGGTCCTATCCATGTGGAATCCATGTAAGTGAAATAAATGTGTGTTTTAGGTTTCTGAGCAGAGAGTAACCGTAGCTCTTTGTTCTGTATAGTTTTTCAAACGCTGTCACTCGAGAGAGCCTGCAAAAAATCCAAGAGGACCTCAATCTGACAAGACGAGCTGTGTGACTACAAGTCAAAGACCTCTCTTCTGTGCTTTCTCTCATTTCCCCATGCCACCTGCTTCCCCTACACCATAGTTTGGGACTCTCAGCAGGTGAAGTGATGAGTAGGTTCCACGTCATTCCCACAGCTATATTCGGAGCTAGACGTTAGTGCAGTGGTGGCTTGCAGACGGAGCGCTGTGGGGCGGTGAGGCGGGGCGGGGGAGGGGCAGGGTGGGGGGTCGTGGACTCGGACATATGACGGACAGGAGTAAAATAAGTAATACATTAAATAAAACTATTTGCCTTGTGCTCGCTGCATCGCCAACTCGGACCTCATTTAGAGGGTGGTAGATATGGATCAGAGGCAAAAAAGGGGCGGCTGTCCCATCAACGTATTTTAGCTAATATACTAGGGCCTCTATGAATCACAAACTCCTCAGTTTTTAATGATTTCGTTGGAATTGTGTTACATTGTGTTTCCTTCATGTTCCTCAATCTTCAATACATACAGGAAGTGACACCTTGTCTAGCTGATGGCTTGTCACGTTGGTGGTGAGTTTCATGTGGCTGTTAATATTGCAACCTTTGCATTTATCTTTTTCCATTTCTGCATGCAATCCACAGCTTAATAGATTTAAGTTAGCACTGGCTGAATTTCAGTTGTGCTGGACTGAATTTGTGCCTTGTGAATCAACAATTCTCTGGCTTGCACACTCCTTTGTGGGGGTATTGTATGAGTTGCATTGCCCTCTTCGAGTCATTTTGTACCTCCTATGCCACTTCCATATTCTTTGTTATTCTTCACTTTAGGTGATACGACCAAGGGACAATTGCTCTTTTTTCAATGCAAGAGTAAATATGCTTTGGAACAAAACTTGAAATCTTAGAAAATGTTGCACAGTTGTTTGTCTATAGATGTACCAGGATATCACAACCATTTTATCTCAGTGAGTTATGGTAATTTATGTCATGCAAATGTTGCACGTGTATTAAATGATGTCTATTCTCGTATATATCTTCTGCCTGGCGTGGCACTGATTGTTTGTATGTACCCATAGACAAAATAAACATCGAATTTTGGGGCATATTATCAAGGCGTTAAAATGATCGCTTCTTTAGCGGCAGGAAACCGACGCTAAAGCGGTGATAATGGGCTTGATAATATGCCCTTGTGAATTCCCATAGAAGCCCAGGTTCTGGTGTGAACATGGGCTTCAATGGGAATTCACAAGGGCATATTATCAAGCTAATTATCGCCGCTTTAGCGGCAGTTTCCTGCCGCTAAAGCGGCGATAATTTTAACGCTGTTCTTGACAATATGCCCCTTTCTTTCTACTAAATATCAGCACTCCCTAAACGAAAAGGAGAAAAATATAACAAACTTCCAAAATACTGGTACCAGGTAACAAAAGGGACCGATTTTAAACCTGACCTTGGACCTATACATGGGAAGACTAATGCTAGCTCTAATCCTATAGCAATATAGCCAGCTCAAATACTCAGCTCCCTCCAATATACCCGAAAAGGATCACAAAAGCTTTTGCAGATTACTTTTGCGGACCAAACCCTCGAACTTTGTTGATTCTGAAACGTGTTTTTAAAAGTTGGCATTATATTCCTTCTTAATTCTTGCATTTTATATTCTTGTTTCATTTACATAGAAAATAGACTTTCTCACAGTGTGAAGGTACCCAAAATAGTTATCAAGCCTTTCGGCAAAAACTAGTCAGACATCAAGCTTCATTGTCCATTAATCCCTCGCAGATATAGGGATGATTAATGAGTGGAAATGCTGCTACATTTATATCCTGTAGCAGGAAATCATGTCTGGACAAAGTGTGCGAAAGAGGTCTTTAATTTTCATATTATTCCAGCGCGCAAAGCCTTAAGGTAGACATTGGGTAACATTAAGCAAGATATAAAACTATAAATGACGAGTTCTGTAATGCAGATTTTGATGTATTCTTGGCAAACCTTTGTGAAGTGTTTAAGACAGTGCCAGCGGAGGGGACTGAATAACTCTGCAACTTGCGATTTTAAAAGAGCGGGGGCATTTTTTGGGCATCCACTGATTTCCGTTTACTAAATTCGATCTGCATAATAAAAACGACTATTTTTCAGACAAGTGCACCTTACAAACTGCTGGGTTCGCCTGGAAGCCACGATTCTTAATGTCTTGAAAATCTCCATACAAGTACTTCTTCACCAGTCACAAGCTAAATTAATGTTAGGAAAAGGGTCGCACGTTATAACCACTTGAGTAACGTGGCATTTAGACCTGTGTTTTTTAATGTAAGTAAGAAGCAACACACCCAATATACTCTGGTTGCCATCCCCCATTAGTTTTTCTCGGTGAAATTCTGGTCTAATCTTGTTGATGTGCCAATTACAGGTGGGCAACTAATAAGCATTCCAGAGCTGGTCTATATTATTTGGTCAGGGTGTGTTTCCCTTTATTTAAAAGGGTACACCCTCTGTTAGGTCCTTTTTTTCATCTCTTGTAAAAGTGGGGTTGTCAGCGGCCATCTTTGTCATGCGTGTATGTATGTTGATAATGTGCAGTGTTACGCTTTAGTTCTTTCTTTTGATAGCAAGGGGTTTCTTGAATCTCAATCTCTTAGAAAAGTCATCAAATAAAACCCACCACTGGTCTTATGGTACTTTGATTGTCGACGTGAAATGAAATAAAGGAGCTAACATTATGAATGCAAAGCGAGTACAGTGAAACTAATATGGACCCACAGAGAGAATGTTGTCCAAACCTTAGGGGTTTTATTAACAAATTTAGTTCAGGTTTCATGTCAAATCAATCAGTAACATTGCTTGAAGAATACGGTAAGCTCTTTTACATATTGAAATGTTCATGCAGTCTAAACTTGTATACAATCAGGTTACAAAAAGCATCAAAAGTAGTTATGTGTCATTACTGATTAACCAGATTTAAGGTTCAATAGAAGGAGTATGAGTATTCAAACATGAAGCTTAACACTCTGGGCAAGGAAATCTGCAGAGTTGAGGAGAGGTCTTCTCTAAGCAAAGTAGTACAGGGTCTGATCTGTGATTCTAAGAGCTCACCATTAAAGCATCAAATAAGTTTCCAGAAAGCTTTTTGTTATCATCTTCCACCAAACACCCCAATCAAAAGACAGAGTTCTAGGGGAGCAGGTAGACTCCCTAATTTCCCATCTTCAAACAAAGAAGCAATCATCTGGACAACCTTGGATGTAACATCATTCCGGTCCGCCTGGGATAGGATGGTGCCTTGCATTGTCTCAGTCTCCATATCCGAGAAAATGGAAAAACAAGACACTTCCAAAACATTCTATAAAATGTAACATTTGCACTGAGGCCTGGTTTCAGATTAGGCCAACATTAGATTGAAACAAGTTCTAAATGAATACAGTTAGCATAAGTGATTAAATTAAATGCAATTTTAAAGAAAGCATACATTCCTTTCACTGAGATTGCATCTATTATAATTCAGCGAAATATATAAGTGGTTCTCATTAAAAGACCTAGAGTACACCACTTATTTTAAAATGATTATTAAAATGCATACATTTCATACAGTTAAACACATGTTGAGTATATAAGTTGTGGTGGGGAGACCTGCCCCGCCTGTGGACATGAAGACAGTACTCAGAAATGCCCGTTGTGAATTTCCAAAGTCGTAAACTTAGACGTTTGGTCTAAGTTAAACCAAACGTCTAAGTTTACCTTTGTGACTCAGGCCCATAATTCAGTACAAACTCTGCCTTCTGTTGTGAAAAAATATCAAATGCAACCCCATTTTGAAGAACCATGGCTCTCATTGTTAATAAAGCTGAATAAATGGCGCCTAAAGCACCTGCAGTATCAACAGCCAGCCTGTCAACCAAAGTTGATAACGTTCAAATTTTCGCAACATTTTAAATCACACCTTCAGAAGAAATCGTAGTCCCAATCACTTGTGAAGAAAAACTGATTTCCCATGACTGGTTTTATTTCTTTCTACTAATTTACTTACATGATATACTTTTGGAAATACTAAGCCCATTTAACAACTACCCACCCAATTAGAAAGCAGCGGGAAATAAGCATTAGTCCCACATACATAATACACTCTAGGAACCACAGGGTCTCTTTCAGACAGAATATATTCATTTTGCACCTCTACTCCATGAATACACTTACTCCATCCCACCTCTAATGGATTCCAAACCCATTGTTACAATCTTGAAAAACATAACTTCCCTTTCTTTGCTATACCCAGACTGAATCTAAGATATATCCCTGCATATTTTAACCTCTGCTCTTCCTTTTCCAACATAGTAGCCTTACTGTACACTGAATCCTTTGCAATCTCTTGCCTTCTTGCCCACGGATATTCCATGAAGCCCTTTTCATTTCTGTTCATCTTACAAATAAGATTCCCTGTGTTATAAGACTGTGGTATTGCATCACCCTAGAAATATGCCATTTCCTTAACAGCTCAAAGAGTGTCATACGGATTCAGCCCTTTAAACCCTATGTATGGGTTTGTCAACATTTGAAAAGTGATGACCTAAAAGTACCTTGTGAAGCAGGGTGTAGTTTGTACCATATAGTGCCTCAGGCCATTTCTGTCCACATCTGAAGCATAAGAGTCTCAATTGTCCCTGCCAGCCCTTAAACAGGGTTGTGTTAAAATTGTCCTCACTGCATTGAGCGTCTAGGAGGCAGTAGGCCCCTTGCCCTCCTGTATACACAGATGTACATCTTTCTTAACATCAAGATGTAGCAAGAACAGGATGTGTCTGTCATTTAGAGGAACAAAATTGGCCAGGAGCGGGGGCCAACTGGGACTTTCCACAGCTTTAGAAATGACAAGTGACGTCTAACATTTTGTATTCTTCTGCTTTCTTATAAAATGTTTATGAGAAGCGACGCAAATAATTTTTGATAAAGGTTCAATTTCATTGTGATTTACGGTCAAACATCAAGTGACCTTCTGGTAAACTTTTGTAATATAGTGTCACTTCTATTTTCCTAATACTTCCGAGAAGTGACCAAAGTTCGTCATGTTCTGCAGTCAAAGAACCTGATAATGTTGTGATTCTGTGGTCAATAGTTCCTCATTAAAAGAGCATAAAGATCTGCTCTTCAGTCCATTCGACGGACTACCTCGCACAATTGATCCCATGGGTCATGAAGCGTGTGGGTGTGTGTGCCCCTCAGCTATCTTCTCTAGCATCTTTGGCAGAGGCTACAATGCTTATTATATTTTGAAATTGTCTCTTTCTCTTTCCTCTGCATTTGCGATGATTTTTAAACTTACAAAATTGCATGATTTACTTTTTCATCTAGCAAGGTGTCTCTGAAACTTCTTATCTTCTAGATTACACGATTCTATTTTTGATTAACAATATGCCTTTGACATTCATTGTTTAAACTTGTTCTTCAAATAAAGTGCCACTCTGACTCAGTTCCTGCATTTCACACATGTGTCCTATTATTATAGACCACACACCTATAGGGTGAAAAACCACCCTGCAACACTTGTCCATAAAACAAACTTGTTATAATGCTGCCAGTTAGGTGATATTAGTGGAATATGGTGGTGGCTCTCACCACCAGAAACAAACATTGGCAAAAAAGTGCACATATAGCACATTTTAGCATCTATTAGTGATAAATAACCATGCAACAACTTGAAGAAAACATAATTTTAAAAGTTAATCTCGGAGCCCTTTCTATGAAGAAGCTCTAAATGAAGCCTTTGCTGCTGTATTACATTGTGTAAACTAGGGTCTAGTATAAAGGGTATCTCAAAACTACTTCTATGTAAAATCTGCAAATCGGAACTAGACTGCTCTTTTATGGGTGCAAATTGTGCTTCAAGAGTAAGTGACACTGCAGGATGACTCAAACTTACTAATATGTATATAATTAGAATAATAGAAAGTAGTGATATTGTGGCCACTATACATCTACTGTGGCTTTGTGAAAGGGTCCACATGAATATCAGAAAGGGGAAAGATGTGAAACTGAAAAATACCAGAAACAAGCAGTCTACAAGGGTCTTCGTATCTTGTGTAAAACTCTGCCAAATTATTGACTTGTCCACAAGGGATATCACATTCATCTGTTTCAAAGTCCATCCCTAACCCTACATAAACCTTCTTCTAAAATGGCAACCCTGCCGTTTTACAGGAGCCTGGGCCCTAAATGTCTTCACAAAGTTCAACTCAAAGTTCATTCAGATGAAAGGATTTGTTAATTTTTGATCAGTACAAAATCAAAATTCAATCAAAGTCAAAAGAATGGCAGATGTGAGTCTGATGTTTCCTCAAGTCAACTTAACTTTCAGAAAAGTATTTTCATTCAGGAGCTGAGTACCTTCAACTAGGCACCGGTGTTCTCCTTAGTCTCCTGGCTACTGTCTGTTAGATGTCACTGTCTCTTTCCTCATTAGTCTCTCTCTTCTCAATGAGGATGTCTGGAATCTGTTCTTCAGGCACTGACTCTCTCCACTCTTTGGCCACCTTTCATTTCTTGCTCCTTCCTCAGGCCACACTGGTTGTACCATCTCCAGGCTGAGAGTCTGTGCTTTCAGCTTCTTCAGTTTGGGTCACAAAGGCTACTCATGTCTCATTCATCACGGGCCCTGCACATGTCTTGGGTTGACTTTGAGACACTTGCCTGCACTCTCCGTCTTCGTCACCTGATCTCTATGGTTGCACTGAGTTAGGCCTTTGAGACTCAATAGTGGTTGTCACCATGACTTCCACTTATCTCACTCTCCGAGTGTGTGATACAGTAATCTAGTTTAAAGTCCTCCACATTTAACAGCAATGTTCAAGACCAGTATAACTTGACAGGCACCATGCCACCTGGGATCAAGACATGACTTTCTTACATGCTTCTGCTCCAAGACCCAGTTGCCAAGGCTGAGGTCATGGCACTGCTCCATCCTTGGAAGGGAGGAGAAGCCAATTCAGACTGATAAGAGACAGAATGCACAACATCAGCAAGGCCTTTGCAGCAGCCAAGAACCATGTAATCTGTAATATGTGCAAGTACAGTAACAGGCACAGCAAGAAGTGTGATGGCTCTGCCCATCAGAATTCCATGATGGGACAGTACTGTCCTATCTGGAATACTTCTTAGACTCATCAACACCAATGGAAGAGCATCAGTCAATTTCAAAGACATGGATGCACACACTTTAGCGAGACGGAATTTCAGCAATCCTTTTATCTGTCCAACAACGCCTGAAGCCTCATATCAGTAACTACAGTGGTACCTCTAAACCACCTACAGAACTGCACACAAACATTTCATTACTTCATTCTTGAAGTGACTGCCACAATCTGATTCAAGAGAAACCGGGATCCGAAAATGGGGAAATCAACTCTCTTAGCAATAGTTTGGCCACATTAGGCTTCATTTCTCCCAGCGAGGTAATACAGTCCATTACACACAGGCATCTCAACAAAGTTGAGTTGCATGTGGTTAAAGGGAGCACCTGATCTCCCTACGTGGCCCCTAAGGACTGGAGTTCTCCTTCTTGTATTTATCTGCTTATGTGGGTGGCACTTCAGTGACATAACTCACCTGCAACTGGGGTTAAAACAATATCAATCAATCAATCAATCAATCATGCCATTTGTATAGCGCACTACTCACCCGGGAGGGTCTCAAGGCGCTTGGGGGAAGGGGTATGCTACTGCTCGAACAGCCAGGTCTTGAGTTGTTTCCTGAAGGCGAGATGGTCCTGTAAATGAGATGAACCATAGCATCTGTGTGGGTAACACCATGAAAATATTGTGCCATTGTGGGAAACATTGAATTAGGCAGCTCAGGACGACCATCTACAGAGACTTAACCTTCATCTATGTTCTTAGTACACCCTGCTGTGATCCACATTCTAGCACGTTATTGCAATCTCGTCACTTCTTCCCATGTATTCAGAATGGTAAGCAAAAGGTTTATAGACACATCATGCTCAGATTCATTTGAATATTCTGCATTAAATGTGCACGGCCCAAGAGCTCTTGTGTACTGCACACTTTACAATGGCCACTTCAGCCGGCATATGCAATGCATCGAGAAGTTCCATAATGAAGTGCCCATTCCTAATAGGGGAGAGAGGTGACCATAAGACCTCTCTGGGACCAACACTGCCCAAAGTCGTGCACCACGCCAAACCGTACTGGCTATCAGTCTAGATGGTGACTCCAAATTTGTGAGACTCAACAGGCTCCAGTAAGGGCAACCAGTTTGGCCACATGTGCAGAGATTACATTATACAAACAGAAGGCTTCTACTACATCCTCTAAGGTGCTAACAGCATATGCTGCTTTCAAAATCCCTTGTTCGTCTCTTAACCCCTTTGGTACGGTTGTCACCATTCCCGGTCACCCGCACTACCCCCAGTGCATCTGTGGCCATTGCCCAACCCTGGGGAGGTAAATAAAGACCCTCTGATGCACAGCACCAGAGGGATTCCTTTCTTATTTTGAAATCTTTTTTTCTTTAGTGTGATGACTATCAGTGTACAGGGTGCGCTACCATCATTACACTAAAGTGAAAGTAAAACAAGCCGATGGGCATTGTTTTACTTTCACTGCATCATTGCGCGGAGGCATATCTCATTCCCTGAGCACTGAGTGTGGTGTGAAAAGTTTCATTAGAAAGGGGGGAATCTCCCCTTTTTAATAATATCTATGCGCACAGGACCTCTGCTTGGGAATTGCCATAGGAGAGTGATCCCCAAGCAGGGATCCATCCACTAGTCACCAGGGATTTGGGGGAAGCAACCGCTTGGGCAAGGGCTTATGGTCTCCCACCCCCATATTATAACAGTCATTCTGTCCTTCATGTAGGGAGGGAGAAGGGAATTGCACCTGCTCTACCCCAGAGCAGAAAGAGCTCTATACACCAGGGTCTACTTTTAAAATAAATATAGAGACTGCCCACTATGTGCATAGCCATGCCCTAATCCCAAACAAAACTATGGTGACAGTCTTTCTGCCCCCGTGGAGGGCAGCTGGTGTGATTATCCCCAATCTATCCCCCCAGGGTGCAGAAAGCCTACTAGACACCAGTGATTTTTTTAGAAGAGTATAGAGGTGGGGGCTGACGACCATGAGGATGGCCATGCCCCCACCGCAACAAGAAACCAGGTAGTCTTTCTGCCCCCCCTTGGGGCAGATTGGGGCAGTTACCGCACTATGATCCCATTGAGGGCAGAAGGCCCACTAGACAGCAGGTTCTATTTTTAAAATATAGAGGTGGGCTGCCCACTATGGGCATGGCCAAACCCATCCCCCAAAAACTATGGTGACAGTCTTTCTAGACACCAGGGACTACATTTATGCAGCATATTTTTGGGCGGGGGAGCAGCCAATAGAATTTCTGCACCCCCTCACCCCCAGGGGATGCATTGGGGTTTTCACCTTCAATGTACCCCAGGGCAGGAAGCCCACTAGACACCAGGCAAAAAGGAACAGAAACTTCCTCAAAAATCTCAGAAGGCCAGAACAAGTCCCGACTGTGATCTTCACTTGCGACTGGAAGGACAGATGGCTATCAAACCTCACTCTGAGGTTTTTAGCCACCATTGTGGAGGTCGGAAGAGATGTAGCAGAGCTAGACCAAATCTCACAACACCACAAAGGTAGGGGGGATATCCAAAGACCAGTACTGCAGTCTTGCTTGTACTGCACTGGAGGTTGCTCTGGCACAACAACTGGAACACCGCTGACATACATGCTTTAAATCTGTATTGGGCACTAAATATGTTCCCATCCCAGGTTAGAATGCTCTGTGTATCATCAGCATAAGAGATGACCTGCAAGATGCCAAAGGAGTCATATAGGCATTGAACAACTCAAGGCAGAGCCCTGGCAAACCCCAAATTATATTAACTTAAAATAAGACGCAAATGGTGGCATCCACACCGACTGATATCTGTTTAAAACAAAGTATTGCAGCCAGGCCAAGGCAGTCCCACCTACATTTGATTCCTTTGGGTGTTGTTTTTACACATGGGCCAGGAGAGTGTGGCTAGGGAGACATCCATTACAACACAGGCATTACAACTCAATGCTTTTACAACGCAATTATTACAACGCAGATACCATCACATTGCATGCCTTTACTATGCATGCGATTACAACGCATATACCAATTCACCGCATGCTATTACAACGCATTGGATGGTTAGTGATTGTTTGTTTTTTAAATGGTTATTTTATTTTAATACTCAGGTATTAATAATAATACAAAAATTATCTATGATAATAGAAAATGTATTAATTAATATTAAAATGTAATATTTAATATGCAATTGAAAAAGGGTGTTAGTGTTTAATTTAATGCTTAGGGGATTATAATACAAATTAACAATAAATGCGTTGTAAAAGTATGCGTTGTACTAGTATGTGTTGTAATGGATCATTTATTGTATTAACATATTTTTGCGTTGTAATGGTATATGTGGTAAAAACATGTGCTGTAAAAGCATGCGTTGTAATGGTTTGCAATGTAACATCATATATTGGTGTGTGGCTAACTTCCAATATCATACCACATACAATGGTGAATGGCTACACTTATAGGGCTTGGGTAGGCTGCCACCTGGTAAAACCTACTATACCCATACGTTTATGAAAAGTAGACACGCAAGCGAGCCCAAGGTGGTGTGCTTCGCATGGATCCCACAACATTTCCTACCATCCAGCATTACCCCAAGTCTTCCGATTATGAATGTACCATACCTGTGTGGGTGGGCCAAGCGACATTGACACCTAAGGCCCTTAAGCACTATTTTGAGTGATCAGTGATAGGGGTAGCTGGGGGACTTGGAGCCTTGCTATTGTGTCATCCTTGGACTCCCTGGCCTTAGTTTGATCAATTCCTGTCGCAAGCACTAGTCCCAGCCACACAAGTAAGACAGCTTTTTTATCGGCACAAGTGAGGTAACTCTGGGTAGCCCCAGCAGTTAAGGGTTAAATATGTGCCGTCCACAAACAACATATAAGCAGAGTTTTTAGAGGGACAACTCCAATATCAGATCAAGGTTTGGTGGACAATTCTGTGACATCGAGGCACTCATGGTCCATCATCTTCATTAACAACAGGTGGAAATGCCAATAGTGTGGCAGACTTGAGATAAAAGCATCTCCTCATGTGATGCTTTCAGCAGCAAAAATAACTTGTTCAGACTTTGTAAGTTGACTGCTTGTCATGTTTTGAGTTTGAGTGCAAGTAAATAAGATCTCTAATGAATGGGGAAGCATAACAGTGAAAGGACACCCCATGACTATGCCCTCACATCACTGAATGCTGACGGCAACTGCAGCCACCACCTCTAGGCAACCCAGTACTGTTGAAGCTACTGTGATAAGAGTGGCTGAAAAATAGGTGTCAGGACGTTTGGTGTTTTCATGGATTTGAGTTAGCACTGGGAGAGAGCACCCTTCCCTCTTAGAGCAATGCTGATTGAAAGACTTCCTGTAGTCTAGAGCTGTGGTGGGGCAGTTTGAAACGATTTGTTTTTTACAATTGTTGTCTCATTTGTAGCAGATCAGATGCATCTTTGTCTGTAAGCCTCTGTAGAGGCCTGGCAACTAAGGAAGAATTGGGAATCCACTGATGAGAGTAACCCGCCATTCCCTAGAACAGACTGACTTCTCTCTACGTTTTAGGAGGGGTCATCTGCAATATAGTAGATATTTTCTCTTGAGATACTTTCATTCAATCAGTCATTTATTGACGCAGCAAATCACCCGTGAGGGTCTTGAGTTGCTGGAGCTGCTGCCTGGAGGTGATTGTCCTAACAACCAGGTCTATAGCTCTCCTCTGAATTGCTGGAGTGATGGTGCGGTCCTGAAGAGCAGGGGAAGGTTGTTCCAAGCCTTGGCTTCCATGTGCAAGAAGGAGCATCCTCCGCTGTTGGCTCAATGGATCCGTGGGGTGTCAGAGATGGAGAGGGAGGCTGAACGGAGGTGTCTGGATGGTTATTGATGTATGCTGGTTGTTCGTTGTGCAGAGCCTTGTAGGTGTGGGTCAGCAAGTTGAACTGGCATCTCTTCTGAATTCGCAAACAGTATAGTTTATTGAGATGGGGCGTAATGTGGGAAGGTCAGGTATGAGCCTTGCCACTGAGTTCTGTATTGTTTGGAGTCTCTTCAGAAGGCTTGCAGGGATTCCTATATAGAATGTGTTTCTGTAATACAGTCTGCTGGTGATGAAGGCCTGTGTGACAATCCTTTTGGTGTTGACTGGGAGCTACCTGAAGATCTTGTGGAGAATGCCATGGGTGTGGAAGCAGTAACATGCTATAATGTCTCAACGGGAATCAAGAAAGGGATATTGTTAGAGAAATTACTTAATTACAGTGTATGCATTAAATGAGGTCAAAAAAGTACCAGGAACATAATTACTGCAGTTGTATTGTCAATAAAAGACAAACAGATTAAATTTACATAAATCATGTGGCATCATCAATGGTGTTTTAGAGGTTGTGTACTCATTTAACAGTTGAACACTATGGGCCAGATGTAGGTAGCCCAATACCGGTCGGTAACGGCCGAAATTTGGTAATTTACCGAATTTCGGCCGTTACCGACCGGTATTTAGCCCCTTCCAATGTAGGTGACGATTCGGTAAATACCGATTCAGTAAATACCGAATCGGTATTTACCGAATCGGTAAATGCTATGTAGAAAGCACATTAAAGAGTGCTTATGTGCTGTAAGAATTCATTAATTACCACCAACTTCAAGCTGGTGATAATTACCAAATTCTTTTAAAAATTCACTTTTGAATTTTATTTGAAGTGCCATGTGGCAGACATACATGCCCTTAGGGCATGTATGTGTGCCACATGTGCACCCATGCACTATTCAGGGGTGCAACAGGATGTCAATGTGACACCCTGCCACCCTTAAATATGTGTCCCCTATTACTGATTCGGTATTTACCGAATCGGTAATAGTGAATGGCTTCCCATTCATTCCTATGGGCCTCCAGGCCCTTAGGAATGAATGGGAATTACCGAATCGGTAAATACCGATTCTTAAATACCGAATCTTACCGTTTCGGTAACATTTACCGATTTTTTTCCTACATACCATTTACCGATTCTAAAATACAGAATCGGTAAAATTCAGTATTTTAGAATCAGTAAATGTAGATTACCTACATCTGGCCCAATGTGCTCTTGAAAAATATTAAACGGGGCAAGTGAAACAAGTGAAAAACGAATAGAGAAAACTATAGTGTATTGGACTAGAATTGAAAATGAAACTATGTAAGAGTTAATATCGTTATAAAGAAATGTGTAACATCATGTCATAATTCAGGGTCCGAATTTGACTTGTGCAATCCAACGGTGTTTCGACCTTCATGGCTGGAGGTCATCATCAGGACATAGATAACACAATAGTGGGTGATGGCTGATTAATGAATGAAAATGAAAGAATATATATACATAGAATATAAAAGACTGCCGTACCAAATAAAGCATGTACATTGAGTTAAATAGGGACTATTAGAAAGGTACCTGAAAGGTTTTGTAGGTACCTATGGTGAAATATAAGCCAAAAGGTAAAAAGTGGGATATTAGCCATTATTTTGACTTATATGGCAATCCGAAGGAGAGGTGGGGCGGGGGGTGTTTATGGCACCACTTATGTGGAAGGATTCTGTTATGACTCCAAAGGCTTGGGCATCAGTCACTGTCTCAGGTCTTATGAGGTATGAATGTCTGCAATTTGATGAATGTCGACCCATTAGATGAGCTGAGGAGAAAGAGTGGTCCCTTGATTAAAATTTGAAGGCAGGTAAGGTGGATAGAACTGGAAATAATGGGGGCACCTAACCGGTGATTGGGAGCTCCTCTTGAGTTGTAGGAAGTGAGGATGTCACACTACAGGGTCCTAAAGAGGTACCCCAGGAACAGGGGATACATCTATGATATTAAATTGAAAGCCATTAGTTCATCAACCCTATTCCAAGCTTGTTGTAGTGAGGGATATAGTTTAGGAAGCAAATTGACCAAAATGTGTGTCACAGATCTTCTGCTTTATTTGGCTCCCGAGCGTCTCAGTATGGAGAGGAAAGAGCCCCGTCTAATTACTAAGCATCATGCAGAAATCATTCTTCTCAAAGACCAGACTGAGGGAAAAGAAGTTTCAATTAAGGAATAATCAAGACAAACTGTTTTTTCAAAGAAAAGGAAAAGAGAGGGTTTGTGTGTCAAGTGGAGGGGGCTGATTGAAGTGCTGATCAATAAATATCAAATGATGTTGGTGTGGAGTGCATCATTCTGATGGGAGGATAACAATCCCGAGGTAAAATGATGGCAGGTCAATGCTGGGAGACTTTGCAAAGGGCCAACCATTAGTAGGCCACTGCTGTCAGGCTGTTGCATGTGCTGGGGAGCACCAGAGTGAGCATGGCTGATGGAAAAAAGATCTTACCTGCACAGTCAGTCGGCGGATGCAGACTGAGTTAGGAACGGGATGCCGGGAAGGGGTGGGTCACTCTGCAATAATCTTACAATGCCCCAAAGATGGTCTTTGAATTCACAATAATAAATCCTTAGCTCAGTTCCTATAATGTGTCAAAGAGCAGCCAGGATTTACTAGAAGAAAATGTTTTAATTATTACAGAGCAACAATATGGCTGATAAGTAAATAACACAACTAGAAAGAAATTCAACTCCAATTGATAAAAAATAAAGCTGATTTTTAAATAAATTTAGACTCCAAAACAAAGACAATTGGATGAGTATAACCAGAGGTATGAATTTTAAACGGAGAAGTAAATCAGTGTAAATCAATGCTGTAAAACATTAGCATTGCAGTCAATGTTAAAAAGCACTAGTGACAATCGGTCACTTGTAGGTTGAGTTATATGGAGCCTTCTGGGGGTAAGGTGATGCATGTCTCAGGACGCGGCCGTGACAGTCAGTTGAATTTTACCTTGGCTTGTAGCGTCCGGGTGTAGAGTTGCTCTGGCTGTCCCTTGTGTTGATTCGGGAGCATGGAGATCTGGATTTGATGAGGAAGCAGATGCAAAAAAGTCAACAGGGCTGCTGCAGTGGTCAATTGAAGATGCTCTGGAGTCCCCCCGTATTGCAGCGTTGAGTAAAGGTAGTGGTAGCAGGACTGGCCACCAACAAGCCTTGGCAGTGGTAAGTTCAACGAGAAGTTGTTTCGAAGTCCGAAGGACTGGGGGGAAATGGTAGCTACCAGAACATTTCTGGGGGTAAGGACAAGATTTCCCTCAATGCACTGGACAATCTAGTTGTGGGCAATCCCTCGGAAGGCCCGATTATTTCGTTCTGGGATGTGGTTTTTACTTTTGGACTGCAGGGGACTAGAGGCACTAGTCCAAGGGGGTCTAGAGTTGTCTTAGGTTGTCAAAGGGAGCACTCTCTCTGGGGGAAATGGTCTTTGGTTTGGGACAAGTCACAGTCATGCAGTATCAGGATGGTTGCCACAGGTGTAGAGTATCACACCTTTGTTTTGTGCAGTTCCTGTAGTCGCCGACTTGGGTATTTCCTTTGTCCTGTGTTATTATACAAGTCAAAACTGAGGTTGTGGTGCCAGGGGTGCCCCTTAAATCCTACATTTAGGGGCGTTAGGGGTGCAGGTGCAAGTGGCCAATGGGCTACTAGCCCCAGTGGCTAATCTGCCCCGGAGGTGGCCACATCGGGGTTGTGAGACAGCTTTTCTACCCAGAACCCTCCATTCTGCCACTTTTAAAAATAGTAAAACCCTTCTTTGACTATACAGACTAGGTAGCCTCCGATAGGGGTGTATCTAGTTTCTGGGGGTGTAAACCTCCTAACGACATCCTAACTATATCATTTCCCACCTGCCCTGGTGCAAATGTGCCTGGGGACAGAGGGGCAGCTGTGTCGCCCTCTGGGAGGCAGCCTGGATGCATATGAGAGACGGTGAAAGCTTTGAAGCTCAGAGCCTTGATGTGCCACTTCACTAGCCCTCTTGTCAGAGAGGGAGCTGCCACCTTCCTGTCCAGGCCATTGTTTCTGACTCCTGTGAGAGTTCACAGCTCTGGGCAGGGGGGCATATTCTTGTCCTGGCTGCAACAGCTGCGAGCTGTTAGCCAAGGCAAAGGAAAGGTTGTGGCAACCAAGTGGGCAACCTCTAAGGTAGCCACCTGGGTACATTCCATATCGACTATGACATGGGAATGATGTCAAGGGTGATGAGGCAAGTTGTTTGACATCAAACATTACATATTTAGGGGGGCATGGCCTAGCTGTCCAACATCTCTCTCCCTTTAGATCTTAGATTAGAGCAATCTGAACTGGCCTGTCGTAAACATCTACAAACTAGGCTATTTCAGAAGCAGCTTGATCAACGGTAGACTTTGCCCAGTTGCCTGGTCTATCTTTCACTCTGGTTTAGTCGGTTTCTATCGTGGGGACACTCCAAAGTGGAGTAATCAGCTGTTTTATGAGCTGCAAAAAAAATATTAATAATTGTAATGATAACATGGCAGACGCGCTTTAGACTAGCTCTGGCAGCTGACGCCAGAATCCTGCATCATCCTGCCTGATTAGTAATGCAATCGTTCAGATTGCACTCCGAGGTTGAAGTGTACAGGAAGACTGAGAGGCAGCGGCTGGGGGTCAGTGAGGTGTGGTGCTGGAGGACCTGCGGGTCAGCCACATGGTGGGGATCCGGAACTGACAGGCAGCCTTGGCAGTGTTGGTGGCCGTGTCGGCCCGCGCTGAGGGTCTAGGTGCAAGTCCACATTTAGATCTGCCTTGGGCTTAGGTTTGAGCTTCAGCTGGAGATCCGGGCCCAGGTAACCCTGCTGTGTGTGCAGCCACAGAGTTGTGACAGAATGTGCTGCATGGAGTACTGGGCAGGAGGAGTCTGAAGTTACAATGCTTCAGCCTGGTGGGCATTCGTGCAGCATCTTGGCTGGGATCGTGCTGTGTTGTGCCAGAAGGAGCTCCATCTGGAGTGGAGATAGGAGCTGTGCTTCTGGAGGCCATGTGCCAGATGGTATGAGCACATTGCAGATGCAGGGTTTGGTCTGCATGGCACTTTCATGTGTGCTGGGCCCAGGAGGGGCAACCCAACCGTTGGACGCAGCCGACATGGAGGACCTGATATGAGCACCCAGCCATCCGGGTGCTAGGACGCCTAATCTCCATCCAGGTGAGGAACCCCACTAGGGGCCAGGGGGGAGGGTGCGCTTCCGACTGCGCAGGTGGCCAGGCCAGGTCTCAGTTCAACTTGTGGTCGGGAGCTGCCCACCCTAGTCTTCAGCTTTCATTATTAGATGCCTTTTAATTACCCTCCTTTGATCACTGGCCTGCTCTTGTTTGTCCCAAAGGGGGTTCCAGCATCCACCCGGTCTTTTCTGGCCGCCCCTGTAGACTGACGTGGTGGGAGTGTGCCTGTTATATCGGGTGCCCTACTAATGCTGGAGAATAAATGACTATAAATTGAGTACCTGCAAGGGCCCGACAATGACTAAAGACAAGCCGTTTGGCCCAGCGACCAAGCAGAGCACAATAGATAGGTTTACGGGGGCTGGGGCAGTGATGGCGGATTCTGGCAGGGTCCATGGATCTGTACCTGATAATGTGGTTTGGCTAGCCGCCATCTCCCAATCTAGAGACATGTTGGATGCAAAGATTGGTGCTGTGGGCTCTGATGTGACATTGTTGCGACAAGACCTCTGGAAGGCGGTAGAGGACGAGACTAGAGTCTGTAATGTTGAAAACACTATCGGCTCGCTACAGCAAACAAGCACTACACTCAGTGACCAAGAAGCTAGCAGCATGGATGGAGAATGCGAAGGACTGCACCAATCACAACAACCTCCGATTTCTGTGCTTTCCCGAAGGCTGTGAGGGAGAGAATTTTGTTGAATTCCTCACCCACTGGGTCATTCAACTACTACCATCTGACTCCCTCATTCCTTGTTTTGTAGTTGAACAAGCTCATAGGGCCCTGGTCAAGAAGCCCACCACAGGGGCCTTGCTGAGGCCTGTTATAGCCAAAATTCTAAATGTTCACGACAGAGACAATATCATTAAATTTGTACGCAATCAGAAAGAGTGCTGTTTGAGTCCCACCACATCATGATCTTTCCGGATTACACTAAGATGGTCCAACAACAGCGCCAATCATTTGTTGCAGGTAAGAGATGCCTTTGTGAACTTAAAATTCAAATCAATGCTTCTTTTCCATGTCTGCATGCGATTGGTATACAATTCTCGAACCCTGTTTTTTGATGCCCCTGAAGAAATGTTTGCATTGCGTACAAAACAGTTTCTGTTAGGCCTCATACTCCGCCGCACCTGGATTTTGATTCGTCTTCCAGTGATTGCAGTATTCAGCAAACCAAACCCAAGGAAACAAGTTGCTGCTCAACATGGCGCTCAATGACCTGCACGGATGAAAACAGAGAGACCACTTTGGCTTTGGAGTCTGGCACATGGCCTGCCCATCTTCCATGGCCACTGTTGTCATTGATAGTGACAACATCACACTTTTATATGCATCTGCAAAGACAGCTTATCACTACTGGCGGCACCTCTGGTTTGCCTCAATCTAGAGCCTTCCAGAGAAACTTTTAATTGTTTGGGGACATGGGGATTGTTGGACAAGCCTGGCTCTCGGTCTCCTTTGAGGTCGGCTCTGGGCTCCTCCCGTGACAGATTCTTCAATGTTGCTGAGGTATTGAGGGCAGGAGGGATGGTGGGACTGTGGTATAGTTCTGGTTAACCCTGTTATGCACAGACCTCGAGCTCATCTATCAGTAACCCAACCCATAGATAGACTGGTTAATTCTAGATAGTGCCCAAATGGCTGAGACATGCTGCTGTTGGGGGTTCACTTGCTAGAAGTGACTCAAGCCATGCCTATAGAGACACCATGCCTCCAGATTAGAGACACTTGGAGATTGATGTAGTCCTTAAACCGGGTTGCCAGCCGGAAGTTCATTCATCTTACCATCCAATTTCCCTCCTAAATATTGAGGTCAAACTGCTGACCAAAACTTTAGCTAACTGACTGATGCCACATGTCGGATTTGATCCTTCCAAATTAGGACGGTTTTATTCCCCACTGCACCTCTCGCCATGACATCCGCTGTAACATTAATGCCATGGCTCTCCTAGATCGATTGGAGAGACCAGCGACATTACTTTTAGAAGATATAGCTGGAAATATTTGTTTGCGCTCCTCCAGTGTCATAATATGGGGCTTTGATTTTTCTCCTACATTTGATTATTGTATACGGACTTGACTGCCTCGTGTGGTGTTGGGTTCAAATCAGGCCTACATACTTGCTAAACTCTCGAACGCCTTAGTATAGAAGTTGGCACGGACACTGGAAAAGGTAAAAGACAAGTTTATTAAGACCCCATGGGGTGGTGATACATTCCTACAGCACCCTTCGGCAATGTAAGAAGTAGCACACCGAACATCGGTGCGCGACCTCTTTTATATAGTTTAATAGCAATAAAAAGATAGGCGGTTACAAGTTACACATTTTAGGTACATATAAGGTAATTTTTGGAACACAGCCAGCACGTGGGAGGAGTTCAACGGCACTGGTCAGTTAGTGTGAACATTCCTAAAGAGTGACCAGTTGATGCATAGTGCGCATGTGCGCTTGACCAGTACTAAAAATAGCCTGTTGCCGAGCAGAATAGTGACCATGGGTATCGAGAAAGGACGAAAGGGCACACTGACCAAGAGGCAGCGTGTTCATAGGAAACGGAAGTCAGAGGGATTCAAAATGGCCCCCGTTCGTTTTGGTCAAGTTAACAGAAAAGACCGTGTAGCTGTGCTAAACACTAACTCAGGAGCTGCCAAAACACGACAGACGGCCCTTTTAGCGTTTAGCAAAAGCTACCTCATAGTGGACGTTGTCAGAATGTTCATCCTCAATGTTAATAGCCATTATTTTCAATACTTCATCATTGATCAGTTTCTCTTGCTTAACAATAGCTCGTTTGGACAGAATACAGGCTGTGATACATACAGAACATAATGTAGGGCCACATTGAATACATAGACAAAGGAAAAATAGTACTCCAATAAAAACACAGAGAATCGTTAATAATTTCCAACCCCAAGTACTAAGCAGGGTCCAGAACCAACCAGAAAAGGTCCATGTTCCATTTTCTGGGTGGATCTCAGCAGCTATCTTATGTAATTTTGTAATCGAATCATATACAGAAGGTGAGTTATCTGGTACGTACACGCAACAACTACTTCCGATGACGCGGCATGCTCCACCTCTATCAGCTAGTATCACATCTAGAACCATTCGATTCTGGAGCGCCACAATTCTGGTAATTTGCAATTCCTCAGTAATATTCCCTAAAGCGGAGGCAGTTTCGTTAGCGACTGCTTCCACCACACGCGTAAGCCGCCTTATCTTCCTGCTATTCAGTGCAGCTCCTACGAATGAGAATAACCCCAAATTGAAATCTACATATTGTTGTAAAGTGGTATCAGTCTGGTCTATTTCATCAAGATCTACTGTTCGTTTGACCCTGTTTAGTATGAAATCATGGTACAGAACGTAATCATTGTGGTACATGGGAGGAGCAATAAATACAGGTGGTAATACAAAAGCTATATAACACGTTCCCAACCATCCCAATGGTAGACGATGGTATCCCTTATTTCCACAAATGAAATATGTGTTATGTGAAGCTACAAATGCAATTCCAATTGGTGTATCAAAGGTAAGTGTAATATTACATTCACTGCGGCCTACAGGGATTGTACCTTTATTTCTAATACACAAATCTGCTTTTGTATCAATGACTGTTATCATATGCGAGCTCGTCACATTTATAAGTCTTTGATTCGTATATACACGAGGTGTAGAAACATTGTCCGGACGGTACTCTTCCCATTCAAACTTAGTTCCTTCAGCGTGTGGATAGCCGTCTTTGTCGTTATAACATATTTTATTCAACCGAAAAAGTAGTCCACCTTTCGTTGGCCATCGCAGAGTAAAAAGAAGAGTGTACCAAGCATGACAAGAACCATTATGAGAAAACGGGAGAGGAATGAGTGGTGTTCCTCCCTTCTTCTGATGTCCGGGCAACATTCCACATACCCAACAATTGGACGTGTTGGTCATGTTATGAGTATGATGCAAAATCTTAATAAAGCTGTTATTCAAATAAGTCTGCCTATGTCTTTCTTCGTGAAAAGGCAGAGTGAAATGAAAATGTTCAGATGGACTTGGAGTGGTGGGCAGCAAATGTTCTCGTACAGGAAACAACAGTTCTATAGTCCAAGCTAATACTGCGATCACCACTACGGTCAAGACAAACAAAACAACACCAAGAATTCTCCCTTTTCGTGTCGAAGGAGATGCCATAGTTCACAAAACAATACTCTTCACAAGCAACACTAAACGAGAAGAAAAAAAACGATGGTTCTGAACCGAGGCTGCCGTTGATTTGTTCTCCGGGATTCAAGACGGGTGTCGCTACACTGGGCAGAACTGATCCCCCCCCCTTGATATTCCCGGCTTCCGTTTCACAAACCTCAGAGCGGTTACCAACCAGTTTCAAAAACACAAAAGGAATCTTATTTCCTGGGGCGTAGATTGTACTTCACTTTATCAGAAACAACGTGGTCCGGGAAGGCTCCCTCCAATTCATCAGGCGTGACAGCTGGGCTCTTTTCTGTATCCAAAATCTTTCTGTAGTCGGATAGCACCACAGGGCTCACCAGATCCGGAGAGACACGTCGGCAGTGCGTTGAATGTATCCACCGCTTCTTGTTAGTGACTCTCACAGCAGTTCGCGTAGCCAGCAGCACTTGCTCAGGGCCATGCCATCTCGGTTCCAAACTGCTGGATCGTTCAAATACTTTGACCATCACGTGGTCCCCAGGGCGGAGATCGTGAGCCTCACCAGTGGAGTTATCAGGGAGCGCCTCTCGAACCTGTTGATGGATAGAAAGCAAATCATTTGTTAATCGTGCCAGATAATCGTTCATCATTATACAAGGCATATCATGTATCAAACGAGGTTTTGGAACTCCCCAAATATTCATAGGCCTTCCAAACACCACTTCGTAGGGTGTGAGGCCAGATCGAGAATGTGGCACTGATCGAATGGACAGCAATGCCAGAGGCAAAGCGTCCGGCCATTTCAGAGATGTAGATGCCACTATCTTTGCTAGCTTCAGCTTCAGAGTTGCATTGTATCGTTCTACTAAACCTGCTGATTGCGGATGAAAGACAGCATGGAATCGTTGCTTGATTCCCAATCCTTTCAGGACGTATTCCACTACTTTTCCAATGAAATGAGGGCCATTATCACTCCACATAAGTTTACAAACACCGTAGCGCGGTAAGTACTCCTTGAGTAACACCTTAGCTGTTGTCAATGCTGTATTGTCTTTCGTAGGGTAAGCCTCAATCCATTTGCTGAAGGCACACACCACTACTAGGACATACTTGAGATTATTACAGCGTTCCAGCTGGATGTAATCCATTTGTAGTACTTCGAATGGTGCAGTAGGTGGAACAAACCCTCCTTTAGGAGTATGAGTCCCTTGTCCAGGATTGTGCTGCAAACATATCAGACAGGTCTGCACTACTCTCTTAGCCGTGCTAGCAATGTCAGCATTTTCCCAAACTCGTGTAAGCAATTTAGTAATTGCGAGAGCTCCAATGTGTGCCAGCCCGTGTGTCATTTGCACCATTGTTTGTAAATAGGCCATGGGTAGTTTCCATCTCTCCATATCTTTACTACGCCAGCAACCCTCATCATCCAATACTCCTTCAGTGGCCCATTTCATAAGTTCTGCCTCAGATGCTGACTTCTGTATATCTAGTATTTCTTCTCTAGCATCATGCCACCGCTCAGCTTGTGACTTCACCACATACATGGGGAAATTATTTTGCAGCATAGCGGTCTCTCTCGCAATGCGGTCTGCAAAAGCATTGCCTTGCCCTATTTTGTCCGTCACCTTTTTATGTGCACTGCACTTGACTATTGCAACTTTCTTTGGGCATAACAGTGCATTCAGGAGATCGCGTACCAACTCTCCATGCATGATGTGTACTCCGTGTGAAGTCAGGAATCCTCGTTCCTTCCAAAGTAGGCCAAAATCATGCACTACTCCAAAAGCGTAACGACTATCCGTGTAAATGTTCACACATAGCTCAGCACTTAACTCACATGCTTTCGTTAAGGCTATCAATTCAGCTGCTTGAGCCGATTTCTGGGGTATTCGTGCTGCTTCTACCACGGTCTTAAGTGTCGTGATCGCATAAGCTGCGGAAGTCGTACCATCTGGTAACCTCACACACGATCCATCAACCCACAGTTCCCCATCTACATCTGGAAATGGCGTATCCTGTAAATCGATACGACCCTTTGTCTGTTCCTCAGTCAGAAAAACACAATCATGTTGTTCTTCCTTCTGGGTCTCAGCAACAGGATCCGGCAGTAAAGTAGCAGGATTTAGTGTCGCACATCGCTTTAGTGTGATGTGCGGCGCCAACAATGTTAGCTCATATCCTGTCAAACGGGCACTGGTTAGATGCTGCGTTTTTGTTTGATTCAGTAACGCATCTACCGCATGGGGAACTAGCACCAACAATTTGTGTGACAAAACTATTCCCTCACTTTGTCGTATCGCAACTGCTGTTGCTGCAACTGCTCGAAAACATCCAGGCAATCCTCGAGCCACAGGGTCGAGTACCGCCGAGAAGTATGCACAAGGCCTCTGTTTGTCTCCGTGTGTCTGCACTAACATTGACAATGCGCACCCATCCTTCTCGTGTACATATAATGTAAAGATCTTCGTGTAATCAGGTGTACCCAACACTGGTGCAGAACAAAGAGCTTGTCTGAATTGCTCAAAAGCATTCTGACATTCATCCGTCCATTCAATGGGAATCGGTGTATCTTTAGACAACAATGCCAACAATGGTTTAACGATATGTGAAAAACCCAATATCCATTGCCTACAAAAAGACGTCAAACCTATAAAGGCGCGAACATCCTTCTGAGTGCGAGGGACTGGAGTATCTAGGATTGCTTGAATTCGATCTGGTGTCAATGCACGGCCCTCCTTAGACAAAAGATGACCGAGGTAGGTCACCTTTGGTCTACAATATTGTAGCTTTTTCTTCGAAACTTTATGATTATGTTTGGCCAGGAAGGAAAGCAAAGAAAAGGTACTCTTCTCACATTGTTCTGGCGTGTCTGCAGCAAGTAAGATATCGTCTACATATTGAATGAGAACCACTCCCTCTTGTAAGTCAAAGGAATCAAGCTGTCTTTTTAATGCCTGACTATAAATGCTAGGACTTTCAGTATAGCCTTGAGGAATTCGACAGAATCTGTACGATTTATTATTTAATGTAAAGCCGAATAGATATCGACTGTCAGGATGTACAGGGATCGAAAAGAAGGCATTCTTCAAATCGATGACTGTAAAAGTAGTTGCCGTCGATGGAACCAACGTAAGCAACGTGGTGATGTCAGACACCACCGGGTACTGAGGCACTACTATCTTGTTTATTTCCCTCAAATCAATAATGAAACGGTAAACCTTAGCATCTGTATCTCTTTTAAGGATCGGTAAAATTGGGCTATTGCAAACATTGTAGGGGACTTCCTCAACTACTCCTGCCAAAATCAAATCGTTCACAATGTGCATCAAAGCAAGTTCTCCTTCTCTGGAAATCTTATATTGTGGGACACGTGGTAGAGATACTCCCTCCTTTACAGTAATACATACTGGAGGGATTAACATCTGCCCCACATCCGTGTCAGAAGTGGCCCACAACGTGTTTGGTAAGGAGGCCAATACTTCAGATTCATGGAGAAAACACACTCGCTCCAAGTCTGGGTAATTCTCATTCAACACAACTCGCACTCCTTCTGGGGCACAGCGAATAGTAGCTCGAAAGTGTTTTAACATATCGAGTCCAATAATATTATCTGGTGTATTTGGAGACAACAAAAAGGGACATGGGGCAGCAAATTTATCAACATGAAATGCAACTGGTTGAGACAATGGGCTAGAAGTAGGTGTTCCATCGAACCCTATTGCTGTAATTACCTCGCCAGACAGGGGAGCCCTTGGAACCAAGTATTTGGACAAAGCGCTACGAGTAGCTCCTGTATCGACCAGAAATTGATCAGTGGAACCCAGAACATGTGCTTCTATGTATGGACCCCTTTGATCAACTGGTACCTCAACCGATTCCACACCCCATCCTACGCAATCCTATGCATAATGCTCATCCCGTGGTTCAGCAGGACCACCCTCATTTATCTGATATTGATTGCGGTTATCAAACGTATTATAATCAGACTGACCACGACCCCTTGCTCCATATCCTCCACGATCATTCGTACCATAGCCTCCTCGATCATTCGTGCCATAACCTCCTCTTGACCCTCCATAATAATTCCTAGACCTTCCACTTCCTCGTCCCCTCAAATTACGCTGCTCTCGAAACACCGGACAGTCTGCAATCCAATGCCCAAACTGTTTGCAGTATGCACATTGATTCACAGAAATGTCAGAACGAGGGGGAGGAGCATTACTGTATGATCCTCGCCCTCCTCTGTTATTTCCTCTCGTAGCCTGAACCTGGGCTAACATTACCTTCGTCTTCAAATCCTTTGCTTTCTTTTCACTACTTTCTTTTGCCTCTAATTCCTGTCTTTCATAATATTGAGCCATAGTCAATAAAGAAGCAGGGGTTGCTGTGGTCCATGAACTTTCACTCGCTTTCAATCGTTTCGCAATCTCCGGTAGGAGATTAGCCACATACTTATCAACGAATAAATGCCTGCCAGTATCTTCTGTCAATAATTGACCACTGTAATCATGGAACGCTTCCTCGAAGCGAGAGAAAAAATAGGAAACTGATTCATCCGCTTTCTGCTTACAAGAGGCTAATATAGTCCAATCAATCTTTTTAGCGGGAGCAAGAGTCTTTAGTTTTGTTAGTATGGCCCCTGGAAGGTCTAATATTAATTGACACGGCTTACATGCTGGTTCTCTATCTAAATCAGCCTGAACAAGATCTTTCCAAGTGGCCCCGAGAGTCGTGAGGTCATCAAACCTACGAATCGCTCTCCACATATCAGGGGGCAATATCAACCCGAAAAATAGATCAATATCAACTAACGTCATGATACATGAAGAAATTGCACTTTCAACATTTTCATAAAAAGCCGCAGGGTTTTTACGGGGATCAGGTAAAGCATTCTTAAGCGCCATGAAATCTGCTCTATTCCAAGGCGTATAAACCCAATTATATACAAAATACCCTTTCGCGTCTTTGGATCTTTTATCATCATCTGTGCCATCCCCTTTATGAGGGACATATAAAGGCGCAGCTTCTCGCATAGGTCTAACATTAATCGCAGCGATCTTATCTGTTTCAAAGATAGGGCATTCTTTGGATATCCCCGTCGCTCCGGACGTAGACGAATTCTTCGACTTTTCCAACTCCCGTAGTCGTGTCGCCTCATTACGCAGTTCAATCAAACGCTTGAAGAAGTCGTCCGCATCTGAAAGAACAAAAAGACCTTTACGAAAATTCTCACGACCCTTGGATATCTCCTTTGGTTCTAACTCGAGAGAATATTTTCTATACCGCTCAACAACTTCATCTCCAAAATGATCTAAAAAATACAGTCGTTCCTTATCAGGCCACTGTTCCATTTGTTCAGTAACGTCAGAAACAGTAACAGTATTAATATTTAGTTTTCGTGCAAATGAACGTAATTCCGCAGCTCGTTCCGCATGTAACCTGGTACGCTGTGTTCGATCACTATCCTCGTCCGAGTCCTCGTTCGGAGCCGTAGGTACGACGTACGGAGGCGGACAACGATCTAGTAATGAAAAATCATCTGTTTCATTAGTAAGGACTGGACAAAGAGGACGCCTGATAGGGAATTGACCATTAACCTGTAAATTGCGTTCTCGTCTCTCCCTCACTTTCTTTTCCTGTAATTCCTTCTCCTGTAGCTGTAAAGCTTTGTCATGTGCAGCCTTCCGCTGCACTTTCTCCGCCAAGGCTTCCTCACGCTTCGCTCGTTCACGCACCTCTTTCTCCCACATACGCACACAATCAAACATATCTTGTCTAGACCTTCGCTGAAACAAACACTGCTCTACATACTGTACCTTTCGAAGGTCAAACGACCCATATAGCGGCCACTGTAATTCACGATCAGTCTTAGTATACTTATGCCATAATGTACTATACATTATAGGTGGAATACCGAATTTGACATACATTTCACGATTTGGAGTCCCCTCTGGGGGAGCCGGCTGCTTTTCACTTAATCGATAATTGGTACCATTTTCAGAACAGCACATCCTACGGAGTGTGCTAAAAACAGGCATGTTTTAAAAAGTACCACGAAAATGTGATACTACAAAAATGTCACCTAACGCGGTGTACCGTTCAAATCAAATAAATCAGAGAAATATCCCTACATGCCTGCCTATGTGAGGTGCACTTCACATATTCAAATTCAAATTCAAAGATTCAAAACGTCAGCTAACAAATTTCAAATTCAAATTCAAAGTTTCAAAAAGCCACAGTAAGTGTCAGTAGACTACCTCACCGCTCAAAAGCTTACCAAATATTTTCAAACGTCCAAAGTCCAACTGCCAAGTTCTGTGGTCAAATCAGCCAAAACGGCACATCACGACAATCCAAGATCAGAATCTCAGTCGAGGACCGGCGCCACCTGGAAGGTCAGATCGGAAGGAAGGGAAAACACACCGTGGGTGCCAAGACTCGGGTCACTCAGTGGCAGCGTACGCGTCCATGGCGAGTTTCCTGACCTTCGTCACGACCTCTCCTTCGGGCATCCGAGTCGCCGATGAGTCCCTTCGTGGTCGCCAATTGTGGTGTTGGGTTCAAATCAGGCCTACATACTTGCTAAACTCTCGAACGCCTTAGTATAGAAGTTGGCACGGACACTGGAAAAGGTAAAAGACAAGTTTATTAAGACCCCATGGGGTGGTGATACATTCCTACAGCACCCTTCGGCAATGTAAGAAGTAGCACACCGAACATCGGTGCGCGACCTCTTTTATATAGTTTAATAGCAATAAAAAGATAGGCGGTTACAAGTTACACATTTTAGGTACATATAAGGTCATTTTTGGAACACAGCCAGCACGTGGGAGGAGTTCAACGGCACTGGTCAGTTAGTGTGAACATTCCTAAAGAGTGACCAGTTGATGCATAGTGCGCATGTGCGCTTGACCAGTACTAAAAATAGCCTGTTGCCGAGCAGAATAGTGACCATGGGTATCGAGAAAGGACGAAAGGGCACACTGACCAAGAGGCAGCGTGTTCATAGGAAACGGAAGTCAGAGGGATTCAAAATGGCCCCCGTTCGTTTTGGTCAAGTTAACAGAAAAGACCGTGTAGCTGTGCTAAACACTAACTCAGGAGCTGCCAAAACACGACACTCGGTTCAAGTAGCAGGGTCGGTGTCAGCCCCATTCCCCATCAGATGGGGCACCAGACAGGGTTGTCTCATGTTCCCCTTGTTGTTTGCCCTGGACATGGAGCCACAGGCTGTCTGGGTCAGTGTAGACGGTCATGTGCATGGCTTTGAATTGTCCAGGGAAGTTGCAGACCGCATAGCACTATATGTTGATGATGTTTTGCTCTTTATACCAGACCCCGCAGCTTCAAGACCCCGGATTTTTAGAATCATGCAGGTGTTAAGGGAGACTTCAGGGCTCTTCATGAACATCGGCAAGTCTGTGCAGTTGCCGCTGAGGGTGTTTATCAAAAAACATTGAGGGGGATGCAGGACTATCCCATGCAGATGATGGCTTTGAGTACTCCAAAGTGTAGCTATTGCAAGTCACAGCTGTTTCATGGGATAGAAATTTAGCCTAGTTAATAGAGCGCGATAAGCCCGAGGTCAGGTCTTAGTCTGAGCTACCACTATCCTTTTGTGGCTGATCTGCCATCTTTGAGATGATCTCGCTGCCCGCCTTCTGTACCAACTACAGAGCAATTCACTTCCTGATCCCCTACTTGGTTCCAGCAGATCAATGCTGTATTGGGTCATTTTTTGTGGGGGAAGATGTATTCCTTGTGTCGCCCTCCGAACCTGCTTTCAATTTACATACTGCAGAGGCATTGCCACTGCAGATATTAAATCCTACCATGCTGCTTCCCAACTACAGATTATCGATGAGTGGTGGTGTGGCGCAGGTTATGATCCAGCCTCTGCCGTAGAACAATGGGTGATGGGCCAGACTTCTACCAGAAACCAGAGCTGTGATTCTGGTTTAGCGGCAATCCCTTCGTAAAGTGGGATGGTAGAGATGTGTAATGTGTGAGACACCTCTGTGGCAAGGCGCACTCATTCCACAAGTTGTGGGGCTGAGGGGCTTTCATCAATGGGACCACATTGGTATATCCATTTTGGGCAATGTTATGCAAGGTCTCCTACTGAAGTTATTCCAGGAGCTCCAATCCAAATTTGTATTGCCCCACAGTCAATTTTAGAAACATCTGCATCTGCCCCACGTGCTGTTCTCATACAATGGCGCTCTCTCATCTCTTCTGGACTTTAATCTACTCGAAGGTAAACTCTTAATTGGTGACCTCGGCAGCCATAAAATCTCCAGAATATACCAGACTGTGGTTACACACAGCTCCACCACATTAGCTACCCTTCAAATTGTATGGCAGGGGGACTGGGGAGATATAGATGACAACGACTGGGCAGAGGCTTTAGAGTCCCCCAGAGGGGGGGGCAATATCTTCCCGCCTATGATTAATCTAATTTAAGTGTCTTCATAGAGCCTATTTTACAAGGCATCGATTATGCCGTATGTGCTTTATCAGCTCCCCATTTGCTTACGGTGTGAGACTGAAGAAGGGACATTCCTACATACAGTTTGGGACTGCAAAGTTTTGGCCCACTTCAGGCGAATAGTTTTGTCCTGCTTAGCTGAAGTGCTTGAATGGGATATAACGTTGGCTGAGAAATTGCTTCTCCTACATAGTACAGAAGGTATAGGCGGTACTAGATATAAGTGGCATTTGCTATTCCTAGGCTATTCCTAGGCCACACCCTGGCCAAAAGAGACAGTGCACAGCAATGGAAGGTTGTGGTCCCACCAATTCTGGGTGTTTGAAAGTGAGGTATGAACTTTTATATGGGTTTGGAGGTCACCGCATTCCAGGTGAGGAGATGCCCCCAAAAATATCCTATTGATCTGGCAGAGATGGGCAGATTATTGAGGTTTGAGTCCGGAGCCTATGCTCACTGCTGAACTGCAACTTGGTGCCAAAGTTAGGCTATATGACATGACACATGAGAGCATTCTCAGGTCTTATATATAACCCATGTATCAGACATTGAGCAATATATTGGGCAGGACGGGGGGCACTGGAGGTTTAATGTGCGCATGTCAATGTTTTTTCAATGGTTTTACTTCCTTTGTCTTTTTTTTGTGTATGGATTTGTCGTTGGTGACTAAATCATATCTTCTATTATGTGGCATGATGTATTATTCTGGCCCAAGCCGGGTCATGCTCTGGCAAACACCCAATAAATTCTGTTCAGATTTTTTTAAATATATTTTGTTGGTACCCTAATTTAGCTGGCAACCTCGGGGTTGCCCGTATGCTAGCCTATGTTAACCTATGGCCACCGATTACTTAAAGTAGTTTTTAATGGAACTAGGCTACTCTAGGGAAATATAAGCTTGCTTTTATATGTTTATACCTTTAATATAATGCACCCTGCCTCCTGGGTTCAGGGGGCCTTTTTTAGGAGTGACTGGTATATATTAAAAATAGTGCTTTGACCTTGGCACACATGGTGAGGACAAAGTCGAGTTTGATCACTTTGTACTGTTCTTGCAGCATGCAATAACAGGACTCCTGTCATCTGTTCACACAGGGTGGCACAAACGGTGCTTCAGCCCCTGGTGTCCCCCTTTAACTCTTATGCCCTGGGTACCACGGATACCATTTACCAGGGACTTACAAGGGGATTAAAGCTTGTGCCAATTGGGGTTACCAATTTACTTGTATCAGTTTTATGGAGAGAGCACTGTCACTATGGCCTGGTTAGCAGGACCCAGTTCACTTTCAGAGTTATGACTATCAGCATTGAAGCAAAACATGAGGGGGTAACCACACAAAAAGGGCACTTTTCTACAGTATTAGAACTGGATTCAGTACCAGTACAACATGGGACCGCAATATTATTGATCTCTAACAGTCCGTGCATGACCCGCCGCTTTTTATTTGGTTTCTCTATCCCCATATTTGGAGAATTACAGAGACTTCCTAAACTATCTTTTAACCTTTTCCGTGCTGATGACGGAACCGCTCCGTCATCAGCTGCGGTGGCGCTGTGCAGATGACGGAGCGGTTCCACCATGGCCTGCCCGACGCGCCTGCGTGGCACTGATTTCGCGCCTGTGCGACGCGTTCTATTGAGCGGGCGGGGCCATGACGGAACCGCTCCGTCATGAGCACAGCTCAACCGAGGCTGGTGATGGAGCGGTTCCATCACCAGCATGGGTGCACCGCGCGGCCCCCCTGCCCCCTCATCGCTGCTGCGGAATAGCCGCCGCACCAAAGGTGTTAAAATATGTGCTTTAACATGGATTCACTCATGGGGGAAATTCCTGTTTCGGCCTCTGGTGAGAGGTTATATTGTGGTCATTGGGTGAATTCAGCATCTTGTTTAATTGTGATTTTTTAACACTTTTGATCACATCAATGTCTTTGTTAGGGTAATCCTAGATCTCCATGTTTACAGAGTCCTGTAAGTCAGGCAGTTGGTCTTCTTTTGTCAAAACAGGGAATAGTCCAAAAATGGGCTTGCTTATGAATACTTAATTTAAATTCAGCATTCTCTTCATGTATTTGAGGCTCGAAATCATCCAGTGTACAATACATCAGACAGTTAAGCTTGCATAAAAGATCTTTTACTGGCAGATTTACTGGACTATAATAACGTATTACAAACATATGGTACTGTTCAAAGGGACCTATTTTCAAGGAAACTTTGACTGAAACAGGATTTACTGGCTGTTGATTTGCAAAGCCTCCAACTTGGACTTGTTGGCCTGAGAGGAGTAGGTGTGGGACTACAAGTGTTGATCAAAAATGATAAAGGGTGACCATCCACATCTCTTTTTTTTTCTCAAAAGACCTATATTTTAAATTCGTGCACATCAGGTTACAAGGTGATCAAGGAGTACTTCTACAGATAATAAGAGAAAATAGAAAAACACCATCAGTTGTAAACATCGTAAAGGCAGTTGTACAACCGCGACACAGCATTAAGTGTAAGAAGGAGTGGCAGAATATGGAGCAGGAAAAACAGAGAGGGGCATCAGACTGGCAGGGTGCCACCAGGAGAGGTGCGAGGAAACAGCAGAGAGAAGGGAGAGGAAGATGGAGTTATACAGACCAGCACCGGCCATGGGAGATGACTCCCATGGCGATTGGGGCATTATATTTTTTATTTTTATAAAGTCATGTAGTTTATTCTATTTGTTGCTTCTATAGTTCTTCAGCTTTTTCACTTTTTCTAATTTGGCAGATTTAAATATATTGCCTATTTGCTGCAGTACAAAGAAGCAAAATTATCCATTTGGAATTTCCTTCAAGTGCATACCTCATGCTGTTGGTCCTACATAAAGTCTATGTTCTGCACAAAATGGCTTTCAATGTCAGCAGGAATATCAATATGGCCTAAATGCTGGCTCTATTAAATTCTGAAATTAGTTTTATTAATTTCTTCCGTTGCTATAACTTGTACTTTGTCAAGAAATGTTTCAATGAGAACACACTCATCTAATGCATTTTATAACATTGCCTATCCTTGCCAGAATCATTTAATTTTTCTAGAAATTTAGATAACATGCAAAGATATTTAAAAAAAGTCAAGCCACACTCCTTTGGATTTTGAAAGGTTACTGATGGGGATGGGGTGAACAGTTATCCTGCTTTTACACCATTGACTTGTATTAGCTCAATTAATTGTTTTTCCACAGGAACATTAGTGCTTGGCCCTTCTAGCACTCCAGCAATCCCCAGGCTGGCCATTTGACTTTTATTTACTGGATACTTATTCCTCAGTTTCCTCTTATGAAGCACCTTGTTTGTATTTTGTGTTTGCATTGAAGATAGCTTCTTTATTTTTTTTGTATTCGTGCCCATAACGTCAGAGCATGTTTCACAGTTCTTACTCAAAACACCTACCTTTAGAGTTAAATTTCCCACTACAGTTGTATTTGTATAATTAATTTATTTCATTATCAGATTAAACATAGATTTCAACAAAATGCTGTGAAGCCCCATCTCCAAAACCTTATACACCATTTTGGCATAAGTGTCTACACTTAGGCTCCTCTGTGGTTAGGCAACTGCATTTGCTTCCACATAAAGAAAGAATGTCCTTCAAAATTATTATATTTGGTCCACTGTGGTCCTGAGACAGACAAATCCTCTCCACTTTTCCATTGTTTCCAACTTCACAATTCCCTCAATTCACACAACAAATATATATGATTACTGAATGCAAATGTTCTTGTAATGACTGCAGGTTGTTTTAATTTCAAGCTCCTCAATTTAGAATGCACTTCCTCTTACCATCAGATGTTTCCCCAATCACAATGCCTATCAGATAGTCCTTTAAAAAAGCGATCTCATGAGTTTGCCATCTGAGATCTTATCATCATGACTCCCTATGATGATTGAGCAACCTTTCTTTATTGATTCAAATACCTGACAGAGTGACACTTGCAATTCTGCTCTAACACCAGGGAGAGGGAGCCTTTATCCTTACTTGAACTTTGGTTACACATTTGCAGCCACATGCATCATTGTTGCCGTTTGCGATTTCTTAATTGCGAAAATTAAGGAATCGCAAAAGGCTATGCATCAAGTAATCGCAATTTTTTTGCGATTTCTTAAAATTCCTTAATTGCGATTCACAATTTGCGAATCGCAATTAAGGAATCCCTTCCCATTGATTCCTATGGGCCTAGAGGCCCATAGGAATCAATGGGAAGTCATTCTCAATTTGCGATTAGCAATTTGCGAATTGCAAATTGAGAATGCAATTTCAAGGGTGCAGGGGGGTCCAAAGGACCCCCCCTGCACCCCTGAAATATAACTTTAAGTGCATTTTTCACACACACATGCCCCAAGGGCATGTGTGTGTGTAAAATGAAACTTTCAAAAATGCACCTTGAAAGTTTTCGCAAATGACCATGAAGGTCAACTTCATTGTAAATTACCTCTCCCTATTTGCGACTTCGCAAATTTAAAATGTTCATGCATTGCATTTAAGAAATCGCAAATTGCGATTTCTTAAATGCAATCGCAATTTTAGAAATCGCAAAATGATTGCGATTTCTAAAATTGCGAAAAACATGATGCATCCCAATTTTGTCAATTGCATTCGCAAACAGCCGAAAATTGCAATTCGCACCGTTTGCGAATGCAATTGACAATGATGCATGTGCCCCGAAGAGTCCAATCGATGTCTGTGAGGAACATAGCCCTTCCTTTCTGCAAGATGATTTGCTGAATCTTACTCATTTGATTCTCTAATATGCCTTTTCATATGTTATTCTGATTCCGTATGGGAATCAACAACATTTCCCCCAGTAGCATGGCATCCATAATGTTTCATTAATTGTCATTAATGTTCAAGACTCTAAAAGTATAAATTTTCTAGAAGTGGCCAGATTAGATTATTTTTCAATGGTCATAAAAATTAACATATTTTCCTGTTCTTCTGACACCTTCTATCAAGCCTACTGATGGTCCATGTTTCAAGGTAGCTTTCTGATTGAGCTTACTACCCAAGAACCTGGTGACCATTTTTCAACATTGAGTTCAGGGTTGCAAGGTCTTCTTTAAGTGCAGCAATTAGAGGTGCTAACCGTGAGGAAATTAAAGCTGCCAGGCACTAATATAGAAGTATAGTGCGTACACCAAGTACTGGATCGGAATCTACCAGATGGCTGGAAGAAAATGTAGCTACTAAATCAAGGGACAACAGGCTCTGAGGCACATTGGTGCCTCAAGGAAGAACCTTAGCTCTATTAGACCTGCATTTTATATTACTGAGGCTGTGTTGTACTCCGAAATTTTCCTTATTATTTTCTGCATCAGAGGTTTATTCAAGCTTTTTAATTCATAATATTGAGACCAATTATCTCAAGCTTTTGCTTTGCAGGAGATTATGTCTGCTATAAATAGGCGAAGAATGACAAGGCCCCTGTCCTCGTTAAGATTCCTGTTAATCTGTATAAATCAGACCCCATACAATGGGAAAAGTACATTACTTTATTGAGCAATCCAATCCTATATAGAGCAATAGTGCTTGCATTTTGGTTGAGAGACCAAATTGTTCCTGTTTTTAAAAACGGTGAGAGGACTAATCCAGCAAATTATTGACCAACTAGCTTCCTTAACAACATCGAAAAAATGTCTGCATGTGCACCATTGCCTAGACTTGAGAACAGGGGGAAGAGTAAAGAGATCCAGTCCCATTGCCAAGAGAGTTAAAAAAAAAAATAGCACAGATAAGTGTTTTCGATTTTTCTTTTTATTACTAAAATATGTGCTGTTAAGAAAATTACCACTTTACCTGGCATTTGTGGATCTTCGCAGTGCCCTGCAATCTTTTATGGTTTCCTCTATGTGTGATGGCAATCCGCCTGAATTTTCTACACATGCTGATCAGACTCCATGAGGGTAGCTTTCCAAGGATCCACTGGGGCCCCGCAGGGGTAGCGTCAAGACCCCTTAAAAAAGTTGTCCAGCAGGATCGTATGTTGCTCCCTTGCTGCTTTGTTTATACGTAAATAAGGTGATTGACGTAGTGGAGTCCTGTGTTAATGATGCCACCAGTATTGGTGGCATAAAAATTGTGACATTCAATGACACCTTCTTGGTGTCTAAAACCTCTAAAGGTTTGGCGAGGTTTTCTCCAATAAAGGGTTATCGATCAACACAGGAAAGATAAAATTGACGATGTTTTGGCCACATGAACATGTAAAAAACGATTTTTAGGATGAACTCAAGTGCAGGAATGTGCTGATTTAGGAATTTATTTTGCCCATGATCTAAAATGGAAAAACAAATAAATAGGTCAAGAGAATGATAATGCAACAATCTGTGGCATTTTGCACTTTACCAGTGACAAGGGAAGCCTGTTAATTTCCTCAGCAGTGGAGATCTAAAGTTCACAGAATCAAAGTGATGTACTTTATTGAACCGAGATATAGATTTACACTGAGTCTGAGTTGTATAGATTCAAAGGAGTGTTTCTTAAGGGCCTTCTAAGATAGCGCCTTAGTGCCCCGACAATTCCATTAGGTATTAACTTTGGAATTATGGATATTGCATCCATTGCTAAACTGAGACCTGCTTTATAATGGATGTGTTTGTGGGGTACACGCGAGCTGATATTTTTTCCAGATGCGCTCTGTGAATTGCTGCAGCTATAGGGTAGGCAATCTTAGAGCTACATCAGGCACACTCATAAATGGGAGGTGCACGTAAAATATGGCTTTTGGAGGCATTGGCTCCTAATTCAATGAATGGGAGATTCAAAAGGAATAGAAAACCTGTGCCACACTGCTAATATAATCTAGCTGATATCAAACAGGCTAAAGCCACATTTTTATACCTGAAATTTAGGTAAGGCATTCTACCACTGAATAATTTTACGTACAGATGGAAGAGTGCACTTTTCACAATCAAAATACTGCAATACTTGACCGGACCAAGTAGAGAATGAAGTGCACTTTTTATTCTTTTGTCCAGTTTATGCTGATGCAAGGCCAATTACTGATCACCAATGGTATACGAAAGGAGTCCCATACTATGGAGTTATTTAAAACTAATACAAAAAGGCAAGTGGAGTTTACTCTCTAACACTTTTTGTTATCCTCATGGAATTCAAGGGGATGTTTTAAAAAGTGAATTTTATTTTAGCTTCTCCCGTTTTGACGGTAATGCTCATTGCTAATTTCAAAGTCATGTGATGACTTCCACTTTTGGTGTCACAAGTATTGATAGGTTTCTGTTTTCTTCAGTTACTGGGAGTACCTACAAATTGTGGCCAGGCTGAGTGAAGTCATATGCTTATTACGATTTTACCTTTTGAGTGCATTGGTTTGTTGTGGATATTTTACTAGTTCCTATTCTAAAAGAAATGAGCGTGTTACATCCTGTTGTTACAAACCTTGGGTTATTTGTCAGCGTTCCATAGAATGAGTGCAGTATGTGTTGAGAGGATCTGACCCGTTCAGATGGGAAGAGTATTCGTGGTGAGCTGAGGACAACGGCTGCGGGTTATAAGCTGCACTGTTATTTGTTACTTGTGAATTTCCTGAATAAACCATCTTTAACCTACATTAAAACGTGGATACCAATGGTCAATAGAGATCTCTTTTGGCTACCTCTTACTATCTATTTAAATCAGATTGTTTTAAAAAATAATTCACCTCTAACCTCTGAAAATGTCATACCCCCTTGAATGATGTCATCTCTGTTCTCTATTTTTTCTGCCCATGTTGACTTGATGTATGGTTTTAATTGATCAATACCTCACTCACATTTCCATGTAATATGCAATTTAAAATGCAATTTCCTTTAATGCTATTGTGTTAGAATTACCCCCCCCCCCCTTTTTTAGGTCTTGTACTAGGCAGCGCAAGCGCTGTCTCGTCAGAGAGATGCTGTATACAGTATAGTGGGGGAAGCTCCGCCCACTTTCCGTCCATGTTTTTCATTGGCTTTAATCATAAATGCTGCATTCGGATTTGTTTCTGGCTTGTTTGTCCCTCCTCCTGATAGCCATGTCGTCATTTTAATCCTTACATGGCTATCAGCCCCTTTACTTTGCAAACTCTTTTGTTCCTCTCTCCTCCCCCTTCCCTCCCGCAGTCTGTAACTTCTCTGCCCACCCCACCCCCCACTCCCAATCACGCCATCTTGGAGTCACGCACTTTTGTTTATAATGCAATAGGGCTCGTGTAATACGACTCTTATTGCATTTAGAAATGCTTGTTTTCTCATCTGATTGGCAAGCTGAGTCGCGCACTTTATTTTGCCTGACCTGTCCAGCCGGCTAGATTGCTCATGCGATGCACAGCAGACTCTAAACAGACACTCCTGCACATATTTTTTCTCGCTCCCCCCGGCGCAAGCCACTTGCCGATATTTCTTCATGGCTGTATTTAGAGTCTGTTCGCGTATGGTTCGGTTCAAAAGACTGGTGCCCACCTGTTGCATTCGAAAAATGCTCTCGAACTGAGAATAGTTGGCACCTGGCTATGCATATTTATATAGAGTGCTGCGCATGCTGATCCGCTTCTCACCTCTGAATGTCACTTATATTGTTGCACTTAAATCCTCCGACGATTGTTTATGTTTTGCTTTACTCTCTGTTTTTGGTGTTTGTTCAGATACAAAGTCTACCTCTTTGTGCGTGTTTCAAAGTCACATTAAATTTTAGTAACACACAGCTATGCAGAAAGATGCCCTGATGTACTTATTGCTCACGCTGGATTTCTGTGCGCCTCTGAAATGCTACTTCTGGGTTTATCTCAGCCGTGCCGGACTGTCCCAAAGAGATGGAAATAGAGGTGAATTAAGGAGCCGGCACCTGCTGCTGCTGCTGAAAGCACCAGCCTGCCCGCTGCCGTCGGAGCTGGCACTAGGAGTGTTCCATGGAGACTCTTTACCAACCCGCAGCCCAGCCTCCTCAGGGGTAGGCAAATATTTCAGTAATATGTGGAAATCTAAACATCAGCCACTTCAGATTCCAGGCTTTTGAAAAGCCTCTTTGGGTTTCATGTGCAGTCTTCATGTCGTCCATCCCATCATGAAGACTACACAGTTAATGCTGGTTATCCGATGATCTTTAAAAATCACATTGATTTTGCTGACTTATCTTGCACTCTCCTCTTCCTTTACAGGTGCCTGCGGCTCTGCTGCAGGCAGGCCCTCACACCTGGCAGGAAGGAGTCCTGCTGCAGGCCCATACAGTAGGCAAGATCCACAGGCCACACAGCAAACTGCCACCTGTAAGGAGCCACACAACAGGTTGTGACACTTCTCCTGGAAATTTTGAGATGCAGGCTTCCTAGCTGTCTGCTGTGTGCTTTCAAGCTTCGGAAAACGGATGGACGCCATTTCTGGGAATCAAAATAGAGGTACGGCGCTTCATTCTCTTTCATGTGCCACTCTGCTAACTTCTATTTTGCAGATGTTTGTCTTAAGCATTGAAATATAGGAGATTCTATTAATTTGATTTACTTGTGGAAGATTGAGGAAAACGTGACTTCTGTTGGTGCTGTGATTGGTGTTTATCTGCAATGTTTTGTCCCTGTGACCTGTTCACAGTGAATTCTCTGATTTAATTCACTGCACTCTGCCTGGTTACCAAAGTACTCCACTGTAGTAGGACTTCTGTACTTCGCAGTAGTGTGTGCGGTGACTAATCTACATGACTGCAGTGTTCATTGTGTCTGCTGTACTTGACTGCAGTGTATTCAGTCCCCATGCTTTTAGCTGCGGTGCTCTATGCACTCACTGGAGCAAGCTTTGCGTCTAATGATTTACTCTGCAGTATGCTTGATTTATATGACTAATACACTTCACTGCAGCGTGTTTTATGCTGCACAGTGCTCTATACCCAATGCCTACTATGCTGAAAGGCGGATTTTTTTTCCTAGTACACCTGAACGTCAGTTGCTAAGGTTTCAGATTGCTTACGTGAGACATTTCATAATTTCAAAATTCTATGGGAGCATATGGCTTGTTTATTCATTGTGTACATTTGGAGCCATGGACAGGTTGTGCGTAGAGGTACGCCGAGCATTTGTGCAGTGTTCATAGGAGCAGGTGTGCAGTCTGTACATATAGACAATGCAAACACCACTGTATTTACAATGTGTGCGCAAAGATATTAAATTCTACCATGTAAAGGGAAAAACCCATGTACAGTAACGTGCACAGCGGCACCAAACTACAACGTGTGCGTAATATTACACTCAAAAGTGATTAGTTAGATAAGTTCTTGACAATATTGCCGAATGACTCCCCTGGAAAGAAGATGTGTCAAGTCCTACCTGCTTCACATATTTATAGATGGAATTTATCAGACAGGAGAGAAGAATGAGGATGGATTCTGCAGACTGAGTTAAGGAGGGCAGGGATTTCATATCCCCTTATTGCAAAGATAGTGTTCCGTAAAATCGCGCAGTGCTTCGATGCCCCACGTTCGCTGCTGAGACAGCTCAAGGAGTAAAGCGCTTTTTGCCCCAGTGGTGTCAGTTTCCTGCAGTGAGCTAAGGCGGTGTATTAAAGCTGTCTGACTCGGTTCTTGTAAGTAATATTGTGTATTTTTTGCTGGTTTCACTGCTTATTAGATTGGCAGCTCCTGCACCAGATGCTTCAGACAGAGACTGTAAATACACACTGGCAGTCCTGTGTACATTAGGGGTGCATAGGTCACAAGCTCTCCTTTGCCTTAGACATCATGGGTTCTCAAGGAGGTCAGTAGTCTCATGTTGTAATCGAAAGGATGGTCCGGACTCCAAGCGTAGATTAGATTCTTTATTAAGTTGTTACAAGGAGAAACCCCACCAGGAGCAGCCTCCCTGCTGCTCAGCCCATACCCAAGTGACGTTTATTGTCCATGTGATTACCATGACATCTATGTTCCAAGGGCCTGGTGACATCACTCTTCGAAATGAGTGACATCACCGATCCAAACGACGACGGCCAGATGAGTGACATCACTGATCCAAACGAGTGGTATTACACCACTTACAGATGAGTAGCTATGATCAAAATAAAGGGCTTTCTGTTATTGATGAGTGACATCTTTCAGCAGCCTACATTACGACATCGCTATTCCGTGAGTTACTTCACCGGCTCCAGTGGGTGACACCTAATGAGCGACTTTGCCGGTCAAAGTAAATGACATCAACGGCTTAAAGGAGTGAAAATAGAGCGTCGCATTAGTGGCACCGCTTGTGCAAATTAAAATGATTTTTTTTATCCAAATATGGGAAGCTGACCTAAATTGAATGACTGGCTGAAATGGCCTTTTTTTTGCTTTCTGCAGTTTTTATGCGAACTTGACTCTATGGTATTGGAGCGCTTTACATGAGCAACAATAACATTACACAAGCACACATACATTTTTAGTAGGCGTGGGGAGATTAAGTAATTTACGAAGAATCACAATAAGCTGAGCCAAGACTACCTGGTTCCCCAGCTCTAAAGTCGGCAGTCATGGCTGTTATGCCCCATCCTTTTTTCCCGTACTGCTTCTTTCAATGCTACCACATAAGGGTAGACTGCTGGCAGTGATGGTTCAATCCTGAAACAGCCTCGCAGTGGGCTGTAACCCAGGTTACGAATACCCATACGGGAGCAGGCTGCAAACTTTGAAAACAATCGAAGCACCACCCTAGGTCCGGCTGTTGCGACCACCGCATACAGTAATATAATATTCTGAGAGGCTTCTCCTCCCCCCAAGGCATACCATGCAACCCTGGCATATATTAACAGCGCAATTTTCATGTACCCTAATTTTATGCTGTCCGTGTATACTCTGAATGGTCATGTGTGAAAGCTAAAAGGACATGAATGCATCATATGTTGTAAATATGATATATTCTTGCGCTTTCGAATTGGCAGAGGGCAGCTCAACAAAATGACTTGCAGTGCTGCCCTATGCCAATTCTTTGAAAATATGCTCTTTCGTTTTTTAAGCAGTACATCTTGACATGAGGTATTTTATGTTAATGAACATTAATGCAAAAAGCAAACAATCGCATTCACTTTATATCCTATGATTTTTGTCAGATTCCAGTACAACTATCCAAAAAGTAAGCAGAATCATACTGTAAACATCTATCACTGCTGTGAAGTAGAATGTGTGAAATGCTTTCTGAAATCTCACTATCTCTTAGACATCTGGGGCCTCATTTATGAGCCCTTGCGTCATTTTTACGCCACTGGTGCGTCACTTTTTGTGACGCACCAGTGGCGTAAAAAATGCGCCTTGTTGCGCCATATTTACAAAGTGACGCATCTAGCTAGATGCGTCACTTTGTAAACCCCTGCGCCACATTATACCTGCGCCAGGTATAATGTATGCAAAGGGAGCGTATTGACGCAAGAAAGTGTCATAGAAGTGACGCAGTGAAATCCATGAGATTTCACTGCGTCACTTCTAGGACACCGTTGTTTTAAAATCTTGCGCCTGCCTCACAGCAGGCATAAGACTGACGCAAGCCCTTTCACATGGGGCTTGCCCCAATGGAAAGGAAGCATTGCTGGAGTTGCGTCACTTTTGTGACACACTCCAGCAATGCGTCACTTTTGCGCTACAGATACGTCAGAAATACTGACGTATATGTAACTCCTTGCGACATGATGCGTCATACATTAAATATGACGCATCAGGTATGTCACAAGGAGTGCGCACTGAGAAGTGACGCATCGCTGCTTTCACACAGCGATGCGTCATTTCTCATAAATGAGGCCCTCGGCTATTAATTTAGGAATAGGCCAGACATGGGCAAAAATAGCTAATGCAGTATACTTGTTTATTAAAAGTTACAGGTACAGTATATTTAAATTTTCGTTGCTTATCGTGATAGTAAAGTTAACAGCGAATACTAAACACAGTATAGTAATATATTTATAATAGCAGCTACACCACTAAAGTCATTAATATGCCGAGACCAATTGGCATTGCCAATGCTTGTTCTTTCCTCTTCCCGCTCTTCCTCCCTTTTCTTACCTCATATAAAATTCCAAAAATTGCTTTTATTCTTGGTTTCAATGTACTAGCCAATTCTTTTGTTATACTTCTACTTTTACATCTATTTCTGTATTGCTGGTATGTTATATTTATATTGCTTGTCAAATAAAGCTTTTCAAACATATAAAAACGTGGATAACCCATCAAGGTGACTATGCGTTTATTCAAAGATGCTTAGCAGGGTATGTTCAGCGTCCACGTGGGGTTTTTACTATTTGCTTCTCATGAGTTATCTACAAACGATCTTTAAATTCATAAAATAGGTATTGTACACATTGTTTACAAGGTGGGGTGCATGTAATTCATTCCACCTGACATATCCATCAAGTGTAGCGCGCCTCTCTTTTCCATGCCAATTTCAGCTCTCCTTTTTAAGAGCCATGCTCTCTTAGAAGTCTCTCTGTAAAAAATATCTGCAGTGCTCACATGAATCAGGGAACTCATTTTCTGCCGGGACATTATTCAACATGGATTGTTTTTTGTTTCAGCCTGGGATGCATTGGTTGAAACAGCTTTGCACCAAGTGAAAGACCATCTTCTTTCTGCCTCAGTTGAAGATCACTCCTTCCCTTGCTGCCACTTTCACCACTTCCATAAGCTTGGCTACTGAACCTCCCTGGTGGCATGGAGAAAGCAATATTGTCAACCCTATGATGTACCACTCTCACTAGGGCCTTCAAGGTATTTGAGTGACTGTCAGGACGTGCACCCTGAATGTCAAACCGAGTATCGGTGGGACAGAGAATAGAGGACAGGTAAGCATGTCTAGATATTCCATACCTAACTCAGCATATATCTACCTACACAGTACATTTATCTTCAAGGTACATAGACATGGAATAAGGAACAGTAGTACATCGATGCTGCGATGCTTTGGCCCACATGCATCAATGTTCCCATTTGCGAATTCTTAATTGCGAAAATTAAGGAATCGCAATTAAGAATTTGCAAACGGCTATGCATTAAGAAATCGCAATTTTTTTTGCGATTTCTTAATTTTCCTTAATTGCGATTCACAATTTGCGAATCGCGATTAAGGAATCCCTTTGCATTGATTCCTATAGGCCTAGAGGCCCATAGGAATGAATGTGAAGGCATTCTCATTTTGCGATTCGCAATTAAGGAATCGCAAAATGAGAATGCAATTTCAAGGGTGCAGGGGGGTCCTAAAGACCCCCCCCTGCACCCCTGAAATGTACCTTTAAGTACTTTTTACACACACATGCCCCAAGGGCATGAGTGTGTGTAAAATAAATCTTTCAAAAATGCACTTTTGTGCATTTTTAAAAGTTTTCGCAAATTACCATGAAGTTTAACTTCATGTTAATTTACCACTTCCTATTTGCGATTTAGCAATTTAAAAAAAAACATGCATTGCATTTAAAAATGCAATCGCAATTTACGAAATCGCAAATAAATAGCGATTTCTTAAATTGCAAAAAAAGCAAAAAAGCTTAATGCATCCCAAAACAATGAATTGCATTCGCAAACGGCCGATTTTTGTGATTCGCACCGTTTGCTAATGCAATTCAGTTTGATGCATGTGGGCCTAAGTCCCTTGATTTTCTATCCACGATATTATTGCATCTTAATATTGTTGTGTCCATATTCAATAATAGTATAACCACTGTCAGAAATCCTTCTCTGATTAAGCTTGCATCTTCTTTGGAAATGACCACTGCATCATCCTTGGAGCTGACCACTGCATCCTCTTCACAGTGACCAATGGGTGGAGCGCCTTGCAGTGCAGCATATTTTTAGCTTAAGTAGCACACTCTTTTCTGGCAAGTCTCACAGCAGATATTTTCTCTTACAAAGGACAAGGTACATTAATTGCTCATGGTGTTGGCTTTTCATATTTGTGCTTTTTTTCACGAAGGTTATTTTTTGCACCAATAATCATTTGTGTATTTATATTTCGTTCAAAATGTACTGCTTTAAGATAGCAAAAATCAATGGTCACTTTTTTGTGATAATTTGCATCTTCTTATGGCTCTCTAAGGATAACTTGCGCTGTTTCACAGGATTGGACTTGAGGGTGAAAATTGCCTTTTGGTGTCATATCGTAGAAGAGAGCACCACAATCACAAATTGTGTAGCAAAGGACGCCACTTGCAAACATGTAATATGGAGTTAATTAGTGCTTCGCTACTAGCAGCATCGGCAAAACAAAAAATTACGTCAGTGTAGAAAGCTTTAGTGATTTTGCTCCAGGGAATGTTTCATGATCCCATTCGTCTCCCCTGCACACGGGCTAAAGGGAACCTTGCTTTTGTTTTCCAAAATGTTGTGCTGATTTAAGCACATGCACTGACTTGGTAGCTAGTGTAAGTTAGCAAGTGACATGGAGGCCAGGCCGCCCGTAGCTCTAAAATAAAGAGTCACAACCTGTGCTCAACCTGTGCTCTCTGCAGCACATGTATTAAGGTCGAAATTTCCTTAACATTTGACGGGGGGCACTAACCATTCTGAGGGACACTTCTGGTGGAGACTGGTGTATAGAACAGCATAAGTCAACTTCCCTGTGCTAAAGGTTTGTAGTAGTGAAACCAGACCTTACGCAGCATCGAACTCTGTTGCGCTGCAAAATCCCACATGGTCAGCGACTAGCTGCCGCCTCCCCCCCAAACCGGCACCCAACACCCAGAAACGTGGACACGAGACTTCTTTACTTTTTGGAAGGCGGGCGCTAGTCGCCCGGCCGTATTTATTAAAATATGAAATTAAAAAGGTTTTAATTGCATGATCAACAATTTATACAAAAATCAGCAGGACATTAGATACAAGTTTTCCAACAAGTTTGAGAGCCTGACCTTAACAAAAACTCTAATACATGTTGTTTCCTAACCGAGTCTAACATCCTCATCTTGATTTTTGTACATTTCTGGCCATATGGCAAGGTCACTACCGGTGTCAGGTCCTACAAGCTGCGCCTCCCCTAGAGACGTGCGCATGCGCAGTGTTACCCCGGGAATTGCCCGGTCTACGCCCTGAACTCCATTTACCCACTAAAGGAGGGCCCTTACTCTGCGCCATCCGGTGACGTCATGAGTCCACGCGCGCGGGGTGGCTACCAGCCTAAGGAAAGCGTGAACTACTCCTACCCGCGCTCCTTTGCAGCATCAATTACCTTGCCCCTGGAGTTCTAGGAGTGGCCCGCAGGCCCCTCCCCCTGGGCGGGAACCTCCATAGGATGATGCCCGCCCCCTCAGACCTCAAATATGTGCTCACCGATAATGACCTTACCGCCACAGGCCAGCATTGTTAACCGACGATCTGGCCTCCCCCCTCTAGCCCCTACCTAAGGAACCCTCCTACTTGCAAATCCCTCTAACCAGGCCCAGATATTGTCAGACCACAAGACATTCCCCTCCTCATTTAAGTGAACTCCGTCCCTCAAGTAATACCTGTCGCCCCAGATACACCCATGAGGTATTGACTGTAACAGGGGGGCTCGAAACAACCTATCCAACCGTGTGTTGATCCTCTTTACCGAGTGATTCAACGCCCTGACCGAATCCCCCCCGCCACTGTAATCGGGGTATGAGTTGCGACCATACTAGTGTGCAACCCGGGCAGGTCCTGGCCATCCACCCCGCCGTTGAGATAATCTCCTCGATCAGAATGCGCCTTCCCAGTGTTGCCAAATCATTCTCCCCCAGGTGAAGTATCACCACTGACGGGGGAGATTGTCGGCGCGCTAAAAGCCCCTGGAAGAAGCCCCTAAACTGGTTGAGACACAACCCCCCTCTCCCGAAGAACGTGATGTCCAACCCCAGTTGTGCCGCCCTTTTCCCCCTGTCACCTGACATAAAGATACATTCTGCTCGTCTTACATAGGAGTGACCCACAATCCAAACACTTTTCTTCATTGTTTCCTGGCTGCAGCTCCGTGCTGATGTATGTTGTTGGTGCCCGACGACAAATTCCTCCCCTGCGTAACAGGTCTGAGAAACTGTAAGAGAGCGGAAACAAACCAAGCGTGAGCGCCATGTAATCACAGCATGTCAATTCGTACATAACGTTTGTAGCATTCTGAGGACCATCTCCCAATTGTCTTCACTCTCTCCACTGGGAGGCCCCCGCCACCGCCTCCGTTGCTGCCCCAATCCTAAAGGAATGAGAGCCAAACTCTTTAGGGTCAAGACCTGCTTTCCTGACCACCATCTCCAATACCCTCCTGAATTGATACCTGGTCAAGGGGTTACCGTCGGCATGAAAGAGCAGTGCCCTGCCCGCTGTGCCCACCATCAGCCCGTGCAATAATTCCACGTGCCTCACTGGGCAGCAAGGGTTGGCGGGGGCCCGTTGGAGGACTATGGTGTGGCCCCTAGACTCCTGGTCAGTCTTTGACTTCTGAATAGTCACCCACATGGTGTCATCCCTTATCCTCACACTAGCCCTTTGCAAGCCGCCCAGTAGATCTGACTTGGAACCTGCCACAAGTTCGCTAATTCTCAGCGCCCCATAGAATGCCAAGGAGAATGCTGCCTTAAAAAGAAGCACCTCCCACTCCGAGCTACAAACAGTGTCCAGCGCGCCCAGTAAAGCTGTCAGCCGCGCTAATCCTATGGGCTTTCTCTTGTCTTTCTGATGGCCCTGAATACGGCGCCAACCCCTCAAAGCCTTACGCACCATAAAGGTATTAGTAGGATCACGCAAGTCCCTAGCTTGAGCGTAGAATGATACCGCTGCCCTATGTCTGTTTGCCGCTGCCACCGAGCGCCCCTCTTTATGCATCCATTCTAGATAGGCCGCAAAGCCATCCTCCTGCGCCCATAGCACCTCCCATTGTTGCCCCAAAAAAGAACAGTAAGACAAAAACGCCCCTTCGTAAGCCGTCTTGGTCCTGGGGGCTAGGCTAGCGACCACGAGGTCCTGTAATCTGGGGCACCAATCTGCCAAAGTACTGCTGGGAAGTGCGCTGGCGAGGGGTCTGCTGTAGGAAGATGCTCCCTGAAAACCTGCATTTTAAAGCGAGAGAGGGAGTCAACTGCATTGTTCAGAACACCAGGGACATGTTTGGCCTTAAAAACGACATTCCATTTCAGGCATTGCAGAACAATTTCTTTGATTAGACGAAGTATGAAAGGGCACCGTGCTCCCTGCTGGTTTATACATTCCACTACTGTCATGTTGTCTGACCAAAACACCACTGATTGATTCCATAGGTGTTCGGGCCAGACCATCAATGCCACCCATATTGGGAAGAGTTCCAGGAAGCCAATATTGGTGGTCAGACCCCATGTTCTCCATACCTCCGGCCACTGTTGAGCGACCCACCTGTTCCCTAGGATGGCGCCAAAGCCCACACTACCGGCGGCATCAGTCCACAGGCCCAAATCTGCTGATGTTGTGAGCGGGCCGGGCCAGACCACCCTGCCGTTAAAATCCTCCAGGAATGCCATCCATATAAGCATATCCTGGCGAATTTCAGACGATAGCCGAGTGCGGTGGTGTTTCTCCCTCAGCCCCTTCATTGCTTGAGCAATGGAGCGAGAGAAAGGGCGAGCCATGGGGATGATCCTCAGTGCGAAGTTCAACTGCCCTACCACCTCCTGTAATTGTTGCAGAGTGACCTTATCTTTCCGTAGGCACGAACGTAGCGCTGTTTTGAATTTGTCCACCTTGTCCCTAGGCAATCTAAAACATCCCTCTACTGAATCAATCTCAATGCCGAGGAATTCTAAACAGGTGGTCGGGCCAACAGTCTTCCCGGGCGCAAGCGGGACACCAAAAGCCCGCATGAGCACGCAAAATTCCTGCAATGCCCGTGCACACTCTTGAGATCCCGCCGTACCCAGGAAGAGGAAATCATTCAAATAATGCATGACCTGCTGGTGGCCCGTCACTTGTCTCATGGCCCATTCAAGAAAAGAGCTAAACATCTCAAAGTAAGCACAAGATATAGAACAACCCATGGGCATGCATTTATCCATGTAGAACATATCCCCAAAGGTGAAGCCTAAGAGATGTTGATCCGCTGGGTGTACCAGGAGGAGGCGAAAGGCTGATTCTATGTCTGATTTCGCCATCAGCGCCCCGGGCCCCGTGGCCTGTAATAAGTTAACAGCCTGATCAAAAGAGGCGTACTTAACACTACAGATACCCTCGTCAATGGCATCATTCAGTGACGCCCCCCTAGGTGCTGACAGGTTGTGGATCAATCTGAATTGCCCTTTCTCCTTTTTGGGGACAACTCCTAATGGGGAACACACAAAATTAGGTACCGGCACTTCAGTGAAAGGGCCAGCTATCCTGCCTAACGATAGCTCCTTGTCAATCTTGGCGGCCACCACAGCTGGATTGTGTTTTACTGACAACTGGTTTTTACAGTGCGCGCTGCCTGTGTATCCCGCTGCCGGGATCCTAAAGCCTTTAGAAAAACCTTCTTGGAGTAGGGTGGCCGATGTGTGGTCCGGGTATCTGTTCAACCATGGAATCATTGCCACCACATCCACTGGGGTGGGGGGGCCTAACCGGTTTGTCTTACAATGGCTTTCCCCTACCCCTCTGTCCCGTGTTTCCCTGCTTGGACCTACAGGCAGTTTCTGGATGAGAGGGGTGACCACAGGAGGAACATGCATGTCTAAACTTACACGCGCCCCTTGTGCAGGTGCGCCTATTAAAATCCCAGCACACCCCTTTTTTCTCTGCCCCACTGGCCCTAAACTTCCCAGGCACCTCACTCGTTTGGGGGGGCCGAAAGGGCTGTTGAGGTCTAGCAGAGAACACCTTGACTGAACCGGAGAACTGAGGGGGGGGGTGCATTATCCGAGAACTGTTTATGCCAAGACATGGAGTCCACCGTGTCCCATGCCAATGTTCTATTAGATTCCAATGCTTTCCTGAAATTCACATCATACCCTTTCCACGCCTCCCCAGAATACTGTTCACTCCACCCCACAATCCTGCTCGAGTAGCATGCCAATGGCGCCTGTAAATCTGGAGGTCGTTCAGCTTTAATAGCAGTGAATACAGCCCAAGCCTTCATCCAGTTGATCAGAGTTTCCTCAACCCTAAATCTAGCACACTGCACCCTCCATTCACTTGGGTGCATCCACTCCTTCAGTGTTTTCGCATGCTCCATTTCCCTATTATCTAACAACAAAGAATAAATATATACATATTTATCTGCCCAAACCATCTCCTTCACAGCTAACGACACATGTTGAGCCAAATTCTCACTCCTGGAAGGTAGAACACCGTCCCCCAAGAGCGGCAATGCCACTTCCTTACCAAGTGCGGGCACCAGGGCAGGCTGCCCATTGGCTCCATCAGGCTGGGGAAGACTTGGACCTGTAAGGGGAGAAGATACTGGCAATGCAACACTGTCGGCGACCGCTGCTGATTTGATCTTTTCTACAAACCTCGCCGCCTCTGCTGCATGATCTGCAGAATTTGGGAAAGCTCCCCCTTTTTGGAGCCAGGGCATCAACGCCGTTATCTGTGACAACAATTCAGGGGGCATTGAATCTAAATTCCCGCCTGGGACAACAGGTACCACTGGGGTTATGCCCAATGGTACTGGCGCAGCAGGCATGGCGGGTGACGTTGTGGCAAGCCCGTAGCCGGGATTGCGGCCCCCGGTGGGGGTGCAGAACCTGCGTCTCCTGTCGGTACGACAGGCACCGGCATCACCGGGGCTGGGGGCATAGGCATAGGTATAAGCGGTGGTGGGATGACCGCCAGCGGCACGGCCGGTACCGGCTCTACTGGCCCTGGGGCGGGTGCAGCATACCTGGGTCTCTTGGGCTTAGACTTCCTAGGTGGGGTAACAAAATCCCCCCTTGGCAATGGCGCCGCCCTCTGGCGGACAGGCCTACCCGATGGGCCAGGAGCATCACCATGCCTCTCATTCAACCGTGCTTCCAGCTCATCTACTTTCCCTAGCCGTTGTTTAATTTCACCCATCTCACGCATCATGGCCCGCATCATAGCCTCCATGTTGGACCCACTTTTACCACCCCGCGGACCTGGCATGATCAAACCCCAACAAACCCCTGCCTACTCTCCTAATATCGCGACAGGCCAACTTTGTGTACCTTTCAGATGGAGGGTCACCAGGGGGCTTTCAGCACCATGCAACGGCGACCGCAACACTAGCGGCTTGTCCGCTTATGTAAGGGGTGAGTAAACCTAATGTAGACCCACCCGGCGGCCACCAGGAGCGATGAATGCCAGCCCCCCGTACCCCTCGTACCGACCAGTCCTGCGTCCTCGCCGGCGATAATGATCGGCGGTCCCGGTCCACACCACGTTGCGTGCTGAATGCCCTTAGGTCCTGTCCGCGAGTGAATTGCACCCAAAATGTCGTTAAAATTGCCTGGAATTGAGAAATGTATTATCACCGTGTAATAAAACAGAAGCAGATTTAGGAAAACCCAGTTTGAATACAGGGGACAATTGAACCCCCCTGTTAACCTCACTGTTGCTGTGCGCCACTAAAAACACATTATATCAGCAAAATTCAAAATAACACTCCTAAAAAAGGCCAGGATAATACTGCACCTGTAACTGCACTTATTCCCCTGCACTGTACACTTTATGTAATGACATGAACAACAAATCACTCAGTAATTAAAGCACAACCATTGAAGAAATGTCACCTCGTTTTTCCATACAATTATACACTTTGTTTCTAGTCATGAACCTCAATTACCTATTAATAAATACAGTGCAGCCGTGAAAATCGTTTTTTCCTTACAATAGTACAATTTTACATGGGGTCTCCCATCCAGGTGCTGCCCTGGTCGACCCTGCTTTACTTCCTTTAGGCGCGTGCGAGAATGCGCGAGAATGCGCGCCAAACAATTGCCTATTCCCGATTCAAACACCGCTGTTTCTTTGTAACACGCAAGGCAACAGAATGCGTGAATGCGCGCCAAACGATTGAGAATGCGCGCCAAACAATTGCCTTTTGGAACACGTAGGGCAACAGAATGGTAGGGCAACAGAATGCGCGCCCAACAATTGACCGCTCCAGATCCCTCTTTCCCTGCCGGCGCGCTTACCCGGTTAGTGAAGTCAGAGCCTCGTTACCCCCGGCAGCCTTCCCGGTTTACCGGCTACCCCCGTCCCCACACGATACCTTACAGGCCTCTACAACGGGCCGCACCACGCTTCCTCAGCCGCTCCAGGCACCTGCGGCGTGGATTCCTCGGTGGATCCTCACCCGCTTCCGCAACCCGCGAAGCGATGTTCCTCGTCTCGCGACGCGACTGACCAGGAACCAGGACCCCCGCTCCACAACGCTAAAAGAAAGCGAAATTATTTACAAAACAAAAAACGCTCTCCGCCCTCACAACGCGGCTGGCCCTACGCGGCGGCTCCGGAGACCTGAAAAAAGAAAGCAGAAAAATAAAAAAACAAAGAAGCCCCGAGCGCGGGGCACACCGTACTGCGAGGGAGCGTCCAGGGACAAGGGAGTCTCCTGGGCGCTCCCCACCTCTTTATTCCCGAGGGGCCAGGCGGGGGGGGCACGCCCCCCCGGCCCGCCCCTCATGTAGCCCGCCCCCCCTGACCCGGACCTTTTACCTTGTATCCGGGTCAGGGGGGCCTCCAGCCAATCGGTGGTGGGGCCGCGCCCCCCAGGGCCCGCCCCCACCACCGAGAGACATCAACAGGGGAAAGGGGGGGAGACGGTCGCCGCGCCGCCATGCGTGCGGGGGGGCCGAGGGCCCCCCCTTTTCATTAGTTTATGCAAAGGAGGTGCATCTTGGGTGGACCTGCCAAGACACCCCTTGGACATGACACAGCTCCCAATAGCCACTAATTTTACGTCAAATCCATGGACCAAGTCAAATCAGGCATAAATAAGTGAGTAAGGTACATATTGAGAGCTATACTTACTCGCAGTACTTAATTTGTAATGGAATGAGTGTTGTGCCCAAAGTTCTGCACAGAAATGCGCGGCTGCTGCTTTTAAATGTCGGTGCACCGAATACCAAGACTGTCTAGAATTTAATCGACTTCATGGCTCTTCCAGGCACACACTATCAGACAATCCAAGCCCCTTTATCTCACTCGTGCAAGTTCTTCTTTTTTGAGGTTTTTCTCATCTTTTTCTTCTTACTTCTTTCCTATTCGGGTGTGTTTTCCCTCTTGCTTGCCGCCAATGTCTGATGAGGAAAAATAAGACCTGGTCCATAAAAAGGAGTGTTGGTGGTCCCCACTGGCAACCACAGTGTTAAATTAAACACTGCTTAGGCTTAAAATGTGTGATTCACACAAATTCACACGTCTTATATGGCATAGACGTATGCAGTGTCTCTGCCTGTCATAATTTGTACTGGAGGGAGTACAAACCCATGCTGGACACCTTTGGTTCGGCGCTGCACTGCAGTTCAAGGCTGAGGGGCATATTTACAAGCCCCCAGTATCACCGCAGTGTCACTTTTGTTGATGCTTTTGTGGTCCTGTGTACTTGCCCATATTTACAAGGCCATACAAATTCACCCTGCGTGGCTTTTCATGGCCTTGTATATACGGCATCATTTCAAGCATCCCTTTGCGTGAAAGGGGTGTACACCCATTGCTTTTTGATGCTGACACAGATTTACAAGGATCTGTAAATCTGAGGCAATGCCAAAAACTCCGTTGTAAAGCAGGCATTAGTGGTGAAACAAGGAGAAATACTCTTATTTCTCCTTGTTTTATGCTCTTTCTATGCGAGCTGCATTCTGCAGCACACATAGATAGAGCAAATCGCCTTTAATGATTTATTTATGTAAAGGAAGGTGTCTCTTCCAGCACATAAACAATCATCCCTACAACGCAGACACCTTTGTACCATGGCACAAGTGTGTCTGCGTTGGTGCTAGGCAACTTTTTTAGTGCCGGCACAAGGGAAAACACAGGGGTTCACCGTATTCTTGTGAATATGTCACATCCCTGTTTTTATTAAATGATGCTGCAAATGGCTGCTAAATTACTTGCAGAGTTGTGCTGCGCTATTTGTTTGTAAATATACCCCTGAGGGTCGTGCATAGCAAACATTTTTTTGTGTGCTATTGATGATATGATTGGTGCAAACAAATAAACAATGAAAGAGTGAAGCTAGATAAGCAGAGGAGTTTTTAAATGGGATCACTCATGTTTGTTAGAAGAGCCCTCACTCACCAACCTGCTTCATCATTGGGCCCCCACCAGAGAGGCTGAGTGCCTCTTCGGTGTGCAACGACACCTGATTTACAGAGGACCCCTTTTTTTTGGGTGACAAGTGCTGGTGCATAAGGTGAGATTAAAATGAGCTTACTGCTTCCCAGTAACATTTTAATTAGGTGGAGAATAAGGCCAGGTTAAAAAGTTATGGTGGATGCTGTGATGGAGTAAATTGCTCAAGTGCATCCAAAGTTTAGAAAGTCAGGTCTATATTTTTCAGCCTTTGAATGGTAATTGCCAGGCTTACGGCATGACCGGAGACCATGGCAGTGTGCACACGCTAAGGCGCACCCTGACCTATGGTCTACAAATGGGACCCTATTATGCATGGTTCCACGTTTATTGCCATCCAGAATATAGAATGCCTATTACGAATCTGTTAGGAGAAAAAAAGGGGGGAGGAAAACATAGAAATAACACAAACATAAGACATGACAATACACACACAGTTAGGTCGGTTATCTGCCCTCAAGCTGAGCGATCGAAATCATGACATTAGTGGGTCATGGTGGGAGGTTTAAGAATTCATTTCTGATGCGAGTCCGTGCCTGTGGCCATATTGTGGCACTCATGTGTGTTTTGCCTCCTGCGGCAAACAAGATCAAGACAAAACTTATCCGTGATCGTAAACAAGTGAGTGAAGTACACTTGTTGCGGCGCCATTTGAGTTTGAAAGTGCCTATGTGAGAGAACAAAGGTCTTACACGGGAAACACTGTGTCACCAACTTGGTATGTGAGTGCTGGCTCTTCTAACTACCCTGAGTGATCCCATTTAGAAGCTCCTCTGCTTTTCTAGCTTCACTCTTTCATTGTTTATTTGTTATTTCCCTGGGGAATAAGAGTGGAAGCAGCAACTTCCCTTTCTCTCATTTTGTTTATACAATATAATTGGTGCACCACTCTACATCTATTGCTTCGCTATGTTTTTTCCTTTGTGATAGAAACACATTTTACATTTTATATGCATCGCTTCGTTACTTGAGACTTAGTAGAAGGCCTACGTCAAAGAATGACTAAGGGCCAGATGTACGACGTGCAAAATAGTGCCTCCCAAATTGTGACTCATTTGCGACTGGCAATTTGCCTGGCGCTATTTGGCATGTACAACAGTGTTTTTAACACTGTTTGCGATTTCCAATGTTGTCGCAAATTGCGAGGCTCATGAATATTAATGAACCTCTCGCAATTTGTGAGCCCATTGGGAATGACTGGCCCTCCTATGGATGGTGGCCTGCTGGGCTCACCAGAACACCATGTCTGGAACTGCTTTTAAATAAAGCTGCTTATTTTGTTTTTTAATGCAGCCCTTTTTACTGAAAGGAAAACAGGATGAATTAAAAAAAAAATGTGTTTGTTTCATTTTTTAAAGGCAGGTTGTGGACCCTGGACCAATGCCTCCACTTAAAAATTATTTTAAGAAACAGTCACAAAGTGGAAGGGTTCCCCTGGGGACCCCTTCCAAATTGTGACTGCATTACCACCCACTTGAAGAGGGTGATAATTTGCGAGTGTTTTCCAAATGCAATTGCAGTCGCAACACATTCATACATGGGGTTGCGGTCACTATTAGGAAGGGAACACCCCTTCCTAATAGCGACTCGCAATTCCTCAATAGCATATGCCAAATAAATTGTGACTCGCTATTTAGGAATTGTACATAGCCTTTCACATTTTGTATGCTTAAACCCGTTTACACATGCAAAATAGGGTCGTTCATCTGGCCCTAAATGTTTCACAGATCAATTTTTCTTCAAAAACGGGTGGGCATTTACCATCTGATCTTGCACACTAAAGTAGAAAACAGACCTACATGGCTTTCGGTTGTGGCCAATTCCTCATGCTTCCAGAACCTCTGCAACACAATCCATCGGCTCCTCTCGTCCACAGCACACTGGTAGTGTTATCTATGTATAATTTATTGGGAAAGTCAGCAGACCTAAGGTACTATTTGGAAATTGCAGGCACCTTCGGTTCTGATGAGGATTATTGTATGGCTTAAGGTCTACTTTAATGCAAGGTATCCATCAGTGGTGGCTGGCACGGATCTGAGGTGGCAAGGTGGAGGGCGGGTGGGGTTAAGGGGTTAAAGAAAAGAAAATTAAAGTACTTTCTCTTCGCGTCTTTCCTCATTGTCCATCGTCATTGCCCCTCTACTCAGCCAGAAGAGGAAGCACTAAGGCTCCACTGACCAATCACAAAGCTGCAATATAGGGTTGTGATTGGTATGAGTACCGCCGATCACTGCTCAGCCAGGGAATGGGAGCCCCAGACATGTAATGCAGCCTGGGTGTATAACATGCAAAGTGCGCATGACTGTTTGGCCTGGCCTGGAGGGCCGACCAAACAGTCATACACACTTACAGAGTTCCCACTACTCCTCCCCCTGCTCTGAGAGCAAAGCAGCCCGCCCAACCCACAAAGCTACCACTGCAGGAACAAATAAAATAATAATAACGAGTTATTATCATTTTATTTTTCCATTATTTCCACTGCTGAAAGCAGTGTGACAATGCTCCTTTGCCTTAGCGGAGGAGCCACCACTGCTGACCAAAATTACCCAGAATACACTGCATACTAAATGAACACAATCATTTATTGTCTCATAAAAATAATAATTTGAGATTCTTATATATTGATGTTAGACCTGGCATCCATGGAATGGCTTCCCCAGTCTTTTGCCTTTACCTCCTGTATTTTTGATTGTATGCTGGACTTTGTTTTGCTGGTTTGTGTACTCTGTGCACTTTACCACTGCTCTTCAGTGCTAAAGTACAAGTGCTTCCTGTATATATTGTGATTATGATTGGTTATCCATAATTGGCATATTTGATTTACTAGTAAGTACCTAGTAAAGTGCACTGTGTGCCCAGGGCCTGTAAATCAAATGCCACTAGGGGGCCTGTAGCACTGGGTGTGCCACCCACATGAGTAACGCTGTAAACCTGTCTCAGGCCTGCCATTGCAGTGTCTGTGAGTGCAGTTTTCAACTGCCATGCCAACCCGGCAAGTGCATTCACTTGCCAGGCCCAAACCTTCCGTTTTACTACATGTAAGGCACCCCTAAGGTGGGTCCAAGGTACCCCCATGGGCAGGGTGCAGTGCACGTGAGAGGTAGGACATGTACTGGTGTGGTATGCATATCCTGATAGTGAAATACCGGCAAAATCATTTTTCACTAGTGCAAGAACTAGCTCTCCTTTAGGTTATAATTGGAGCTGCTTTGTAACATTTTACAAGTGCAATGTTCAATTGGGAAAATCTAGAGCTTTGGAGATTGGGCTCTCTGAGCATTCTGTACCTCTGTCTGCCTGTGGAATCAACTTTTGGTTTAGACCGACAGCTGGGTTGTGTATTCACTCTAGACAGTCACACAATGGGACCTGAGGTGTGCCCTGCATATCCTGTTTGTGCATCACAAGGCTGATGGGCCTTCCTGAACTATAGTGGTGGGAGGAGTTGTCACATACACCTGAATAGGGCTGTGCCTGGCCTCTCACAATGCTGTCTCTGCTCCCCTGTAGTTTTTCTGGAGACAAGGCAGGGCAAGGCAAGAGCTTGCACACAACAAAGACTCTCATGTGAAGTATGCGTACTTCAAAATCCAAAAGGGCTATACGTTTTGGACCTAAAATTCCAGACTTTTAGAACACTTTTGGTTCAAGAGGAGACTCTGCTAAGAAGAAGAGCTGTAAGGAGGAGTACCGTCCCATTCTTGTGTGTTGCTTTGCTGGGTTTGCCTACAGTTACTACTTCTGTCTTGGGGAGTGAAAGGACTGGACTTAGCTGTGTATCCCGCCTCTCCAAGGGCTTGTGTGTGATTGCCTCCTGCTGAGAAGTCTCAGGGTCAACAAAGACTTTACCTGCAGCATCCCTGAACTTCACTGCTGGGAGTTCTGACCTGCCAAGTGGTGACAATTCCAGTTCTATGCCCTTAGAGGTTGTTCCTACTGCTAAAGACTTCAAAATTGATGCACTACCCTTCCTTTTAAAAAAAAAAATGTTATTTAAAACTTTTATGCAATGAATAAATATACTTCAACATATACAACAGTGAGTAAGTGGAAACAAAATCAATACACTACAAAAGACAAAGTTTAACAAATATTGCCACAAATACATAAAGTTCAAATCAGGAAAGTGCCTTGGGGAAAATCATGAAAACAGCAAAGCGAGCAAAAACAGGGAGACAGATGAGACAAATCATACAAATGGAGAGCAATCAACCAAGGCTACATCCAAAATAAACCCTAACTCACAGTCTCTTAAATCCACTCCGCCACAGGAGCCCAGATTCTCGCCCCCATTACTCTCTTCGTTTTCCTTTTGGTCTTATAAATTGCAGATTCAAGATTATACATCGCCAGCAGCCTATCCCTTTAGGAGGTACATGACGGAGAATCAGGGGAAATCCAATCTTTCATGATACACGCGCGCAAAATCGCCATGCAAATAAACAAAAAAGAGATCATAGATTTAGATCTTATTTACGGTTAAGAATCTGATTTAACTCCTATCAATACCAGCTCCCATGTAATAAAAACTGGTGATCCCAATATTATTGCAAAAAAACCTTGAATTGAGGATAAAAAGTCCACCAGTTTAGAACACGAATAGAACATATGCACAGCATCTGCGGCGAAAGCACCACACCTGTTACATTTAGTTCCAGATCCTGTGCCCCATTTGTAGATTTTACCCGGGGTAGAGTATAAATCGTAAATAGCCATGTAATGCTGTGCACGCATCCTACCGGTCAACAAGACTTCATTTGCCAAGGTGATAGAGGTGTTTAAATCAATTCCCTCTGTGTTTAAATTCCTTGCCCACTTTTCTTGACATTGCTGTAGATCATCTGGTAATAGCTTTATCAAATTAGAATAGAAAAAACCAATAGGCATCCCTTTCCCCATCCGCTCTATTAAAGGAAATTTTCTGAGTTGGAACATAGCAGCCGGGCCTAAGGTACTCTAAAAACTACGGATTTGCAAGTATTTAAAAAAAATCATGTTTTGGTAAACCATATTGTAATTGTAGCTCTGTAAAGGACGGAAATTGGCCATCTGGACAAAGATCTCCTAAGCAGCAGATCCCCTTCTGCCGCCATTTGACAATAGTTTGATCTCAAAAGATAAGAGTGAGTACACCTGCTGCTTCAAAAGGGGTAAAGGCATTTATATTCAGCAAACCTAAATGCCGCTTGACCCGCTACCAGACAGCATAGGCAGCCTTATGAATTTTAAACTTAGGTTTTTTTTTTTAAATAGCTGGGTTCCAGAAATTTTACCAAACAACTATTGGCCTCTTCACCCAGCCCGAATTCATATATTGAAGGGCTATGGCAAGGCAAAAGCCTAGCCCTTTCTCCAACCACCAAAGGGGAAATAAATTGCAAAACTGCCGCCCAATAATAAAACAAAAAATGCGGGATCCTCCAACCCCCGCAGGTTCTAGGGAGCACCATCTTTTTGTACGCCCTTCTGTGCCTTTTGTAGCCCCATAAAAATCTAGAGCTGATATTCTCAAGTCTTTTAAAACACACTACTGGTAATTCAAGTGGGATGGTTCTGAACAGGTAAAGAAACTTGGGCAACACGAGCATCTTTAAAACGTTTGACCTCCCATACAGCGATAAATGAAGATGGTTTAATCGCTCCAAGGTAGAGTTCATTTTGTCCAATACTGGGTTCATGTTAATTTCAGGGATCTTATTAATAGTTGAGCAGAGCTTAATTCCCAAGTAGGCAGTTTCCAGGTCGGTGGGAATTTCGTCCGGAGGGTTGCCCCCAACACATAAAATCTGAGTTTTAATTAAGTTTAGCTTGCAGCCAGACAAGAGCCCAAACTGTGATGCGAGGTCTTCAGTTGTTGACAATGCGGAAGGGAGGTCAGTAGTGACAATGACAATATCGTCCGCATAGGCCAGAGCTCTATACTCAATGTTGTATACTTTAACTGGTTTGATATCAATCGACTGATTTAATTTAGATAAGAAGAAATCAATATATAAGGCAAATATTAAGGGTGAACTCGGGCAGCCTTGACACGTTCCGCGACTGATTGTAAAGAGCTCTGACTCTCTACCAGATAAGCGTATACACGCAGTAGGTAGCTGATATAAAGACTTCATTGCTTTAAGCATGCCAGGTCCTAATCCCTTCAGACGTAGAACCTCCCACAGGTATGGCCAAGACACCCTGTCGCATGCCTTATCGGCATCCAACAGGGTGATTCCAATAGAGTTCTTCGTAGCTTCTGCCCAGTCCATCAAAGCTATCACACGCCGCACGTGGTGAGTCGTGTAGCGGCCGGGGATGAACCCTCGCTGAAATGGTGATATCAGGGTTGAAATAATCCTTAAAAGACGGACGGCTAAGATTTTGGAATATATTTTACTGTCGGCGTTGATTAATGATATAGGTCTGTAAGAAGATGGTAAACGGGGGGGTTTATCTTTTTTTAAGAACACCCTTATTGATTTCCGCCAGGACAGTGGGACTAATCCCCTTTGTGCACTCAGGAACGTCACCAGCATTTTCTCTTTTAAAGAGCGACAGGAAAGTTCTAAAAAATTCAAGCGGGATCCCGTCTGATCCCACTGCCTTACCTACAGCGAGCGATAATATTGCTGCCTCAAGTTCCTCATAAGAGATATCGACCTCTAGCTCTTCTTTTTGTTTGATAGTTAATTTAGGAAACTTTTTATCCCCCCAGAACCCTGCGTTTTTCCCTTCAATTTAAATAGTATCTTCATTTAGGTAAAGCTGAGTATAAAATTTATAAAAAATCTCCAATACTTTCGCGGGTTCTGTGTGGATTTGCCCATGCTCATCCTGAATTGAGTCAACCCTCCTAGCTACCTCTTTCTGCTATAACCTTTTGGCGAGTAACCGGCCCGAATTCTCTCCCACCTCATAAAGGTCAGAACGATCTACTGCAATTTGGGACGCTAACTTAGTGGCAAAGATTTGGTACACCCTCATTTTTTGAACAGCCAAATCTGTCGCCATTTGATCATAATCCTGACTGGTACTGACTGCCACCATAAACGTAGTTTCTAAAACTCACAGTTTGTTCATCTCATCGTCCTGTTCTGCCCTCAATCTGCGTTGTTTATTAATAGAATAGCTAAGGGACTCTCCCCTCACTCCGGCCTTAAACGCGTCCCATACCATACCCAATGGGGCAGATCATGATAGGCAGAGTCAACTTGCAACTGACGCTCGAACGTCCAAGGTTTTCTAGAGGGTCTGTCCAGCATTTCGGTTTCTAATTTCAAAATAATCGGATTGTGATCCGATATTATTTTAGGTTGAGTGGTTGAGTGTCAATCCTAGCGTTAGTCAAAAGTTCCATAGATGTAAAAAAAATAATCCAGTCGAACATGTTTCTGATGAGGGGCAGAATAAAATGTGTAACCTGGGTCACCCAGTCTTTTCAGCCACCAAACATATCGGGATCGTCAGAATTGGGACCGTACAATGAACATATAGTAACAAAAAGGCCCTTTATCCTCAACTGGATGATCACCCGCCGACCGAATTGATCCGCCTTAACACGCTTACACTCCCCCACCCGTATTTCTTCAAGATAGCAACCCCTCTTGTAGTCAACCCTTGCCGTGTACAACACAAAAGTTCCAAACCCAGATCTTTCCGCCAGGTCCTATTGTTCCAAGCAATATGTGTTTCTTGAACACATACCAGTTCTACCCTCATTATTTTGAGGATCTGAGCCATAATTCCTTATTTTTTTTCTATTATTCAGTCCATATACATTCCATGAGCAAATGGCGAATTTACCCATCTGTAAAAAAAATTGTTATATTGTAACTGAGAAACCCTGCGATTTCTGTCCTCACATGTTAATATTTATGATGCTTGCTGCCGCTAAGAACTCAAAAAAACAATATGTAGCTGAAATACATTTATTGCACCATGAATTGCACCATGGTGTACCATGACTTGCTGACTTTCAGGTGCATCCACCCCACCACTGTGTTCTTTACGTTCCTTGCCCCGAGAACCCCCCCTCCTCCCTCCCTGCTACTACTCCTGCCCCCCACCTTCCCCTAAACCCACCCAAATGAGGCAAAGGGACTGAATAGTCCCTATTAGTGACTCTGCCTTCGTCTCCTCTCTGCGTGACATGGTGGCCTGGTATATCGTAGTAAGGGTAATGACATTATCAGTTTCTTCAAAGTTAGGACCTTGGCCCCCTCCACTGTCATTTGTCCCACCAGCTTGAGCTGTTGTAGAGGAGTCTAAGATTGGTGACCCATCATTGCTTTTTACCCGCCCTGGCATTGCGTTAAATGGACGAGACAGATAACTTTGAATCCTCCTGAGGCACAGCCGGGAGAAATCGAGGGTTTTCCACAACCGACATCCCCCACGCCCTGACTGGGACACGCTCACTCCGAGGCCACGCCCCCTGCAAGAAGCTAGAAAAGGCGCGCTGACTCACAAACGCGCAGATATCTTGAATCCTCCTGAGGCACAGCCGGGAGTAGCCAGACAGACTGAGCATTTCTATGTTTTGAATTGAAAAAATTTGATTGTTTTTAAACTCACTCACCCTTTCTGTCACACGACTGCAGTGTCCAGGAACCCCTTTACCCAGCAAAACGAGCGCTGGTAAGCGCGAAATCGCCGGTATTCCACAACCGACATCCCCCACGCCCTGAATGGGACACACCCACTCCGAGGCCACGCCCCCTGCAAGAAGCTAGAAAAGGCGTGCTGACTCACAAATGCGCAGATAACTTTGAATCCTTCTGAGGCACAGCCGGGAGTAGCCAGACAGACTGAGCATTTCTATGTTTTAAATTGAAAAATTAGATTGTTTTTAAACTCACTCACCCTTCCTGTCACACGACTGCAGTGTCCAGGAACCCCTTCACCCAGCAAAACGAGCGCTGGTAAGGGCGAAATCGCCGGTATTCCACAACCGACATCCCCCACGCCCTGACTGGTACACGCCCACTCCGAGGCCACGCCCCCTGCAAGAAGCTAGAAAAGGCGCGCTGACTCACAAACGCGCAGATAACTTTGAATCCTCCTGAGGCACAGCCGGGAGTAGCCAGACAGACTGAGCATTTCTATGTTTTAAATTGAAAAATTAGATTGTTTTTAAACTCACTCACCCTTCCTGTCACACGACTGCAGTGTCCAGGAACCCCTTCACCCAGCAAAACGAGTGCTGATAAGGGCGAAATCGCCGGTATTCCACAACCGACATCCCCCATGCCCTGACTGGGACACGCCCACTCCGAGGCCACACCCCCTCCCACCGTCCTCCCACTATAAAAAATTTGCATGTACCGGAAGCGCAGCGAACGAGCGCAGCGGGCGCGACGATTACGCGCCAAAGGCGCGCATAAGACAAGCTCGTCTGAGCTCGTCCGCGCCGAGTCCGGGCCCTGGGCCATTCCCCCTATATCCCAGTCATCAGAGCCCAGATACTACAACGCGGAAACCGTCCATAGCCTTAGGCCCTCTGCCAGCATTTGCACTCGGCATATTTTTCAAGCCGACGCCCTGCACACAAGCCTGCCCCAAATGCCTTCTTCCCCACAAACATAAACCTAGCTCTGAACTCACTCATGACTTTCGCATGTTCTTACTGAACTGTCGCTCCCTACCTAAGCACAGGGCCGAAATGGCCCTCCTAATAGAGGAATACACTCCAGACATATTGTTCCTGACAGAAACCTGGCTTACTTCTGAGTCCGACCCCACTGTTGTAGAGGCTCTTCCGTCAGGTTTCCAAATGATACGTCAAGACCGACCTAAAGGGAGAGGAGGAGGCCTGGCCATCATTTATAAGGAACAATATCACTGCCGAGTTGCCTCTGAAACCATCCCGGATTGTGAGAGTCTTGCCTTTAACATCAAACTCTCACCCAACAGTTGCTTCTCAGGCACCCTTATTTACGGCCCCCCCGGCCCTTCGAAGCTATTCCATGAAAACTTACCCTCTAGGGTGGCCGATCGAGTCAGCACCACCTCTAATTTTACTCTGCTAGGCGATTTTAACCTTCATTTTGACTCCCCTTCAGACCACACAGCCGCCACCTTTGCAGATGATCTAGCAGCCCTGCAACTCACCCAACGTGTTACTACTCCCACTCACGCCAAAGGCCACCTGCTGGATCCTGTTTTCAGCAACTGCCCTGACCTTTCAGCCGGTCCACTAATTCCTCTGCCTTGGACAGACCACTTCCTGGTCCCTATCAGCTGGACCTCGCTCAAACCTTTATCAACTGTACCCACTATGAGGCTCATGCGAGCCTGGTCCCGCCTCGCGGTTGATAACTGGTCCATCAAACTTGCCAGCACTCAACCCCGTGAGCAGGAGGATCCTGACCTTGCCAACCAGGCCTATGTTAATTGGATCACTCAAACCCTTGACGCGACACTCCCAACTAGCAAGATTACGCTGAAGCGCCCCCATAAAACTGCCCCTTGGTACACGGAGGCTCTCAGGGACAAGAAACGTCTATGTAGAAGGTGGGAAAGACGTTGGCGTTTAGATTACTCGGTAGACAATAAAACCCGCTACCGAGAATCTATCTGCAAATACAAAGCTCAAGTAAAAGCAGCCCAGGCCACCTATTTCTCCAACAGAATACTGCTGGCCAAATCAAAGCCTAAGGAGATTTTTCAGATCGTCAAAAAGCTAATGAATCCCCCCCTGCCCCAGAGGCCGAAAAATCCACCACTCACTGCAATAACATTGCTGAGTTCTTCTACCAGAAAGTAAATACCATCTACTCGGCCTTCCCCCCAAAAAAGATCACCTCTTCAATCCAACCTTATAAATCCCCAGCTCCCCCCCTTTTCTTACCCCAACCCACTCTGACTAATTTTTCCCTACTTGATTCCACGACCCTTGAAACATTAGCGCACAGAGTTAAATCCGGCTCTCCGGACGACCCAGCCCCGCCGGACATAATAATGGCTGCTTCACAGATCACCCTGCCTATTATTAGGGAGGTATTAAATGCATCCATTACCTCCAGCACTGTCCCGGCCGTCTGGAAGCAGGCCATGGTCAGATCTCTACTGAAGAAACCCAATTTAGACCCAACTGACCTGGGTAATTACCGTCCCATCTCCCTGCTCCCTTGGGTGAGCAAGGTCTTGGAAAAACACAAAAATCAACAGCTAGTAAGCTTTCTGGAAGATCATCAGCTAGACCCCACTCAGACGGGTTTCAGACCAAAACATGGGACTGAAACCGCTCTCCTCTTGGTCACCGAGGAAGCTAGAAAAATCCTGGATCAAGGAGGATCAGTGGCAGTGATCCTCCTTGACCTAAGTGCGGCGTTTGACACGGTCAGTCACGACACCCTACTGTACCGTTTGTCCTGCGCTGGGATTAAGGATAAAGCCTGGTCGTGGTTTAAGTCCTTCTTAGAGGACAGATCTTTTAGAGTCTTTGAGGGTGAATCCGTGTCCTCCAGCAGACCTCTAAAGTGCGGAGTTCCGCAGGGCTCCTCCCTGAGCCCCGCACTCTTCAACCTGTACATGAGGCCAATGGCTGAGGTCGTCCGTCCATTCGGGGTGAAGATCATCTCTTATGCGGACGACACGCAGCTGGTGGTCTCACTGGCGCAGGAGGCCAACCGGCCTACGCCAGGTGGGCTTAGAGAGTGCCTAGAGGAGGTGAAGACCTGGATGTCCTCATCATCCCTCAAGCTGAACGGGGACAAAATGGAGCTGATGCTCCTAGGCCCCCCAGATCTCTGCCTCCCCGCCTCTTTGTGGCCTCCGTGTATGGGTCTTCCTCCAGCCCCCAAAGACAACATCAAGAGCCTCGGAGTGTGGTTGGACAGATCCCTGTCTTTCAACGTGCAGGCCACAAAACTATCAGCCACCTGTTTTGGCATCATGAGGATGTTAAAGAAAATCTTTCCCCTCCTTCCCTTGGAAGCCAAACAGGTGGCTATACAGGGCCTTATACACTCACGACTTGATTTTAACAATGTGCTCTATCTCGGCGCCCCAGAGTACACCCTGTGCAGGCTGCAGACAGTGCAGAACTGCGCAGCGCGCTTACTGCTTAAGATCCCTCGTAGACAATCAGCGAGGGCCGGACTGGTTAGCCTTCATTGGCTTCCGGTTCGCCAGAGGGTTCTGTTTAAGGCAATGTGCATAGCCCATCAAGCTTTCTGGGACACTGGCCCTAGCATTACCCGCGACCTAGCCACCCACTACACTCCCAACAGAACTCTTCGCTCCAGCCAGACCTTTTTAGCAGTGGTCCCGAGAATAAAAAGATCCAGAGCGGGCGGCAGGACGTTCGCCCCATAATGCGTCCAGAACTTGGAACACCCTGCCACTGCACCTCAGAGCCAATCCTAATCTCTCTGTGTTTTGTAAACAGCTAAAGACCTTCCTTTTTAATTCACCCCTTTAACTTAACTAACCTCCTCCTCAGCACTCTGGCAGGTTCTGGTTATTTTAGCGCTTGGACGCCTCCGGGCAGCAATTCGCGCTCTACAAGTCCACATCTATTCTATTCTATTCTACACCTCTTGTGCTTTTTGAACCGTATTTCCCACCCCCCCCCCCCCTGACAGTAACAAGCTGTTCTCCTCTTCCTCAAGAGGCGCAGAGCTGGCTAGGCTTCTATCGTCCGCCCAGTCAAGATCGACACTTTCGCCCTCCGAGACGACGGAGACATCTGACATGGAGTAACATTTCCCCCCTGACCCACAGGAGTCCATTCAGTAGCCACTTCTGCTGGGGGGTTCTGATTATCAGGTAAACAGTCAACTCTGGGGTGGAGAGGAGCTGCACTCAAATTGGCAGAATCTGAAGAGTCTGTAACGTGAGCATTGCTAACCTGCTGATTTCCGCTACTTTGACACAGGAGTTCAATTGGTTACTAGGGGGAAAAGCTGAGGGTGGAGTCTCCAAAGAGTTGGTTACCGTTTTTAATATACCAGAGGTAGTGCCATTGCTACTTAGAGCAGATAGGATTGGCGCTTGATCCGACTTTGTTTTGTGAACATGTTTTTTTTAAATCCCTGGAATTGTTACCTTTGACCCTGCAAGGTTCGCGGCAACGGGGGCCAAGACAGCATCCCGAGGTACCTTATCAGTAGGGTCCAGTGTTTCCATGGCTCCCAACTCGTAACTGTCTGAATTTCATCCTGTGCATTCTGCGCATTCTGTGGACCACCACCGGAGGCCTGCGCCTGAGAGATCGGTTTCGCTGTGGCCGGCGTACTCGCAGCAGTCGCAGCTCGAGTCTTTGGTCCCTTGGCAGCCGCACTGGAACCAGCGTTCTTGGGCCCCATCCTGGATAAACCACTGCTCCGCTCCAAACCTTTCAGATAGCTCCAACAGTGCAAACTTATTGCCGCAGCCCCCTTCTCCTCCTCCAGCTGCCAAAGCCTTATCACGGAGCCGCCGCCAGGACGGCAGCCACAGATCCCCGTGGTGAACAAGTAGAGACGGGGTTTGAGGCGGGGTGTTGACAGCAACTGCAACAACCTCAGCATGCCGGACTCCTCGTTTGTTTTCACTTCCCGACTCGAGCACCGCGCTTCCTAGAGCCTCCTTAGCTTCCTCACAAACATCAGACGACAGGGGCGAGCAGGGGAGGAATTGTGGAGAGCGCTCTATCGTGCCTCAATCGGACACAGCCGTGTCTGCCATCTTGCCCCCCTGCTTTTTTGATGCAGCACCACTGTGCAGGAGAACTTCCAAGCATCGCCGCCGTGTGACCAAATAAATTGGCACAGCGCTTGCCCATGGCTGAAGAAACCACCACAGGCCAAGTTCAGGGCACTGTGTCTCCAAAGTCAGAGACCACTGCACTGACTCTGACCAGGTCCTGCTGTGTGGCTAAAAGAATCTGTGCATATTTGGACTGCAGATGAAAGATTTGACATAGCACCTGTTTGCCACTGCTGCATCGAACTCCAGCGCGTCCGGATTTCCATGCATTGCTCACCTGCACTAAGTTTTCCACTGCATCACCCCCCGATCAGAACCGTCTTGGATTTCGCTGCATCACTGTCCCTTACAGTACGGTACTGATGCTATGGTTCTTATGTGTGCAGCAGCACTGACGCATCGCTTCCCCAGGGACTCAGTGACTCAGGGCTCGACACATGGCTCTGTTTTTCAACTTTTCCCTCCTCTGAAGCTGCTTTTCCTTTGGATTTTGACACATCCAAAGGAAATCTGTATGTAAAAACACCACGTCCACAGAGTTCTACGGACAGAATTGCTACACACCTTTGAAAGGGATATTTTGATTTATGTATTTTGGATTTTTGTTGTTTTGGTTTTGTTTGATTTAGATAAAGATTGTTTAATTTTATAAACTGATGTGGTGCCCACTTTTAGTTTTTCGACTGTATTTCTGTGTCTGTTATGCACAAATGCTTTACACATTGCCTCTGATATGGGCCTGATTGTTAGTGCCGAGCAGGGGTTATCTTGGGTGTTTAACTCCCTTACCTTGACTAGAAAGAAGGGTACCTACATGGACAGGATGCATACCACTGGCAACTAGAGAACCCATTTTTAACAATTATATACTTGCATGTACAGTCTCGTAGGAGTTACACTTTTATTGTGTTGTAATCATGAGAGTTTCTTTTTCGTACAAGACCTGGATTGTGAACCACCTTCTTAAGACTCTTGTACGCGAACCATTGCTGAGCATTAGATGCTTCATACAATCAAGCAATGGGTTACAGAACAACTTCAGCTTTGCAGTTTAAATATATTTTCTAGTGATGTGTGTGCTTGTACTACTAATCATATGGTAGAGTGCAGCTAATAGGTACAGAACACCAAGTAGGATTTGTCTATTAAACACAAAATGGAATTAATTTTCCCCTTGCGCAGTACATCTATAAAAGTAATGCCTGTTTTTATGAGGCGTCTATGAATGTCCTTTTTCATTTCATTATTTTTATTAATTAGTAAACATATTCATTTCCATTTTGGCATTTGCTTTATGAGCTTTTTCCTATTCTGTGAGTTAGGAAAACAGATTAACTAGGGAAGAAATATGTAAATTGAAAGGTTATTCATGTTGTGATTATCCCAGTGACTCAGTGCCTCATATGCATGAAATGGATTTGAATTCTCCATTTCTATTAAATCCTTCAAAGCAAAGGTTTTAGTGCTCCAAATTGTTTTTTCAGAATGGTGATATTAGGTCATTCAAACACATTTGCCACTCTTTTTTAAGGACACATATAAAGTTTATGGCAGAATTCACAAATAAAAATCATATAACTGCTATTGGGGTGTTTGTCTCCCACAATGGTATATTGTCAGACACTTTTAGAAATTCTCAACACGTTTTAAAATTATGCCTGGAAAGTTGCAAGATTCATAGGTGTTTAGGTATAATCATAGAACAATGGTGTGCATTCTTTATTTAGTGTTGCTTTGGCATTTCCTCAATCCGTTATTGTACAGATTGTAAAATTACTCAATGTGATAAGTCAATGCTTTGTTATTGTATTACAATTTAATATTTTTCTCACTCTGAAATAGTTTTCCCCATCTAAAAATCACTTCCCCTAATCAATACACAGGCAACTGTCGCACTTGGAAACAGGGGAGGCATACGTATCTCTAGCACAGGAGTGGGCATTATCACTGATCCCATCTTAATGCCTCAAGCGGACCCAACAGATATATTCAGAACAGGTAACTCTACCAGGTGACAATCACTTGGCTAGATGGTGACACTAGGGAATTTTATTTATTTAGGTCATTTGTAGCACGCACGAATCATCCCCAAGGGGATCTCTCGGTGCCTGGAAAACACATGCAGTCTATGAGGAGCGACTTAGAAGAGACAGGTTTTGAGCTTTTTTTTTAATTGGGACAGATTCAGATATTCCCGGGTTTGTTCGGGGAGGTCGATCCACAGTTTTGGTGCCAGATGGTAGAAGGCACGACCCCCCCCATTTTTACCTTCCTAATTCTTTGGCAACACAACAGCTTACGGTTACTAGATCTGAGCTGACATGTAGGCTGATAGCATTTGAGTTTATTAATTAGATAGGCCGGTCTCTAACCATGCAAGGATCTAGAGACCAGACACGACATCTTAAAGGTGGCCCGGAATTATTGAACTCTCCTATTACCGTTGAAGATATTAGGAAGACCATAATGAATCTCCCTAGTGGCAAGGCCCCCGGTGGAGATGGTCTACCTATTGAATTTTATTAAGCGTATATTGATATACTTGCCCCCAAACTCAGAGGTATTCCTTCTCACTGACCCTTGTAAGGAAGGCACATTGCAACACTCTTTGAGATGGAGCACTGAAGGAGTGAAATATCTTGGGATCTGGGTCACTAAGATGTTGATGATCTGATACACAGTAATCATGATACAGCGCTTGCCAAAAGAGTTGACCTTCAAGAGATGAATTCAGCTGCCTTTGTCCCTCCTTGTGAGGATCTTCTTAATAAAGATGGTAAAATACCTAAGCCTTTTTATATCTGTCCACAAAGATCCCTGTATATCTCCCACATTACTTTTTCCGGTGACTACATCAGACTCTCTCTTTTGACTGATATGGCATGGGGGACAGCCTTGTATGTCATGGGAGATGATGGCATTCCCTATGCAGAGATGGGCTTTGTTTACCTGACTTTTACATATATTATGTTGTAGCGCAGGTTCATTACCTATATACTACCAGTGACGAGCTCTCCACACACCCAAGCACGTCAGGGCTAAGCGAGTGATAGCTCAACCACACACGTTGCTAGGTCACATCTTTGCACCACCCCAATTGACACGACAAGACGTGGATGTGCTTGCCTTGACAAACAAAGCATGGTGGGAGCTAGCTCGAAACTTGTATTATGATATTGCCCACTCCCCGAAGCTGCCAGCTGTAGATAATACCCAATTGCCTCCTACTGGTGAGAGGGCAGTCAATGGTCTGCTGTGGCGGACAAATATACACACGATTGGCGACCTATTAAGAAACAGATACTTTTGTCTCCTATAATAGTTTCTGTGCTCGCTCCGATGCTCCGACGCTACTCCATTGATGACCTACTGCTATCTCAGGCAATCATCGGCTAGGGCTAGCCTTTCCAAGTACCCTGCACAATTGCTATACATGTAACTCCTCACAGTATACATAGATAGGGCCAAAGAGGGACGCTCAATCTTGTATCTCTCCTCTGCATTCCTTGCGGATGCAACGCATAAGTTACCGAACGCTAGACATTAATGGGAGACCTCTTTGGGGCATCTGCTGTCTGAAAAATCATAGGAATACTGTTGTGGACAAGTGAAACACACACCGCTCACCTACAAGCAAAGAAATATACCATTTACATTTTTGAATTCTTACACCAATACTACTACACTTCAGAATGTATAACTACATTTAGTGGGGGCACTGAAATTAAATGTGCTTGATGTGACCTACATAATGCAAATCTTCTCAAAATGGCCTGGAGCTGTTCTGAACATACCTCGTATTGGCGAGATGTTTTCTTGGTGATTTCCGAGATCATGGAGAACCCAGTTGATCCATCTCCTCAGACAACTGTACTATGAGACACCTCAGCCTCCTCTCTCATGCGGTGTCTTGTCACTATTCTCCTCGTTCAAGCTAAATAATGTGTGTCCGTGAGGTGCACGAGGAGAAGGGTGCTGTCACTGAGGGGGTGGTTACGTTATGCTTCTTACAGTAAGGACATGTTGGAAAAAAGTGCTGAGACAATCCTCCATACCCATTGTGCCATGGACATATGGGTACCATTTCATCTCTATCTGCAACATGACACTGGGTCGCTGACATATATCTTGCCCGCTACGGAAACTGATGTGGCGCCCCTTCTAGTGGAACCCTGCGGTGAAATGCTTCACATTGTGTTTCATGTCTTGCTTGTGTTGCTTGCTACATATCTGTCATAACTGTAGCTCATATGTATGTAATGTGTCGTGATTATTCGCCCCAGTGAAAAACTGACTAAATAAAGTTTTTTTTTTTTTTAAAGAAATTGCTTCTCTTTTGCTACACACAGTTTGATGGTGTTCTGTTCCCCTTTGAACCTTGGAGTGAACTCTACCAAGAGTAAATCTGTATCACAAGTCAAGCCATTCATATGAGCAAGCCAAGTATGCATGTGCAAATGGCTTTCTGAATTGAGTCTTGGTTTTGTGTATGTATTAAGTAAATTGAGACACAGTCATAGACAGTGGAGATTAGTTCATCTGATGACAGCATGTTTATATTTCATAATTCTGTACAGTCACAGGACGTTTACCTTTCATCCAGATTGGTTGGGCAGATATGCTTACCAGAATTGTTTCTTTTGATTTTTCATCTTTTACAGCATTAAAAAAGGGTCATTCTCCTTTAGTTCTCTCTGAAATAAATATTTTATAGTGGGATGTTACCCAAAATGCATACTTCCAAGGATGCTGTGAGTTTCAATGCTAAGCATCCATGATTCTGGTTTAGTAAGAAACCTGATGCAAGTGTTCAGTTTCAGCAAGAATTATACTATAACATGCTTAGGTGATGCAGTTTCTAAAGTGGATATCAACCACTGGAGCGTGGGTAAACATCAAAAATATTTAAGCCAAGGTACAGATATTACTGACACTGATGCTTAGTTATTGGACTCTATCTAAATAGTCTATCAATTGAAGGCTGATCTCCTTCACTCTAATTGAGTGGTTAGAAGACCACAAATTATATAAAACAATTGATCCAATATATGGCAAAGATGAAAACAATGTGAGGAGTGCCGAAAATTGGCTACCACTTTGCAAACAACATTTACACCATTTGGCTATAAAAATCTATGGTTTTGTCATGTGTTGACATACAATTGTGCATTGAATCCCGCCATTCACCTGTGGCCCAAGGTACCTGGCATTTTTATATTCATGAATGGGACTGCAAAAATTCCCATGAGATGGTTCATACGCTGCATTAGACACCATCTAACTGTCTTCCTACAAATCAGTACGAATAATTTGTCTTGAGTACTCTAAGACAGAGAGGCTCTTCTACTCCAAGGATATTGACTGATAGCCCAGTTGGGTTCTCATAGACTGGGCCTTACAGGCAGAAGGTTTTAAGGTTTTGTGCTTTCAAACAGGTAAATATCAAAGAGGTGTGAAGTAATTACACATAGAGTCGTGCTAAGTAAGTTCCATTACTCTATTCCTATCTTCAGGCTCCTCAGATGACAAGATTGTCAACATTCAAAACTGGTCACCTCAAGGCAATACCAAGGACAGTCAGGGGAGGGAAAACAAGGACAGAAGAATGGTACATTGTACATCAAGGGGATATGTTCAGTAGACAGCTTAGAACACACCTTTCCCCTTACAAGGGTGCATTATAAAATCCGTGTGCCATTTAGGAGCTATGCAGGTTCTATGGTAGGATGTATCGTGACATAGTTCTTAGTGTGCATTGCTCCAGCCCAGACTATGATTGTGAGTAGTTGTGAGTAGTGGTCCTTGTAGCTTAGACCCTTGCAAGCCTGTCCATTCTCCATATTTCACCATTCTCTAATTACTACATTACGTTTCAAATCGATTATATGCAGAGGTTTAGAAAAAGTATTGCCATCTCCCTGATATCTAACTGGTTTCTTGATAATCACTAAGTCTCCTACTGACCACTTGTTGTTTTTAGTGCTCTGTTTCGAATCATAGTACGGTTTGCACTTGTATTGATGGTCAGCAATCTTTTTTTGATTTTCTGTGGTATTTATGGATACCTTTTTCACACCTCCCAGCTAACCAAGATTTATTTTGTATGACAGGTCTCTTCCATTGAGAGGAGCAAAAGGGGAAACACCATTTATAGTACTTGGAGCTGAGTGTTAAGCTCATAAAAGTTCTTGTATAGCTATCTCGACAGATTTAATGGTAACGATTTGGAGCTGTTCACCTTAAACCCCGCCACTCCCTCAAAACCTTCAAGCTCTGCTAGAAATGCTGGAAGCGAGTTCTGTGGGTTGGTAATAGGTAGGAGCACGTCATCGGCGAAGAAGGAAATCCGTGCGTAGGGAACCCCCTTGATGTCGTGGTTGGCCCTTATCCTCTCTTCTAGTGGCTCAATACTAAGCACTAACAACATGGGGGACAGAGGACAGCCCTGGCGCGTCCCCCTCGTGAGCGTGAAGGCATCGGACACCGTTCCATTTACTAGAACTCTCGAAGTGGGGGAGTGATAATTGGACTGTACCATACCTAGGAACGCGTCGCAAAAGCCGAATCGTTTCAGGGTTCTAGCTAGAAAGGCCCAATCTACCCGATCAAAGGCCTTCTCGGCATTCAGCGAGAGGATGGCCGCGGGGATAACTTTCCTCTGTACCTTTTCAATGATATGTGCCATTCTACGGAGGTTGTCATGGGTCTGGCGCCCCTTGACAAACCCGGATTGATCGGGATCTATCAACGCCGGGAGAAGGTTTTCCAGGATGTTAGTTATAATTTTAGAGTACAGTTTAGCATCCAGATTCAGGCGTGCGATTGGCCTATAAGAGGCGCATGCTGTTGGGTATTTACCTGGTTCGGGGATTACTGTAACCAGGGCCTCCCCCATAGTGCCTGTGACTCTGCGCGTCTTTGCTATTTCATTAAATAGGGTCACTAGGTGTGGCGTCAATTCGGGAGCAAACGTACAATAGAAGTGGGCATTAAGGCAATCCGGGCCCTGTGCCTTCTGTAGTTTCAGAGCATCTATTGCCTTTTGAACCTCCTCCCTGGTAAAGGGCTTACTCAGTTCCTCGTTGGTATGAACTGAGACCTGGGGTAGGGAGAGGGTCTGCAAGTATTGCTCTTGGGCTTGGCTGTCAACTGGATCTGCGGAATATAGTTCTTTGTAGAACCAGCCAAAGGCATTCGCTTTATCGTCTTCTCAACATTCTAAACCAGTTGCATCATGACAATACCAAGAGTAGGTAGGGGAGGAGGACAAAGTAAAGAAAAATGGTACATTTTGCATCAAAGGGATTAGTTCAGTAGACAGATTATAAAAAGCTGTTTTCCTTCTCTATTAATATCATTGATATTCAACTGCTGAGTAGCAATTACCCCCAACAGAGAACATTCTCAGTGCAGTAGAAACTGCCATCTTAAAGGGGAAACACTTTGCCAAAGGTAAAAATATAGTGATCCCTCCTTTACCTACTCTGCTAGCTTCTAGAAACACAAGTATATCTAAATGTCAATGCCCTACACCTGTGGATGGTGCAATAGGCTTCAACAAAAATGTCACTGGATAGAGAATTTGAATATAATGCCACACAATATAATGTAGTATAAAAGTGTGTTGTATATGGATGGCTCTGCACTGCCTGCAGTGGCCACAAAACAAACATACTCAACGTGTTGTCCTTCTCTACAAGAAGTTTTTGTTTTCAAAAGAGGACAGTTTAAACACTAAACTTCACATTGAAATCTTAAGTGATTCTAGTGCACGCATATCAGACCTTGAAGTTCTTTTTCCAGCCCTGTAGAAAGTTGATCCATCGGTTCCCATGATCTTAGTGTCATAGTCCACGTCCAGTGTGCCAGGTTACAATATGGACCAAATGCACTGACATTAAAATTAATTCAGAAGTTCACCAGCTAAATTGATAAATGCTAAACAGCTTTGGAGAAAGGTGGCCAAGATTATACCACATTAGTCTTCATCCCAGGGACTGAGGACAGGCATGTTCCAAAAGAGCAAGTTAGGGTGTTCCTCATAAAAGCAGCTCATGAGGTAATGACATCTTCCCACGCTGACATTAGCATTACATTATCAATGATACAGCACGAATATTTGTAGCCACAAATTCGTAAAACCCTTAGGATATACGTAAAGTAATGTGTTTGCCAAAAAATAAAGTACCCCTGCACATTAAGTCCAATTTTCAAAACTCTGCAATATCAGTTTGCCTCTTAAGTGTCATTTAACTGAATCACATTGGTGCATGTGCTACGTACCAATCAGTATAAATACATTCTGTTGTATTTAATCACATTCTTGATTGTGCCCACAAAAGATTGCCACTGCTTGAAGATTAAAAAAACTCATCACAGCAATAGGAGCAGTGGGAACCTGTCATTCATGCAATGGTTCTGAGCTAGCAGCAATGGATCTTGATGATGTGATCTCTGCTCTGGGATTTTGTCTATTATTGTCGAATCTTTTCCACATGCAATCCAGTATCATGGAGGATTCTCCCTTAAACAACCACCATAGCTAGGATAATGAATAGAGTATTTTCATGTTAATACCATTTAGATCAGGTCCAGTGTGCACAAAATAGCCTGCTGAGAGGTGTATTTCAAGGCTGCACACTTATATGTAATGTGATTATGCAATCCCATACATATGCCAGATCTCCATCTCCATGAGGAAGTGGATCTGATGCCTAATCTATTTCACAGCCTCCAAGAAACAAGAGTGAAACTTTTAACAACAATGGGCTCCTTGAGGATGACGCCCAAAACTGGGAGAATTTGTCCAAGAGACAATTTTATAAAATACACCATTTGACCTCCATACCAATTATTTCAGTTCTTTGGCTAGAAAGCACTGGCACCATTGTAATGACAGACAGAAGTTTTATATTAGGGACTCAACTGCTATGATATATAAAATGGAGGGAGTATATTTTGATAGTGATTGATAATACTTTCTTATTCAGGCAGTTTCATTTTTTTCATTATTAGCATAAAGGGTATTCTTTGGTTATGAATGAACTGTTGAAAAGTATCAGACATTGTAATTATGTTTATCTCCAGGAATACTATGTAACCTTGAATATAATAATGACCTACATTGTTTCTATAATTTCACTACCATAGACTGATCTGGTCATTTGCATCTTCCTTTTAGACCCCTGAAGAAGGGTCTTTTTCATGACCCGAAATGCATTGGGTATTGTGAAATAGCGCTTCATTGCAATCGAATATCTAGGAAATAGAAAATGAATGTTGTCATGAATTAATGGATTAATTGAGAATGGAATACATATTTGAAATTTCAAAGACGTTTAGAATCTTTTCAGTTGACTAAATAAATACGTTGTGAAGAAACGTTTTGTTTCAAGTAAGCAGTGCGCACACCCTAGGGACTGGATGCATCAGTCCCACATTGTTTGTATATTAGTAGGGCACTGATAGACACAGTGCAACGGATGGTGCAGCACACCTTGAACTGAATATACCAACCAGTTTAAGTTTTGTTCAACGCATATCATTACCTGGAGTGCACTGAGATATCAAACTGCGAAGGGGATAGTGATGCAACACTACATTTATAATAAACTGCGTGAACAGCATTCTTAAGAATAATGTGTTCCTTTTCAATAATATCTTGTACAAACCAACAAAAAAAGAGGACCAGCATGGGTGCAACTTGTGTGCTGACTCTAGCATGTGTCTATGTAGGAGTCTTTGAAGACCAACATATTTATAATGAAATGGCTCCATTTTCCAAGAATATGAGTTATTGGTCTCAGTATAACTATGACATATTTGTTATTTGGCAGGGAGAAAGAGAATCCCTTACTGTTTTTTTAGAATGGATCAGTTGTGGGGACCCTAATCTAAAATTGACAGTAACACTGAGTAACCATATTGTAAACATCAAGGAACTTAAATTAACATCGTTAGCGAGTCCTTTGAAATTGAACTATACACTAAAGCCACGGACCGTAATACGATGTTACATTAAGAAAGTAATCATCCTAGGAGTCAATATGGCAGCAGCTTCTTTGGACAAATACAGTTTGAGGAGGAATTGCACTAACATGCAGGATTGTGAAATACACATGGAGGTCCTTAAAGGTAAATTGAGGGCACATGGCTATCCGAACGACTGATTAGGGATTCATATACGTTACATAACAATGTGGTAACCCAACAATAATCCGAAGGACCCGGGTAACTTATGATATGCAACAACAGTGGCCTATTCAGAGACACTAGAAGAAAGGATAAGGCAATCTCAATCAGCTTATTCTACTCTAAATTACCAAAATCCACCTCCTCATTCTTGAGGTAGGAATTAAGATATTTTTTTTCAATACAGCAAAATGTGTAGACCAGTATGAATAATTATCACACACAGGAAAGTAAATGCATGCATTTGTTTTATATATGCAAATTTAGCAGCATAAATCATTTTTACATTTTTTCTTTTACATATGGTTGCTCCAAACAGGAAGCGTCAGGAAAAGGAAGTGCTCAAAAAGCAGTGTCCATGGGTGAGTTGATAATGAAAGGAAGAAATTATAAATATGTCATAATCAATACAGAGAAGCCTGTTAGGCACAATTATTATGTGACATAAAAGTGAGCTTGATACAGATGGGCGTGGCCAGGCAACATGGCTGCCTAGACGTGTTTCCCCAAAGCTCCATCCGACACAACTGTTATCCTTCATCGCATCCTGCACAATGAACACCCGTACTAGCTGCATTGGGACTGGGGTGACCCCCCCTGTGGTGACCCCCACCGTGGGCGGTTGGAGCCAGAGGAGAGGCCGAAATATAAGGCTGCTAACCGGAGCGGCCCACCTCTGAGCGGCCTGGTGTTGGAGAACTGGCAGACGGCCCCAGTCTGGGGCCTGCAGTTGGGGGTGTATAGAATGGATGCCCCCCATGAAGAGTGGACCGAATGACTGGGGAAAGCCAGGAGGAGATAATCTGCAGCACCGTCCTACTGGTGCTACCGATTTGGTGCCAGGACCCAGATGATCACCGGATTGAAGGGTGCTGGGGGTCAGTTGAGCTGGGGATATGCTGGGGTGGGGAGAGTGGCACAGAGGCCTGTCCTGGCATTTCCCCCCTTGAGACTCACCATGAGATAGTCCACATTCAGCACTGAGGCTGCCTGCAGGATGCCATGAATAGCGGCCAACGGGCCTGTTTCAAAAGTTTCTGCACCCTTGGCTGGAGGGAGTGTTGTATTTCTATCTAGGACCCTAATTCGATATTCCCGATTTATGCCCTTATGTGGTTATAATAAATAATATCCTTATAAAGGCATAAGAATCATATCCATATTTAGTCATAGCCCATGCAGTCCAAATTAGGCAAGGCTACTTCCCTAGACTCCTAGAAAGTACAACGCGTTCTTTAAACAAACCAAACCTCCAGCAACCTGGTAATTCCCCATGCCGTTGTTTTGATTTGTCCTAGAACTCCTGCGAGCACTGAAAGAACGGCAAGTTCTTAGTGACATCTTTTATTGACGTCTTATGTCCAACCTTACGTCAAACCCGGCACCTTTCAGGTATAAATATACCAACGTTGCCTTAAGCAAACACACGGTGGTTTGGAGCAGAGCGGCTATCTACTTACCCGAGAGCCCAGCTGATGCGAGAGCCCACGGGAGCCGTCCCTCCCCTTTGACGCACTGAGAGAGAAGCTGTCTTTTCTCCTGCCGAGAAAATCCAGCTCCGGTGTTTCCAGATACCCCTGCGGGTTGCTGGGATATCGAGTCCTGAGAGAGAGATACCAGACCTCCTGCATTCTATTACCCAGGTACTGAGCTGACTAAACCCTTGAGAGAATCCTTGATTCAGATTTCTTGGCAAAAACCAACTTAACTTAAAACTGCTACTTACTTACTCCTTCCCACGTATTAGGCTTAGGTCAGGTACACCGGGGTAGGCGTAGATTAGAAGCACCAGTTGAGTACGTTAGTTAATGTTTTTATGTATGTATATATTTTATCCATTTTAAAGTATCAAATGGCTAAGAAACCCTATCAATGCTTTTACAGTATTATTTCATAACACTCCTTTTACTGTACGCACTTTACGATAAGTATTGCAATTATGGCAATTCATTTCTCTTGCATGAGAAAGAAGACTGCTCAATAAATAACACCTTTTATTGAAAACGCTCGTCTCTCTATTTCTCTGCACTCTGGTGAAACTAAGTATGCACGATTGACTGAGTGAAATAGCTGTCTATTGTTTTCACACGACTCTAGAGATACACTCTTTATTCTGAGGGAGTAAAGTTGTCATGTTTATGCGGTTGTCAGAAGCTAATCCCTTCTTGTCTAAATCAGGAGAGTTAACTCTTTCCTGAACATTCGAGAAAGTTTCTAGTGACCTCTGAGCTAGCTGGCAAAACTAATTAAGTCTAACATAGTCAGTAGAGACCTGGTCGACCTCAGTCCTACGTCTAAACTGTTGTTTATGTTATTCCAATGCGCAGAGTCTATTGGGAATATAGGAACTACACTACATGGCGCCCAACGTTTGGTAAGGCGATAATCTAACGCAAGACATTAGAGTAACTCAGTCGTGCTTTTTCACACAGACCCCTTTTCCCGTAAATACTCCAATAGACGTCTGGAGTGGGTAAAAGGTTAAAATCCACCGGAACTTAGTAGGAAGAGATTCCTATGTATTAGTTTTTGGTTTAGTCAACGTTGAAGGATACAGTGTTCCTAAATATTGTGCATCTAATCTTTGTTTCCTTGAAAGTTGATCTGCAACAAAAAAACTTTCTGTCAGTAAAATGCCGGACGGTGACGAAGAAAGAGATGCTACAACGTCTCAACTCCAAGCGGATGAGACAAGTCTCCAAGACAATGACCCGGAGGCTATTATCATTCCGGTAAATGTAAGAAGAACTATAACTCATAAACTTATAAAAAAACTGACTGACATCACGAGGTGGTACAGTCATATTCGTGGTAGAGGCCCATGAATATCGGCAGACAGAGGTATTCTATTCATGGATACACTTTCCAGCAGCAAACGCTGTAACAAAAGAATTCCACTATTACAAAATAGAGGAACCTCCGGATGAATACATTCCTTTCGAGGATGTTGAAATCCCACTAAATTACCAAGAGCACCTGCTATGGTTTAAAGGCGCCCTAAAACATCAAAATCACATCACTAGGCACGGTCCACTAGGTAGACCAGGAGCCACGTGGCCGGTTCTAGCCAGCTACACACCACATCCCGACATTGATAAAATGTCAGACCGGGAACTTTTAGCTCAGCTAAAATTACTAATTAAAATACATAGACAATTGGTCCAATATGTCATGCGGACTTCAACAGTCCAAACAACAATTAACATTCCACAGCTGACCCCTCAACAGGGGAACACAAACAAAATTACACCACAGAACATACAATCATGTCTTGGTAAAATACCCGCAAAATGGGAACAAATTCCATTCTGGTTAGCACAAAAAATCACTCAAATAGAGGCAGTATTTCCAAATACTACTCCTACTGAGAAACACAGAATTCTGACTATCTGTCTTCCAATGGGGATCGCACCACATGTGGAAGACTGTAACACTCGGGGCACGGTCTTTGCTTCCATCTACACAAAAACACATGGTGGTTATACCAGACATACTAAGACAGATTCAAAATGAATACGGTCCAGAACCTGCTTTAACTCTGGGTATGAAATTACTGAAAGACTTCAAGCAAGTCTCGGCTATATTATTAGCCAACATAAAAGGAGAAGCAGCATCTGTGGCGATCCACCAGAAATTGGAAGAAACATATATCAGAACAACCTTTTGAACTTGCCAGAATCATAAAAAAATCCTATGAAGAACTAGGAAGAGATAGTTTGGGTGGGAAACCAGTAAAACCCCAACTAACTGAAAATCCTGAAAAAACATTTATTAAAAATAATCTGAACACTCCAAAAAAGAGTTGAGATGGTAATAAACAATCCACTCCCAGAGAAAAACAATTCCAGTCCAGAGGAAGGTCTCCTCAACGGAGAGAAAGATCTCCAGACCGAGGAGGCAAGTCTCCCCAAAGGGAGCCCTCTGAGAAAAGATACAACCTTAGAAATAGGGATAATTTGAAGAAACCTGATAGATATCAAGATATTGATACACGTCCCTCTCGATCTTTTCAGACTTCCTCACAGAAATCGGAAAGAAGAGGACAGTCAGAACACAAGGAAGAGCAGGCCAAGTCCAAAGACAAGGAACCTGCTCATCAAAGTAAAAAATTACAATTTCCAAGAAAGAAATTAGCCAGTATTAAAATAATTAAATATGCAGAGGATACTGAGGACACAACTGAAAAACGGAGAGTGGGCTCAGACAATGCTAGACAGCGCAGCAGAAGTGACAATAGCTCGCAAGATCCTGATGAATCTTCTGGAGACAGTGGACACAAATGAATACATTCAGGTGGAAACTGCAGATACCAGAGTTAGCAAACCCCATATATCATACGAAATAACATCACGTATAGAGGGGGACAAGACCAGGAAAGTAAGGGGTCTCTATTGGGATAACTTTTCAAAAGGCTATGATATTCTTTTAATTGAGAAAGACTGGCCACCAGAGTTTGTCAGGGAGTGCCCTCATGGCGAAGAAATGATTATGCCTGCCTTCTCAAATCATATTCCGATTCATAAAAAATATACACTTGCAAGAAAATGGGAAGTGGCCCAAGCTCCTGCATTATACAAAAATCATGTAGGATGGAATGAGGACTCTCCTCCTCACAAAATCCAGTTAAAAAGTGAACCTACTGCACAAAGGCAGTACCCAGTTAAGCAAGCAGCTAAAAAACAAGTCAGGGAGTTTTTAGATCAACTTGAATACCAGGGGGTGATTGAAACATGCACCTCACAAATGAACAATCCTTTGTTTCCTGTCTCCAAACCAGACGATTCATATCGTCTAGTTTTGTACTACAGACACTTAAACTCCTGTTGCAAAACATTTGCAGTACAAAACTCACACAGTGCAGCACTAATGAATAACATTGTGCGCAAAAAATATAAAACGACATTAGACATCTCTATTGGATTCTTTTGTCAAAACATTGCACCTGAAAGCAGGTATTTGACCGCTTTCTCAATAATGGGGTCGCAAAACACTTCTGTCGACTCCCACAGGGATTCAAGAATAGCCCAGGGTTATTCTCAGCAAGAGTAACAGAGTTACTACAAATATATGATGATGAAGCATTATCTTATGTTGATGACATCTATCTAACAGATGATGACCTGGAGACACACTTGAAAAGAGTAAACACCATAATACTTGGGTTTGCAGCTGAGGGTTACAAATTCAACTTTAAAAATTCACGAATTGTCCATCTAACTGTCCTATTTTTAGGATATGAATTATCAAGTGAAGGCAAAAGCCTAGCAGACAACTTCTTAGAGAAGTGTGCTGTACTCCAAGCACCTAAAACGCTGAAGAACTTACAATCAATACTAGGTTTCCTGAATTTCAGAAGAACATACATTCTAAATTATGCAGAGAGGGTTGAACCTCTCTATGAATGATTAAAACCTGATTTCAAACCATTAAATTGGACTCAGAAACACACAGAAATTTTAAGATCATTGCAAACTGACATGTTAGCTAAAACAAAATTGCAAACACGCGAAAACGTACGCAACCTTGTAATCCAAGTCCTCCCAGGAAGATGCGGATTCATGTACCTAACCTCTAATGAGGGAGAAACGGTACCAATAGCTTACAAATCACACTTGTACACACAAGCTGAAATGAAATTCAGTTATACTGAAAAAATTCTACTAGCGGTTCACACTGCTGTAGCAAAAGAAAGAGCCCAAGCCCAAGGCAGACAAATAACAGTTTTAACAGCAGAATCGGCCCTTGAGGCACTAACAAGCCCTTGCAATTCGACTGCCGTGGCATTAGATCCAAAATGGATACAATGGGAAAATTCTCTTGCTGCAGAAGACGTGAAATACTATTTTGACCCGAAAATGAAAAAACGAAAAGATCTAGAATATGAAGAAGAATATCCTCTGGTCATCGAAATTCTGCCTCTCAAACAGTACACATGTGTAATCTACATGGACAGATTTGCACAACACTACGATGTAGAGAAAGAATCCTACAACGCTGCGTGCGCGATTGTTAAAGGTCGCTGGCGCCTTGGTAAATTCAGACCAATAATAACCGAAACTGAATCACTCAGAAACTGTTCAGCTCAGCGAGCTGAAATAAGATCTTTAAAGATGGCGCTTGAAAATGCCGATCGTGAATTCCCGACACTAATAGTGTGCGATTCGCATTTCTGCGTCAGGTCTTACAACAATGACTTGCGGGACTGGGTTCAAAACAATTACAAAGATGACACAGGTGCCACAATAAAGCATAAAAAGCTTTGGGAACAAGTAGTTCTTTTCCAGAAAGAACTACGAAAGACTCACGTGATACACACACTGAGTCATCAACGTGATGGCGTTCACATTGCAGGGAATTCATTGGCTAACAGAGCCACAGCGGAAGCGGTTCAACCGGCTTCCGTAGCCACAAAAAAGCGTACTAAAAAATACATAGACGGAGAAACAATGCTCGCGGTAAAAACCTCATTAAAAGGCGACTATGCAGCATTACCTCTCGGCTATCCACTCAATTATACATACATAATAGATGCAAACTCCGTTCCTTTTGCTCAAATCCCTGGAGTGGGGGATAGAGTAATTCCAAACACGAACAGGAGGATCTTCTTGATTGAAGCGGCACACATGGGATTGGGTCTAAGGCACCAAGAGATCAAGGAATCTCTAAAAGAGTTACAATCAGAATACTGGTGGCCGGGGATGAGCCTGCAACATTACAAATTTGCAAAGGATTGTCCAAACTGCAAGAGAGATCGCAGTCGTTAACCGGACCAGACTAGTGCCAGGACCCCGTTAGAAAACATCAGGCTATCTATACGCAGAAATCCAGTAGGAGAAATGCGCCCCCATAATATTTAAGACTAGATTCACTTAAAATGTAGACACCAGCGCTCGGCTGACGCCCGAACTGTTATAAAAGATTTGCGAGTCTCTATCGGCACATACGTAATTGGCATGCTACATTCTGACCAGGGTCCTGCGTTTAGCTCTCGGGCTTACAAGGAGGTCATGGCCAGCATGGGCATTGCATTGCGGTACTCTTCTCCATTCCATCCTGAGGGAAATGCGGTAGTGGAAAGAAAAAACCAGGACATAAAGCAATCTATACCGGCAAGGGTATTTGGTTCGGGTAATGGGTGGGTCAAACATTTAACAAGTGTCCAACATAGTCTTAATAATCTGCCAAGAAATTCTCTAAAAGTTCTCACTCCTTACGAACTATTGTTCGGTACTAGAATGCACATTCAGGATCTAGATAGTCATACTTCAGTGGTAGAAGAAAAATCCTTTGATATCAAAGACCGTTTGGCTGTTTTACAGGACTTAAATGAAGCAAGAAGAAGCCTGAGCAATATAAAGTTAAAGCAACAGCCAACAGCCACTGAAGAAAAACCACCTGTCCCAGCAAGACCTGTCTGGATTCCAAAGATTGGAGATCTGGTCAGAGAGAAGATCGCTGTGAAGAAGGACTTTGGGCCTTCTTACAGAAAAGCAGTGCCTGTCTTAGCTGTCAGCGGAACAAGATCAGTTGTACTACCGCCCCTTGCAGGTAAAATGGAGAACCGAGTTGTATCCATCGACCTGGTAAAACCACAATCATGTGGCCAATAATAAGTAGTAGGCCCAGTGGACTCTCAAGAAATAGCAGAATACCAAAATTTGCTACAATCCAAGAGGTTCAAACTGAGAGACTAATCACATTTGATAAACCTGCAGTGAATAAAAAAGGACTATGCAACAAAGCCATGGAACTTGTGCCTCTTGAAACCCAAATTGCAACAGTTTGTCAAGAAACACCTGTCTACAATGATGTAGCATCGGACTATACTAATGTCTCCAAGAACGATCCAAAGACTAAAGAAAATCCGGAAGCAATTCCAACAATTGACAGAACTGCATCTGGCTACTTCATCAATTTCGATGACTTTTCTGATGATCCAAGTGAACATGAAGAAACGCCAGCAACAAAAACTTTCAAAGACAAAGTAACTGAACTCTTTCATCAACTAAAAGAAACCTATCTGATCTCACCATGGATTGAATTTTGGATTGTGTTAGGTGTACTTTTCCTCCTGCTTTGGCTCATCATGGTTCTTTGTTTGGGAAAATTCATTGAGGGAAAATACAGTTCAATGGACACAGCAAGTCAGAACACCAACTTGGTCCTTAAGCCTCACAAGTCATCTCACATCGAGAAAAGAGAACTGCCATCAGTGAACATCACAGCCAATCCAATACCCGGTGGGGTAGCATGGGTCAGAACGGATTATGAAATTTATGGCTCGATTGAGCTATTGAAATATCCACACCAGTTCAAGGTTTCATTAAGTGACTTTGTAAAAACAAGTACTTTCTCTGATGATTGGGACTTTGACAATATTAATAATATGATGTCTGATTTAGTAATGTCAGCTAAATTCACAGAACATGATTATTTGCAGGGTTCAGCAAAATATGAAGAAATGTACTGCTATAATCATTTTGGTCATCACTATTTGCATAAATCTGCACAGCCTAGAAATGTTTTTAATTATAACCAATGGGAACATTGTGCAACACCGCCTAAAGGCAGCTCGAAAACATTTTATGAGAAATTTCCATACTTCTCAGGGTTTAACACAAGTGATGCAAAAACGTTTTATTTTAAAATGTTAAATAAGACAGGAATGAAAACAATGTTGACAAATACTAAATTGATTTATTCTGAAACATTTTATGAAAAAATGACTACATTTGGTTTTGAATTCTGGAAAACAACATTGAAACAAAAACCATCTGGGGTACAAAAGAATGGCAGGTCCATGGTTTAGAAGCATTTTTTAGAGCCTGCATGATCCCAGAACAATTAATATTCCTGAATGACACCATTTAGCAAACAACCTGTCTTGGTCTAGCCAAGATAAAAGACTTAAATAAACCGTCTATTCCGAAGCCCATACCTGATAGTAATAGCACTACAGATGTGGAGATAGACGTATCCCATATTTTACACCAAAACAGAACACATCCTGATTGGAAAAAATGGTTGATCTGGCCCACAGACACAAATAACAGTTAAGATAGATTCCTGAACAAAATACAGGGGTTAAAACTAAACAGGCCAGACCCAAGATACTCCCAGAGACAACATCCAGGGTTAGTTACAACATACAGTGTAGGGAAACTATGCCTTGAGTGGCTACAAAAATCCACACTGGCTGAAATTAAGCAACACTTGATTTTACTTAAAGACGGTGCTGACTTGCGTGATTCCATACTGGGACCACGCAAACAGGGTTAAAAAACTTTTCATAGCGGCCGGTATATATGCTGCATACAACGAGGCTTGGAAAGTAACACAAATTGAAACAGCAGAAAAAATACGAGAAATTGATCGTATTAATTTGGAAAAAATCACTTTCTGTTGTTGACAATGGGTTAACGACTCTGTCCTCCAGAATATATTCACTGGACAGTATTGTATCATCTGCTATTGATATAATAGAGCAGGACTTACTAATGTTACAACATGGTCAGTCACAATTACGTTCTATTGTACAGCTTGGCTGGACGTTGCAAAATCTGCGTTCAGGCTACGTGCCATGGCGTTTAATCAACACAACGTCATTATTCTCTATCTTTAACCTTACTAATAAACAAATCAGTTTGGCACAAAAAGGAGCAGACTATACGATTCTGAGCATTGAAAAACTTGAGAGTTTACCATTGACAATGTCAGAAAGACCTGTCATTGAATGGATAATACACGGAATTATTACAATTCCGATAACAACTTTCCAGTTTAAATATTGCCAAGAATATATACCAGAGGGCCAGTATGAAAGTTTGGGTAAAGGATACATCAAGTCAACATGGAAATTACCTTATACACACAAATGTTATAGTGAAAGAAAAAAGGAGGTATTTCTTAGTGGTAACAATTGTAAAAAATCACTAAGCGGTACACTTCTGTGTCAAGGTATTAACTTGCACGGAGCTTGTGAAGGGTCTTCAAATAACCTTTCATGTCACCTTCACGGCACTCCTGCAACACAGATAGAGCCATTCTTTAGACAGCTTTCCAACGGCAGCTATGTTCTAATAAGTGACTACAGCTGTTGTGGCATGGTGCCAGGAAGGGCCTATCTCATGAGCGTTAGTTCCATGGTCACTTGCTGTATGCAAGTATTGTATCCAAACAGCAATCCAGACATGGAGGCAGCAATATGGCCTTATTTGAATATCTCTTCTATTCAAATTGATACTTTAAGCAGAATGAAATCCATTCTTTTACATACAACTGTGCCTTTGACCTCGTCCAAAGAAACGTATGATCTGCAAGTTGCAAGGACAGTGGCAGAGATACATTCCCTATTATCAACAAATTGCCCCGTGCATTTCGTAGAAATGTTAAGTCAAATCTTAAACATGTCTCATATCAGTGGCATTGCACATGTATTTAAGACAATTTTTTCGGGACTGTTAGCACCTTTTAAAACAGTTCTGGGCATTATCCCGAATTTTGTGCATTCCATTTTTGGCCGTCTGCCTCTACTATTGGGACTCGTAGCAGGAATTTTATTTTTGATCCTTCTGCTCCGATATGGCAAGCCAAGCCACAGACAAGACTCCAGCGACAATGGGAGAAACGATCCTAGCTATACGCTACCGGGACCGCATCACTAAAGTTCTCGGATTTGCCCGGCTAAGAGATCTAAGTACAACTTGGTTTCTTTCATTCAGACCAATCTGGCAGAATTGCATCTTACCTGTGCTTCGCTGTCTGCTATGCGGAGAAGAATGCGTGTTGGACATCTGTCTTACACTACCATCAGCAGTACCAATGGATATCGATACTTTGCTAGGTCCTGTAACGACTCATGCATTGTGTTGTCCCCACCGGCTACCTATTCTGATGACGGCATTCGTTGAGACTTCACCACTACGAGTAGGTGGCGGTGAAGTATGAGAGGAAAGCAGCACCAAACAGGTACAACATTCTGTGAGCATTGCTGATCCAGACATCGATGATAGAAACCATTCTCACATGTGCACAATTTCAACTTTTTCAAACTTGGTCGAACTTTCACCTGATGTTGAAGACCAATTTTTTGCAAGTCTGTCTGAAATGATGTTCTTCCCTGAACAACGAGAATAACTTTTAAAACAACGAGCAAACAGCGTTCCCTGAACTCTGAATTCGGCCTTCAGTTTTGATAAACACAGCTACTGAAAACATTTGGAACTATTTTTTTCCCCTGAAAGCAAAATTATTTTTTTTCACTTCCAAAATATTTACCTTTTTTCTGGCACATGGTAATCTGCTTAAAGTAGAACTATTCTTAGAGAACAGAGCTTCTAATTTAGGAACTCTAGAAACAATATTTTACCTCAGCCTCTAGCACATGTACAGCATTTGTATTAATATGTGATGAAATGGTCTCGACCTTTTTTCCTGTACTCAGAGCCATTTCATGTGTAATTTTCGCAATTCATTCAGCTGATAGAAATATGCATTTAACTGAATGATACCACTGCTTGAAAAGCGTACAGTACCAATACTCATTTTCATGTATTTACCATATACCATTTCAAATGCGAATAATGTATTTTGGGGTGGGTTGGAAAACACACGTGCATTGTTATATGTTTATATTGCTTAGTTTTAGTAATGATGGACATTAATTCGTGGAGTGGGTGTTGTGTTTCTATCTAGGACCCTAATTCGATATTACCGATTTATGCCCTTATGTGGTTATAATAAATAATATCCTTATAAAGGCATAAGAATCATATCCATATTTAGTCATAGCCCATGCAGTCCAAATTAGGCAAGGCTACTTCCCTAGACTTCTAGAAAGTACAACGCATTCTTTAAACAAACCAGACCTCCAGCAACCTGGGAATTCCCCATGCCGTTGTTTTGATTTGTCCTAGAACTCCTGCGAGCACTGAAAGAACGGCAAGTTCTTAGTGACATCTTTTATTGACGTCTTATGTCCAACCTTACGTCAAACCCGGCACCTTTCAGGTATAAATATACCAACGTTGCCTTAAGCAAACACACGGTGGTTGGAGCAGAGCGGCTATCTACTTGCCCGAGAGCCCAGCTGATGCCAGAGCCCACGGGAGCCGTCCCTCCCCTTTGACGCACTGAGAGAGAAGCTGTCTTTTCTCCTGCTGAGAAAATCCAGCTCCGGTGTTTCCAGATACCCTTGCGGGTTGCTGGGATATCGAGTCCTGAGAGAGAGATACCAGACCTCCTGCATCCTATTACCCAGGTACGGAGCTGACTAAACCCTTGAGAGAATTCTTGATTCAGATTCCTTGGCAAAAACCAACTTAACTTAAAACTGCTACTTACTTACTCCTTCCCACGTATTAGGCTTAGGTCAGGTACACCGGGGTAGGCGTAGATTAGAAGCACCAGTTGAGTACGTTAGTTAATGTTTTTATGTATGTATACATTTTATCCATTTTAAAGTATCATATGGCTAAGAAACCATATCAATGCTTTTACAGTATTATTTCATAATACTCCTTTTACTGTACGCACTTTACTTTATAATAAGTATTGCAATTATGGCAATTCATTTCTCTTGCATGAGAAAGAAGACTGCTCAATAAATAACACCTTTTATTGAAAACGCCCGTCTCTCTATTTCTCTGCACTCTGGTGAAACTAAGTATGCACGATTGACTGAGTGAAATAGCTGTCTATTGTTTTCACACGACTCTAGAGATACACTCTTTATTCTGAGGGAGCAAAGTTGTCATGTTTATGCGGTTGTCAGAAGCTAATCCCTTCTTGTCTAAATCAGGAGAGTTAACTCTTTCCTGAACATTTGAGAAAGTTTCTAGTGACCTCTGAACTAGCTGGCAAAACTAATTAAGTCTAACATAGTCAGTGGAGACCTAGTCGACCTCAGTCCTACGTCTAAACTGCTGTTTATGTTATTCCAATGCGCAGAGCCTATTGGGAATATAGGAACTACACTACAGGAGGCCTGCTACAATCTGCAGCTGATCTGTGGTTGCGGTGCAGACCGAAGATGACGGCACCTTGAGGGGTGACAGCTGAAGCATGCCCGGTGGCCCCTTCAAATGATCCAGGACCTTGGGCCTGCTGAGGTGTGCAGTGGCTCGCCACCGGGCTGTGGGCAGTGGCGGCCCTGCTGACTGGAGTGACTGCCCGGTTGCTCACACACTGCAGGTGATGCACTCTACATCGAGGCCATGATGAAGTGGTAATTGTGTGCTGAGCCTTCCAAGTGTTGGAGGTCCTGTGATAAAGGGCCATCGGAACACTGCCGGAGGTGAGAGCTGGCCGAGTGGACTCGTGGAGCTGGGCCTGTGTGCCTGTGGGTGGCTGAAACATATGGCCTCAGGGGTTCTGCTCTACATCCTGTGGGTGTGTGAATTGGTGAGTGTGCCCTGACCAGTGTGACGTATGGGACTGGGGAGCCCAGGTCCCTGGTAATCCTGACTGGGGCCTGCTTGGCTGGTTGGACACAAGCTCCCTGGGGATTGAACTTCTGTGTGTATGCTTTGCTCCTGCTGCACGCACCGGACAGCAGCCATACCATGGCCAAGTACAAGGTGTCAAAGACAGTACAAACCAATAAAATAGACAATTATGCACAGCCTTTGCAGCCAGAGGAGGGGGCCGGTCTTGGCACAGCTGGCTCTCCCTTGGGACCAGGGGCCCCTCACGATGGCAGATATTATGGCGGTGATCAGGGTGCTAGGGTGCATGGTACGCCCAAATCCAATGGACAAAACATCATGATGTTCCTGGACTATGGGCCACATACATCAAACTTAGGAATTGCGATTCCTAAATTGCGATTTTTAAGAAATCACAATTTAGGTATCACAATTGCTTATGCATGTAGGAATCGTAAACACATTTGTGATTTCTACACATTACTTATTTGAGACTCGGAAATTGTGAATCGCAAATAAGGAATGGCTTACCATTTATTCCTAAGGGCCTAAAGGAATCAATGGAAATTGAATGCGCAATTTGCGAGTACCAAATAGGTACTCGCAAATTGCGCATGCAATTTCAAGGATAAGGGTGTCAAAAGGACACCCTGATGCTCCCCTGAGAGTGCAATTAATAAACATGTTGCGCAAACACATGCCCCAAGGGCATGTTTGTGTGCAACGTAGAACATTTTTCAGAGTTTTTGCAAATTATCATGAACTTTAAGTTGATGGTAATTTGCGTTTCTTGAAAGCGAAAACGTGTATTTTTTTTGTTGTATTGCATTTAGGGAATCGCAATTTGCGATTCCCTAAATGCAATCACAATTTAAGTAATCGCAAATTTTGTGATTACTTATAGAGTAATTTGTGCATTTGGAATGATGCATCCCTAATGCGAAAATTGCGGTTGCAAAGGGGGGGAGATTCTGCGAACCTGCCTCTTTGCAACCACATAAAACAGTGTTCTCTTGTCTGTGTCGATATGAGATCTCAATGGCTTTCTGCAAGAAACCCAAAAGTGGGGAATCTGCTTAACCTACCTACGCCGCAGGTGGCGGGGACAGCTTTTCGCTACCACATACTTCAGCCTTGCCAGAGGGGCCATGATTTGGGTGGCACCCGGTTTTCCTTTTGTTGCTCAGGAGGTGAAAATGGACCCAGACTGCTGTTTTGTGATAGTTACGAGGATATTGGATGGCAGAGAAGTGTGTTTGGTGTATGTCTATGCGCCAAACGCCTCCTTTTTGGTACTCTGTTAAATGCCACCCTGGAGCAGGTGCGCATCGCGTTGATCATGGCTTTAAACCTCAATTGTGTATTAGAAGGTGGGATTGATTGTTACCCCCCCCCAAGGTAAACACTAAACCAGCGATGACAGGTACATTACGGGAATTAATTAAAGATCTTGGGCTTCAAGACCCCTGGAGAACACGCCACCCACAGAGCAGAATACATTCTTGCTTTGCCCCCGCTTCGGGGATTTATAGTTGTAATGATTACTGTCTTGTTTCAGATGCGCCACTACAATGGGTGAAACATGTCACATAACTGTCTTGCTATATTTCAGACCATTCCCCTCTATTGGTTACATTCCGTATGCAAATGTGAGAGCCTGCGGTTCCATTATGGAGAATGAGAGCAGAGGTGTTGACAGACCAAGTGTTTACTAGCAACGTAGCAATGGTGCTGGAACGCTATTTTATGGAGAACTGGGGCAGAGCCTCCACCAGAGTGGTGGACTTGTATGCAATGAAAATAATTCTACGGGGTGAATTCTACGGGGCCATCAATACTCTAGATGGCCTTGAGAAAAGCTTAAGTGCTCTTGAAAAGGAAATGGTTGACATGTGACAGGCTAGAAAAATGTATGTGCCAGAATTTCAGGAGGTGGCTGCATAGAAAGAGAGATAAGGCTAGACGGATGCTTGCCATGCTAATCAGAAGTGAAACTAGAAGTTCACTGATAACAAGGCTTCATAATCAGTTGGGATGCATGGCATCATCGCAACAGGACATTGTCAAGGTGTTCAATGAACACCTTCGGACGTATAGGCTGCAACCCAAAGCCGAGTGCTCAAGAGCAATGACCATCTATCTATATACAGTCCAAATGCCGGTTTTAACTAGTGAAGACAGACAAAGTCTTTGTTGCCTCCATAGCCAAGGAAGAGATAGTAGTCGCAATCAAGGCATTGAGGACGACCAAGGCCCCAGGTGGAGACAACATACCAGCTACATTTTGACAGATCAGGTCAGGGACCTGGCCGAGATATTGCTGGAAGTATATACCTAGGCATATGGGAAGGGTCTGCTTCCAGCCCCAATGAGGGAGGCAATTATAGTGATATTACCCAAGCCTGGCAGGAACAGGCCAGTGGTATCTTCATACCACCCATTGTAAATGCTCAAAATAGACGTAAAGATTCTTAGTAAGGTATTAGCCACTAGGCTACTGTCTCACCTACCTTGGCTGATAGCGGAAGATCAGTGCGGGTTCATCTGTCATTGATTTTTCACTCTCCCACTTTGCAGGATGATCAATATGCTTTGGCGCTGCTGGTCAACGAACAAGCGTTTGATTCCTTATCGGGGGAATTTTTGTGAGAAGTGCTATGCAAGGTAGGCATAGGGGGAACATGTATAAAGTGGGTACAACTATTGTGTATTGCCCCCACTGCGAGAGGGACAGTGGGGAGAGTGGTGTCCCAGAGCTTTGAGCTGCATCGGGGGACCTGACAGGGGTGCCCCCTTACACCATTGCTTTTTGCACTGGCTTTCAAGCTGCTGGCCTGTTGCTTAAGGGAGGTACTACAAGGGTGGGGCATAGGGATCGGAGAGAATACATATGTGATATCTCTGTATGCAGGTGGCGCATTAATATACTTGTGAGCCTGATGTACTCGTTCCACATCGCTGGCGGTTATGGCCAAGTTCAGGGAGCACACTGGATTGCACGTGAACCAGAGCAAATCCAAACTGTTTCCCTTGGGCATGCTAGCAAGGAGAGCCGACCAGACCCTGCCGCCTCTGGATCTCCCCTGGGTTCGAAAATGGTTAGATATCTGGGGATTTGAATAACACTTGGGGTCCTGGATTTTGAAGAGGTGAACATAGATAGAGTACTAGACGGCCTAAGAAGTACTGTTAAATTCTGGTATACTTCTACTCTCCCTGATGGGTAAGATTGCCCAAGTGAAAATGGTGATGCTCCCCAGGTGTCTGTACATCTTCCAAGGAACCCTGTTTGAAATACATTAGAGGGTCTTTATTGAACGGGACAAATTGATAGTGGAGCTATTGTGGGACACAACACTGAAACGCACCTGGCAGGAGGGGGCTGGAGGTACCATGCCTTGAGTATTATTATCTGGTTGCGCAACTCCAACATGCTGTTCACTGGCTTGATAACCAGAATAATCATGAGCACAGATTGCTGAGGGGCATATGCTATGATTATTCACTGCCTGAAATTCTGATGATGAGGTTAAGAGCCCCAGAACAACTGCCCCATGTGGTAAGAATGATTAGCGGGTCCTGGGAGTGAGTAATAAAGTCTGTGCTCAGCAGGGCCCCATATGCTCTGGAACTGCTTATCTGGACACCACTCCCATTCATACAAATTGAACAAACCATGACCCTTCAAAAATGGTGCAAAGGCAGCTGCAACATGTAGATGGATCTTTACCCCAACAATCAGTAAAGTGCATTAGAGACGTTCCAGCTAGGCTGGGACTGTTTCTTCATTACGCTAAACAAGCAGCAACAGCACAGGAGATATGATCACTGTTGCCGGAGGAGCCGCAAACCACCTGGCCCGCAGAACTTTTGTTGAATATGGCTGGTGGTAGGAAACTAATTTCACATATATATAGAGCTCTGAGGGAGGATATTCCTATCACTGAGCTAGAAGTACAAAGTAAATGTGAGGCGCATGTTGAGTTGCCCATAACGTCGAGGGCCTGGGAGACAATACACAAGTGAATAAAAATCACTTCGACCACTGCACTATTAAAAGTATTAAAAGTATTACAATATAACATAGTTCACCAAGTATATCTCACTCCCACCAGACTACATGCTATGAACCCGGAGCGATCAGCCAATTGCCCCCACTGCGGTGCCTGAAACTAGATAATTACTGGTGATCTGTCATATTCAGACTAAATGTGGCCACGGGGTGGGGGAACACCAGGGAGATTGCCGGCTGCCTACTGGGGAATATTCCTCATAGGCTGTCCCCTCAAACGCTTGAGATTGAAGACTGGTTGTAATTGTAATTGTAATTGTAAAAATTATTTATAGAGCGCTCGGACACCACTGGTTTCATGGCGCTATAGGACAGATAAACTCAGGGGGGGACAGGGAAACAGGAAGCAGGTGGTCAGTCCTCATATGCTTGTCGGAACAAGTGGGTTTTTAGTAGTTTCCTGAAGGGCATGCAGCAGGTGATTGATCTAAGTTCGTGGGGGAGAGAGTTCCAAGTTTTGGGAGCCAGAAAAGAGAACCCGAGGCCGCCGTGTTTCTTCCGCTTAAAGGAAGGGACTGATAGAAGGTTGTGGTGCAAGGAGCGCAGGTTACGGGAGGGGATGTAGCGATGAATCCTAGAAGTTACAAAAGCAGGGCCATGGCCAGTCAAGGATTTGAAAACGATGCAGCCAAGTTTGAACAGACCACGTTTCGTCACTGGTAGCCAGTGAAGCTTTTTCAGTATGGGGGAGACATGTTGATGTCTAGGTTGACGAAATACGAGTCTCGCCGCTTGATTCTGCACCAGTTGTAATTGGCGGAGTTGGTAAGCTGGGATGCCAACGTAAAGAACGTTGGCATAATCAAGACGGGAGATAACCAATGCAATAACCAGTACGAGGGCCTCAGTGGTCAAAAACCTGGAGATTTTTCGGATTCGTCGTAGTTGGAAAAAGCATGATGAAGTAACTGCCTTGATCTGGGATGCCAATGAGAGATCTTTGCTGATGATAACCCCTAAGCTCTTTACAGATTCAGAGGGGGAGGGAGCGGGACCCCAAGATGGTGGCCAAAAATTGGGGTTCCAGGGATTGAGGGGGCCGCCAGTTAAAACCCGCTCCATTTTGTTGGGATTCAATTTCAATTGGCTTTGGGACATCCATTTTCCAATAAAGGTCATAGTAGACTGAAAATCGCCGATGGATGTAGGTGTGGATTTAAGATTAAAGACCATTTGAATATCATCAGCGTAGTTGAAGATAGTGACAGGATAGTTATGTAGGGATTGAATCAGGGGTTGCATATACAGGTTGAATAAAAGCGGTGATAGGGCCGACCCTTGAGGGACCCCGCAGGTTAGTTTCACAGGGGTGGCTGAGAAGGAAGATAGGCGAACAGCCTGGGAGCGGTGGAATAAGAAGGATCTAATCCACTCTAGCGCCGTGCCCCGGATGCCGGCTCTGCCGACACGGTCGATCAAAAGGGTATGATCGACCGTGTCGAAAGCAGCCGACAAGTCCAGGAGCACAAGTGCCTGGGGAATGTTGTTATCAGCTCCCTTCCTGAGCTCGTCCATCACAGCCACAATAACAGCCTCGGTCGAGTGTCCCGGCCGGAAGCCCGCATGCTGGGGATCCAGGAATTGGGAAGACTCAATGAAGGCACTGAGACAATTAGTCACATGGGCCTCTAGGATTTTGCTAAGAAAAGGGAGTAGGGAGATGGGGCGGAAGTTGCTCAATACTAGAGGATCAGCATTGGGTTTTTTGAGAATCTGCGTTACTGCGGCACATTTTAAAAAGTCAGGAACAGTACCAGTGGTCAAAGAGCTGTTGAGTAAAGAGAGTGTGGGATCAGGGCAGGCTTGAAAGGCTTTTTTTAGGACCTCAGGGGGGCAACTGTCATTTGGGGATCCAGAGTTTACTCTATTTAGGAGGGCCAGAAACTCTGGTTTAGAAATAGGGGGATATGGTCTAATTTCCAGAAATGGAAACAGGGATCGTGCATGGGGTTGAGGGCGAAATATTGTTTTTAATGAGGGCGATTTTCTCAATGAAAAAGGTGTTTATTGAGTTACACAGTTCCTGAGAGGGAGCCGGCTTGGCTAGAACCCGATCTGGTAGGGTGAGCTCATTAACAATGGAGAAAACATCTTTTGATTTAGACGAAGAATTAATGATTTTTTGAGAAAAATATGTGGATTTGGTTTGTAAAATAGAGTTTTTATATTGTTTTAATAATGAGATGTAAGTGGTTTTCTCCTCAGGAATATAATGGCGCCGCCAACGGCGTTCCGCTTGCCGCAGGGCTAATTTCTCTTTTTTTAAATCCTCGGAAAACCAGCGCTGAGCGTCGTGGGGACGCTTAGTTTTTATTTTTCATTGGAGCGACTTTATCACATGCTGATTCCAGCCAGTTGACAATATTAGAGGCTTGGGCGGAGGTGGACGACAGTTCCTTAGGGGCTGAGGAAATCGGGAGACTATGAAATTCAGTCTCATCAACTCGTGTCCAGTTGCGGGCTAGAAAATTGTTGACAGGAGTAGGGGGGACATAGGGGGTCTGGGTAATAACAAAGGAGATAAAGAAATGATCAGACCAGGGGCAAGGAGAAATGATCGGGGGAATGATTGTGATATTGGAGGTCCAAGCTTAGTCAAGAATGTGCCCCTTGATGTGAGTAGCCTTGTCAATATTTTGGGTGAAGTTTAGGCCAGTCAATAGATTGGAGAATTCAACCGATAGGTTGCTTTCGCCAGGGTCTAGAGGCCAGTAGTTGAAATCACCAATAACAATGATTTTGGCATGATTAAGGGCAAGATAAGATATCTGTTCTCCAAAAAGCTGAGGGAATGAGGGCATATGATCAGGGGGTCGATAGAAGAGGGCACAGATAAAGGCAAATTTAGAGGAGGTGAATTGTAGTACGAGACTATCGACACCAGGAAGGCTGATCCTTTCTAAGGCGGTGAATTTATGCTTATGATGTATAATAGCTGCGACTCCGCCGCCTGATTTGCCTTGAGGGCGATTAGAATAGAGTAAGTAGAAGCCGCTAGGAATTGCAGCAAGAATATCCGGTGCGGAATCGTCCGTCAGCCAGGTTTCTGTCAAGAGGAGAATATCAATAGTACCGGCGTCGAGTAGTTGGGAAATCTCCAATTGGTGTTTCACCATTGAACGTGTATTAAGATAGGTAACAGTTAGAGGGGCAAGGACCGGGGCGCAAGATATACTAGGACATTGAGGGGCCCAGGGGGCTTAGCAGGGGGCGATCTTACCTGGTGGTTGAGCCCAGTAGATTTGGCGTCATAGATATCCGAAGTAAGTGCAGCCTGCCTGTCCAAAGGGTTCATAGGGCCATCATATTGCAAGTTATAAAGCTCAGGCAAGGTATAGGTAATGTGAGGGGCATAATGCCTGGCCCCTGGGCCCGGACTGGCGCGGAATGGGCGCAAACGGGCTTGCCGCCGGCGCGCCCGCTGCGCCCGTCCGCTGCGCGGCCGGGGAAAGCACATGATTTAAGTAAGGGAGAGGGAGGGGCGGCGCCTAGCGTGCAGGGGGCGTGGCCTGACCAGGCTTCCACTGGTTAAGAGCTATGGCTGAGTGGGTGAATGCGGCAGGGTGCCACAATGAAACAAATATGTATAGACAACAAGCTAGGAGATTATATGAGAGCCTGGGCAGCAATGCATGCAGAGCTATTAACTCCACCAGATGAGTTGCCGTCTTACACGGGGGGAAGAGGCCTACCCTTCACAGATGCATCGAGGGTCTTACAGGGGAGAATGCCAGAATCCTTATGTTGAGTCATAAGAAGTGAGTTCTTTGGATGTCACACTGTATAGCTATCATAACTATGTAATATATTGTTAGCCTGATGGGGGGTGGAGGGCGAGGTTTTATCAGTTTTATGTGGTTCATCTGTAAATAAAGATGTAAAGTGATCCTTGATCCAAACTTTGATCTATATTTGGAAATGTCAATAAATACTATACTTTAAATAAATTCATAAAGACAATTATGAGATAATAAATACATAAAATCCAGAAAAAAACATAAATGTGATCTCATTGAGCAAGGGTAACAGTTTTAATCATAATTGCCCTTTTATTGACTAACCATTCAATCCAGGCTTGGTAAAATGTCAATGTTTCAACCCGGCGAAAGGGGAAGGGGGCAATTACAGCCTCACCAGAAGGTCTTCATCAGGACTTGGTGACAGAATAGAAAGGAGCAACCTGGAATGCTCATTCCTCCAGTGAATAAACTGTTCAAATGTTGAGAGCCAGCAGGCTCATCGTCTACAGTGGAACTAATCAGGTCCCTTAAGGAAAATGGCCCGGGAGACAGGTTGACTTATTGTGTTCGCACAAATTATCCCTGTGGGTCTGCGTGTAAATACATCATAGGTCTACGTGCTTGTGCACTACAGATGGAGTATTATCTTTCAAATTACTCACTCAACCTCTCTTTCTGGAAACTGGTAACTCTCCGACTTCTCATGGATTGCCTGAATATACTAGACATCGGAAAATGTATGGTGCCTCTAGGGTAAAGAGCACATTAAAAACTGACTTCATGTAATATGATTTGAATTACAAAATGAATTTTCATGCTGTGCAGGAAATTAAAAATGCCACTTTAAGGAGCAATTTATTGACTGCTGAGATCTGCAGGCTCATAGCGACGATCTTGCTCAGCGCAGGAAAGGAACTGTAGACTTACTATAGTTGGTTTACCCACATGATATTGAACTAAAACGTTTTTAATCTCAGGTAAGACCTTAAGTGATATATATGGATTAATAAGAACTTATTATTGTCATTACAAAGAATGAAAAAAGCCTTTTATCCCTATAGTTTCTTATCTCATTGTGAAACAAATAGACTGTTCACACTATTGGGGGGGGGGTAAGGATAATAAAAGCAAGGCACCTTCAATATACATGATATAAAATCTTGGAGAGTATCAATGGTTAAGAATATTGTTATATCAAGTTTTAATATAAATGAAGGAAATTAAGTATGTCCCTTAGGATCTTTTTATTTGATTCTCATTGGGACAATATATCCTAATGATAATAATTAAATGTGTATGAAATTAAACATGGTATGGAATAATATATTTTAAAAATCATGTCTATTGAAGCTTGATATGTTTAAATATGCACAATGTTGATATTCATATCTTTTTGTTTTAATACATGGAATGTATAAAAGAATTATAGTAAAAGTAACTTTAAATGCCCAACTGTATGTGTTTAGATAATCTGTTTAACAACTGTTTTTATGGAGCTATATCTGTTATGTTTTTCCCAAGTTTTAATTCAGTTATTATTTGTCCTGAAGAAATTAGGATAAAGGTCAAGGAGCCAATTAAAGGCTATATCAACAAAATAACTTTTTTTAGTATTTTGATTGTACACAGTTGTTAATGATATATCTGGGCCAGTAGATAAAAAACTATATTAACAAATCTCACTGGTATTTTGTGTACATTTTAATAAATATTTCTGAGATTCTAAATATTGTGGTTGGAGCATAATTGGCTATTTTCTTACATCAAAGTTATATCTAATGTTTTTGTGTTGATAATTAAGCATCCAGATATCGAACGTTTGAATTTTAACAATAAGTCCAGGGGAAAAACTTTTGTATTGGTTTTGCTGAACCCTATCTCCTTTGCCTCTATAAAAAAGGGGTTACTCTGTAAATTCTTGATGATAAAACCAGTATCCTGCCTCCAACACCTGATACCACATGAAATCAGCAAGTATTCATTATTCACATCAGGCAGCATCATGTGGCGAAACTAGTTCAGCCTATGCAAAAGTGCATACAGATGTCTGGTTCGCTCGCTCCCTATTCTCAAGTTGCTCCTATTTGAGATAAGTCAATGTGAGAGGATCCTTTCAGAGAGGCGGAGCTTAGTCAAATGTTGTAATAGTTAGAGATGAGTAATAAAATGCTGATAGCCTAGTAAGAACAAGAATCAGACTTGAAGAAGACCATGGGCAAGTGTTCTTAAGTACGGGTTTAAATTGTTCTTCAATACAGTACAAAGAAGTAATGTAAGATTCCTGAAAATAGAAAAAGGATGTTAGAATGTAAAGAGAATAATTATGTTTACGGCAGATCTGTTGAAAACTACTCTATTCCAGTATTGTTGGAATGCTGAAATTAACTTTTTTGTAGAATCCCTGCCCATATGCCAGACCGTGAAAAGAATCTTAGGGGCTCTTGCTTTTTTTAAACTGTTCAAGTGAGAGTGAATATATGTTCTAAAGATCATTTGTGATTATAAATCATGAATCTTTTCGGTGAGGTTAAACACATCAAGTGAGACTGATTATAATAACATTGTTGATTGAAACATACAAAGTAAAGTGTGATACATTTTAAGTTCTTTTCCCAGGGAGACTTTAAACTGTGCATAAGAATAAGATGACCACTGTCTTCAGGGTTTTAAAACTTAACATTTCAACATACAATAGGATGAAATTCTATGGCCTATCAGTCAGAATGAAATAATGAATCACATGATTCACCCAATTAGCAGTTATTCAGGCCTTTTTGCAGGGTTATCAACTGAACTTGATGATTTAGCCGGTATTAGTCCATTTGAAGAACTGAAAAATATGTAACTTCCCCAAGAGTGGGCATGGTTGTATGAGTTGGGTGTTTGGTTCAAGGAGTATAGAATTAGGATTATAAATAAAATATGGATTCCTTAGGAGAAGCTGCACTATTAGTGGTGACTTAATAAATAGGTATTTTATAAAGGATATAAGCATTCAGCTCTGGACTGACAATGATTTGTACAATCAAGGGTTTAGCATTCAGATTTAAAGAAAATATGAACAAGAAAATGAATAAAGAAATAAAAGGAAAAGAAATAGGATAGTGAGTTACATAAATACACTGTTTTTGACATTGTGTTTGCAAGCAGCACATTTGAGCTTGAAGCCTAAAAGCACCTTTAATTGCATCGTATTGGAGAGAGATTATTTTCGCAATGAGGAGGTCAAGTTTCTTAAATCCAAAGTGGACATTATAGATAAGTGTGTTATGTTGTGACTATAAAAATTGGGAGTGATATAACGTCTAAATTCTGAGGCAAACTATAGAGACTTATGTCATCATGTCAAGCGCTGCAGACCTCTGGATATTATTACTAATGACTTCTTAAGGATAACCCTATTTTGCCTACTTCCAAATACAACATATAAACACATAAAAAAAAATTGGGAAGTTTATTCCTGGCAAACAGGGAATAAATATAAAGGCATAAGATGAGGGCAGCATTTACCAGCTCCTTTAATGATAAGGTAATAAAAAGGCTCTAAGATGAAGAGTGCCTATGGCCACCCTGAAGACCCTAAAGAAGCAAATTCGGAAAACACAACAGCAATATAATAGAACAACCTCAGCCACTCAATCTTCACAGCCAATGAAAAAGGAGGGACAAGAAGGAAAAAATCCTGAGGTAGGAAATAACCAATAAGGAGGTTGTCAATCCAATGACAAACTGCATGTAAGTGGGAGCCATACAATAAACATGTGAGGAACGTATACTCAGATTCTGTTTCTTCTTGTAAAGAACTGTAAGTAGAGCATGTGGTTTTCTGTTTCTGTCTGTCCCAATGCAGAAGTTCTTTTTTTTTTGTGAAAGTTTTTTATTGGAGTTAATTGCAGTTTTCTTAAATCAGATACAGAAAGAGAATTTCTTCCCAAATATACATGTTCATTCTTACCAACGTAACATAATATAAAGAAAGTTACTCAAAATGCAATCCCCAGATCTTTACAAACTTTTTCATCCCTCCAACCCGTTTTGCGTACGTCTGTTCATATTTCCTAACCCTTCTCATTTTATCAAACCATGCTTGAAACGCTGGAACCTGTAGTGTCCGCCAATTCTGTAGTAGCAGAGATCTAGCAACAGCCATTGCAATATATACCAATTTTGCCAAAAATTCTGATAATTTGCAATCCGGATCATAGCCAAACAGTATTAAATTTACAGTGCGAGATATAGGAATTGCATAATACATTTTAAGAAAATTCAAAATTTCTTCCCAAAAAGACTGAATTTTTGGACAGTAGGCCATAATATGAGACCAGTTGGCTTGGACACATTGAAAACATCTAAAGCAATTGGGAGGCGTGTTATTGTACATTTTGGCAATCATTGCAGGAGTGTGATAAAGAAGCCATTTGCTAAAAAAAAGCATTCTGCGCCAATTGGCTCCCCGTAGTGAATCAAAATTGAACATATTGATGGTTTTCCATATACCGATAGGTAACACCAAATTTTCCTGTGTATGCCACTTTCGTATAGCTTTGGCTCTCAACTCTTCCTCTCGACTTTGTACCAAGCAATGCTTTCATTCCCCAGGTTTCTTTGTTGAGACATTTACAAAACGATCTTCGGCCAACTGGGATGGGGTACAAATATGACTAAGATCGAGTTGTACCAAAGATTTAAAAATCACCCTATAAGACCCGATTAATAAATAACTACCGGGAATTAGGCCTGACATTGCATTAACAGACAGCCAGGACCCATGCCTCATAAAATCGGCTAACATTTTATACCCAGCACGACATCAATTTATAATAATTGAGGGTTCAATTTTAAGCTTTAAAAAAGGAAAAGCACCTATTAGGGGAGTGGTTAGATTGAAATGAGGAAGGGAATATCTCTTAAACATGGCATCCCGTCGTTTGACCTGTTCAAAACCTTATATCGTACATATTTGGGTGATTTGGGGACAAGGAGGGGGGATGGAATCTGAATTTCTAAGGAGATTAAATCAAAGAAAAAATGTATGAATAACCCTGTTCCTGCAGTTGTATCTTTGAATCTATCTAAGTAGAACGCAAAGTATGCATTATAATAATCTTTTAAATTTGGTAGAGAAAGGCCCCCATATTCGGTTTCTTCATATAAGGTATGTATATCGATTCTAGGCGTTTTGTTTGCCCAGACAAATTTAGAGAACATGGATTCTATGCCAGCAAAAAAAGATCCGGGCAAAAATACTGGAATAGTCAAAAATAAAAAGTTAAAAAGAGGAAGTATTGACATCTTAATCAGGGCTATACGACCAAGAATAGTTAAGGGTAATGGATCCCAGCGAGCAAACATAGAACGGACCTTCTGAAGCAAAGGGACATAATTAAGCGTATATAAATCCTGGATTGTATCTTTTAGGTTTAGGATTAATACAGGTCTTCAGATCTGGATGTAAAACTTGGTCTACACACTCACAGACCAGAATTTCTGTCTTTTTTTTGTTAATACGATAACCCCCTAAAACCTCATATTCTTCAAAAATGTGAAGAACCTGTGTCTGGGATTGAAGGTCCGGCTTAATTAGTAACATAATGTCATCAGCATAAAGTTTTATCTTGGCCATAGAGATGACCGGTGGAATGATCTGTACACAATTCCGAATTGCCACAGCCAAAGGTTCGATAAAATGGGCAAAAAGGATGGGAGACAGGGGGCAACCCTGCCTGGTTCCCCGCTGAACTAAAATTGAGCCCACTGACTGCTTATTAACAATTATATTGGCTGTGGCACCCATGTATAGATACTGTATAAATTTAATAATTTGTTGTGGGATCCCAAAATGTTTCAAAATAATGAAAAGTGTATCCCAAACCACCAAATCAAAAGCTTTTTCTGCATCTAATAATAAAACCAAAGCTGGAACACCTCGTGACTCAAAATAATCTAATGCCTCAGATAAGAAATGTGTATTTGTAAGTAATTGGCGGCCTATCATAAACCCGTTTTGATTGGGGTAAATTAAATCCGCCGTGATATTATTAAAACGAGATAACAATAATTTGGTGGTAATTTTATAGTCCGAATTTAATAACGTAATCGGTCTGTATGAGTTTGGATCCTTAGGATCTTTCCCCTTTTTTTAAAAACTGACAACTGTGCCTTCATGAAAGGATGCGGGAACCTGCCCATCATCGAGCACAGAATTTAATAATAATAGAAAAAGATCAGCAAAAGAACTAAAAAAAGCCTTAAAAAGTTCAGCGGGAAAACCATCTGGGCCACAGGCTTTGCCCAATGGGAGATCGTTTATAACTACATTAACCTCCTCTCTAGTGAATGGGTTTCGCATGGTAAGTTGATCATCCAATGATAGACTCGGAAGTACATATCTACTCCAAAACTCAGTTAGTTTATTATGATCAATGGAATACTGTGCATTATAGATTTTATGATAGTGGGAGAACATTATTGAGCTTAGTTCCGCCTGGTCTGATGACACCATATTAGTTACTGGATTTCTTAGAGAATGTATCCTATTAGTAGCAGCTTGTTCTTTAACCTGCCAGGCCAGGAATTTCCCCGTAATATTACTTTCTTCATAAACCTTATGAGTTTGCCTACGAAAAACCTCTTCACTTTGTGAGAAATAATGGGCACATAGTTCCCGTTTTGCTTCACTAAGTTGTTTTTGAACATTGAAAGTTGGATTCAGATAGCGTTGTATTGTTAAATCCTGAATTTTTTGTGACATCGAATTTCTAATATTTTTAACCGCGAGCCATTCTTTGCTTATAACGATACCCCGAATGAAGGCCTTCAGGGAATCCCAAATAATATGTACGGGAGCTGTACCAGAATTACGAGCAATAAAGTCCGTAATCTCTAATTTAAGAGCCGAAACCCATTCTGTCTGCTGTAAATAGGCTTTATTAAAGATCCATCGTTTTGGAGTACTAATATTTTCTCCCACAACAAACTTAATAACCACCATTGCATGATCTGAAAAGCCATCATGCCAAATTTTCTGAGAGGAGAAGTTTAACTGACTGGAAGCAAGAAAAAAGTCAATTCGGGAGGATGATTTAAACCTACCTGACCAACAAGTAAAATCTGTTTTTGCGGGATTCCTCAAACGCCATGGATCACACAAATCCAGAATTGACATATATTGTAACATAGTCCTTAAAGACTTAGGTTTGGGCTGTCTTTTGAGGGATGAGGTAGAGTCTAAATTGGGGTTCATAAGTATATTAAAATCAGCGCCTATAATAATGGCCCCACCCACTAATAACAAGGATTGGAACATACCATAGTAACTCTGGGAATTATCCTCTACAGGAGCATAGAAGCTAACAAAAGTAATAGGCTTTGAACGATTTTTAAGTCTACATGAGACCCAGCACCAACGGCCCAAACCATCCTGTTCCGTCTGAGTAATTTCGGCTTCCAAGTTTATAGCTCGCATTTTTTTCGTATTATTGAGACCATTGACGTTAAACGAGATCAATTTCAGCTCCCCCATTTAGAAAATATAATACACCATACTATTTGTAAAAGACACACTTTTCGAAATCATAAACAACACAGTGCGGTCATTTCCCTGCAATAGCAAGAATTCCTGCCAAAATACTCTTTTACTAAACACAAATCTACTGCAAAAAACTTCTCCAATTTCACCCTTTTTTCTCCCACCCACCCAAACTCCCACCCTAAACTTCACCCGTGGCCCTCTTCCTTTTACCCTCCACCACGCCTGCCACTGTGTCTTCTCCCCTACCATAGAGGTGTCTTGGTGTAACACCCCACAACCCGCCTGAGCACCATCCCCACCCCCCTTCGCTCCTCCTCTAAGTACATTCTAGATTATTGTGACATCTTCCATAGTTCAACAAATACTATTAGGGCAAAACGAACCAAGAAGTCAAGGGAAAAAGAGAGCACCAAAGAAAATTAACTTTAAACTAGCCAGAAGACATTTTACTAAGCAACTCTTGGGCCCCCTCTACATCTGTCAACAGGTTAAATTTGCCTTTGATCAGCACTTTTAGTTTCGACTGCAATTGAGGCTTGAGCCCCCTTAGCTTTAAACAAGTGTAAGATTTTCACAAATTCTTTTCAACGGCGGGCCGCTGCAGCAGACATGTCTGAAAAAATCCGACATTTGTTCGTGGCGTTTGCTGCAAATTGACCTTGTTTAATGTCCCTGGAAAGAATAGATTCCTTGATGCGAATATCTGCAAAATTTAACAAAATGGTACGGGGAAGAGTGGAATTGGGAAAAGGCTGGGCCGGAACTCGATGCGCTTGAGTAATCGTCAAATCCCCTTTAAACTCAGGAATAACTTCATGTAACAGAAAAGAGGACACCCACTGAATCATGTTCGAACCCTCAATCTTTTCAGGAACCCCTACTATTCTGAGATTTGATCTCCGATTAAAGTTCTCCAATTCATCCAGTTTATCTACCAAATCCTTGGATGATTTAGAAACAGTTTTAACTTCTTTCTTAACTTCGGACATCTCGTCCTCTAAAACAGAAATTCTGCCTTCGGCTTCTAACAAACGAGGTGGAAATGTAGATACAAAGTCCTCAATTTTGTCCAGACGATTTTGAATCCATGCCAGCTCTGCCCTCTGAAACTGCTTAACTTCACGTATTTCGTCCAGTATCAAGTTTAACATGTCTTTAACCGTCAAACTGCATTGTACCAGTGGCTTGAGTCGTCTCAGTGTCCATGGAAAGAATAGGACTCAATAAATCCATTCCCTCCGTTGCAGGTGGTGCAGGTGGTGCATTATAAACATTGGTCAAGGCATTATTTGATATTAGCCCAGTGGCATCCATAACAGCTTCTGCTTTTGGGACCACGGTCTTCGAGGGGTGAGATGATGTTATGTCGAGCATATTTGACACTACTCCACTGGCCTGTGGAAATCCCGAGACTGAGGATGAAACTGGAGCTGATCCAGGCAGGAGTGGAGCAAGACTGGTAGTTAGAGAAAGATTAGTCTTAGTCTCAAACAAAGGAAACTGTTTTAGAGGTTTGTTGATAGCCGGTGCGTTTAGATGAGCCACAGCATGCTCAACATCTTGTCTAGGATCTCCCATCTGTATAGAATCAGATACAGTGATTTTGTCCGTAGACTCTGCCAGTGATTTTATAAAAAGGGCGTTAGTAAGTGTCTCTTCTGTCTCTTCTTCAGAGCTCGCAGAAAATTACCCCTCCTTATCCTCTTTGCCCTCTTTTCCCTCTGGGCCCACCAACTTTGCCGCTTCTTCTTTGGCTTGAAGGCGTCGGGCTCTCGCCTTGGCACGTACTCCTGTAAGTTTGCCCATTAAGTGCTGGAGTGCAAAAATATAGGTGGAAATATTAGGCAGTAATAGCCATCAGAAAGATCACTCACCAGCTAAGACCTAAAAAAAAACAAAAAAAAAACCTCCCAGCTTGGTATGAGCAGAACATTTCTCCACAACTTTTGATCTGGGTATGCCAGAAAGAGTTATGGGGTAGGTAGTCCTCTCCACGCTATGGCCGCAGTGGAGCAAATGAAGGATGATTTAAACCTTATATTGTACAAATTTGGGGACAAGGAGGGGGGATGGAATCTGAATTTCTAAGGAGATTAAATCAAAGAAAAAATGTATGAATAACCCTGTTCCTGCAGTTGTATCTTTGAATCTATCTAAGTAGAACGCAAAGTATGCATTATAATAATCTTTTAAATTTGGTAGAGAAAGGCCACCATATTCGGTTTCTTCATATAAGGTATGTATATCGATTCTAGGCGTTTTGTTTGCCCAGACAAATTTAGAGAACATGGATTCTATGCCAGCAAAAAAAGATCCGGGCAAAAATACTGGAATAGTCAAAAATAAAAAGTTAAAAAGAGGAAGTATTGACATCTTAATCAGGGCTATACGACCAAGAATAGTTAAGGGTAATGGATCCCAGCGAGCAAACATAGAACGGACCTTCTGAAGCAAAGGGACATCATTAAGCGTATATAAATCCTGGATTGTTTCTTTTAGGTTTAGGATTAATACAGGTCTTCAGATCTGGATGTAAAACTTGGTCTACACACTCACAGACCAGAATTTCTGTCTTTTTTTGTTAATACGATAACCCCCTAAAACCTCATATTCTTCACAAATGTGAAGAACCTGTGTCTGTGATTGAAGGTCCGGCTTAATTAGTAACATAATGTCATCAGCATAAAGTTTTATCTTGGCCATAGAGATGACCGGTGGAATGATCTGTACACATTTCCGAATTGCCACAGCCAAAGGTTCGATAAAATGGGCAAAAAGGATGGGAGACAGGGGGCAACCCTGCCTGGTTCCCCGCTGAACTAAAATTGAGCCCGCTGACTGATTATTAACAATTATATTGGCTGTGGCACCCATGTATAGATACTGTATAAATTTAATAATTTGTTGTGGGATCCCAAAATGTTTCAAAATAATGAAAAGTGTATCCCAAACCACCAAATCAAAAGCTTTTTCTGCATCTAATAATAAAACCAAAGCTGGAACACCTCGTGACTCAAAATAATCTAATGCCTCAGATAAGAAATGTGTATTTGTAAGTAATTGGCGGCCTATGATAAACCGGTTTTGAGCGGGGTAAATTAAATCCACCGTGATATTATTAAAACGAGATGGCAATAATTTGGTGGTAATTTTATAGTCCGAATTTAATAACGTAATCGGTCTGTATGAGTTTGGATCCTTAGGATCTTTCCCCTTTTTTTAAAAACTGACAACTGTGCCTTCATGAAAGGATGCGGGAACCTGCCCATCATCGAGCATAGAATTTAATATTAATAGATAAAGATCAGCAAAAGAACTAAAAAAAGCCTTAAAAAATTCAGCGGGAAAACCATCTGGGCCACAGGCTTTGCCCAATGGGAGATCGTTTATAACTACATTAACCTCCTCTCTAGTGAATGGGTTTCGCATGGTAAGTTGATCATCCAATGATAGACTCGGAAGTACATATCTACTCAAAAACTCAGTTAGTTTATTATGATCAATGGAATACTGTGTATTATAGATTTTATGATAGTGGGAGAACATTATCGAGCTTAGTTCCGCCTGGTCTGATGACACCATATTAGTTACTGGATTTCTTAGCGAATGTATCCTATTAGAACCAGCTTGTATTTTAAACGACTTGGATGCTAAGCCTGTGCCTAGACATTTAATGTAATTTCCATTGAAATGAATGGGCACTCCATGACGAGTTACCCTTGTCATTAGCATCCAAGTGGTTAACCCGCCAGGCCAGGAATTTCCCCGTAATATTACTTTCTTCATAAACCTTATGAGTTTGCCTACGAAAAACCTCTTCACTTTGTGAGAAATAATGGGCACATAGTTCCCGCTTTGCTTCACTAAGTTGTTTTTGAACATTGCAAATTGGATTCAGATAGCGTTGTATTGTTAAATCCTGAATTTTTTGTGACATCGAATTTCTAATATTTTTAACCGCGAGCCATTCGGCCGCATCTTTGCTTATAACGATACCCCGAATGAAGGCCTTCAGGGAATCCCAAATAATATGTACGGGAGCTGTACCAGAATTACGAGCAATAAAGTCCGTAATCTCTAATTTAAGAGCCGAAACCCATTCTGTCTGCTGTAAATAGGCTTTATTAAAGATCCATCGTTTTGGAGTACTAATATTTTCTCCCACAACAAACTTAATAACCATCATTGCATGATCTGAAAAGCCATCATGCCAAATTTTCTGAGAGGAGAAGTTTAACTGACTGGAAGCAAGAAAAAAGTCAATTCGGGAGGATGATTTAAACCTACCCGACCAACAAGTAAAATCTGTTTTTGCGGGATTCCTCAAACGCCATGGATCACACAAATCCAGAATTGACATATATTGTAACATAGTCCTTAAAGACTTAGGTTTGGGCTGTCTTTTGAGGGATGAGGTAGAGTCTAAATTGGGGTTCATGAGTATATTAAAATCAGCGCCTATAATAATGTCCCCTCCCACTAATAACAAGGATTGGAACATACCATAGTAACTCTGGGAATTATCCTCTACAGGAGCATAGAAGCTAACAAAAGTAATAGGCTTTGGACGATTTTTAAGTCTACATGAGACCCAGCACCAACGGCCCAAACCATCCTGTTCTGTCTGAGTAATTTCGGCTTCCAAGTTTATAGCTCGCATTTTTTTCGTATTATTGAGACCATTGACGTTAAACGAGATCGATTTCAGCTCCCCCATTTAGAAAATATAATACACCATACTATTTGTAAAAGACACACTTTTCGAAATCATAAACAACACAGTGCGTACATTTCCCTGCAATAGCAAGAATTCCTGCCAAAATACTCTTTTACTAAACACAAGTCTACTGCAAAAAACTTCTCCAATTTCACCCTTTTTTCTCCCACCCACCCAAACTCCCACCCCAAACTTCACCCCTCCTGGCCCTCACTTGCAGCTTAAAATTACCTCAGAGCACCGCTACTTTGGGGGTCCGGGCTCCCGGGGTCACGAACTTAGCCGCCATCTTGGGAGGACATTTTGCACTTCCTGCACATCGTGGTGAGCACTCTAGCGCTGCAACGCCACCAGCACGCCTACTTAAGGCGAGGAGCTGCTGCCGGTCAGCCTGGACAAGGTGACCATCACGCTGCGCTGCTACTATACTTGAAGCGCTTTTGCTGTAATTGCGCTAGCTTTTTAAAAACTCCTACATTTTGTATTTGCGTTGGATCTTAATTTCTTACCCTCGTTCTTAACTGTCGCCCCCCCTCCTGGCCCTCACTTGCAGCTTAAAATTACCTCAGAGCACCGCTACTTTGCGGGTCTGGGCTCCCGGGGTCACGAACTTAGCCGCCATCTTGGGAGGACATTTTGCACTTCCTGCACATCGTGGTAAGCGCTCTAGCGCTGCAACGCCACCAGCACGCCCACTTAAGGCGAGGAGCTGCTGCCGGTCAGCCTGGACAAGGTGACCATCACGCTGCGCTGCTACTATACTTGAAGCGCTTTTGCTGTAATTGTGCTAGCTTTTTAAAAACTCCTACATTTTGTATTTTCATTGGATCTTAAATTCTTACCCTCGTTCTTAACTGTCGCGCCCCCTCCTGGCCCTCACTTGCAGCTTAAAATTACCTCAGAGCACCGCTACTTTGCGGGTCCGGGCTCCCGAGGTCACGAACTTAGCTGCCATCTTGGGAGGACATTTTGCACTTCCTGCACATCGTGGTGAGTGCTCTAGCGCTGCAACGCCACCAGCACGCCTACTTAAGGCGAGGAGCTGCTGCCGGTCAGCCTGGACAAGGTGACCATCACGCTGCGCTGCTACTATACTTGAAGCGCTTTTGCTGTAATTGCGCTAGCTTTTTAAAAACTCCTACATTTTGTATTTGCGTTGGATCTTAATTTCTTACCCTCGTTCTTAACTGTCGCCCCCCCTCCTGGCCCTCACTTGCAGCTTAAAATTACCTCAGAGCACCGCTACTTTGCGGGTCTGGGCTCCCGGGGTCACGAACTTAGCCGCCATCTTGGGAGGACATTTTGCACTTCCTGCAGATCGTGGTAAGCGCTCTAGCGCTGCAACGCCACCAGCACGCCCACTTAAGGCGAGGAGCTGCTGCCGGTCAGCCTGGACAAGGTGACCATCACGCTGCGCTGCTACTATACTTGAAGCGCTTTTGCTGTAATTGCGCTAGCTTTTTAAAAACTCCTACATTTTGTATTTTCGTTGGATCTTAATTTCTTACCCTCGTTCTTAACTGTCGCGCCCCCTCCTGGCCCTCACTTGCAGCTTAAAATTACCTCAGAGCACCGCTACTTTGCGGGTCGGGGCTCCCGGGGTCACGAACTTAGCCGCCATCTTGGGAGGACATTTTACACTTCCTGCACATCGTGGTGAGCGCTCTAGCGCTGCAATGCCACCAGCACGCCTACTTAAAGCTCGTCCCTGCGCGCAGCGGATTAGCGCAGCGGGTGCGCCCTCGCTGTGCTTGAGTCGTGCCAGAGTCCTGCCCGTCTGCGCTAGGCAGACCTAGGGCAGGACTCTCTGGTCGTCTCTACTATGCTTTCTGCGGGTTATTTACACGGCCTGCAGAATAGGACAGGTATGTGTGCTCATAGTGAGCTCGATCCCCTGTGCGGCCCTTATCAGTGCCCTGATTGCTTGTTTGTGCTTCCAGCACCCTCTTTGGTCATTGCCCCCAAGACCATGGGTAGAACCTCTGGGAAAGTAAACCGTTCGGCTGCTACTCTAGGTCTGACAACACTAAAAGTCCTCCACCTTAACGTTAGATCACTAGTATGCCACTATCTGGATGTTTTCTCTATACTTACGGACGAAAAACCGGATGTATTTTTTCTAACTGAAACATGGCTGCATGCCGATGCTACGGCAGCAATCAATCTTGCGCTACCTATGGAGTACACTATGTATACTCTAAACCGTGATTCGAGAGGTGGCGGGATTGCGGCCGTGGTTAAGGCATGCTACCCATGTTCTTGGAAGGCTACAGTTATAGTGGGTTGTGAAAGCGCTCATTTCGCAATCTCTATAAACTCTCAGTTTACCATCTCGGGTCCCCTTATATATAGACCTCCTGGCCCTGACACCGCCTTCCGAACCGCCCTACCGAAAGCAGTTTCTTCCTTGGCCCTTAAATCGGCGAATTTCAGTATAGTGGGGGATCTTAACCTTCATCTGGATTCTCCTTTATCTGCTGTGGTGAGTAGTTTTCTTGCAGACTTCGAGGCCTTACAACTGCACCAGTATGTTACTCATAAGACCCATGTAGGCGGCCACTTATTGGACCCTTTCTTGACGAACCTCACTAGTGTTGTTTCTTGCCCACCTAAACCTATGGCTTGGACCGATCACTATTTGATTGAAATACAGATTTCTTTGATTGGGGCCCCTTTCAAAAGTACGATTCCTGCAATTTTCAAACGTCCCTGGAGGAAACTGAGGCTGGCCGACTTTCATCAGCTTTTGGTGCAACACCCGCCAGATCCTCCTACAGACGTCTCCTCGGGGTATGATTACTTCTGTGACTGGCTGACTCAGGCATTGGATTCTCTGATTCCAGCTGGATGGAGTAAAACTCGCCCTGGCCCATCTAGTCCGTGGTATGACGACTCTCTGAGGCTTCTTAAGACGGCATGTAAGAGGAAACTGTTTAAAACACAATTTGGGGAAAACTGAGATTCTCCTTTTCGCTTTTGCTGTAATTGCGCTAGCTTTTTAAAAACTCCTACATTTTGTATTTTTGTTGGATCTTAATTTCTTACCCTCGTTCTTAACTGTCGCGCCCCCTCCTGGCCCTCACTTGCAGCTTAAAATTACCTCAGAGCACCGCTACTTTGCGGGTCCGGGCTCCCGGGGTCACGAACTTAGCCGCCATCTTGGGAGGACATTTTGCACTTCCTGCACATCGTGGTGAGCGCTCTAGCGCTGCAACGCCACCAGCACGCCTACTTAAAGCTCGTCCCTGCGCGCAGCGGATTAGCGCAGCGGGTGCGCCCTCGCTGTGCTTGAGTCGTGCCAGAGTCCTGCCCGTCTGCACTAGGCAGAGCTAGGGCAGGACTCTCTGGTCGTCTCTACTATGCTTTCTGCGGGTTATTTACACGGCCTGCAGAATAGGACAGGTATGTGTGCTCATAGTGAGCTCGATCCCCTGTGCGGCCCTTATCAGTGCCCTGATTGCTTGTTTGTGCTTCCAGCACCCTCTTTGGTCATTGCCCCCAAGACCATGGGTAGAACCTCTGGGAAAGTAAACCGTTCGGCTGCTACTCTAGGTCTGACAACACTAAAAGTCCTCCACCTTAACGTTAGATCACTAGTATGCCACTATCTGGATGTTTTCTCTATACTTACGGACGAAAAACCGGATGTATTTTTTCTAACTGAAACATGGCTGCATGCCGATGCTACGGCAGCAATCAATCTTGCGCTACCTATGGAGTACACTATGTATACTCTAAACCGTGATTCGAGAGGTGGCGGGATTGCGGCCGTGGTTAAGGCATGCTACCCATGTTCTTGGAAGGCTACAGTTATAGTGGGTTGTGAAAGCGCTCATTTCGCAATCTCTATAAACTCTCAGTTTACCATCTCGGGTCTCCTTATATATAGACCTCCTGGCCCTGACACCGCCTTCCGAACCGCCCTACCGGAGGCAGTTTCTTCCTTGGCCCTTAAATCGGCAAATTTCAGTATAGTGGGGGATCTTAACCTTCATCTGGATTCTCCTTTATCTGCTGTGGTGAGTAGTTTTCTTGCAGACTTCGAGGCCTTACAACTGCACCAGTATGTTACTCATAAGACCCATGTAGGCGGCCACTTATTGGACCCTTTCTTGACGAACCTCACTAGTGTTGTTTCTTGCCCACCTAAACCTATGGCTTGGACCGATCACTATTTGATTGAAATACAGATTTCTTTGATTGGGGCCCCTTTCAAAAGTACGATTCCTGCAATTTTCAAACGTCCCTGGAGGAAACGGAGGCTGGCCGACTTTCATCAGCTTTTGGTGCAACACCCGCCAGATCGTCCTACAGACGTCTCCTCGGGGTATGATTACTTCTGTGACTGGCTGACTCAGGCATTGGATTCTCTGATTCCAGCTGGATGGAGTAAAACTCGCCCTGGCCCATCTAGTCCGTGGTATGACGACTCTCTGAGGCTTCTTAAGACGGCATGTAAGAGGGCAGAAAGAGCCTGGCGCAGGACATATGACTCTGTCCTCAAGCAGAGTTACCAGGCCAGTATTAAGCTCTACCATCGTGCAATCTGCAATGCCCGGGCCTCCTTCTACGCCTCAGAATTTAAGAAAAACCCCAATCCCACCAAACTTATTTTTAAAGTCATTAAAGACCTGACTAGTAGGAAACAAGCAGGCATGGAACAATGCTCTCAATCCCATTGTGAAGAGCTAGCAGCTTTCTTTGTGGAGAAAGTGGCGGCTATCTACCGGTCTTTTCCTTCTTCAACGAGTCCAAATAGTGATTCATGTCCCACACATCTGATTACTAGGCCGCTCTCATTAATACCTGAGCCATCTCAAGAAGAGTTCAAATCTTTAGTCTTGAAAGTTAAATCAGGGTCGCCCGCGGACCCTTTGAGACCTGCACAATCTAATGAATCTGCTGAATTCTGCCTTCCTCCTTTGCTTGACCTTGTCAGGTTATCTTTTTCCTCTGGGATTGTACCTGTCAAATGGAAGCAGGCCACGGTCATCCCGATTCTAAAGAGGCCTACTCTAGACCCGACTAAGCCAGAACATTATAGGCCCATCTCTCTTCTCCCCTGGATCTCCAGGCTGGCTGAGGCCCATGCCAACAAAATCCTATCTTGTCATCTACAAAATCTGGGCGTCTTAGATCCATCTCAGAACGGCTTCCGCGCAGGCCATAGTACAGAGACAGCTCTGTTAGCGATGGTAGAACATCTGCGGAAGTTGTTGGACTTAGGGCATATGGCGGCACTGATCCTTCTGGATCTCAGTGCCGCTTTTGACACTGTTTCCCACACTGTCCTTCTCCAACGTTTAAAAGAGGCTGGTGTGGAGAGCACAGCTCTCGAATGGTTTTGCTCATTTTTGGCTGAGCGTACTTTTAAGGTTTCTACTCCGCCATTCGAATCTGTTTCTTGCCACATCCCTCAAGGGGTCCCGCAGGGTTCGGCACTTAGTCCGACCCTGTTTAATTTATATGTGCAGCCGCTAGCTGCTGTTGCTAAAAAATGGGGTTTAACCATGGTGTCATACGCTGATGACACTCAGCTAGCGGTGGCTCTAAATGGGGACACGATGATTGAAGCCTCTAAGTTCCAGGCAGCCCTTAAGGACGTGGCTAGTTGGATGACAGATAACTGTCTCCAACTTAATGCTTCTAAAACCGAAGTTCTAGTCCTGGGCAAACAGGCTCATTTATGGGGAGACTGTTGGTGGCCAGAAGAATTGGGCCAAGCACCTACTCCGGTGACAGAGGTAAAGAATCTGGGCATTTGGCTGGACTCAAACCTATCTTTTACCCCCCATACGAAAAGAGTTGCGGGGACCTGTTTTGGGGCTCTTCAGAGCCTTAGATCTATTTTTAAGTTTTTTGATGCCTCTACTAGGCAACTCATTCTCCAAGCTGTGATTTTGTCCAGATTGGACTATGCCAGCTCCCTTCTCTTCGGTGTCAACCAAGCTGAACTGACTCTGCTTCAACGCGTGCAGAACGCGGCAGCCAGAATGTTGGTAGGCTTGCCTAAATTTTGCTCTGCTAGGCGTACCATCTCCGATCTACATTGGCTGCCTGTCGGGCAGAGGATTAAGTTCAAAGCCTTGTGCTTGGTGTTCAAGATCCTAAAGGCTGCCTCGCCCCCCATTCTTGTTCAAGCTATCTCCTATTACACCCCGGCCAGAGCATTACGCTCTACTGGACAATTCTTGGCTAAGATTCCTCGCTTTAAAAAAGCCAGAATTGGCGGCCGTTCTTTTGGTGTTCTGGCAGCAAAACTTTGGAACTCACTCCCTGTTAACATCCGTTCCATTCCCGACCTGCTGCCTTTCAGGAAAGCCATGAAGACATTTCTCTTCACCTTGGTTTAATAGTATTTTGTTTCTGGTATGGTCCTCCACTGTGTTGTGTTGTTCTGTCCACCATAGCGCTGGGACGCCGCTTGGCTGTGGCAGCTACGCGCTTTACAAATAAAAATAACATAACATTACATAACCCGTGGCCCTCTTCCTTTTACCCTCCACCACGCCTGCCACTGGGTCTTCTCCCCTACCATAGAGGTGTCTTGGTGTAACACCCCACAACCCCCCTGAGCACCATCCCCACCCCCCTTCGCTCCTCCTCTAAGTACATTCTAGATTATTGTGACATCTTCCATAGTTCAACAAATACTATTAGGGCAAAACGAAACAAGAAGTCAAGGGAAAAAGAGAGCACCAAAGAAAATTAACTTTAAACTAGCCAGAAGACATTTTACTAAGCAACTCTTGGGCCCCCCCTACATCTGTCAACAGGTGAAATTTGCCTTTGATCAGCACTTTTAGTTTCGACTGCTGTGCAATTGAGGCTTGAGCCCCCTTAGCTTTAAACAAGTGTAAGATTTTCCCAAATTCTTTTCTACGGCGGGCCGCTGCAGCAGACATGTCTGAAAAAATCCGACATTTGTTCGTGGCGTTTGCTGCAAATTGACCTTGTTTAATGGCCCTGGAAAGAATAGATTCCTTGATACGAATATCTGCAAAATTTAACAAAATGGTACGGGGAAGAGTGGAATTGGGAAAAGGCTGGGCCGGAACTCGATGCGCTCGAGTAATCGTCAAATCCCCTTTAAACTCAGGAATAACTTCATGTAACAGTAAAGAGGACACCCACTGAATCATGTTCGAACCCTCAATCTTTTCGGGAACCCCTACTATTCTGAGATTTGATCTCCGATTAAAGTTCTCCAATTCATCCAGTTTATCTACCAAATCCTTGGATGATTTAGAAACAGTTTTAACTTCTTTCTTAACTTCCGACATCTCGTCCTCTAAAACAGAAATTCTGCCTTCAGCTTCTAACAAACGAGGTGGAAATGTAGATACAAAGTCCTCAATTTTGTCCAGACGATTTTGAATCCCTGCCAGTTCTGCCCTCTGAAACTGCTTAACTTCACGTATTTCGTCCAGTATCAAGTTTAACATGTCTTTAACCGTCAACTGCATTGTACCAGTGGCTTGAGTCGTCTCAGTGTCCATGGAAAGAATAGGACTCAATAAATCCATTCCCTCCGTTGCAGGTGGTGCAGGTGGTGCATTATAAACATTGGCCAAGGCTTTATTTGATATTAGCCCAGTGGCACCCATAACAGCTACTGCTTTTGGGACCACGGTCTTCGAGGGGTGTGATGATGTTATGTCGAGCATATTTGACACTACTCCACTGGCCTGTGAAAATCCCGAGACTGAGGATGAAACTGGAGCTGATCCAGGCAGGAGTGGAGCAGGACTGGTAGTTAGAGAAAGATTAGTCTTAGTCTCAAACAAAGGAAACTGTTTTAGAGGTTTGTTGATAGCCGGTGCGTTTAGATGAGCCACAGCATGCTCAACATCTTGTCTAGGATCTCCCATCTGTATAGAATCAGATACAGTGATTTTGTCCGTAGACTCTGCCAGTGATTTTATATTAAGGGCGTTAGTAAGTGTCTCTTCTGTCTCTTCTTCAGAGCTCGCAGAAAATGACCCCTCCTTATCCTCTTTGCCCTCTTTTCCCTCTGGGCCCACCAACTTTGCCGCTTCTTCTTTGGCTTGAAGGCGTCGGGCTCTCGCCTTGGCACGTACTCCTGTAAGTTTGCCCATTAAGTGCTGGAGTGCAAAAATATAGGTGGAAATATTAGGCAGTAATAGCAATCAGAAAGATCACTCACCAGCTAAGACCTAAAAAAAAAAAAAACGCCCAGCTTGTATGAGCAGAACATTTCTACACAACTTTTGATCTGGGTATGCCAGAAAGAGTTATGGGGTAGGTAGTCCTCTCCACGCTATGGCCGCAGTGGAGCAAATGAAGGATGATTTAAACCTTATATTGTACAAATTTGGGTGATTTGGGGACAAGGAGGGGGGATGGAATCTGAATTTCTAAGGAGATTAAATCAAAGAAAAAATTATGAATAACCCTGTTCCTGCAGTTGTATCTTTGAATCTATCTAAATAGAACGCAAAGTATGCATTATAATAATCTTTTAAATTTGGTAGAGAAAGGCCACCATATTCGGTTTCTTCATATAAGGTACGTATATCGATTCTGGGCGTTTTGTTTGCCCAGACAAATTTAGAGAACATGGATTCTATGCGAGCAAAAAAAGATCCGGGCAAAAATACTGGAATAGTCGAAAATAAAAAGTTAAAAAGAGGAAGTATTGACATCTTAATCAGGGCTATACGACCAAGAATAGTTAAGGGTAATGGATCCCAGCGAGCAAACATAGATTGGACCTTCTGTAGCAAAGGGACATAATTAAACGTATATAAATCCTGGATTGTAGGAGAAAATAAGATCCCCAAGTATTTTTAGGTTTAGGATTAATACAGGTCTTCAGATCTGGATGTAAAACTTGGTCTACACACCCACAGACCAGAATTTCTGTCTTTTTTTTGTTAATACGATAACCCCCTAAAACCTCATATTCTTCAAAAATCTGAAGAACCTGTGTCTGTGATTGAAGGTCCGGCTTAGTTAGTAACATAATGTCATCAGCATAAAGTTTTATCTTGGCCATAGAGATGACCGGTGGAATGATCTGTACACAATTCCGAATTGCCACAGCCAAAGGTTTGATAAAATGGGCAAAAAGGATGGGAGACAGGGGGCAACCCTGCCTGGTTCCCCGCTGAACTAAAATTGAGCCCGCTAATTGCTTATTAACAATTATATTGGCTGTGGCACCCGTGTATAGATTCTGTATAAATTTAATAATTTGTTGTGGGATACCAAAATGTTTCAAAATAATGAAAAGTGTATCCCAAACCACCAAATCAAAAGCTTTTTCTGCGTCTAATAATAAAACCAAAGCTGGAACACCTCGTGACTCAAAATAATCTAATGCCTCAGATAAGAAATGTGTATTTGTAAGTAATTGGCGGCCTATGATAAACCGGTTTTGAGCGGGGTAAATTAAATCCGCCGTGATATTATTAAAACGAGATGGCAATAATTTGGTGGTAATTTTATAGTCCGAATTTAATAACGTAATCGGTCTGTATGAGTTTGGATCCTTAGGATCTTTCCCCTTTTTTTAAAAACTGACAACTGTGCCTTCATGAAAGGATGCGGGAACCTGCCCATCATCGAGCATAGAATTTAGTAATAATAGAAAAAGATCAGCAAAAGAACTAAAAAAAGCCTTAAAAAATTCAGCGGGAAAACCATCTGTGCCACAGGCTTTGCCCAATGGGATATCATTTATAACTACATTAACCTCCTCTCTAGTGAATGGGTTTCGCATGGTAAGTTGATCATCCAATGATAGACTCGGAAGTACATATCTACTCAAAAACTCAGTCAGTTTATTATGATCAATGGATTACTGTGTATTTTAGATTTTATGATAGTGGGAGAACATTATTGAGCTTAGTTCCGCCTGGTCTGATGACACCATATTAGTTACTGGATTTCTTAGCGAATGTATCCTATTAGTAGCAGCTTGTTCTTTAACCTGCCAGGCCAGGAATTTCCCCGTAATATTACTTTCTTCATAAACCTTATGAGTTTGCCTACGAAAAACCTCTTCACTTTGTGAGAAATAATGGGCACATAGTTCCCGCTTTGCTTCACTAAGTGGTTTTTGAACATTGCAAGTTGGATTCAGATAGCGTTGTATTGTTAAATCCTGAATTAGTTGTGACATCAAATTTCTAATATTTTAAACCGCGTGCCATTCGGCCGCATCCTTGCTTATAACAATACCCCGAAAGAAGGCCTTCAGGGAATCCCAAATAATATATACGGGAACTGTACCAGAATTACGAGCAATAAAGTCCGTAATCTCTAATTTAAGAGCCGAAACCCATTCTGTCTGCTGTAAATAGGCTTTATTAAAGATCCAATGTTTTGGAGTACTAATATTTTCCTCCACAACGAACTTAATAACCACCATTGCATGACCTGAAAAGCCATTATGCCAAATTTTCTGAGAGAAGTTTAACTGACTGGAAGCAAGAAAAAAGTCAATTCGGGAGGTTGATTTAAACCCTACCCGACCAACAAGTAAAATCTGTTTTTGCGGAATTCCTCAAACGCCATGGATCACACAAATCCAGAATTGACATATATTGTAACATAGTCCTTAAAGACTTAGGTTTGGGCTGTCTTTTGAGGGATGAGGTAGAGTCTAAATTGGGGTTCATAAGTATATTAAAATCAGCGCCTATAATAATGTCCCCTCCCACTAATAACAAGGATTGGAACATACCATCGTAACTCGGGGAATTATCCTCTACAGGAGCATAGAAGCTAACAAAAGTAATAGGCTTTGGACGATTTTTAAGTCTACATGAGACCCAGCACCAACGGCCCAAACCATCCTGTTCCGTCTGAGTAATTTCGGCTTCCAAGTTTTTATTCAGAAAAATGGCAACTCCACAATGTGAACCCATAGCACATGAAAAACCCCGGAATAAAGCCCAGGCTTTAAACATTGGAAACTCCTCCTTTTTAGAAAGAGTAAGATGAGTCTCTTGTAACATAATAACAGCAGGGTTCTCCGTTCTAATCCATGACTCTATAGCTCGCATTTCTTTCGTATTATTGAGACCATTGACGTTAAACGAGATCAATTTCAGCTCCCCCATTTAGAAAATATAATACACCATACTATTTGTAAAAGACACACTTTTCGAAATCATAAACAACACAGTGCGTACATTTCCCTGCAATAGCAAGAATTCCTGCCAAAATACTCTTTTACTAAACACAAATCTACTGCAAAAACCTTCTCCAATTTCACCCTTTTTTCTCCAACCCACCCAAACTCCCACCCCAAACTTCACCCGTGGCCCTCTTCTTTTTACCCTCCACCACGCCTGCCACTGGGTCTTCTCCCCTACCATAGAGGTGTCTTGGTGTAACACCCCACAAACCCCCTGAGCACCCTCCCCACCCCCCTTCGCTCCTCCTCTAAATACATTCTAGATTATTGCGACATCTTCCATAGTTCAACAAATACTATTAGGGCAAAACGAAACAAGAAGTCAAGGGAAAAAGAGAGCACCAAAGAAAATTAACTTTAAACTAGCCAGAAGACATTTTACTAAGCAACTCTTGGCCCTCCTCTACATCTGTCAACAGGTGAAATTTGCCTTTGATCAGCACTTTTAGTTTCGACTGCTGTGCAATTGAGGCTTGAGCCCCCTTAGCTTTAAACAAGTGTAAGATTTTCACAATTTTTTTTCTACGGCGGGCCGCTGCAGCAGACATGTCTGAAAAAATCCGACATTTGGTCGTGGTGTTTGCTGCAAATTGACCTTGTTTAATGGCCCTGGAAAGAATAGATTCCTTGATACGAATATCTGCAAAATTTAACAAAATGGTATGGGGAAGAGTGGAATTGGGAAAAGGCTGGGCCGGAACTCGATGCGCTCGAGTAATCGTCAAATCCCCTTTAAACTCAGGAATAACTTCATGTAACAGAAAAGAGGACACCCACTGTATCATGTTCGAACCCTCAATCTTTTTGGGAACCCCTACTATTCTGAGATTTGATCTCCGATTAAAGTTCTCCAATTCATCCAGTTTATCTACCAAATCCTTGGATGATTTAGAAACAGTTTTAACTTCTTTCATAACTTCGGACATCTCGTCCTCTAAAACAGAAATTCTGCCTTCGGCTTCTAACAAACGAGGTGGAAATGTAGATATAAAGTCCTCAATTTTGTCCAGACGATTTTGAATCCCTGCCAGCTCTGCCCTCTGAAACTGCTTAACTTCATGTATTTCGTCCAGTATCAAGTTTAACATGTCTTTAACTGTCAATTGCATTGTACCAGTGGCTTGAGTTGTCTCAGTGTCCATGGAAAGAATAGGACTCAATAATCCATTCCCTCCGTTGCAGGTGGTGCAGGTGGTGCTATATAAACATTGGCCAAGGCATTATTTGATATTAGCCCAGTGGCATCCATAACAGCTACTGCTTTTGGGACCACGGTCTTCGAGGGGTGAGATGATGTTATGTCGAGCATATTTGACACTACTCCACCGGCCTGTGGAAATCCCGAGACTGAGGCTGAAACTGGAGCTGATCCAGGCAGGAGTGGAGCAGGACTGGTAGTTAGAGAAAGATTAGTCATAGTCTCAAACAAAGGAAACTGTTTTAGAGGTTTGTTGATAGCCGGTGCGTTTAGATGAGCCACAGCATGCTCAACATCTTGTCTAGGATCTCCCATCTGTATAGAATCAGATACAGTGATTTTGTCCGTAGACTCTGCCAGTGATTTTATATTAAGGGCGTTAGTAAGTGTCTCTTCTGTCTCTTCTTCAGAGCTCGCAGAAAATGACCCCTCCTTATCCTCTTTGCCCTCTTTTCCCTCTGGGCCCACCAACTTTGCCGCTTCTTCTTTGGCTTGAAGGCGTCGGGCTCTCGCCTTGGCAAGTACTCCTGTAAGTTTGCCCATTAAGTGCTGGAGTGCAAAAATATAGGTGGAAATATTAGGCAGTAATAGCAATCAGAAAGATCACTCACCAGCTAAGACCTAAAAAAAAAACTAAAAAAAAACTCCCAGCTTGGTATGAGCAGAAAATGTCTCCACAACTTTTGATCTGGGTATGCCAGAAAGAGTTATGGGGTAGGTAGTCCTCTCCACGCTTTGGCCTCAGTGGAGCAAATGAAGTGCTGACGTTGCTGGCGTCCTATTATCAGGCTCAGTACCCCCGGTAGAAGAAAAGGTAGTCATGTCAGGGAATTGTGGGATACGTAGTTCTTTCCAGCCAAAATCCACAAATGGCGAATAGCAAAAAATATCGAACTACTGCTTCTGACAGAAAGCGCCTTAAAGAAATGAAACCCAGCAAGAAGAGTGTACAGACATCATGTCAAGTCTCTATGAGGGGGCCAGCACAGCCTGAGCAGAGAGCTATATCACAATAGATACACGCCGTCAAAGAAAGAAGGGACAAGCGACTGCTCCTGTTCCTCAAAAGCGAGCCGCCACCACAGCGGAATCCCCACAAGAGGAAAATGCAAACAATGCCGTTGCCGTTGCCGTTGCTGAGAATCCTCCAAAAAAAGACCCAGTAAAGCAGCTACTTGCCACTGTTAGAGAGCAGAGGGCTGAAGGCTGAGGGCTGCACCGCTCCGTACCTCCAACCGCAAACCGCGGGTTTTCAAAGTTCAAAGCCGCCGCCGCCGCTACAGACCGGGACCGCCTTAAAGAGCAGCCTCTCACCGCGTGTCCTTGCAAGATGCACTGCTACTCCAGCTCCTTCATAAGGGATCCAGGAGAGTAACCCCCAATCGCCCGTCTGAGCAGCTACAGCCACGAACCGCAGACTTGAAAACTTGGAGAGACCAGCATCAGCAGCATCGCAGCGAAACCGCCATTGCCCACGAAGTGGAAGTAGGAGGAGTAGAGGTGTGAGGGCAGGTGTGCAGGTGCTACGTGGAGGCGTGGGACTCCACCGTAGCGGTCAGCCGTGCAAGCTGGTAACCACGATGGAGAAACCACTGAAACTATTTCACCCTGTGTATGTCCCTCAGCTGCCCAGAGTCAGTCCTCAATACTCCCTATGCAGTGTTGTGAAACTGATGATATTTAACATTCTCATTGACAACAACTCTCCCTGCAACACTACAGTAAATAGCCCGGTTGTATTTAAAGCATGGGAAAATATAGATAATCAACTTCTCAAGACATATCTGTCATCTACCCAACCTGATGTTTCCTCGGATCCAAACATAGCCTCAACAAACTATGCAAACTGGTTGTTTAATGCTTCCAATTTATTGGTGCCAAATTATGCAGATATCGGGAAAGACACTGGCGCAAATTTTATGCTTGTGAAGAAAAACTTCTTTACAAGGATGAACTTGCCAAATACAAACTAATGATTGCGCAAGAAAAAAGTAAAAACTATGTCGCTCAGATTGAATCCGCTAAAAATTCAAACAAACAGCTTTACCAAGTAGTCACTGAGCTATCAGGTCATGCCTGTGTGACAGTCTCTGCTCCCTCACAGTCTCTGTGTAATTCCTTAGCGGACTATTTTTATGAAAAAGTAAATAATATTTACTCTGAATTTGCAGCACAAACAAATTTAGTCAATCAGTCTATATCCAATGGTTCCTCAGATCATTTTTTAGCGCAATTCGAAAACATTACTCCAGACCAAATTGCCAACCTAATGCCCACTATTAAATCTGGCTCAATTAGTGATCCCTGTCCGCCAGCTGTCCTTGTACCAGTCACTGTACAGGTGGCGCCTGTCCTAGCGGAGATCTGCAACGCAATGTTCTCCTCAGGCATATATCCCACCGTATGGAAGAAAACTATTTTAAAACCATTCTTAAAAAAATCACATTTGGATCAGGCTGACACCAAAAATTATAGGCCCATTGCCAGTCTGCCTTTCCCGGCCAAATTAGTTGAAAAAGTGATGAATAGTCAACTCTCCACATACATAGAAGACCATCATCTGTTAGATGATACTCAATTTGATTTTCGCAAAGGCCACGGAACAGAGACCACACTAATTAAGGCGTCAGAAGACTTTAGAATCATTCTAGACCAGGGAGGAACAGCAGAACTTATACTGCTGGACCTCTAAGCTGCTTTTGACACGGTCGATCATACTACTCTGATCGACCGTGTCACTATAATGGGCATCCAAGATAAGGCAAAAGACCTGCTGCTATCCTTTCTCACCAATCGGACCCAAGCGGTAACTTTGGGCACCTTCCATTCTGCCCAACTGACCCTACCATGCGGTGTTCCACAGGGCTCATCCCTAAGTCTGACACTTTTTAACATTTACGTGTCGGACTTAGCCAAAGTCAACAAGGCACACGGGATGGGTCTTATATCATATGCTGACGACACCCAGCTGGTGCTCGCAATAAACAATAATGGAGAAAGGGTAGCAGCCAGCTTCCAAAGGGGCATGCTGGCCATCAGTAGCTGGATGGCCAGCAATTGCCTTAAATCGAACTCTGACAAAACGGAGGTCATGATCTTTGGCAAGCTATCCCCATCTGGTCTAGCTCCTGGTGGCCACCTATTCTAGGCCCCCACCGATTCTAGTCACCAAGGTCATGAATCTGGGCATCATGTTTGACGACAGGTTGACCTTTGCACCCCAAGCCAATTCGGTGGTCTCGGCCTCTTTTTAATAACTCCGAGTGATCCAAAAGATTTTAACATTTCTTCCACTGAATGCGGGAAAAACCTTGGCCAGCACATTGGTTATGTCATCCATAGACTACTGCAATGGGCTGCTTGCTAATGCACAGAGCATGGTCATTCAAAAACGTCAATCAGTTCAGAATGCAGCAGCTAGAATGCTGTCCGGAACTCCTAAGTTCAAATCCATCTCTCATGTCATCAGGAGGTACCACTGGTTGTCTGTGAAACATCGGATAAAGTTCAAGACATTATGTATTGCCTATAAAGCCGCTCGTAAGACAGGTCCCCAGTTTCTAATAAATCGCTTAACTACCTATATTCCAAACAGGACACTCCAATCATCCACCGCATTTCATCTAATAGTACCTCGCACCAAAACTGTTTCCTGGGGCGACAGGTGCTTTGTTGTGGAGATCAGATCCTGTCAGTCCCTGCTAATTTTTAGAAAGATGATAAAGACCTGGCTGTTCAATCAATAATTTGCTCACTTTTGATTCTGCCTGTTGTCCGTAGCGCTAAGACACCCTCGGGTATTTGAGCGCTTCATAAATCTCAAAAATAAATAAATAAATAAATGATAGCCATGGCCCTATTACATTCTGCAATGTATTTTTTTGTCTTCTTGCTTCCTTTTGGACCTGATCCTGACACGTCATAGTTGAGGACATTTTATTGAGCCCAACCTTCATGAACCCTTTATGCTTTATTCTATCTATATATCTATCTGGGGGGGATTTGTAAAGCACAACAGAGAACTAGAGGAATGGAGCAATCTGTTTGGATGTGATGGGTAATTCTTTTTGACCGAATCGATAAAAAGCTCTATGTGTGGTGACTAGACCTTTAAACCTCACAATTTCCTTAATCAGAAGCCAATTAAGTTATTTCATGAAGGGAGGATACAAGCCTCCTAGTAGGTTTCAGCAGACGTCGTGCTGCAGTATTTTGAACCAGCTGCAGTCTTTTCAAGAGAAACACCGTCACCAATAAAGTGAGTTGGCATACTTCAATTGTGTGGTGATCAAGGCCTGTATCACTGTTTTCTGCTGTGGAAGAGGGAGAAGGTAGAGAAACTTTGTTATGTTTTTTAGTAGTCCCAAACAGGAACCTACTACACTGGGCAACTGGTTGCAAAGATGGCAGAGCTAATACATTTCCACCTGAGATTCAGGGCCACAGTAGCAGGTGGTGTGGGATCCCACTGAGCCAGATGTCATTGTCCCAAATTGAAAGAGGAATCCTGAAGAGCAGGTTTTCTATGTTGCCGGCATTGCAGTGAAGGGTATTGGCATGCATCCATAAAAACACTGCCAATATGCAAGCCTTGAAATTGCTTGGTGCATTGAGTACCTCTTTATCTAGGGTGAGAAGCAATTGTTCCTCTTCGGCGTATGACACTATGTGTTCGTCGTATGATTGTAGAAGGGTTGCAAGTGAATTCTTGTTAATATTGAATAGTGTTGGGCTCAAGGTAGACCCTTGACATACCCCAAAACCCAGAGGTTTTTGTTCAGAGGAAAATGGAGCCATCCAAACAGATGGGTGTCTGCTAGCTTGGAAAGAGTGAAACCATGCCAATGCAGGACTACCAACGCCTATGTTGCCCAAACATTGCAAAAGTATAGTATGCAAGACAGCGTCAAAAGCTGTTGCCAGATCGAAAAGGTGAGATGCGGCTGACGTGACCACGCACGTCGCCGTTGTGCTTCCTGCCTCACTCTGGCCCCGCCCTCGATGATGTTCAGCGTTGCTGCTGATACGGAGCTCTTCACTGCGCGATCCTATGTTTGACTTATCACCCCCGGCGCTAAGCCCCGGCTACACCCGCTCTGCCACGGAAGTCATGGAGGACGTGTGAGATGGATGGGGAGTTCGAGGGAAATTCAAGCTTCAGTTACTCGAAGTGCACGGTGCCGTTCACTGCCCTAAACGCCCGGCTGCTGCCTCCGCAGATGCGCCATTTAGCGTGCCTGCTTGGAAAAGAATTTTTTTTTTCTCACTTCTACTTTTTGCTGCGCGGATTGGAGGGATTTGAACGACTAGAGGGCTGCAGTGCCAAGTGCTGTGGCCACTACGGCCATCGCTACACCAGGAGCACCAGGAATATATTTTGGCAGACAGCGTGGCGCGGCGGAGCTAAGAGTCGGGCTGAGAGGTGGGCTAAACTGAGGTGAGCTTTCTGAAGCTCTCTGAAAGCGAGAGACTATTTTCATAACTTACCCTACCTTCTACCTTCATTGCACCTTACCTTGCACCAACCAGATCACCATCTGAGACGCCACCTAGAACGCCTGAACGTCTGTGTCTCCTGAAGGGTGTTTGGGCGGTGCAGGCATTGCCGGCTGGCTGTGTGGAAACGGGTCGCTGTATTGAACTTTTGGCTTTGGCTTGGCTGAAACTATTCTTTCATTTTTTGATTCTGCCATTGACAGTGTTGCACTCTCAGCAGCCCTTGGTCTATGTTTTGCAATCATGGCGGCCAGAGTTAGGGGCAAGCAGGGTAAAATGGATTCAGCAAGGGTTCTGTTAAAATCGCCACCAGTGACCATACCTCTACCCGTAGCCAAAGGCGGGGAGAAAAAAGGCATAAGAAAGACACAACAAATGAGTGCCCTGAAGCTCAAAGCCCTGGAAACAGCAGAGAAATATAGACAAAATAAATTCAGCGCTTTAAACAAGCAGGTTGAGGAAGCAGAGGAAGAGGACCTTGTGGAAGAGGGGGATGAAGACGAAGAAACGCTATCGGAGCTTTCAGCCGAGTCGAGTCTGCTGGCGGTTGGAGATACGGTCAAGCAAAACGGGGGAGACAAAGTCGATAAGGTGTAAAAGGCGGATAAGATGGATAGCACGGCCAACGCTATTAACATTGCCAAAACTTCAGCTAAAAGGGCTGACAGTCAATCAAGCTCAAAGCAGTATCCTCTCTTCTCTAAACCGCTGCTTCAGCAGGGTCAGCTTACAAGTACACCTTCGTGGGAAGAGAGAAGTCAAAGTGGCACAAATGGCACTGCGGAGCAAGTGGTCTCTAATGAAAAAAGGAATACACCGAATCCACCATCAGCTTTGGCGGGGTTTAAGCCAGGCTCAGAGGAAACGTCAGCGGCAGCACCAGGCGCTAGCTTGCTTCTCCCTATAACTGTTTCACAATCTATCCAAAACCAGGCTTCTCCAGCCCCCTCCCCAATTTTATCCCAGACCTCACCTCAGACTCTTCCAGGTTCCGATCTGCAATCCCAACCACATCATAGTCCCGTCACAACTGAAAAGACGGCCAACTCTATAATAAAAGCACTGCCTATGAATATCATTCCCTCACCATCTCCTTCAGCCTTGGCGGTCCCAGGGCAAGGTACACGCCCACACGAGATCCAAGAAGATGAACTTTCCACAACTTCCAATATCCAAAAAGTGAACTCCGTTGATGCCATGCTCACCACTATACTCCATGAACTAAGGGATTTTAAAATCTCCCAAGCACATAAAATATCACAGTTGAATAATAGGCTCACGAAAATGGAGGAGTGTTTTGGAAGTCTCCCTATGAGGATCTCCGAGGCTGAAACTCGCATCTCGAGCCTAGAAGATACCCTAACAACAATGCAAAAAGATCTTGAAGCATCAAATAGAGACAAATCTCAACTGGCAGAAAAAATGCTGGATTTGGAAAATTTCAGCAGGCCGTCTAATCTACGCCTAGTGGGCATCTCCGAGGGACTGGAAGATAAGGACGTGGTAAAATGGTCAGAGTGCCTCCTAAAGAAAGCTATACCTGACTTGCAAGGTGACTTAACAATTACAAGGGCACATATAGTCCCTTCACATAAACCCAATAATCAGAAATATCCCCGCACAATATTGCTCAATTTTTCAGATTATAGAGTAAAAGAGAGAATCCTCAATACTGCTTTTTCTAAGAGGACATTCAACGTGGACGGAGTGAACAATTTTCGGATTTTTTCAGATATGTCAGCGGCATGTGCCCATAGACGTAGGGACTTTGTTAAAATGATTGATTCCTTCAAGGCCAAGGGGGCCCAAGCCATGATTGTACAACAGCGCGAATATCTCCAAAAGTTGGTAATAGGAGATAGCGATGTTAGCGACTGTTTATAATCGCTAACATCTTGGCACGCCCACTTTGCATGTCATTAGTGATAAATATCACTGGCATGCAAAGCGGGCCCAAGATGGTCGCTATCTCCTACTAGCTGTCGCTAACTGGTGTTAGCGACAGCTAGGTAATAGGGAGATAATTTTATCCCCGCTTTCTTGGCTTTTAAAGCCAAAAAAGCAGAGATAAACCCCCTTGATAATATGCCCCTGAGTTCTTTGTTAATTGCACTTTAATTGCTTATTTTGCACAATGGTCAGTTATACGAGGTTATACATTTCCTCTCTCTATTAGCATTATTTTCATACTTTTGCTTGTTATGACCCTCTATTTTAGGGTCTGTATAACTGGTACGCATTTGCACTTTAAGTATTGAAGTTCAATGCCCGCTTTTTGCACTTGAAATATGAGAATTGCGTATTTTGCACAAAAGGGCGTTTTGAATTTTGTCTGCTCTAATTTCTCATCTCAATTGCGCATTTTGCACATAGGGGCGTTGTATTATCTGAACTACAGCCTTGCACTTTGCATTTTGCACTTTAATTTGCTGTTTCTCCTTAATTGTCTGCTGCCATTGCAGCATTGTTTTGCGTACTTGCACAAGTTTCTATATATTTTTTTTTGGTATGCTTTGTTCTCTCATCTCAATTGCGTATTTTGCACATGAGGGCGTTAGGTTTTTTATACTACACCCCTGTATTTTGCACTCTATATGCTGCTATTTTCTATCTGCTCGTTGCTATTGTAGTATTGCTTTGTTTATTTGTCTATATTGCACAAGGAGAGGTTTGAAATCCTTTCTGAATATATTGAAGGTTTACTCTTCCTCAACATTACTTAATCATTGAGCAACAAAAAATATGTTGAAGCTCGTCTCCTTGAATGCAAATGGTTTGAACAACGTCCGTAAAAGAAAGGCCACTGAGTGTTGGTTAAAAAGCCTCAGTCCGGATGTTATTTATTTACATGAAACTCATTACAGAACCCAGGCTGAATCGGATAAAATCTTTAAGGGCTGGGTTGGTCTTAATATCTCTTCAGTAACCGGGTTGGCGCAGAGAGGAGTATGTATACTAATAGGAAGACATGTAGGTTTTTCCCTGGAAGGGGCTCTTACAGACCCCAGTGGCAGATGGGCACTTGCGCACGGAAAACTAAATCATGCAAATATAATCCTTGCCACAATCTACGCTCCAGTCATAGACGACCCTCTCCCAATTTTACAATTAAAACAAGCTATAACGGGCTTACCCGGGCAAATAATATGGGGGGGGATTTTAATTTTTTACAAAATCCATTAGTTGATTCCTCCAAAAAAGATCGGTGCCAGAACAAGCCCCAAGTTGCTATTGCCATACAAAGCTGTAAACTAGATCTCGATGTCACTGATTACTGGAGATTCTGTAATACTCCTAAACGCAAATATTCTTGTTACTCCGCAAAATATAATTCATCATCCAGGTTAGATTTCTTTTTTAACATCTTACGGTTTGGAGGCACATAAATATGCCCATCTACCGAACGCGTTTTCAGATCTTGCAGCACTTTATATGAAGATAAAATTGGGGAGACAAGAATCAGAGCCCCCGAGAAGATTGTACTTTAATAAACTGAACCTCTTGGACTTACAATGGTGTGCAGATATTGAGGAAGAGATCGAGCAGTTTGTTGCACCGAACAAAGGCACAGCTCCGCTAAATATAATCTGGGATGCATTTAAGGCCACTTTGCGGGGAATAATTACCTCAAAAGAAATACCAAAGCAGAAGGCTAGAAGGGAGGTGAACATTAAATTACAAACAAATCTTACCCAGGCAACCCAAGAACACTATAGGGCAAGATACGCACTTTCAGGACAAAGGTTATCTGAAGCAAAGTGTAAAATGAAGGATTTCTATTATGACTTAGGCGATACTAACAGTAACCTTTATGCCCAAAAGATATATGAAGAGAGCGAATATACAGGAAAACTTCTGGCCTGGCAGGCGAAAGAAAATCAGGCCCGAAATAGGATAGAGCAACTTATTGACCCTGTCACCAAAGTTCATGTTAAGATTACTGCTTCCATTGGTGAGATGTTTGTAAAACATTATGAGGAAGTTTACGAAGCTACCAAAGGGGCTACATTCGAAACCATCAGGGAATTTTTAGAGTCTCTCGAAATACCCAAATTAGATCATGGGGATAAGGAATTGTTGATCGAGGACTTTACAAAATCAGAATTAGATGAGGTTATTTGCTCTCTTCCCAACAGTAAGGCCAGTGGAGATGATGGTCTCCCTGTCGAATTCTTTAAAGAATTTGAAGGTCCTTTCCGTAAAGAATTCTTATTTTTAGCTAATTATCTACTAAAAGGAGGACCTCCCCCGGACTCTTTCCATTCGGCAGTGGTGGTTAGCATTTTAAAAAAAGGAAACGATAAGGAAAATACAAATTCGTATAGGCCCATAAGTCTTTTAAATACAGATTATAAAATGTTTACGAAACTTTTAGTAAACCGGCTGAATAAAATAGTAGGGTCTCTTATAGGCCCTGATCAGTGTGGTTTTATAGCAGGTAGGCATCTCCATACGAATACAACATTTTTATTAGAGGCACTGGATTATTTCAAGATTAATAAGGTGAAAGCACAAATTTGGCTTTTAGACGCTGAGAAAGCTTTCGGCCTGGTGGCATGGGATTGTCTTTTTGCTATTTTGCACAGCTTCGATTTTCCGAGTGTTTTTATTTCCCTTTTAAAACAACTTTATAGGAACTCTAGGGCACAAATCATCATCAATAATATTAATATTGGGACTTGTCAGGTCAGTAGAGGCACACATCAAGGATGTCCTCTGTCGCCAATTTTATTTGCTTTATTTATCGAACCGCTGGCGATTGCAATCAGGGACACAATGGCCGACACAGTACCAGTAGCCGGAATGAAAAATATAAAATTATATGCCGACGACATTGTCCTTTTTTTAGATTCAAAACCCTCAAGCCAAGTAAAAATTTTAAAAATCTTTTCTGATTTTCAAAAGCTAGGGGGGTATAAGATAAATGTCAACAAGACGGAAATAATCTTAGTTAACTGCACTGTAGACACTTTATTGCCGGAATTTAGGCAGATTTACAACATACGCCCAAAGAGATATCTGGGAATATTTATCTGTATTCGTTAAATTATATACCCCTGTTAAAAAAGGTTGGGTCTCAATTAGATCGCTGGAATTTATTGCCATTGTCTGTAATGGGACGGGCAGCCTTAATACGTATGTCTATCCTACCTCTTTTTAATTTTCTTTATAGTGCGGCACCTTGCGTAATCCAGGTTTCCTTTTTTTTAAAAGTAGATGCTTTGATTTCCTCCTTCGTTTGGGCAAAAAAAACTTCTAGGCTCGCACTTAGCACCTTTTATCTCCTATCTGCACAAGGTTGTCCCTCCCAAATATTAGAGAATACTACTTTGCTTCTTTTGCGCATCATAGTTTCAGGTTTTTTTTTTTAGACAATCATGAGGCAGACAATTTTTTTATGAAGAAGATGTTGCTGGAATCCGAAATTATTGATCCTGTCAGAATTACAAAGAATCCAAAGAAGGTTCGTTATAAGTCCCTACAGTGGATATTTAAACAAAAAACTCAGCTCATGAAATTTTACGGTATTTTTAGAGTAAGTAGCACAATGGACTTAATCAATTTTAGCTTTGGAGAGAGGGGCTGTCTGGACAACAATATAGTGAGACTCTGGAAGGAGAATGGCTTTGAGAAAATTGAGGACTTCCTCTTAGGGAATAGATGGAAATCTTCGGAGGAAATCTCTAGATTGATCCACCACTCTCGTATAATATTGAAATGGTCTTTTTTTACGCTCCACGCGGAGCTTAGAGAGTTAGATATAGGTAACCTATTTTACAAAAAAGAATTGTCTATAGCATTAAATAATCCATTACAAAAGAAGATCAGTATTTGGATTAAAATATTAAAGGAAGACAATGTAACTGATTCCTTTAATAAGATCAGAGATAGGTGGAAAAAGAGGGAAGATATTAAAATTAGTAAACCGACATGGGAATAATAAATTCAATAAAACCATCTTCCGAGGCGCTAATTTTAAACGCATGCAATTTTATAATAAATGGTTAACTTATAGAACTCCCTCATTTCTCCATAGCATTTATCCCCAAGTTGTCGATAAGTGCTTCAGTTGTGAAGAAGGGGGCACCTGGAAGCATATCGTCTGGGAGTGCCCTAAAATACAGGAATTTTGGAAGGAAATAGAAAAAATATCTTTGCACTACATTCAAAGCAACTATCTCATTTGATGAGTTAACCTCAGTACTAGGCTGCTCCCCGAGCTACACTCCATACGATGAGTGCCTATTTATAGCGTCTCTACTAGCTAAATCGCTTATTTTGCAGTCCTGGAAATCAGAGATTGTACCAACCCTACAAGCATGGAAGGCAAAACTATTACGGATTCAGGGTAGGGAAAGAAAATACGCACTGAGATCAGGGGCCATTAGGAAATACGATAAGTACTGGAGTGTGTTTGAATCCTAGTCTGATTTTTTTTTTGTTTTTTTTGTTTTTTGGATATCTAGTTTTAACCATCTCTTCTAAATATTAGTTTGCTGGATCGTTTTTGCATTAGCACTTTGCACTTTGCACTTTATAAGTAAGTTTTAAACTGTTGAATTCTGAAAACATTTTTATTTTTATTTTTTTTAATCCTCATTTCACGCATGAATATATAAAAAGTACAGAGGGGAACTTTAAGACCTCCACTTATTATCCCTTCACTCTTTTCTCTTTACTGTACCGGCCACAGAGAGTATCCCTTTGGTGGATCTGTTGTGTTTAGTCCTCCTATATCCTTTACCATATTCAATAATTCTTAACGACTGGGTGAGAGTTAGCCATCCTGGCCACTCGGCGAGAATATTTCCCGTCTGAATTATTGTCACCGCTTTAATCATCGGACATATTGGTGTTTTGTCAGATTCCCTCGTTACCTTGCATGTTACTAGTGCAGTGGTTTTCCCAAATTTCCCAGAAGTTAAATTTTTGGGAGGGTTTTCCCTTCCTATCTAGTTTATGTGTCGTTAATATAGAGTTTAGCCAATCCTCATATAGAGGCGGTACTGGTTTAACCCAATTCAGGCATATTTCTCTTCTAGCAAGAAGTATCAGTACAAATAACAGATTTTCTTGTTTTCTGGTTAACCACTCATCACTTACATTAAACTTGGTACATATCCCAAAAATAATTAGTGTTGTACTTACTTTTAGGTGTTTTCCAGTATCCGACATAACATATTACCTACTTCCTGCCAGAAGAGGTCCAATCGCGGGCAGCCTTGGAACATATGCAGGTCATCCACTTTTTCAAGCCCACACTTAGGGCAGGACTTTACACTTGCTCCTTTGAATTTTGACAGTCTTTTGGGTGTCCAGTACGCCCTGTGCAGTGTAAATAAATGATTTCTCCTTAAGCGTGCTGGTTTAATAATAGACCAGCATTTTTCACATGATTTCTGCCATAAGTTTTGGAGGTCCGGCTCTATAATGTCTTTACTCCAGACTGATTCCGGTATTGACACATTATCTTCTCCTGCAGCAAATAGAGCCTAGTACCATTTTGAGATTTCTTTCTTTATTGGGGAGATTTTAATAATCTCTTTCTCTATTTCTGTGTTTCCTGTTCTTTTCTCCATTAGAGAACCTGCCCAACTTGTAAGTTGATAGTATTTGAATTTTGACAGAGTTCCGTTAGTGATTTCTGTAAGATGTTCCCAGGGTTCTAATGAGTTCTCTGTCATCAGTTAGCCCCATTTGTCGATTCCTGCCATTCTTAGTGGAGATGCTAGGGCATCTTTTAGGCACTCAGGGGTGCCTGGGGAATCCCAGATAGGGGCCAAAGAGCTGTAATAAGGAATATTTAGGGTACTTCTCACTTAATACCAGAGTTTCGCGGCGTTTAGTACCTTTAATTTTATCTTTTTAAAGAATTTGGGGTGTCCGAATTTAAACAGGAAATAATCGGTTTTGTTTGTCAATGTTTGGAGAAATTGGGGATAGAGCTCATATTTTTTCACAAGAGATCTCACATTCTTGAATTGGAAAGCCCTACAGTATTCCACGATATCTGGGCTCGCTATTCCCCCTCGATCTTTTTTCCTTCTTATTTTATTCCAGGCAATCCTTGATCCTTTTGAAGCCCAAATGAAGTTCGCTATTTCTCCCTGGATCTTCTTCAGATAGTCTCTTTTAAACTCCAGTGGTATAACATTAAAGAGGTAGGTAAATTTGGGGAGGATCGAAATTTTTTACCAAGTTTGATCTTCCTATAATGTTTAGAGGTAACTTGTCCCATACTTTGAGAAGTTTTTTGGTCTCAAGTGAAATCCTATTAAGATATTGACTATGGTTATACCCAGATATTTTATTTTGTCTTTTGCGTATGGGGTATTCTGTTGTGTATTCCAGCTCATTGACTCAGTTTTTGCTTCATTGGTCAAGTACCCTGATACTTTCCCAAACTCTGTAATTGCCTTGTTTATTGCTGGGGAGGAACTTTGGACATTTTCTGTAAAAATCATTAGATCATCCGCATAAAGCGCCACCTTTTTGACCCACTCCTGATGTTTAAAGGGGGTAATTGACTCGTTGTTTCTGATTGTGTCTGCCAGTGGTTCAATGTAAAGGTTAAATAGCAGGGGAGACAGAGGGCACCCTTGCCTCGTTCCCCTTTGTATCGCAAAGTTATTAGTAAGGCTCCCATTAATTAGGATCTTTGCCCTAGGAGTTCTGTAGGTCTCAGTTATCAGATGACTAAAATTTTGACCAAGGTTATATTTAATAATGACTCTGTTTAGAAAAGACCAGTTGACCCGGTCAAATACTTTGGCAGCGTCAAATGTTACTATCGTTAGGGGGATTTTTTCGCTAGTTGCTATATCAACCGCAGCAAAGAGCTCATGCGTGATTTCAGATTTTTGCCTCCCTTTTATGAAACCCTTTTGATCCGGGTGTATCAACTTTGGCATTACCAGGGCCAATTTCCCTGTTATTATTTGTGTAAAGATTTTGTAATCACAGTTTAGCAGGGATATGGGCCTATATGATTCGCAAACTGCGGGGTTTTTCCCTGGTTTTAAAATAATGCTGATAATTGCATCATTCCAGGAGTCTGGAGTTTTACCCTTTTCCCTGTAAATTTTGTTTAATAACCTCGTTAATGGAGGGGCTACAATTTCCCTCAAGGCTGAATAAAGTTCGTTTGGCAGGGCATCAGGTCCGGCTGCTTTCCCTCTTTTCAGGGCTTTCAAAGCCGTTTTAACTTCTTCAATTGTTATTTCTGCATTTAGCTCTTCGTTTTCTGATTCCGACAGCTTTGGTAGATTTAGAAAATCAATGTATTTTCCTATTTGATCCAAAGAGAAGGAGGAATCTTCCTCATACAGGTTGGAGAAGAAATTTTCAAATTCCTGCTTGATTACAGATTCATCAGAGGTTAGACCTATTTGATTGCTTAATTGTATATTGGCTATTTTGTTTCTTGTTTGGTCCGTTTTAGTTTTGCAAGCCAGTAGTTTTCCGCAACCCTCACCATACTCATGATTAGCTAGTTTACTGGCCTCCCACTTCATTTTCACTCTATCTTCTAGATAGTCTGCCAGTTTTCCTTTTAATTCTTTTCTCTCCATCTCCAATGTATTTCTTTTTCCTAAGTCGTGTTCTGCATTAATCTGCACATCCAGTTGATTTATAATTTCTTCCTTGTCTTTGATCTCTTGTTTGACGAGTTTTGATCTGTGGGCACCCAGGCTTATGAGTTTACCTCTGATGACTGATTGTATGTGTCCCAAGTTATTTGATCTGAGGTGCCTACTCTATTATCTTCAAATAAATAGGCTGAGGTTATTCCCAGTTCTTCCCTTATTTTTGGGTCCAGTAATAGAGTACGATCTACTGTCCATCTAGGTTGAGATTTATTTGTTGCTGATTGTAAGGTTTGTTGTACTGCCGAATGGTCGGACAGATGTTCTGGCAAATGGTCTAGGACTTTGATGTTATTGTGCAGATTTTTACTAATCAAAAAATAGTCTATTCTGGATTTGTGTACTAGTTTTTTATTGTGAAGAGTAAAGGGGTGTTCCTTGTGTCCTTTCTCTCTCCACATGTCAATCAGCTCTAGGTCATTTTTATAGATGCCTAACCATTCCCTCATTTTTGGTAAGTTGGATTGTCTTCCTGGTGGGGATCTATCTAGTTTAGGGTCCATAATAATATTAAAATCGCCTCCCACTAATATTGGATTAGTTGCTGATAAAAGTTCTGTGTATAATTTTTGCAGGGGATTTGGTTCGTCGGTGTTTGGACCATAATATCCTGCTATAATAAAGTTGTTGTCATGTATTTTTACTCTTGCTAAGGCCCATCTGTCCTTGTTGTCCACTACTTTATGTACGATTTTTACATTGAGCGATTGTTTGAAGAGTATTACGATACCCTTAACATTGCAATTTTGGTTGGTACAAACGTAGGTATCCACCCAGTTCAAGGATTTTATTATTTGTTCCCATTCAGCCTTTAAGAGGTGAGTCTCTTGGAGAATGATCACTTCGTTATCTACTGACTTTAAGTATTCAAAGATCCTCCTACGTCTGCTTGGTGTTCTGAGTCCATTTACGTTCCATGACAACATTTTAAATTCTTTCGTTACTTTAGCCATGATTTTTTTCTTTTTTGCTGGTTATTTAGTTCCAATTCCATTTTCTCTTGTCGTTCCCGTGCACTCCTTCTTACTTTATTATTGAGGATAATTTTTTCAGTTTTTTTCCCTAATTTGCTCCCCACCCACGGTGGCTTTTTTATTTGGTTTGTATTTTTTCTGTGTTCATTTTTGCCCTCCCCGAGGAAGCCTCCTTTCTTTCTCTTGGGCGGGATTGTTCGCCCTTTTGAGCTCCATGGTTCATCTATTTGTAGCACTCCCTATCTTAAACTTATGACGTGGTCCGTAGCTGTTCCTTTATCTGTTGTAAGAGATTTTCCACTTCGCTTGGTTCTCTGATGTTATGCATTTTGTTCTGCCACATGATTCTCAGTGCAGCAGGGAAATTTTATCTGGACCGTGGCTCCTAGGGTTTTTAATTCTGCCATATATTGCCCTAACTCCCACTGTCTATCCTTGGTGGCTTTTGACATATCTGAGTGGATCCTGAAGGTCCAATTATCTTTCTTTAGTGAACTGCTCTTTAAGCCTTCACTTAAAATTCTTTCTTTTAGTGTATATTTTTTTAAATGTATTAAAAATTTTCTTGCCGTCTTCCTGTCTCTGCTCTTTCTGAAAGGGTCTCGATGTACCCTCTGTATGTCGTCGCTCAGGTTTGTGTCTTTGGTCCAGGGGAAATACTCTTCAAGCAGGGAGATGGCAAATTTCTTGATGTCCTGCCCTTCCAGATTCTCTGGTACATTCAGAATCCTTAAGTTGTTCTTTCTTGCTTGATTTTCTAGTGATTCTAATTTTTCCTTAGTGGCTCTGTCCGAGTCCCTTAATGTTCTGATCTCCTTCTGGTTAGAGTCTACTTTTTTGTTAAGGGACACCACCTCGGACTCCACCGCTGACACTCTGTACCCTACAGCATTCAATTTTTGATCTAAGGTCTCGCAGACTTCTTGAATCTTGGCCTGATTGGACTCAGACACCATGAATTTCTCTCTCTTATCTCTCACAGAACCTTCTCCATGAGGCTTTCCATGATTTTTCCCGTTTGTTCGAGAAAGGTTTGTGGAGGGGGACAGTTAGAAACGCTTGTGTCCGGCTCATTTGTGGCTAGCTGTGTTAGATTCTCCGGAGCCTCTGATCTTTCACTTTGTGAGCCTGTGCTGTTAGTTGTTTCTGTGCTCATTCTCGGGCTGTTGTCGAATTGTCTTTCGAGTTGTTCTTCAGTATGGGATAGTAGAGTAAGAGAGCTTCTTTCCGGTACTCGTGAGGGTTGTTGCACTTTAAAAAAGGATCTCAGCGAGGGTGTGATTTTGAGTTTATGGTCGGGCAGGGTCCCCACCTTATCTGATCTAGGTTTGGGCTGACGCTCTTGGTTAGTGGAGCCTCTCTTTTTCCTTTTTGTTTGAAGTGGCAGAGTCACTTGTTTGGTTGGCTTAGGGAAACTTTGTTTGGGGAACTGCCTATTCCTAAGGCAGTAGCTCGATTTTATCCTGCTCCCTTCTTCAGGTTCTAGGCTACCCGTTTGGTCCTTTTCCTCCCCCTTATTTCTTGTCTTCTTTGAAAAGAAATCAAGCGCCTCCGATCCAACCTCACCTATGCACCCTGCTCTTCCCGCACCTTTTGGGCCTTCTTTTGCTTCCGTTCTTAGAGCACCCCCCTGCTTACCCCCCTTGCAACCTTCAATTAAATCAAGAGCAATGCCCCCCTGACTTTTTTCCTCCCCTCGTACCTGGTTCATGGGGTTGCAGCAGGAGCTTAAGTCAGTCTTCTTCTGTTTGTCTCCAGGGGTCTCTGGCAGGCGAATCCTAGATTTTGCTCTCCCCTCTTCTTCTCCTCTGTATCGGTGCTTCGTATTGCCCAAAATCCACAACTCGATCTGCCTTCTTCCCGGACTGAAATCCTGAATACTGGCCGGGTTCACTCTACCCCTTTGAGACACCACGTCTCTCAGCCCGATTGCCCCGGAAACAATCCTGTTTCGACCACTGCCGAGTGGGCTGAGATCTCTGAAACCTCTGCTCCGATCGGCCGTCGCTGCCGCTGCCACTACCACTGCCGCTCTTCCCCCGGAAGAGGAAACTCACTTTGCCTTGCGCCCTCTGACAGTCTCGTCGTGCACCTGAGGCTGCTGCCCATTTGTGTGGAAAGTCGGCAAAAGTGACCCCGATATCGTTGCCTCCAAGACCCAGCTGGTCACGGTCTCTCATCCCCTACTCCTGCTCCACCAGGTTTTCCGAGATCACAAGTCCACCGATGCCGAGGCCGATACCGACCCCGATCACACCGCGTGAGTAACTCCCACAGTTTTTAGTTTCTTCCCGTATATTTGGTACTCTGAGAACCGCTGTTATCACTGTTACATCGCTGTGGCTATGGTCTCCATTAGGAACAGATTCTTGAATAGATTGGGTTACATTTTAGTTTTAATCGTGGAGATGACCGCGGAGCTCCCGACTGGACCTTCTAGCCGGCCGCCATCTTCCCCCAATCTGAAAACGTTTCTGTATTTAAATGAAGTTAGTGTAAGCTGGGACTGGTTACCGATTTTTCATTTTTTGCAATGTAATGTATTGTCTACCTCCGTGTTGACGCACACGCACTTTATTCTGTACTGTATCAACTCTGCTGCTAATGTGTCATGTAATGTTTATCTTGCGTTTATGAACTCTCAATAAAAATATTTAAAAAAAAAAAAAAGCTGTGGCTAGATCAAGGAGTAGCAAGCCACCTGGTTCCCCCGATCCACAGCTAGCTTGATGGTGTTGGCATACTCCAGCAAGGTAGTTTCAGCGCTAAAGCCAGGGCAAAAGCCAGACTGGAAGGGGTGAAGCAACTTATGCTGTTCTACAGTTTTGTTGTTAGTGTAGTACATTTGAGCTGTAAAAAAACTTGATTGCACTTTCCTTATTGTGTGATGGTATTGATTTAAAAATAATTCTTTAATCATTGTTAAAGCTGGCCCCTAAAATAAGAGAAATAAATTGAATATTGCTTCCTACTGTTTCTCTGGGGACCAGCTAGCCTTGCTACTGTGAAAAAAAATGTTTGAGTGCCAGTCAATGTGAGGCCAATTTAACTTTAACTTTCTGCATATCCTGCTTCTCAATATAATGCACCCTACCTTGTGGGTACAATGCCCACATAGGAGTTAAATATAACATTTAAAATGAAGGTTTTCTCCTGTCTATATGGGTTTATATTTGACAGACTATGCCACAGGTTATAAACGGTGGAAGGAATGCTACAGTGACAGGGCTAGAGTCATGTTTGCTTGATCACACTAGTGGATGGCACAGTAATGCTGTAATACATAGGTGGCAATTAACTTTCCATGCCACAGGTGTTATCTGGGCACCATGTACTATGGCATTGTAGGAAAGGTAAATATGTCAATTAGGTGTTAGCCATTTTTAACATGTTTTAGAAGTCAGACCAAGTGCACAGGGGCCTGGTTAGCAGTGTCTCAATTCACAGAGTATAAAGAAATAGGAGCAGCAGTCCACAAAAAATGGGGGTGAGCATGCACAAATAGGCACTTTTTCTTAGTCAATATATAGCAGACCTTGTGAAAGTGATAGTGGTGACTCCACCCCCTATAAATGCAGAACCAAACTTGCATTTGGGACATTGGGGGTCCCTTCTTAGGGAGGCTGGGAGGAACCCTTACCATCCGCTTGCTCTACTAATTAACTGTCTGAGCACTTTTTAATGTATATACTGTATTCAACCAATCTTCCCATAGCCAGATCTCACCTTCCTTCTCATCGCGATCTCCCTGCTGTCTGGAGTTCCTGGACTGACAGGACTGACAGGTGCCCTGCTGAAGACTCATGGGGTGATGAGCTCATGGGCTTCCCCCCGCCCTCCTTTGGTGATGACCCATGGACTGCCATAGCCAGTGTCAACCTCACACTACAAGACCCTTGTTCCTGGGTGAGCATGTTTTGGACCGAGCCCAATAGATGTATTTTTTCCTGCCCTCTGCCCTGCCATGTCCCCTGTGGGCTTCCTAGTGTTGTTGTTCTGACCTTGCCCCCCTTCCCAGTCTCTGCCCATCGCCCCCACTAAAGCACTGTCATCCCACATGTATGTTGCTTCTGCCCTATTTTTTCTATAATGTATCCTATCTATCTCTGATCCGATAGTATCTCGTCTTAACCCACTGCGACTACATTTTATCCGCTCTCAATGAGGCTTCCCCATTGTCTTGGTGGATGTCCCTGCTAGGTATGCCTTTCTGGAGGATCTCTTTTTGCAGCCTTGGGATATTAATGTCCACATACTATTCCTGATTATCACCTGCTGATTTTAACATTATATTTGCCATTTTTTCCTGTTCAAACAGTATGTTGCTAGGCCCCATTTATAGTGTAATGTATCCTTTTCCTCTCTATCCTAATAGTATGTCTTTTTACCTCATTGCGATTTCATTGTATGCTGGTGCATGACTTTAGTGTTTGTTGGTGCATGGCCTGTTTTCCTTCCCCTCTCTCATTCTTGCTACCTCCCAGCTTGTGCAGTTGTCCTTATCAAGAGAACTACCCTCTGCCCATATGTTATGTTATGTTATGTTAAAATTGGTTTTATATAGCGCTCAGCTACTCCGAGGAGTGTCCCGGCGCTTCAAAAACCCAAAGCAGAAGTCAGGCGCAGATAAACAGATAAAGAAACTATTGGACAAACAGCCAGGACTTCAGCTCCTTCCTGAAAGCTAGCAAATTAGCATTCTTTCTCAAGGAAGCTGGCAAGGAGTTCCAAAGATGAGGTGCCAGATGTCGAAAAGAGCGGCCTCCTATACGAGCACGTCTGATGACCGGAACGGATGCCAAGGCCAGTGAGGCTGAACACAGCACCCTAGGTGGTAGATAGAAAGCCAACCGTTTCCTGATGTATTTGGCCCCCGAATCGTGGAGCGCTTTAAAAGCAAGCGTGAGCGCCTTAAAAGCAATCCTTTTCCTGATCGGGAGCCAGTGAAGGGATTTCAGGAGCTCGGTGGCCCTGGCTCTCCGATGGAGGCCAAAGATGGCTCGTGCTGCAGAATTTTGCACTATCTGCAAACGTGAAAGAAGATATTCCGGTAAGCCAAGGTAGAGCACGTTTGCATAGTCAAGACGGGAGCCTATTAGGGCCTGCACAGTAGTTCTCCTGTGATCAAGCGAGAGCATCGGAAGGAATTTTCTGAGCATTTTGAGGAGGCCAAAGCACTTCCCTACCAGATCAAGAATATGGGGCCTCAGCGTAAGGCCGTTGTCAATCTGGACCCCTAGATTCTTGGCCTTGGATGACGCAGCGGCAGGAGGAAACATGGCTGAAGGCCACCAAGACTGCCCCCTAGGGTCAGATGGACAGCCAAAAAAGAGCACCTCGGATTTGTCCGAGTTGCACTTAAGGCTGTTACGTTCAAACCACTCAAATACAGCCCCAAGGCAGCCTCTGATCGTCACACCATCAAAGTCAGAGCCCTTCCTGCAGGTGAAAAGGAGCTGGGTGTCGTCCGCGTAGGAAACGATCTGGGCACCAAAAGACTCCGCCAGTGCCGCCAAGGGAGCCATAAAGATGTTAAACAGAGTAGGGCTCAAAATTGAGCCCTGAGGCACTCCCACCTCAAGAGGCGGCACCTCGGCAGAGAACGGAGGGGCCAAGACCGTTTGGCGGCGGCCCGCTAGAAAGGACTCAAACCAGCTGAACACCGCTCCCTGTAGCCCGATCTCTCTGAGTCTTAGTAGGAGACCGCTGTGGGGAGCGGTGTCAAAGGCCGCCGACAGATCCAACATTACCAGCATAATCTTGCCACCCACATCAAGAACCTCTTTGATGGCCTCTGTACCTTCTAACAGCGCGGTTTCCGTGCTCATATTGGCACGGAAACCCGACTGAGTGTCATGCAGGATGTTATTGTTTTCCAAGAATTTAGAGCGAGAGGAGTGGACGTGCTTCTCAACCACCTTAGCTAATGCCGGGAGGAGAGAAATGGGCCTGTAGTTGGCATGTAGAAGAGGGTCCAAATTTGTTTTCTTTAGAAGCGGCAGAATTAGAGCCTGCTTCCAAGCCTGAGGGACCACTCCCGTGCTCAAAGAAAGATTGAGCACCGGGTTAACTAGGGAGTTGATAACTGGAGCTATTTTTCCGAGGAATTTTGCTGGACAAGGGTCCCGAGGAGAACCAGATTTCAGTTTAGAGAGAAGATCAAGTGAAGAGGCAAAGGACAGAGGAGGAAAATTAGAGAAAGTAGGGCCACCACTGGTCAAGGCCGAGGGGGCATTGATATCCGAAACCGTCACCACGCGAGGGGGTCGGAAAGAATTCTGAATAGATTTAATTTTAGTAGCAAAAAAATTGGCAAGTTGGATAATCCAGGATTCAGAGTGAGAGTGTGTGTGCACACTAGCAATGGGCGATGTGAATTCCTTAACAATAAGAAAAATGTCTTTGCTAGTGTTCACGGCTGACCTGGTCTGTATGTTTCACCTGAAATCCCATACCAATCCCTACCCTGCTAATGCATGCAATGATCTCATCATTCCTCTATTGGGCCCTCTTTCCTCTCCCCAGGATTGTCATGGACCTAGCTGATTCCGTCTTGCTTAACGCCTTGCTAGCCTGCACAGAAAGTGACTAATTTCTTTTAAAATACCCATGCATACTATACAAAAATGCTAAGAGAAATCTCAAACATAAAATCCTCAAACTCAGGAAATAAACCCTTTTCACCAACCCCTACTTTCAAACCCTACTTCCGTCACAATATGGGCAACTTACTCAACGATCTCATCTTCTCAACCAACCGGCGTGCCAAATGGAGGAATGTTCTTTCTTCATCACTCAACACCACCACAACCAAGAAAATCCCTCATGGCCATAAACTTACTATTATGCCCTCTACACTGTACCACAGTAATGCCACAATCTCCGTCTATAACCAAAGGTACCATACTCATTCAATCTTCAGATCATAACCTGGAACTCTTGAGCAATCTCTTCTCCTACCTCAAACACAAATTTGACATAGACACTCCACTATCTTTCCCCTTTCCTACCCCTCCAAATACCCCCTTAGATAACCTCCTCTACTGCTCTACCCAGGGGTCTCCCATCAGTCAATGGACACCACTGTTGCCCATCACACCCCCCACTACTGACAACTCTAACTTCCCCCTTCATCTACACCAGTATGGCATCATCACTGACAATTCCAGCTTCCCCCACATCTACACCAGGCTGGCATCACTTATCCCCTCAATAAACTACTCGACCTTCTTGACTCCTATAACCATTTCCTTGCAGGTCTCCCCCAACCCACCACCAAAATCTATCAAGACAGATGATCAAGACCTCACTGATCCCCATTTCAAATCCATTTAAAAAATCATGGACACCATAACCCCAAAACAACGAAAAAGAATCCTGTCCAAATGTTCCAACCCCTGTTCCAACAATGATCTTAACGAAGAACGGCGACCCCTTAAACTTGCTGAAAGAGCATGGAGACACAACCCTTCCTTGGCCAACCTCAAACTCCTACGTCAAAGATGCAGCACAAACATTATGCCCATAGGGGATTCCAAAGCAGTTTCCTTTCAAAATCAACTAGGTACAGCTACCAGTACCACTAACGACTTCCAGAACGGTCTCAATCTTCTTCCAGCTTCACCCCTCCACAATGGACCATGTAGATTGTCCGTATAACCACCTCATTCCCTCCAAAAATGACACCACCTGGTCTAGCTTCACAACTCTTGTTGAGATTGTCACTCTAAATCTTCTGACCACCTTGAAATGTTCTAACCACTTTATTGACCCACTCCCCTCCAAACTTCTAAATGAATCCATTCACCTAATACCAAGATAATCAATGCCTCTGTCACTCAAGGCTACCTACCCTACTGCCTCAAACTTGATCAGGTTACACCTAGCATAAAAAAACAATCAGTCCGATCCCAACTACTGCTCCATCTCCAACATCCCTACTCTAGCCAAACTCCTAAAGAAATGTGGGCATTTATGGCTACACAATCATATTGAACGTTTCCAACTACTAGACCATTGCCAATCTGACTTCCAATCAGCTCACAGCTCCAAGCCTGCCAAGGTCGACATTGTCGACGACACCCTTCACTCACTTGACCTGAATGAACCTTGCCTCTTGATCCTTCTGAATCTGTCAGCAGCCTTTGACACCATCAATCATGCCACCCTGCTCGACCTTCTGGAACATAGGATGGGCCTCTTCGGCATTGTGCTAAAATGGTTAGCCTCCTTTCTACACAATGGATTGCAGCACGTGCTAATTTGTCACACTCTATCCAAGCAGACTCCTCTATCCCTGGGCGTCGCCCAAGGCTCAATCCTCTCCCCAACATTGTCAAACTCTAAATGGACCCCTTAACTGATATCCTCAAATGCTCGCACATCTACTGCCATATTTGTGCTGAAAAAATCTAACCTCCATTGATGATATCCACACCCTCAATAACTGAAATCTTACAAATAGCACCTCCCAATACCATCTCAAACATCAATGATTGGCTCCCCCTACTCTCTGCCTTGTACTGCATCCCACATATTGTTACTTCTGCCAAATCCCTAGGTATTACTTTGGACAAATACCTCTCCATGAAAAAACACATCAGCGCCATCACTAGAGGAGCTAATCATGACCTGCATATCCTTAGGAAACTAACACCTTTCCTTCCCACTGCTGACCTCACAGCCGCGACTTACGCACTTGTGCTTTCGCAACTGAATTATGGTAGCACTACTCTTGTGGCCCTCCCAAAACCTCACTTGATCCTCTGATGGCTACACTTAATACAGCAGCTAGTCTCATCACGGGAACTAAAAAAAAGCGAACACATTACGCCTGACCTAAGAGCTCTGAATTTGCTATCATTCAAGCCCAGGATGCACTTCAAAACTGCTTTTATGAGCTGCTTACTTCTCAAGACACAACAATTCAAGAAAAAGAAAATCTACAACCATTCTTTCTTTGGAATGGGCATAAATATTTGAAACTCTCTCCCTTCTGACATCAGGTGTAACCTATCCACATCTCTCTTCAGGAAAGATGTAAAAGGATTTCTAGCCAACAAATTCCTCTCTCACTGATGGACTAAGCCATGCTCCTGTTCTTTGTCTACAACCCAACCTCCTTTTGTCTGCTGCCTCTTGTCACTTCATAACATGCCTGAGTCTTGGGTCATGTAACACTATAGCACTCACGTAAATCTATGCAGCACTACCTTGGGGAAAACTGTGCATTTAGTCTCTGCACCTATGCTCCTGCCTCCCACAACTACCTCAGAACCCGTGTACACTGTCTATCGTATTTTTCTTTGATTTGCTGTAACTTTTTTATTTTTTATTTACACTGTATGTATATCTGGAACCTGTTGCTACTCTGTTTACATATCCCACTGTATTTAGTTTACTCTTTTGTACCGCTACTATATATTGTTATCTACTCTCTCATGCAATTGTTGATATGCTTACTCTGTATAGCACTAAGTTGTCATGTACGTAAGCACTAAGATGCTGTGTTTTTTCTCTACCTCGTGGATAACTATGCATCTACTCTCCCCTCCATCACATCTCCCTACCTCATCTACCTCAGAACTGATGAGTGCACAAGACTATTGTCCTACTTTGTATTAGATTCTTCATTTTTATAATGTTGTATGTATTCTTGCTTATGCATTATGGAACTCGGATACTTGTTTGCTAATTCTTTACCCCACTGTGTACCATTTAATCCTTTTACTATTACCATAAAGTTTTTTCTCTAGGTACTTCTTGCTATTTTTCTTGTGCTTACTGTGTAAGCACACTGATTACTTCAAGTCATGTCCGCGCTATATAAAACTCATAAATAAACAAATAATAATCTTGCTATTAAATTGTCTAGACTGGTCGAAACTGTGGTGGCATAGTGAGCAAAAGATACTATGGATTAAACCCAGATCATTTGACTGGGTGTGAGTGGGTGAAAAGTTTCAGCACTCCGTCCATCATCTTGTTGTGTTTGCTATGTTTGCCCTAAGTGGCCAAGGGAATGCCCAGATATGGTTCCCTTGTTTGCTGTGCCACTGGATTCCAACTAGGCTGGCTGATAAGGGTTGATACCCAGAAACCGGTACGTGGGTGATTGTTTCTGGTCCAGGAAGGACCTGGACGTTCATCTGGGGCTGGACTATTTCCATGAGGAGCAGAGTCAAGACTTATTTTCATATGGGTGGGTCGAAACTGGGTGGCATAGTGAGCAAAAGAACAACTAATTAAACCCAGATCTATTGACTGGGGCTGAGTGGTTGAAAAGTTTCAGTACACTGTCCATCATCTTTTTGTGCTTGCTATGTTTGCCCTAAGTGACCAAGGGTGTGTCTAGATGTGGGTCCTTTGCTCGCTGTGCCGCTGGATTCAAGGTAGGTTGTCTGGCTGATGAGGGGTGATACCCCAGAAACCGGCCCCAGGATGCTTGTTTTCTATCCAGGGAGGACTTGGCCTGGCAGTTCTGGCTGGACTGTTCCTATGAGTAGCAGAGTCAAGAATGATTTTCAAATGGCTAGGTCCAAACTGGGGTGGCAAAGTGAGCAAAAGAATGATGGATTAGACAAAGATTTTTTGACTGGGGGTAATTGGTTGAAAGGTTTCAGCACTTCGTCTATTATCTTGCTGTGTTTGCTAAGACTTGGGAAGGTAGGAGATGGAGAAATATCGAACTGGTGTTGAAAGAGTTTAAGGTATTATTTATAAAGTATAGTCATTTACACCTCACACTAATAAGAGGTATTAATGCAGTAAGAATGGCAGTGCTCCCAAACTCACTTCTTCAAAGCTATTTCTCTAAGTTTAGCAGCTGTTTTAAATAATTGTTCAAAATGAAGTCCTAAGGTTACTAATATTGTATGGGCGCTCACGTGGCAGTGCACCCAAAGGCCATTTTAATGGTATGTTAATCATGGCAAAGCACCAGGAAAGCACCAGGGCAAAATGTTGGTTAATGACCTATAAAATGTCTGGCAGGGAAGTCGCAGTGTCAGTCTTTGAAAAAGGATCGATGGGTTTTCTCAATATACAACTGTATTATTGGAGTTCACATCAAAAGCGTTTAAGAACTTTATACCTATTAATTACCAGAATAAGCACCATGCTACAATGAAAATGGCTATTAAAGTACCCTGTAAAGCAGGAGTTTTTTACTGTAGGTTTTCGTACACTCACATCTACAGAAAAATTAGAAGGAAAGTTGCGTAAACTATCTTTTTCTCTGCTTAGCACATTGTAGGAAACTGCTATGGACTTGAACAAAGAGATCCTTTAAATGACCCATTGTTACAAGATAACTTTCACTTGATTCAAGGCTTATTTCCAAATAGAAAAGTGACACCCATGGAGTCACATACAGACGGGGAGGAGTGTCTATCTTTTTTGATGGGCATTTTTTCAATTGAAGAAAGTAGAAATGGATGCAATATGCTTGATCTGGATTGGGAAGTGTACTTCTCTGGAGTAAGAATGCAATCAACTGTGGGGAGAAGCAAAATCATTGTTATCTGACTATTAGTATTGCTAGCGGCTGACAAACAATGGTGAATTAAAGTAGGTGGATGGTGATGTGCTCCTTGTTGGACTTGGCCCTTTTTGCAGGGTCATCCCTGAACTCCCTCCTATATGTTTTCTGACCTATTGTTGGCTATTTTATGACTCTGGGCACTTTACCACTGCTGAACAGAACTAAAGTGCATATACTCTCACTAGTGTAAATTAATGTATTAATTGGATTCCATGATTGACTATTTGGTTTACTTGTCAGACCCTAGTACAGTGCACTGAGTGTGCACATGGCGTGTAAATCCAAATGCTGCTAGTGCGCTTGCAGCACTGGTTGTGCCACCCAGAGAAGCAGCCTTGTAAAATGTGTCTAAGGTCTGCCATTGCAGAGCCTGCGTGCGGTCTGGTACTGTCATGCTGACTGGGCAAGTGCACCCACTAGACAGTCCCTAAACGTTCCCTTTTCTTCATATTAGTCACCCCTATGGTAGGCCCACGGGCAGGGTGAATTGTAAGTATAAGGTAGGACAAGCCCTGATGTGTGTGGCATGTCCCAGTAGTAAATTACAGCCATTTTCATTTTTCACTATTGAAAGGCTATCCGTTCACCATAGGCCATAATGGGCTGTTTGATTTATTAAAGTTTATAATCCTAACAGACTCAGAGAACATGGTGAAAATTTGAGTTTAGTATGCCTGGACTCAGAATAATAAAATTCATCTTTTAGTTAAGTTTATTTCAATATTCTGTGTTTGCAAATACCACTTTTAGAAAGTAGGTATTTGCTTGCCTAACCATTTAAGCCTGCCTCTGCTAGGTTGTGTATTCTTTGTCTGGAGTTTGAGTGACAGGGCTGGGGGATTCCAGGAGACAGAATGAGTCAGCCCAGTGGTGAATAGAGAGATCTGCATCTAGGGAGGGGGGAGTTGCACCTGGGACCTGAATAGGACTGTGCCCACCCCCCACAGTGCTGGCTCCACCCCCTGTGGTGCATCTGATGTCTCTGCCCTGCACACTGAAAGAAGAGAAGGAAGATTGGCAACAAAGTGCTCTAGGGCTGTACTTGCCTTCCACAATGCTGGCTCCACCTCCTGTGGGGCGTCTGATGTTCTTGCCCTGCACTGTGAAAGGAAAGGAGAAGTCTGGTAAACAGAGTGCTTCATAACTGGTTTGGACTGGGCACAGGCCCCTCCCCCCTCAGAGAACAAAGGATTTGGGGGTATAAATATTGGGACCCTGATCCCAAGAAATTAGATCACTTTTGGACTACAAGTAGAAACCTTTGCTGAGGAGAGGAACCTGAAGAAACTGAGGAGAGACTATTCCCAAGCTGAAGTGCTGCTTGGGGGGATTGGCCTGCAGTGGTTGCCTGACTGCCAAAGGAAAGAGAAAGAACTTTGTGTACTTTACTTTCAACTTGTGAAGGGTCACCAAGGGCTTGGAAGAGAGCTTGCCCCTTGACCGAAGTCTCAGGACCAGTAAACTTCACCAGCCTTTGTGGATTGCTGCTGGAAACGCTGTTTCAGTGGCTACAGAGGCAGGGAGCTGTGACCGACACTCACGACCAACCCGGTGTCCTGTAGGCACCGCATCAAGCAACGCCCGCATCAAACAACGCAAGCTCTGAGCTCACTGACTCCGTTCCGATGCCGTCACCGAGCCGTTGCCCGCACCACGACTGGTGGACACTGCGACGGTCAACGCCTCGCTACACCGACTCGTACTGGTCCGACCGACGCGGTCACTGCTGCTGACTTCGAGTCCTGTGAATGCACCGGAGTTGGGCACCGCCTCACACGCTTTGCGACGCACCGCCCGACTCGCACCGTTGTCCGGCTTTGTCGCCGCACCGCAAGCTGCAAGCACCGCATCGAAGCACTGTCTCACCCTGCAACGCAAGCCTTGGATCCACTGACTCTGTCAACAGGCCGCTGCCTGCACCGCATCGAGGGACAACGCGTCGTGCAACGATTCCTTTCTGCACCGCGACGAACACCGGAACCGGCTCGCACATCCGTGCCGACCGCCTCAAGTAAAATGTACTGTTGTTAAATATTGCAGGGATTTGTTAGCATGAGCTGAAAGCCATTTTGCATTTCTGGCAGTCATCTTGTTTGCCATGTGCTGCCACAAGCACGCCATGTGCTCTGTCCTCCCTCAGTGTTGACTGCTCTTGTAATCTGCCTAGAAACAAACTATATTTAGCATCTTCCACCTTCGCACATGCTCAGAAGGGCCTAGCTAGTAGAGTGCACCTGCTTCTCTAGTATAATTGTCAGGCTATTTTTGCTGCTGTATGGAGAAGTAACTCTCCTCCCACTATGTTGAGCAAGCAGATCTTGCATGCCCATCTTAGGCATTTTGCATGCTTACATGAGCCAGGACTGCCCCTTGGTCTTATGCTGACTATGTAACCCTAAGCATATATAAGGCCCCTGTTTTCTGTACTCCTTAGACTGCCTCATTCAGTTGCTAAGGCTTCTGTGTGACGTAGTCTCCCTCATCTGAGGTGAATAAATGCATTCTTTTTATATTTCAGCTTCTGTGCCAATTTCTTCTTTGTTGGTTTAAAAGGACCAAGTATCAGTGGGACCCCTGAGAAGGTTTCTATTTTCTACAAATGGCGCTCAATTGTGGACCTCATCAGTGAAGTGGCAATCTAAGGAGTGATCTTGTCAGGATACAGAAATCTACTGTGGAGGACAGGACAGGACTCTACTAAGGAGGTACTCTGTGCACTGAGATTCTGGGGATTCTTTGTCACTGCAGCCCAGTATATTTCTGGTCTTCCTGATTTTGATCCTCCACATGATGTCACTCCTGACTGAGAACCTTTTTGGCGTGAGTATTCTAAAAAACGACCGTTGGGTTATTCAGAACTTTGCAGTTAGAATTTGGACAACCATTTGATTGGTAAGATTCGTTCTGCGGCACTTGCTGTTCGTTTTTGATGCCTTAGATTGGTAAGGTAGTTTAGTAACGCTTACTGTGGCTTTGGAATTTTGGAATTTGTGTTGGCCAACTTTGGATTTGTATGGGATAGATATACGAATTGCAATTTGTGTAGGCAGGTAATGAGGAGATTTTTCTCTGTTTGAATTTGTTTGAACGGCGCAACGTACGAAGAGCACATTAAGCACTACTTTGATTACAATACTGCATATTCTGCACTTTTTTTGGCATGCCTGTTTCAAGCACACATCGAAGAATGTGTTGCTTTTTGGAGGTACCATAGTGAGATTTGAATTAAATTTGCCGGCTCCCCTGAAGGACTACCTAAATAGGTTTAGATATAAAAACATATTTCTTCCTTGGTGACTATCCACAGGGAATTAAAATATGACAAAAATACAAACAAGGATCGTTTTTCTGCGCAATTTTATGAATGGAGAAATGCAGAGCGATTTTTTTGTGTTCTGCCAGACAAAGCTAGTGAATTGAGTGTATTTTGGCTACTTGGAAATAAAACAGTCTGTTGGGCTGTTTTTTTTTGCAGTCTTTTGGAATACTATTGAGAAGCTCTTCTTGTAAATGTGACTTACAATTAGTATTTACAAATCGTTTGGTTTAAGTACAGTCTGTGGGCTGTCCTTTGTTTCTGTCCTAAGTGTTGATCTGTGGGTTAATCATGTGTTTAAATGTCTATGTGGTTTGTGGTTTCACATTAGTGAAACTTCTGTGAGTAAATAGCGATAGCGCTCTTTGTGTAAGGATTGCTAGCCTTAAGCGCGCTGTATTATGTGTTCTGAGTGTATGACCCTTTCTGTATATGTCTGGAATGAGCTCAATGTGTTTGTTTGTGTTTTCTTGCTGTCATCAGTCTGTTATGCAAAATGTCATTTAATTAATTAATATTAAATAAAAATTCTATAAAAATCCAGAAATGAACTATATGATATGCTAAATAACTGTGTTACTATTAAATTGATAAAAGTAAGCAACTATGCACATGTACAAACTGCTAATGCTTAAAAGATAAAATTAGAATTCACATTCAATAGGAAGAAAATAGGCCTCAAAAACGAAATTGTGTGTTTTGTAATAAATAAACAATTATAAAACATTTTCCTTAGATACATTCTATTAGATATAAACAGGCAAACACGTCATCTGAGTAAATTGGATGTTGCTGAACTACACAAATTTTAGAACTAGAACTGCCTCAGTTTTAAATAGACTGTCACAGCTGTGTTTTAACTGCTGAGCAGCAGCTGTTGTTTTGATTGTAGGCCACGGAGAGACAGGAATGTTGACTCAGCTAGGATTTTGTCACTACATAACATAGTGTAAAATCCTGCAATTCAGACTGCTGTTTTAAAAGGTTACCAAAATCAGGTTCATTATTGTAGATACAAGGAAAACATTTAAACTAGGGATTTCCTTTCTTAAAGCCTTTTTACATTAGCACATTCTTGGTTCTGATGTTTAAATAATGACTATGACTGTCCTTTTAAAAAGTGGCGCAAAACTTTTCATGTTTCAAGTTAGGCTTCTGTGCTTAGGCTTATGAATGAATGCGTCTAAATATGATAGGCAAGGAATGAATCTTGCTTTTCCTATGTGGAATTATCAAAATGATTGATTTTATAATTTAAAAAAATGTTATTAATTATGAAAAAATTCTTTAAAAAATAAGTGCTTTTAAATTAGTTTTTAACTATTTATAAAGCTTAATACTCATATTGTGACCTCCTAGCATTAAAATCGAATGTAAGTTGTGTTGTACCACATAATGACCATATTTGCATATTTAATTTCACTCTGCGCAGGCGTAAAAAACTCATTTTTGTAAGGGTATAAATGATATTTCTGATGCCCAAATCTCTGGGATTTGTAGAGAACATTCTGAGGATGACTATTATGCAAAGAAATTATAGGATATTCATTTTTAAGTGCCCCAAATATCAAAGTCAAAATTGGGCAATATTCACTAATTTAAAAACTAAATTCTGCATTCTGAGCAGCTTAAAGTGTCTTAGTCTTCAGTAAATGCATACATTTAGGTATAATACAAATAGCTGACTACTATATTGTTAGACAAGTATATTGCACACTGCTTACAATTGAAAATATGTATAAAAAAACAGCAGAAGTTATTAAAATGACAAACTGGGGAATGGGTCAGCTTTCTGTTTTCAGGGTGACTTTCAGTAGGGAAAGCTGCATGGAAAATGTGCACACAGAATAGGACAGCTGGGAAGAGTTAAAAGTCAGTTCTATATTTAGAAGCCTGGTAGGGCTACCAGAGCAAGGTCTGCTTTGGCATTTTGACATATGAAACTTTTTGAAAAACAAGATGGCAGCGCAGGGAAAGAAGGAGGAGTTGTGCTCATTTTTTGTTGGCAAAAGCAAGTTTTTATGCACTCATATGAATATACCACAATACAATTGTATATATGAGCTTGGCCATATATACAGCACTAATGCTTTTAGTTTGGTGCTTATTAGGACTGAGCCAATGGGATTTAGTTTGAATTCCCTCACCCTCATGTTTTACTTGTACATTTGCTAAAAGGATTGGGTTTTGGGTATTCATTTTCTTTACCTCCTCAAACGTGCTATTTACCACCTATAACTTTGTTTATGCCTAGTTCCTACAAATAGGGGTTGATACTTAGTGTTGACAGAAGTGAAACCTGTTTCAGGTTTCCTACTGTCAAAATGGGGGAAGGAGGCTAACTCCTCTACAAATTAAGGCTAGGTAAAATGTTTGTTGCGCTCTCCTTTTCTCAATTTTTTTTAGCCTGTCTAAATTGTCTGTGAAATAGCAATGAGACACTTAATTGGCTATTCAGTAACACAGTTTTAAGCATTGTTAGCATTAATAAAATGAATAAAAATATATGTTATGTTACTGCCCATCCTGTTTGATGAAATTATGAAAGGATAATTAGTCTAGATTGTTGTTCCCTTATTTGACCTTTAAGGGGAGCTAGATGTGGGTAGTTTTTGTTCTAAAAGTCTTTGGTGATAACACCATTATTGTATGTTATTCCATGCTACATAGTTTTGCAAGGGCATTGCTAGTTTTTTATTAGCTAGTCCATGTAAATAAACTGACAGTCCTTATTAGAGCTGATGTTGCATAGTTTGGATCATGAAAAGTAGAACGCAGGGAAGAGGCCCATGTGATCTTTAGCAAAAAAATGTTTTGAAGGAAATGTTGTTTTATAGATAAGAAACTCCTGTTAAATTAGATTTTCCTGCTGCTCCTATAACATGAGAGCATGGTCCTAAGCGTACAATGTAGGTGCTTTTATTAAGAAGAATCATTTTGGAAGTGTCTGCAGTCCTGTACAAGTAATGTAAAGTTTATGAGCAAAATTGTCGAACATTTCCTTTTTTTGAGGGTTTTTAGATTAGTACACAGGAATACACGCATGTAAGGATTTAGAGTATGTCTGTGTTGTTTTTCTCTTTTCCTCACAATTTAGTAAATGAATACAGACTTCCTTGGCTGCTTGGGATTGGGTGATGTATTACTCTTGTCAGTTCACCAAAGAGTTCCTTTTATACTTGCCAATAGGTCCAGGATGTTTTGTTTTTTTTACTCTCTCATAGATAGATGAAAGTAGTTCTTGGGTGCCTTGCTAATATATGGGGCGTCCCAAGACTAGGAAGTATTCTAAGACTATCCTCTCTGTTGATAGACTGTTTCTGTGCCTTGTCTAAAGACCTTTTGTTCTGTCCACCAACAGATATTTGCTGCCTTACAACTATTGCCAGAGGGGCCCAGACATCAGATTCAGCCTGGGGAGTCAGCGTCAGCACCAGTCCAGCTTGAAGCCAAAGTGAAGGTAACCAGCACAGGCATTGCTGCCAACTAGGACCTCAGTGAAGGTGGAAGGCCTGGAATTAAGTGTGTACCCCTGCCACTATCTTGGGCGAAAGACGGGGTCACAAATCAGATAGGAGAAATTGTGGTTGATGCCCAGCTGAAAGTCACAGACCGACCAGAATGGCGAGGAGGCTTTGCTTGAGGTGACCTCTTTTGAAACAAGGGTTGCTTCAGAGATCCTAGAATCAGGCCTCTGAATCCTGGTCCCAAAGTGAATGCAAGTTTGCTCCTTTGTTTGTTGGTCAAGAGATACCTGAGCACACTGGATGCAATGTTTGACCCCAATGAATGAGCAGTGCACCAGCAGAGCAATACAGGAGTTAGGGAAGGACTTGAGTTTAGGGTACAGGTGCTAGAGAGCAGCGAGAGACGCCGCAGAGAACGCCAGTACGCCATTCTGCCCGGACGCCAGATCGACTCAGCGGCCGCTGCTGCAGCTCCAGGGAGCTGCGGTGGTGCTGTGATACGCCTTACTATAATACGGGCGGATAGCGGGCGGAAAGCGGGCTACCTGTGGTGGCCAGAAAAATACTTCTAATTTCCAGTAAATCTTCAGCGCGGTGATGACATTTCCGCCGCAGCCGTAGCGGAGGCTTTAACTCACATCAAGACTGCACTGACCGCATTAAGGTTCTGTCGGCCATCGTTTTGCACTATCTGTGCGGACCGGGAGGCTACTGAGTTCGGTGGGTCCTTGCTAAAGCCAAGCAGAGGAGCAAAGCAAAGTCAAGCCAAGCACCGGAGCAGGACGGGGACCACAGGGAGCACGGGGAGCACGGGCGGACGGGAGGTGAGGTTTGCCGGCTTGCCAGGACTGAGGTTAGCGGCTGTAAAGTCCGGTAAAAGCCTGTAAAACCTGAAAGCCATTCCTTGTGGCACCCTGACATCCTGACCCCTCGTGCAGCTACTTACCTCTACCTTCCTGTGTGCAGTCACTCCTGAAAGTCGATCGAGACTGTGAGAGATTGAGGGCTCAAGGTTGTGGTTGTGGTATTGACAGCGCTACTGAGCCCGGGCGGAGGCTCTGGATTAATCACGCTGAGTGCCCTCTGAGTTCCTGTGGCCTGGAGTTTCCAACCATCTGCCTCCTGTGTGTTGCCACTGCGCCACTGCCACTGCTCCACCTCCTGCATGAGTACAGGCACAAGGAGGTTAATTACCGGGCACTGATCTACCGGGCACTGAATTGGAACGGTAAGCCCATTTAATTGTAATATTGTTATTATAGCCAATACAAAAACTGTAATCCGAATGTTCTGGATCTTTCCCGAAAGACTCCTAGTAAACTGCACTGAAACCATAGTTAACACGCGCAAAAAAGCTAACCATGAGTGGGATAATCTGCCTATATGACTGCCCCTGCCTATATTGCAATCCCGCAATCATCGCAACGATTCCTTCCTGACGGCAGCTGCCTTAGACTCTATGTGTGTTGTGCTCGTGTAAAGAGTGGTTTTACACGGCAGAGAAAGGAGGGAGCAGACAGGCTTGGGAAGGCGTGCGGATCGGGAGGACCTGTGCCACCAGGCTGAGGAGCGGAAATCTAGGTTTGTCTCAGAGTGACATTGACAGATACAAGGAAATTAGAGAATATAAACACAGTTGATATTACAGTCAATAATATGAGATCAGGAAGGGAAAGGACTGCAGGTACAACAACAAAACGCGTAAAAAGGATGCAGCAATCTTCGGTATCAAAAAAGGTAAAAACCAACGCACCGGGGCTGACCCAGTCTCTTATATCCCCGATTTGCACGGATGTTTGAGAAGGCAGGTAAAATACCAGATAAATTCCAATTTACGAAGGACCCAACAGGAGCACTTATGTCAATGAAATTGGAAGCAATTAAGGACAACCTACAGACCCCCATGAAATCTATGAGTAGCGAAATACATAATATGCTACAAAACAGTAACCAATTGGAGCAAACAGAGAAAAGTCTTGATAAAAACCAACTTGTAAACTTAGATATACTGATCGGAGACCAATTGCAATGGATAACACAGCAAGAACCCTCAATAGAGTTACAAAATTGCAATATAAAGACGAAGACTGATGGAACGGCAAATGCAAAGGTAAATTATGACGATTCTATTATAAACAAACCGCACTCACAAGTGCTGGAAACTCAACAACATCATTATGGAGATAGGACGGAGCAGGCGGCCCCAAGTTGCCTGATTGAAGTTAAAGTTGAAATTAACAAATGGTTGTGTGAGCCCCCTGAGCAAGTGGAAACACACCTAATTCAACATGGGGTAGAACACGAGTGTGTTAACAGGACTGAAATGCTCATTGAAGCAACATTAAAAGAAACCAAAATGTTGGGGGAATATTCAGTAGGACCTCGGGAAAATAATGACTCAGCTTCATTTACTACTTCAATTCCTACTGATAACAATATGGCGGAACAAAAAAATTCTCAGGATAGTAAACAAACTAAGTCTGAAATGGTCCATACCCCAGAAACTGGAAAAAAACATCAAGAAGCAGTAATACCCTGGGATATCTTTGACCAAACATCGACCCTCACGCTAGAAGCGCCCCAGTACCAATCAAATAAAATGGACATACAAATCGACCTCCTAAAAATGATGGCAAATAATGTGGCGGGAATCAACAACAAACTTGCCCAACTAAATGATCTGATAATCAGAGCTCAAACAGAAATGAAAAAACGACTTCTGATTGTATCTACGTACCTATTATGGACAAACTAGCAGTACTACAGGCAGTTTTAACTAGTATAATAGAAGATACCAAAAGAAACATCAAAGTCAATCAGGAGAAAGTTATGACGGATAATACTGCAACTAACCAAAGGGAAAAAAACAACACCGGGAATGGCACAGAATCAAAACAGTTAACAAAACTTCACGATAAAACAGTTAGTCTACCAGTCCACCAGATCACGGAGCTACCGGCGAACGAAATTATGTGTAAAGTTAGCCATGAGGATCAAAATGATAATCATACTGAATCAGATGGATTCTCGACAATGACAAAACGACAAAGAAAAAAACTTCGCAAAACAAAAGAAAAAGATAAATTGAAATTAACGGCCACAATAAAGATAGACAACGATCCGATATCAGCAACTACTAAGGATACAGGGAAAGGTAGAAACATCTACTTTCCAATCTTTGAGAAAAAATCAACAATTGATCCAATACAAACAACGGGCCACCTAGTAAATGAAACACAAATTCCTATGAGAAACGACAATGGAGTACTGGAAGGGCAAATAGGTAATGAGTCCCTAGATATCCCGCAACAGATAACCAAACTGGATACAAAGCGAAAAGAAGAAGAAAGAGCGCCAAGCAATTCTAACCCAGACAAAATGAACAGAAGCAGTCCAACTAAAACAACCCAAATAACGATTCCTCACCAAATTCATGGCACTGATGGGAAAATAAAAACAGATTGGGCCCTTACAGTGTCAAAGGTAGGGAATGGTCCCACAAAAATACCAGAATGGGACCATTTACAGATCAAAAGCAGGGAAGGGCAAAAAACAATTAGCTACATACCCAAGCAATTTGAGAAAAAAAATGTCCCTACTGACCAAAGCCCCATAATCAGTGAAAAACTCATATTTACACCTAAATTTCAATCCAGAGGTAGGCACTACATACTTAATAGGGGGAACATACTTAGACTTTTCAAATCAATACCGGCACTGACCAATATTGATAGTAAGGACATTATCTCTTTCGAGTTTTTGGAGGGAAAACATAATATTCAGACCTCAACACTAATAACATTAATATCACCAACAATAGTTGAACAGATTATGAATGAGCAAACGACATTTAAAACCTGGGGCCTAGTACTTACCAATTACCAGAAGTTTACCCCACTCCCTTTATTGGGGAGGAAACAACACTAAAACACAAAAAGGTAGACACACAGACCATTTCAGTCCTAAAAAATGCACTTGGTAGATCCCCCACAAAAAGCATATGCACTGTGCCACAAAACACCATAGATAGAAATAAATGAAAATGGATAAATATAGCACTTCACAGCAACCAGAAACAATGATATGGTAGCTCATTACAAGTAGGAGACAAAAGTAATGATAGGGCAATAGTAAGATTATGCTCATGGAATATAAATGGATTGAGAGGTAAGATACAAAACGCTCAGATAGATTCCATAGTGGGAAAACCCCAGATTATAGCATTACAAGAAACCTGGGAAAGTAACCCATTTATGCTACATGGATACGCCGGCTACTATGAACACGCAAAAAAAGAGCGAAGGTTCGGACGAGCTAGTGGGGGCCAGGCAATATTTATCTCTAATACGCTTCAGGCACAGCATGAACAAGTGATAGTAGATAGTACTAATATCCTGATAGTTAAACTAAACTACAAAATATCTAACCAAAACTCTAAAACATTATATCTGATCACTGTATATATTTTGCCTACCAATCGAGTAGGGAGGCAACCTGTGGAACCCTGAACAACGTTCTTACTAATATAATGATAGAGGATCCCCTAGCAGATTTTCTGATTACCGGGGATTTTAACCTAAACCTCATGTCATCCCACATAAGAGACGATATAACACTATCACAAAACCATCAATGGCTAATTCCCGAGCAGGATCTAGGGATGGATAATAATGCCAATGAGAATAGAATGGGAAAAAAACTTGTAAAGGACATGGAAGCAATGGGACTCCCACACTCAAACAGTTACTTTGGGTATAGCGGACACTCCAGGATCAATTACACCATGACTTCGTTATTTTTGTTTCACAACAACACCTCGTACCAATTAAAGAAAGTAAATGAAAGTGATCACGCCCAGCAGATAATCATAATGAACATCGGAGTAAATAGAAATAAGGAGTATCAGTCTGTTCAAGGGCATATTGGTACAACTAATTATAAAAGACTGTTTTGGAATGTTGGAAACAAAAAAATAATGAATGAACAAGTGGAAAGGATCATGGAAGTATGCTTTAAAGACACGGTAACAATAACAGTGATAGAGCAATGGGAATACTTCACTGGGATGCTGATTATAACGCAAAGTCAAACAAATACCAATAAGAAGCAAAAACACAAAGAACCATTCAGGGAGAAGGAACACCACTTAAACCTGCCATATACAATAATGAAATTGAAGAAAGAACGAAATAGGATCATCAGGCTATTAAAGAAACCGGGGATAAAAGCGGAAAATCTAGGAAACTTAAAACAACTAAATCAAAATCTGAAGAAGCTAATATGGGGTGAAAAAAATCAGGCAAAACATGCAACTTGGGCAAAAGTATTGCACGCCAGCAAGCAGAAGAATCCAAGAGACTTCTGGAAGATTATCAATGGACTTGCTAGACCTAACAAACAGGTAATCTCATCACCCTTAACTGAGCAGGAATGGGAGATTTTCTTGAGGAGATATTTAAATCAGGACACTTCACAGTCAAGTCCATTCGAAATGAGACATGGGTGCAAAGACGACAATGATCCTGAATCTACCTCTAAGGACAAGGATTTGGATATGCCAATACCCATAGAAAAAGAAGAGATGATCAACTTATAAAAAAACAGAAAAACGGTGCTCCCGGACCAAATGGGATACCGTTTGCTCTATATAAAGAAAACCCAGAACTATGGGCGACCATCTTAGAGAAACTATACACTGAAGTCATTAGAACAGGAACTGTCCCTAAGTCATGGCGAGGAACCTTAATAACCCCAATATTTAAAAAAGGAGACTGGGCTCTTGCCGAAAACTATAGACTGATTACTTTACAAGACACGGATGCCAAGCTATTTGCAAGAATTTTGCTGACAAAACTATCCGAATGGGTGAGGGAAACAAAGAAATTGCCCTTAAACCAGACAGGCTTTATACAAGGCCTAGGCACAACAACAAACATAATGGTTCTCGCCCTACTAATGGATAAATCAATCAGACTGAACCAACCCCTGTATCTATGTTTTATAGATTTTAAATCAGCATTTGATTGTGTCAAAAGAAACCTTCTTTGGAACAAACTTGAGAAAATGAATATTCCAGTTCCCCTCCTCAAGCTGATTCGCCTCTTATATACAGACGCTATCGAAGGAGATTCCAGCAAAGGCAGGCCTGAAACAAGGCTGTGTTCTAGACCCCTTACTTTTTAATTTGTTTCTCGCTGACCTAACTGGAATACTGGACGATGAGAACGCGCACCCCCCGAAATTAGCTGATTTGATGTATGCGGATGACGTCATACTACTGAGCCATACTAAAGTGGGACTACAGCGTCTAATTAGGCGGACTCATACATACTCGAAGGAGAATGGGATGGTCATAAACGAGACAAAAACTAAGATCATGGTAGTGACCAAAAACAATAAGAGAAGATACAAAAGTAAATGGTTTATGGATACAATTGAGTTGGAGCAAGTAGAGGTATATAAATACCTAGGTGTATTATTTGATGCGAAGGGCAGCTACCAACTGCAAAAAAGTGACATTCAAAGAAAAGCGAACTCATTAACTACATCATTCAGAATCGTGCAAAAGTCACTTTCCAGCCTAACCTATGGTCCCCTTCTGAGTATAATTGGCGCAAAACTCCTACCGACTATCACTTATGGTAGTGAAGTGATAATGGGCAAGGATAGCGAAACTCTGAATAAGATCATAACCAGAGCATATCGGGCCCTATTTTATCTCCCAGCATACGCGTCCCTGGCCCAAGTAAGACTGGAGTTTGGATTGACCAATCAGCAATATGCAAGGCAAGGACACTTTATAAAAGTATGGAATCAAATAAAAAATGACCATCAAAATGAGATATCGCAACTGTTATGGAGAGAAATAAATAAGGACATGAACTCTACTGCGGGGATCTACCTTAGGGAAGCAATAAAGGATTTTGCGCTCACGTCAATATGGGAAAACAATATAACCAACACCTCGTTTAAGAAAAAACTTAATAAAACTGTAAACCATCTATCCATCTTAAACGACAAAGCTATCCTCACCAAAAGAAAACACGCATGGGCGATAATTAACGGTTATAAAAAGAAGGAAATCCAACAATATCTGGTAACACCCTGGACGGAAAAAAACAAACAGGTGCTCCTTAAAGCCAGATTTGGAACAATGGCAGGCCTGTGTCACCTTCCCGCGTGGGAGAGACCGGAAACTCAAAGGAAATGCAGATTGTGTAATAATGGTGAGGAGGATATGCTTCATCTTCTGTGTACTTGCCCTGAACTTTTACAGAAGAGAAAATCATTACTTAAGTTTCCTTTCAATGTACGAGGCATAAGGACATGTAGGCAGGCCTTGATCAAGTGCATGAACTCGAATTATATCATTTTAAATGCTATCTTTGTAAGCTTCCTAATGATAGTTAAAAGGAAACTAGGTGTCATAACTATTTTAAATATTTAATCACCTACAAACCTGATGCAATGACATTTTAAGTGTTTTTATTCACAAATACAGTTTTTAGTTCTTGTTTGAGACGTGTAATATTGTAAGATTTTAAATAATCACCACAATAAACTATGTTGTATTTGTATTGTATTTGGGTACAGGTGCTGTGTCTCTGGTGCCTGTTAGAATGAAGTGAAGGAAACTGGTGCACTGTCTAAGACATTGGACAGGATCGCTAGGAGCATTTGCCTGGTGGGTGACTGCCCTATCCTGAAAGAAGAGACTTTTTTCCTTGAAACTGGGCTGTTATTGAAACTGAGTTGCGAGTTGTGCGGCTCCACAGTGGAAACAACAAAAGCCTGCCTGTGAGGCTCAAACGGACACAGGGAGAAGACTCCCCTCTGGCTTGGTTGTAGAGCTGCTTCAATTTCCCCAAGGACTTCTTCTTTTTTTGCTTGTTAATAATGTACCCCTTTTGTCGTCCCATTTTTGAGGAGGAGCAGCCCTTTTCAGCTCTTCGTTCTAATTCTTATGGCCCTGTGTGGTCCTCCTGGACCCAGCTATGATTGATGTTCTAGCCCTCATAAAAGGAAAATGGACAAGTAGCCCTGAAAATGTTAACTAGATGGTTATAGGATTTGCTTTTGCATAGGACTAAAAAAATTATAATTCTATTTGTAATAGTGGTCATTACTTTCTCCTGCTATCTGAATGTTAATTATGACCTAATGCTTTGTTCCCTTTGTATTCGTGCTTATACTTTATATATAACCGCTTAATGACATTTTTAGAATGGAAAATGCCCACCTAGAGATGAATTAGGATATTGATAAATTCATGAAAATTAATGTGCAAATATTTTCTATGTTCCTACTGGATCATAGGAACGTCTTTAGCTCATGCTAAAAGGACCATCTGTTAAATATTGCAGGGCTTTGTTAGCATGAGCTGAAAGCCATTTTGTATTTCTGGCAGTCATCTTGTTTGCCATGTGTTGCCACATGCTCGCCATGTGCTCTGTCCTCCCTCAGTGTTGACTGCGCTTGTAATCTGCCTAGAAACAAACTATATTTAGCATCTTCCACCTTCGCACATGCTCAGAAGGGCCTAGCTAGTAGAATGCACCTGCTTCTCTAGTATAACTGTCAGGCTATTTTTGCTGCTGTATGGAGAAGTAACTCTCCTCCCACTTTGTTGAGCAAGCAGATCTTGCATGCCCATCTTAGGCATTTTGCATGCTTACATGAGCCAGGACTGCCCCTTGGTCTTATGCTGACTGTAACCCTAAGCATATATAAGGCCCCTGTTTTCTGTACTCCTTAGACTGCCTCATTCAGTTGCTAAGGCTTCTGTGTGACGTAGTCTCCCTCATCTGAGGTGAATACATGCATTCTTTTTATATTTCAGCGTCTGTGCCAATTTCTTCTTTGTTGGTTTAAAAGGACCAAGTATCAGTGGGACCCCTGAGAAGGTTTCTATTTTCTACACTGTGACTGAGTCTGTCCACATTTGAGTGGGCCCATACCGAAGCGGTCCGCTGGATTTGCTAGACTCTTTGTTATTTCAACAACGCTGTAGCCAGACCAGCTACCGACTCGCACAGAACCTTGATTTAAGCCTTTTCAACCAGAAATCTTGAATTCTAATAGTATTGTGGATTATTTTTGTCGTTTATTGGTCTTGTGGTAACTTTATATAAAATATACTTATTTTTTATATACAACCTGGTGTGGTGTCCATTTGTAGTGTTGTCACTGGGTTACTGTATGGGGTCCCAAATGGTAAACAACCTTTACAACGAAACTTTTACAGCGCACTACCATTACAACGCGGTCATTACAACGCAAACCATTACAACCCATTGCGCTGGGGGGCGCTCTAGGATAGGGAATAGGTTAATTTACTATCCAATAACCTTCCCTAGTGTCCACGGGGACTGGAGTTGGAATAGTAAATTAAACTATTCACTATCCAACACCCAAAAGCACTATGCGTTGTAATGGATTGCGATGTAAAAACCGCGTTGTAAAGGCAGGCGTTGTAATAGCCTGCGTTGTAACGTCATACATCCGTCACAAATGCTTAACTTACAACACCTCTGAGATAAAGCCTTGCTGCTCATGCCAAGCTACCAAGGGGTGAGCAGGGGTTCTTTTAGGAGTGTAATCCCCTTATCCTGACTAGAGGAGAGGGTCTCTAATTGTCACAAGTACCTACCTGTGCCAACTAGAGACCCCCAATTCTAACACTCCTTCATCTTCACTGATTGCTTATTAAACAAATCAACAGTCATGATGAATTACCAATTTAACTACCAGCTCTCATTCTTGGAAATTTGAAGAATGTGACTACTTGTACCTGCTGTTACCTCATTGCAGAATGTTGAGTGACACCAATATCTAGAGGTATGGAGATGACTAATGCATTGTTCACAGGGATCAATCCATGCAAATATTATGGGTTGATGAGCTGGCACACAGCAAGCTGTGTAGGTATGCAGATATGCGTTTGTGGTCAGAATAAAACCCCAAGATAGAGCAGTTGCGACATGGGTGGGCTTGCTAGTATTTTTGAGGTATCAAGTCATAATTCAACAGATGTGTCCAAATTTTTAGGAAAAAGTAGGAAGAATTCAGTTGTTTTGGTTTCAAGCTTTAGGTAAAGCAGGGACCTTCATGACTGAAGCTCATTTAAGATTTCAACCTGACTATCAACATATTGTTAGGAGATGAGACTTTCACAAACTGGGTGTCATCAGGGTAGATGTAAAGGTAATTATCACAGAAAGAAACAAATTGGCTCCACATACACGATAAAGAGAGTCAGAGAGAGAATGAAGCATTGGCATACTCCATGCTTGAGAAGGAAAGGGGTAGAGAGAAAGTTGGATAGTTTAACCTGTTAAGAACAGTTAACTTGACAGGATTAAAACCTCTCAGATGGTCTGCCATTGATTCCCATTTTGTCTCTCATGGTTGTTAGAGGGAAGACATGATTTATCCCACTGAAAGCTGGTGACAGGCCTAAAAGAATAAGATGCAAGATCCACTATCATCTACAATGTGCAGCACATTATTTGTGGCATTGCTGTGTCTGGTTTCCAGCCACTCCTCAAGCCTAACTAGAAGTCATAGAGGAGATTGCTTGCTGCAATGTGGTTAACAAGGGGTTCTGCAAAACAACTTACAAGAATTTTACCCGAAACAGGAGGTTAGATATCAATAGAAACTTGTTTAGGTCAATTGGTCCAAATCTGTTTTGATGAGCAGTGTGATGACTGGACCTGGTTCCTGCTAATCAGGGACAGATCTTTGAGACAATGAGTAGTTGAGTAACCTAGTCATGAAGGGGATGAAGGAGTTACAAATGTTTTTGAAACCTTTTTTCTGGAAGTTCGCCAGCAAAATAAAGCACAGATTTAAGGATTTTGGTAGCATTTGTGAAGACATTTTGAGTGGTCTCTTAGAAGGAGAACAATTTTTCTGGGGTTTTGGGAGGGATCATCATTTGAGGAGTCATGGCAATTAGGAGCAAGAGACAGCTATCAACCTTTTATATGCATTTTTTTAATTGGGAGAAATGTATGCTTAATTCTATCATGGAGATGTGCACAATGTGTCTATGTACATGTGTATATTTAGACACTTTGGGCCTGTGTCACAAAGGTTACTTACACTTTTCTGTATCCTACAATTTTGACTACCTTTAGTACTTTTCTGTGCTCAAAAACAGCACTTTTGTAGAAACTTGCAATTTTATAGTATGTTACACTTTTGTAGTAAGTCCCTAAATTCATTATTTTCTATGAGAGAGTATTGTAGTAACAGTGGTTGCTTCCACTGATCAAGGGGAAAAGAAGTAATTGTAACAAAATATATACAAACAGCTCATTCTTTCATATGACTCTGTCACTGAACTAACATCACATTTGTTGCATGTTGTGTATAAGGCAAAAAAGGGTAAGCAAGTGAAGAATCCCTAGCTTTTTCCTTGTGCCAGGATGACTCTGAAGAAGATGAGATGCTACACATCATACTCCGGATCAGCACCATTTACCTACGTTCCCTCACAAAGCAAGCATATCCATTGGCAGGTCATCAGTGGAATATGAAAGCTATTGTAAACCGCGCATGTTAAGTGCAACTGAAGGAGATGAAAGTTTTTCACATTGAGCTATTACTCATTTGCCATTAAATGTTTAATCGAAGTACATTCAAATATTTCCTCACTAAGCATACACTTCTAAATCTTCCCACTTTCTGAAATCCTTAATTATCATCAAACAATGCAATCATCCAAAAATAGTTCTTCTTGCCTTCAGCTTTCTTCCTGAAAAAATGAATTGGTACTGCAAAAATCATAATGCGTTTCTTTGATCAACTAAAAGAAAGAGCACATATGTTTCACTGGAAGATAAGGCAGCAAAACGGAAAAAAAGTAATTTAAAAACTCTGAAGTGATTGACAAGTGAGATATTGTAGTTCCCAGTAAAGCAAGCATTTATACAAGTTTTCAAATCATTTGTCAAGCAAACAATGCCAAAAATGTGTATTTTGTGCATTATGTTTTTCAGTCAGTTATGCATAATTCACTAAGAACTAGATACAATGCGGTTAACAAGAATCGATTGAATATATTCTAAGCTGTCGCTATTTTTTTAAATTGTTAATCCAATGTGAATGTGCTTCTATTTCAAAGTACTAATCAGTGTAGATATCAAGGTGTGCCATAACCTCACTGTGGCATCTGTACTTTGGGGTAATGAAAGTTTTTCTGACCCCTAAAATCCGCCATAGATACTGATTCAGAATTTGTAAGGGGTGTGTTGTAGGCACCATTTCCAAATACTGAATGGGTATAAGAAATATCAATGTATTGCCACTAGAAATTGGTAGCAAAAAATTGGAAATCTACTGACACCTCAAAGGAAATTTTTGTTTATATACAATGGCGAAGAGGTCTCTTTAGGAACCCTTCCTCTTAGTGAATGTAAAAAAAAAAATTTGAAGAAAAGGAAGTGGTCCCGGAGACTACTGCCACCTCTCAAACGATCAAATAAATAATTTTTTCGTTTTTTGTTTTTTTAATGCATCCCAACTTCCTTTAGGGATAAGAGGTTGCATTAAAAAAAGTTTGGTTTATTTAAATCAATCACAGACAAGGTGTTCTTCTGGCCCCAGAAGGCCACCATCCCTGTGAGGCGTCCAGTCGTAAAGTGTCCCATTTGCAACCTGCCTCATTAATGGTAATGATGTAGGTAAGATTAGGACTACTATTCTGATTCTTAAGAACCAACCCACTAGTGACCTATTAATAAATAATTCCTTTAACTATCCTTACTGTTCGCTATTTATAACCAGTATTCCGCAACCATTCTTTCGTATGTCCCACCTATTGTATTTGTGTGCTTCTGCCCTCTCACTCATCACGTCTTTTATTGTTGAGTCTTGTTTTCTTATATGTGAGGTACTTCCTTGTTATAAGATCTACATACAAAATGACTTTGAACACTGTCAATTAGCAGTTTCTGTTTTACCAATCATATGACTGCTGTAGTTTCTGTTGTATTAATCATATGGCTGCTGTTATTTAGCTGAAGTTTCATGGCTATTTCATGTCTTGCTTATCAACTCGCATTATATTGTTCGCTTCATCCGGCTAGAGTGTAAATGAAGTGCTATATATGAAATAAAAAAAAAATACAGCAGAATTCGTGACCTTCTGACGTTTGTGCCCCAAATGAACTTTACGGTTCTGGATAATCTGCAATTACGAAAAAAAGTACAGCATTCTCCTTAGCTGAGGAAAGTTCTTAGAAGCACTGCTTAATGGACTGCACACTCTCTAACTTCAACTTCCGTGCTCTAGTACTTTTTTCATACATGTGTTCACAAATAATTTGTTATGCTTTTTAAATTTTTGTTAGCATTATTTGTGTATTCAATTAAATTGTCCAAAAGTTATGATAGTGTTTACAGTGATGTCCATTTATCCATGTCATGTAATCACTTGTAATGCTCCTAGCATTATCCACTCTCCTCGTACTTAATGCATTTCGGACCCCAACGTTGGCCCTTTGTTAGGAGAAGCATTTACATTATTACATCCGGAAATGTATACAAACACTTTTCATTCATGCAAATGTATTTTCTCAAAACAGCGTTATTATGCAGGCCTGCCAGTGTATAGTCACTGTGGTAGTGATAGGGGCTTGTGATTATGCCCCTAAATGTTTACAGTGTTACCAGGGGAGGAATGGTCAGCTACCCATCACTGATATAACCTGCACTCCAGTGAAATAAAATGTGCGTGCCCAGCGCTGGACTGACTACCGGGCGTTTTGGAATGCTGCCGTTCTGGGGGCCGATTTCACTGTGGTGGGGGCTGATTTCGTTCATGGAGACCCGCGTGTTCTTAAAATATGATCTCACTCTGCTATTTAAGGATGACTTGAAAAATGAAACATGAAAAATTAAACACATGCTTCATAAACTTACAGGTAGATTTCATCTGTGGAGTTTGTGTGTGGACCATTGCATTTTATTTTCAAGACTTTTTCTGCTGACAGCAGCCCAAATATCGGTTCCTATTTCCATCTCAAGAAACAGCTCTTTCTGCATAGTATTATGGCCAGTTTATCGAGGATCTATGGTGAATGAACATATTTGTGTCCATATCTGAGCCAATCCTCCCACTGGAAACACTTGCCTTTGTGTGGACACAGGTATCAACTTGAGAAAGGTTTCTGATATCCTACATAAAAGGTTTACTTATGTCTTCTCTCAGATAGTAACTGTTCTGTTGCATGGGGCGGGAGAACATTTTTGTTGTGTTTTTCCAAACGAATAGTCTTCAATATGATTGCGAGAGTTAAGTTACGTCTGCAAGCGTGACCATGAAAGAGGCCTAAAGGCAGTACCCTCATGGGGTTGATGGATGGTGAAGAAAACAGGTTCCTGGCGTTGTGTCATCTGTATTTGAAGAAGTGAATGGTGCTTTACTATGTGCCAACCTTTAGAAATAGAAAAGCGGGTTACTTTGAGAGAAGAATTGGAGGGTTGTAAGTTCCTAACTGATTTTCAATGAATGTGAGTGAGATTGTAATGATCAGGAGTCATTGGAGTTGGAGAACAAGGTGACACAGGAAATTACTCTCAATTTGTTTTTCTGTCGCTTTATGATGAAGTAACATTAGAATGCCTAGTGCGCAAAGCAATGAATCTGCATCTCACACTATTTCATAGGTAGACATACAGTTACTAACAGATACTAAAAAACACTGGGCACTCATAGAATGCTTGAAACACAAATCATGTCTCATAAAAGCAAAGCGGCTGTAGAGCAGAAGTCAGATGTTTAACAGATGGTGTTGGTGCCCTGGCTTAAGTACTTTTAAAACAGTTTCAGAAAACATAAGATCTTGAAAACTTTTCTAAGTGAGGTCCGTGGAAGTAAGGCCCAGACCATTAGGGGCCTCATGTAAATGTCTGTCTGAGGACAGATTGATGATGGCATTTTCTTCCAGTGCTGTGTACCTCGATGGGGCATTCCATCCTAAAATTATGAACCAGAAAGAGGTTCCAAGCACACTAGAATCACAAGTTGAGACCTACCTCTCTCTTTATGCCTTTTACAGGATATCGTTAGATTTCAATTCAGGATGTGAACTTGATTTGATACAGACTTTGGAATGTGTCAAATAACATATTTTCAACAGTAACCCATTTGCGCCTTAACAAACAGGCTGCTCTTTAAACGCTGATGAAAGTGGTCACAAACAATTGTGGAAATCATTAAGAACTGCATGTTCCATATGAAAATAGTAAAAAACATTGTCCACCAACTCTAAATGGACAGCAGCATGTTCTTTTTTGTGTAATACATTTTCTTGCTGCAACTATTGATCTTGATCATCACTAGCACTGCTGCCTTCTATGTTCTTCAAGTAGTGAACCCTTACATTGGGGGACTTGTGAATCATGCAGCACATGACAATAATGTGAAAAACTTGTTCGGATTCTCTAGGGTGCAAAACCAAAAAGTGGCATCTCTGCAATCCAAAGGTTCTCTTTCTGGTGTTCCACATGTGGATCTAGACATCATTATACTTTACTCTTGCCTTTTATCAAGAATGAAGAATTGGAGTGAGCAACTATATCATCATGGGTAAACCATATCGCCTGCATGAGAAGCAGTCCTGACAACATGTACAGTATGCAAACAAAGGCCTCCAGATAAATCCAAGTGCAAAATGACCAGATTACCCATTAGTCAATTTTGGTCACGCTGAAATGACATCATTATAATCAGGAATGCCGCTGCTTCATGGACCGACTCTGGATGAGTCCTATATGAGTGGCTCATAATGAGATCCACAAAGCGGACAGTTTGTGAATTCCATGAATATGTCATATAATAGTTTCTGAATATTTGTTCACAAGCTTCGGGTGGCATAATGTGCAACATTTGGACAAAATGCTAAAGAGAACAATTTGTTTTTCACCACTATGGGCTCGCCATTAGATTGGATACATTTTTTGTAAATTTTTTCCCGTCATTGCATCAGTGACTTGCTGCACCAAGCTGATAATGGTAGGTTGAGATATACCAGTTGAAACGCTCTAATCCCCTGAAAAGAACAAGTCACAAAATAATGGATCACTAACAATAATTTCACCAGCGGGGAAATTGCAGTCCCACTGTTACTACATAGCTCCAATTTGGTGACATTTCACCCAAGCAAATACAAAATGCTGTTATTGTCACCCAGTTCTGAGCTAACTTGCTCACAATTCTTTTCAGACAGATAATTTTATGTTCATTTAAAGTTTCTCCTAATATAAAAATAACAAGAACAACAGATGTCACAGTCACATAACCTCCCCCACCAAAGACAAATGCAGAAAGTGTTCAAAGTTCCTGCTGCCTCAACTCAGGGTTGGTAGGATTATTACACTTCATCAATACCATACTTACATCGTTTTAAGTATTTCCTGGGTAGGAATGGAGGAGAGAAGTTCCCAAAGTTTAACGGTACACCCATGCCACGTCTATTCCTTCACCTCTGACGATGATTCCGTAGATCCATGTTAATTCCCTGAATCATTAGCCTTGGTAAAATCTCCCAGCAACTCAGCCGAGACCCCCAAGTCTTCCCCTAATTTGTCATCTCTTTTGATAGCCTTATTATGCAGCTCTTCAGCTAATGTCCATTCCATTATGTCCTTAGCCCACAACCCCATACTGTGACTCTGTGTACCCATCCATCCAATTGCCATGCATCTCTGCACCAACATCAGTGCCAGATTTAGAAATGTATACAGCATTTCTTTTGACTTCTGGGCTTTGCAACAATTCCCAATAGGCATTACTTTTGATTAAGACCCAAGGGAACCCTTGTTAGCATCGTGTGCAAGAATAAAGTTCCCTTCCTATCACACCTGGGGCATTTGGCTTGCCTGCGCTAATACTTTCAAATGGATTTGCACATGTCCTGTCAGTTCTCTCATGTTGTCTTATTTTCTTGGGACCTCCAAACTGGAGCCAAAGTAACTTCTCATCAGGAGCAGTAAGTTGCTGGAGAGCATGTTGTGTTTTTAGCTTAATAGCAAAGTCCACTACAGTTATGACTGTTGCTTCAAGCTTTTTATGAGAGGGTAGCAGTGTTAGTGGAAATGCTTTCCCTCATGATAGAATTACACAAAACTATGGGGTATATTCACAAGATCATGTGATAACTACTGCAAGAGTAGCGTAACGCAACTTTCAACATCGCAGCCCATCGCTGGAAAACAACTCTGTGACAACGTGCAATTCACACCACGGCAATATCATGTGATAGAGTGCTGACACCGCGGCCAAAGCCCGTGACACAACCACCTCGACAGAGATAAAAAGACAAACCCCAATGCAAAAAAACCTGCGATGGTCAAAAGCGCGATCAGAAAACAGTGACAACCACCGCGAGGGCAGGATAAAACACCCGCAATTAGGGAAAATGGATAAGAACAGCATACAGAAAATGTCACAGAACAAAATCCACAACTACCTAACTCCGTAGAAGAACAGAACCGACAGGCACACCGCATGAAAAAGACCAGTGGCAGACAAATCCGAGACACACGAGCAACACACCCACCGTGCAGCATACGCACATAGGCAGGAGTGCACCTCGACATTGACAACGTCCCAGTAAAAACAGCACCCCCACCACATGTGAACACAGGACACAACTGATTCCGCAAATGTGCACAACCTGGCAAATCACATCTGAAATTGCAGGTAAAGTAACATTAAAATCTACAAGTAAAAGCTAAAACCTTCAAATATGTTTTATTCACACATGCAGTGCATTTGGACATTTACTACCGTCGCTTGATTGCCATTGACGGTCACAATGTGACGTGCTCATGAGAAGTGAGTGTCAATGATAGTATTCCTACGGGCCATTCCTGCCGCTGCTGCAGTGGGATGTGGCCCACCTGCCCCATCACCACCATCATCGTCCGGTACCTCTGGGACTGGAATCCATGGGTCCCTTGTGCGAAGACAGATGTTGTGCAACACACAACATGCAACGATCAGCTTGCACACAATGTCTGGGCTGTATAGGAGCTTCCCACCTGTGCCATCCAGGCACCTGAAAAGTGACATCAACACCCCAAATGTGCGTTCCACGATGCCCCTGGTGCGTATGTGTGCTGCATTGTACTGCCTCTGGGCGGGTGTGTTCGGATCTCGGAGGGGTGTCATCATCCAAGGGCAGAGTGCATATTCTTGATCATCTGGGACAGTGCAGGGAGAAACGAGTCAATACTTGGTTCAGCAGATTGTGATGGCAGGTCAACCAATACAGTGATGCCTGTGCTGACTGTGTGTGGGGTAAGTGCAAGCCAGCCCGCAGGGAGTAGCGGGTGCTGGCAAATACACCAACAGTCATCAGGCACCCAAAAATGTTATGTCGAGAACTACAAGGGGGGATGACACAAGTCGCACAGGGTTAGTGGCCCGGATGCACAGCGGGCTACACGGGCCCACCGCCACGGGACGCTGACCTGTGGGAGACTGGGGTAGGGTCATATGGGCATAGCAGTGCTTCAAATGTTTTATGGCTGCATTTCACATCCCCACACGTTTAACTTTTGTGTGGCTGTGGTGCCATGAAATGTCTGTATTGGGTGCAGGGTAATGGCCAGGATGATGGTGTGGTCGTGTTTGGTAGGTGTTTGTTTAGTTTGACATGTTGATTGTGGTTTGGTCACATGTGCATCCCCACAGTTGTGCATTGTGCTTTGTAGGCTTTGGGATGTGTGGTGTGTTGACTTGGTACTTATCAACGAGCAGTCCCGTTCCATTTGCGCCATCCTGGAAGCGCTGGTTGATGATGGACTGCCGGAAGATGAAGGAATCATGCACACTGCCTGGGTAGTTGGTGACGACATTGGTGAAGAGTCCCCGGTGGTCCATTATTGCCTGCCCATTGATGGAATGCTTGTGCTTCCTGTTGCGGTAGTGGTGTGCAGTATCCGCAGGGGGCACAAGTGAGAGATGTGTGCAGTCGATTGCTCCCAACACAGCCGGGAATTTGGCTATGGCATAGAAGCCTTGCTTTATCTCCAGCTGTTCCTGCGCAGTGTTGGGGAAGTGAAGGTACTGGGGTATGAAGCTGAGGATGGCACTCAGGACAGGTGTGATGAACTTTGATAGGGCTAGCTGTGAGACCCCTCTGACTCTGGCAGTTGGTGGTTGGAAGGTACCAGAGGCCAACAGGTGCAGAACAGCCAGCAGCTTTGTCTGCGGAGGGATGTTGGTTCTCCGCTGTTTTGGGACTGTCAGCCTGTGGGCAATGTGGGTCATGATGCAGTGAATGGTTATCCTTTTGAGTCTGTAGTGGGCAATGACTTCCTCGGGCTTCAGGTCTGTGAGAGTGGTGCATTTTCGGTAGGTCCGCTGTCTTACTCTGGGCTGCCTCTGTGGTGGTCCTGGTGGGGTGCGGGTCTAGGTCCTGGGGGTAGTTGTGGTGGTGGTCCTGGAGGTGGTGGCGGTGGGTGTTGTGGCCCTGTTGGGGCTCCGAGCTGCATCATGAGTAGCTCCATGGCGTAGTTAGTTCTTCGGGTGTTTCTGTGTGCGGGGCTCCATTGCCTACTGCAAGGAGTCATCCGTCTTTACACCTACTTGAGGGAGGTGTTAAATACCTGCGGCTACTGTGGCTTATCGCCTGTTTTCAGTTCGCTCCGCGGATCTGGCAGTGGTGTTGTTGATTTTTCATGTGTTTCTGCACAGGAATGCCTACTCTGCATCTCATTAGCAATAGTTGGTGGTGTCCGCCGTGGTGTTAAGTTTTGGGACTGTTATTGTAGGAATTCTGACGATGTCTGCTGTTAGCACCAGCTTGTGAATGGTGGGGTAAATTTATCACGACTTTGGCTGCGCTAAAGTGCCGTTATTTGGGAGATAGCTCCTTGTGAATATGCCCCTACGTGTTTGGACAGAAAAATATTGTTGGTAATGTTGTATTGACAAATATAGATTAAACATTGGTTTCATATGAAAAAAACATATATTGCTTATTTTAATTAGTTTTATCTTTTCTCATGACGGTATCTGCTTAGTAATGAGTGATTTTACAGCGAACAAGTGTTTTGCCCCTAACTGCAATGCAGGCTTGGGACTCCCTCAGGTTTTTGTTCAGATTGATCTATCCTCAAATGTTTTCCTGAGAGTAAGGTTAATCAGTGTTTTCTTTGGTTGGCCGGTCTCTCTGGTCCTTGAGATATTAGTATTTTGCGATCTGTGTCACATGCTGCAAATGCCAATAAAGAAAGTCCTGAAGAACCTATGCTCACAACTACATGTTGATATGTCACAGTTTGAAAAAGGTTACATATGTAGGACCTACTGCAATTGGGTTACTAAACTCAGGGATCTCAGACATTTGCCATTAAATGCTGTACTATGTTTGAAAGAATGCCTCTGTTTAGCTAATAAGGCCCTTTAGTTTTGAAAACTGGGGCAGTGTTAACAAAATTCCACACAAAATATACGAGCATAAATAAACATTCAACTCTTCTAAATGTATTAAATGTATCTCCATAATATTAATTTTGATACTATAAACAGCTGACCATTTTGAGTCCTTCTAGAACTGGAATGGAACATAACTGCTCAAACCGTATGCTTCAGTGAAAAAGGCCTCAAGGAGCGGTGCTTTACAGTGGTAGGTAACAAATAGTGTAGTATAGGTCTTCGCTTTCAGTACCTGACATTCAATTTCTATCCCTGCTATTTTCAGATGGTAGGGTTCTGGCTGACTGGATCGATAAGTTAATTATGGTCAATCAATACAACCATTGCACTTTAATGATCACACCAAACAGACTAACAGAATAATAGACAAAAACTGAATTCAATGTTGTGGATGAAAGGCTATCTGAGAAAACCAAGGAAGGATCAATTTACTGTATGCGCTGACCTATATCATAGTTGTCTCACATTCTTGGAGATGTGCCTCTCGGTAGAAGGCACATGACACATTTTTACATTGTGTCAAATATATCTGAAATCTGAAAACTTCATCTCATCTCACATTTTCATGCTTTTAGTCTCCATGTCCAATCTAAATCACATCTTTCCAAATCACAAAATTATTTTGGAATACCTGAAGCCTATCCACTAACATCTTGACACTCATATTACTTTCATCTTCACTCAAATGTGAGAATTATTCCAAATTGGTAAAGATCGTTATGTGCAACAAATGAAAGAATGGCCAAAGTATGTAAGCGCTAAAACAAAATGCACAGCGCAAATCCCACTCCATGCTCAATAAGCTCAAAAGCCACAAGGCCAGTCCAAAAAAGTCCATACACAAATTAAATCAGAACATTCAACAAGAATAACCTTGCAGCTGTCATAAAGGTCAATGTTTGCAATTGTGAACAATGAAAAACATCGTTTAGGGTTGTGCTCTTGTGTGTGCAAGAGCAATCACTTACACCTTAAGAGCACGTTTAAAAGTGGTCCTCCATGTTGCTTCCCTTTAGGTTGTGGGTGTCACACTCCCACAAGATTTAGCGGGGAACTAGGATCATCCGGTCATTTCCTGGGATCGGATTAGATGTCAGATGACTGTGGGAGATTTGCTGTCAGGTTGTAGAGGCATTTAAGTCGGACAGCTTTCACAACTTGTTACTAAGCTGAACGTTTTTAGAGATGATGGCTTTACCAGAAGTTGGCTATTTTGTGGACAAGAGATCCAAAAGTATCTGACATTTTTTTTAAATATATAAATTATAGGGGAAAGTATCTAAGCAAGAACTCCAAACTAATAAAAAACAGATCTTCATATGGGGCATTAGTGGTCTGTGTTGTTATTAACATATGTTTTAAATATATATATATTTATTTAAAACATATGTTCATAACAACACAGAGCACTAAAGCCCCATATGAAGATCTGTATATATATATATACCTCAATTATTGGCAGACTGGATCTAGATGGATGATCCATATATAAATCTGATGTTATACTAGCACAATGGAATAACTATATTTAAGTAATTTTATTCAACATTTAGTTTTACACACATATACCAATCATTAAAAATGAAACAAAATAAGAGAACAAAAACAGCTTTAGGAAATCGATGGGAAAATGTAGTAGCAGTGTAAACTTGGTTTATCTATAATGAAGATAGACTTTCTCCGAGTAGGGTATTATATTTGGGATGGTGATTTATTTTTATGTAAATTCTTGAAGATGATAGTGTTTTTAATCATGCGTTCAGGGAGTGTTTTCTCCTGCTGCTTTGTTATTTTTAAATGGGCTGGTTGGAGGTCTTCTTTTGGGCAGTGCTCATATGCTATAGGCTGGACTGGGCCTTTTCAAAAACCGGAAAAACCGCACAACTGAGCATTAAACCTTTTTACACAGTACAAAAGTCTTTGTGTAAATGAGGGCCATTTTGTTGGCAATAAAAAAGAATAATTCCAACAGACATCAGCATTCATTGAAGAACCTAAATTAAGTAAGAAGTAGCACCCATAACCTTCAATGATATTGGCAACTTGCAGTAAATGCTAAAATTACTTATGCCACGAGGGTTAAGGTAAACACACATTCATACACCCTTCAATTCAAAGTGTGTCTCTTACAGCGTAATCTCGCCTACTACAGGTTTCAGGCTGTGCACATAAAACACTTTTGGAAACAGTATGGCATGCCTTCACCCAACATCAATCTTTACCTGCTGTCCATCAATTCAGTGTGGCAGTTCAATCAATAGTCAGATGCAATCAAATAACTACTTCCTGTCCCCTGGAAAAACAGAGGTCGCTGACAGTGCCTGCACTGTATTTCAGATTCAGAAGCCACCACTTGTCTCATCCCTAAAACAATTGAAAACCGCTATTCGAAGTGTAAGCCGGAGCAAGGTGGGAAATGGCTGATTTCTGTAGACTGCAGGAAGCTTCTATATGAGTACAAATTCCTTTCTAAAAAAACACGTTCATGTAATTTGACTGAATAATTTTGAAATAAAAACAAACTAAATTATCGAGAAGTGGGTCGAGAGAAGAGCAACAGAAAACGTTTCTGAAGTTCAATTAAATTAGTTTGACTTGGATAAGTGTTTAATTTTGGCCTACCTGACCACACCAACAATGCAGACAAGGCTAACGTTGATTCTCTTTATTATTTATCAAGATGATCATTTTACAATTGTATATTATCTTCGTGAACACCATCGAAATTATGAGGTCAACATGGTTGTCGATTCTGGTGACATGTTGCAAATTGTATATATTGAGAATAAACTGTTATAGGGGATAACACCCCATTTACCCCCTTCCCTTTAATCTATATAGGCAAAACGACCTCATGACATAAAATGTAAGCGACCGTAAGACACAAACTTCAAGCTCATCACATGACATTCTAACCTAACCAAGAGTTAGAGAGTGTGCAGTCACTCAAAGTCATGGTATCCAATGGGCAAAATGGGCCGACCTCATGGGATAAAATGTGGTTGGCATAGCACAATGTGAATGACTGTATAACAGACCAAAGGCCAAAGCCAGCTGATCAAAAATTAACCTTTATATACAAACATTGAATCACTTTTGGCAAGCTGGCGTCAGCAATTAGTCTGTTTATAAATATACAGTTTGAATTTTTGGGAAAATCAATTATCTGGTTCTCTGGCAGAACAGCTAAAACTGTCTCCAAGGCTAGACTAAAGTCAAATGAAATAAAACATCATAATATTATTATTATTTATCAATTTTGTTTGCAATAATTAAGGACAAAGATGGTGACATTTCGGTTGTTTGGCAACTTAGCTATCTTAAAGGATATACCTATTTAATGTACTCACTTAATACAGTCAAACGTCCTATTTTTTAGTCATTGCATTTCCAAATGTGTGACGGATATTGTTTTACTTTCTATTTATTTTTACTTTTTAACTCTCTTCATCCCTAGAGCACCTTTTTCTTCAATGGTATGGATTGTCCTTACACTGACCGTGCACCGAAGCAACTGAAAGTAGACACGCATTGCTCTACTGCACCCAATTACAAAATAAATAAATGCATATTATGAAAATAAGCAGACTTTTACAATTCTGAGGCCTGAACTCTAAATATCAGGGCCCAGATTTACAAAGATTTGGCATTGGGTTTGCTTTACTTTGAACACAGATCCAAAGCAAAATCCTGGTTGGTATGTACAATCAATTCAACATGAATGGCGATTTCAATTGGCTTGTATCCAAAAGTAAACCAAACGCATTGCAATGTGCTGCCTTGCATCACTTTGCTTCAAGTGGGCGTTATATGGTTGTTGCATCTACCCATAGATTTTTTACACATCTCTCCTTTCTGAGCACAAACTATGCTGACCACAGCTCAGACACCGTTGCACTATAGCGCAAGAGTGCAAGTGTTGGCACAAAGCTACTGAATGTGCCCCAGCGCATAGTGGGAGCAGGACTGTACCACTTCTTTGTAGATGTGGTGCAAATCTGTTCTCTGCAGTTCACACAATACAGCACATCGACTTTGCTTGCTGTCCTGTGGTGTGTTAGTTCTTTGTAAGTATGGGTGGAGATTGCCACTTGTGGGCTAATACCCTATCAGACGCAAGCTCCTTTTAGCACTGAGACAGCATTGCAGTTGAGTGTGAAACCGAATTGAGTGCCATTATTCACTGAAGATGGGAAGTGTTGGGGTGATAGTTTGACAACCAATAGATTCAAATCTCCTGAATCACATGAAACGCAAGGAGAAAAGTCAGTGCACGTTAGTGAATTGATTGTTTTTGAAAAACTTTGGTAGTTTGTATTTTAAAAACAAACTGAAATGTTTAGGAGGCACAAAATAACACAGCAACTCTCAGCGTTTCTCTTAGCCTACAGTGAAGCTGAGAGTGCAACCACGCCATCACAGCCATTCTTAGCTATGAATAAGGCGAAGGTCCTCCACCAGAGCACAGTCCTAGCTGACATGGTGGGCAGCAGGCCACCCACCAATCTCTAAATGAGACATAAGTCTGTTAGGTCCTCTTTGGTTGAAGATAGTAAATAGAAGATGCTGGTGGATTGACAGTACCATGTGTGTTGTGACATCGCTGCATTTTATATTCTAACCAGAGCTGCACACACCCGAGAGGCACTCAAATCTGCTTTTACTTGCAAGTGGAAGACTGTGCAGAATGTTCTAAAGTGGGCAAATCACATTTCATTAGGAATTGAAGTGAACCCTGTATTGTGAATGCATTCCCCTTGTTGCATTGTATATACCAATCACATGACTTCTCTAATTCTCCAAAAGAAGTTGCAAATTAGAGAATCAAGATTGTGGGTGTGGCACTGGGCATAAGAGTTAACAAAGTCTAAAGGTCAGAACTTTACGACCGCTGGCTTATATTCAGACTCACTTAGCTCAAGAGCAATTGCAGAGCCTCAACAACAATACTAAGTCAGACCCACAAGAAGGTAGCATCCATAAAGTTTAAATGTTTTGGCACAATCCAGTATAGCATGAAAAAACAGATCATGTTCATTAGCCTAGGCTGAGAAGTCACTGTCTCTGTACCATATTTTTAGTTGCTGAATATTAACTGGTGACTAAAAATTAGAGATCTTCCTTTTTCCACAAAGACTTATGGCTGGTTGTCATTGATCATCCTCAATATTATGAAGGCCAATGGAATTCCTGTGTATTGGCATAGCAAGGACCCAGGTTTCAAGCTTAAGAGCTACCTACAGGACCTTGTGTGTTATTGGTAAGTGCTGCACGTAAGAATTGCTGACAGTGTTGTATAATATCACATGATCTCTTAAAAGCTGAACCTTCACTAGTGGGACTAATTGTAATTATATAATAGCTGCTCTCCTCACCGATCTACAATAGTCAGCTTGGTGCAGGGAGTGGTAATACTACTTGTGAGACCTGGTTTAATTGGTGTGTGTTTCCCCTGTATTTTTGCCTTTGCCTCTGGTTATTTTGCTGTGTGATGGACTTTTTTGTTGGTCTAGATGTGTTGGGCACTTTGCCACTGCTGTTCAGTGCCAAAGAGCAAGTTCTCCCTGTAAATTGTTGTTTTGTATTGGTGATTCTATGATTGGCATATTTATTTTATAGTCTGTCCCTAGTACAGTGCACGGTGTGTGCTCATGGCCAGTAAATCAAATGCTGCTAGTGGGCCTGCAGCACTGATTGTGCCACCCACATACGCAGCCTGTAAATGTAACTCAGACTTGCTACTACAGTGTCTGTGCACAGTTTGGTGTGACCATGTCAACCTACATGTGAGTCACCTCTAAGGAAGGCCCAAGGTACCGCTGTGGGCAGGGTTCAGTGTATGTAAAATGTAGGACATTCCCTGGTGTGTGTGTGGCATGTCCAGAAAGTGAACTCCTGCCAATTTTGTTTTTTATTATTGAAAGTCTATCTGGCCCATAGGATAGAATGGGAGTTTATTTGAACATCTTAAAAAAATATATTCCCATTAGGACAAGATAGAAAGATGGAGTTTAGTATGCCTGAACTCAGAATATAAAAATGCAGCTTTTAGTAAATATGAGTTTTATATACTGTGTTTGAAAATACCTCTTTTAGAAAGTAGGTATTTTCTCGCTTAGCCATCCTGTGTGCCTTTGCTAGATTTGCGTAATGACTGTCTGGCTTTGGAATGACAGGAGATGGGGATGTGCATTCTGATCAGACAGCCACTTGGGTGGGGTGAGGTGTGTTCTGCCTTTCCATGGTGAGTCAGGGCTGGGCTGAATAGACCTGGGCTGCATTCAGAGTAGTGGGAGGAGATTTCTTGTGCACCTGAATGGGCCTGGTCTGCCTTGGACAATGCTGTCTCCACCCCCTTCCAGGAAGTTACATCAAAGAGGACAGAACTGATTTTGGCTGGGCAAAGAGCTTCTCTGCCACTAGAGATCAAAGGATTTTGTGCTATAAAGAGTGGAGCCAAGACCCCTAAATCTTAGGATACTTCTTGACTCAAGAGGAACCTCTGCCAAGGTGGAAATCTGGGAAAGCTGAAGGAGAAGTGGTGCCCCTTTGCTGTGTGCTGTCTGTGGTTGCCCTTCAGTTGCTGTTTCTGCCACGGAGAGTACTAAAAACAATGCTGTGTGCTTTGTATCTTGCTTGAAGAAGATCTCCAAGGGCATGAAGTAAAGCTTGATTCCTGTTATGAATTCTCAGGGACACAGACTTCATTTCCTCTGTCCTTCTGTATCTGGAACTGCTGTTTCAGCTGCCATGGAGGGAAAGTGCAACACCGATGCCGGCAAGCTATGCTGTAACCTGCACCGAAGCCGTGGTCACCGCCCGTGAAGAGCATGATGCACTGCCCTGACTTGCATCGTAGGTCCAACGCCATGCCACATGGACTCCGAAGCCATCACCGAGGCCGCTGCCTGCACCGGAGCCGAGGACACTGCTTGTGACACTCACGATGCATCATCCCGACTCACACCACAGCTCTGACTTCACCGACGCAGATGCTTCATCAATGCAGAGCCAATACTTGACATGGGTGTCTCCCGAATCCATCGACACCTCACCATCGTAAGGAAAGAATGCCTTGCCTCAACTGTGATGTCACCTCCCGGGCACCAGTAAGGAACAGACGCCTCACATCCCCAACAACAGTAAGAAACCAACCCCTCATCTCCCTTGCATCGCAGTTAGGAACCGAGGCCTCACCTCCCCTGTGGTTGTAAGGAACTGAGGCATCACCTCCCCTGTGGTCTTAAGGAACTGACGCCGCCCGGCACCAACAACGCATCACCTTCCCAATGCTGTGCACCGTCTTTGTTTTCATTGTTTACCAAGGTACTGTTCTTTGGGGGTCTGTGTGAGTCTGCGCCTGCCGCCGCGCACCTCGCTGTGGGTGCCTTACTTTGGGATTTTCATCTGTCACAACGTCATAATAGCTCAAGGTGGAGTTATTTGTTGCTATAAGCTTAATTTGTGAGAATAACCTATTTTTGAAGATATCTTAATAACTATATTGTGGATTTTTATCGTTTTGGTCTTGTTTGGTTTAGATAAAGATGACTTATTTTTCCAAACTAGTGTGGTGTCCATTTGTAGTGTATTCACTGTATTATTGTATGGGTTCACAAATGCTTTACACACTGCCTCTGAGATAAGCCTGTCTGGTCATGCTAGGCTACCAAGGGAGTGAGCAGGGGTTATTTTAGAAGTGTATCCGCCTTAACCTGACTAGGAAGAAGGGTCCTTACTTGGACAAAGGTGCAGACCCTTGCCAACTTCCACAAAAAGAGAACTGGGTGCAGAGCTTTCTCATGTATCGCACCGAAGATTTGGAACAACCTTCCCCCAGACGTACACAGAATCTCTTCTTTTACTGCCTTCAAAAAAGAAGTGAAAATGTTTCTCATGAACAAATTAACTTCCTAAACCTTTTACTTTCTGAAGCCTACTTGCCACCGATTTTACTCAAACAGCAATGTCTACCTCATTTGTATTATATGCGATTCCCGATTGTATGTGTAATATGTGATAATTATGTACTGTAAAGCGCTCTGATTCCCCGTGGGTCATGTTTGCGATATAAAAAACTTTATAAACAAAAAAAATAAAAATAAACTGGAGACCCCCATTTCTAACACTACTATTATCAGCAGGCATTTGTTGGTCCACATCAGGAAGTAACAGGAACTGTGTAAGGCATCATCTAGAGACAGTGGTCTCTCTGTGGCCTCCTACTCACAAGGCTGCTCTAATGCTCCTTGAAGTCTAGTTACATAAAAACATCAGATCTTTTGTAAAATACTTTATTAACATGCCAGTGGGTATAATTTATTTTTAATTATCAGTGAATAGGCAGCTGGTCACCGCTTCAGTACCAACAATGGACAGTCTTAAAAATGTAAACTATAGACATTTGTTGTGATGTCGGGCGGACCATCACTAACAGGCTGTCAGTGGCTGTTTGCCTGACATCCAGAGCAGTGGTCTGACCGCCAGTTTATGTTACCAATAGTCGGAGAGCAGTGATCAGGGAAAAGACTACCACCTCTGACTGGCTCAGCAGCGGTCGAACTGTAATCCTTACAATGGAGGTGGTGCCTGTACAGGCACTACCGTAGGGATTATGATGTCCCTTTCCCTCAGCCTTTACTTGTGGTTCCACCACCCTGTAAATGCAGATGAAAAATACTTTGGAGGCCCCAAGCAGGTCCCCTGTACCCCGTTGGCCAATGCTAAGTGGCTAGGGTGGAAGATGTGATACCCCCAAACATCCATGTGCCAGACACCATGTGGTGCCTGGCACACAGTGCATGGACGTGCACAAAGTGCTCAAGAACACTGCTGCTTGTGCTGGGCCCATTTTCCAGGGCTGTATCACAAGCTGCAGTGTTATTGAGCACATTCTGACTGTCATGCTGACGTTCCCATCGTAATACGACTTCTTGTCGGGCGTTCCCATTCCCGCTGCAACTGACTGGCACCGTAAAAAGCCCCTTAATTCTCAAAATATGTTTTGTGAGAAATCAGAATGGTTGCTAAGGAAAAGGTTATTTAAGGAATTCTGGTATCAAGTCCTTTCTTCTTTTACTTAATTTCTCTTCCATTAATATGAAGGATGAAAAGTGAAATGTGAAACAAAGTGGAGCCAGGACATGAAGAAGGTGAAGAGTTGTTTTCCCTCTTATGCTCTGAATTCCAGGAGATGATTGAGAGGCGATAGCTGCAGCCTTGGATCCTGTTGTGGTCCTCCAAATGGACCAAACCTTGAACCCTCTAAAATTGATAGTGAACAGCAACATGATCCTCTGCCAAAAGAAAGAATGTTCAAGGAGATCAACTTTTGCAGATAATTTGGAACATCTGGAATTTAGTTTGTTTCCAGAAACCTGAGGTGACATTCCCTGAAAACAGATTTGGTTCAATCCTCTCTCTAATTCTCAACTTAGTTTTAAAGGAAATTATCAAGTACATCCACTATATCTTCTTCCAGATGGAACCTTTGTAATCCGTGATTCAATCAGTGGTTTTAGTGGACTTCCTATTGTCCTAGGCCTCAAAGATGACTAATTCTATGTTTAAAATATTACAGTTTCTCATCTTTTCTGCGGTTTGCAGTGGGGACAAATTTGTATCAGTTGAGGGACCTGCCATTCGTACTCTCTTCAGCACCACAAGTGTTTACCAAGGTACTAGGATCTGCGGTGTTTATGTTACATTTGGAGGTGATACAATTGTTTTCTGATCTGGACGAATGGCTAATTTCTGCACCTTCATGTGTACAGCAGAGACACCAGGAAGATTTGCATTGATCGGTCAGATCTGAGATTTTTTCTTAACTAAAAAATATGTAATTGCATTCCCACCCAAGAACATCAATTCATAGGAGTAAACATGGGCTTGGTGTTTCTTGTAGAAAGTGGAAGGATTTGTCTTCAATATCAATTAAGGAATCCACAGCTGCAGTAGTTCCTAGGGCTTGGGCTCACATGAAACTTTTGATGTGTCTTCGACTTTCTCAGTGGTCACCAGAATTCCAAATTTACAAAGCCCTAATTCCATTAAATACAAAGGTGTATGAGCCCTTGCTTGGTGGCGGGATCCAACTCACTTCACAAACTAAGTAGCATTGCCCCCTACCACTCCTGTTGTCCTCACCACAGATGTGAGTCATTTGGGATGAGGAAATGCAAGTGAAATGGAGCCAGATGTAGTAACCTTTTTACGGTTATAACCACACCAAATCAGTCATTGCAATTGTAAACCTATGTATAATTCCATTTTAAGAGTCAGTACATTTTTGCACACTCTTACAATGGGCTGACTGATGGATATTGATTCAGCATTTTGAAGGGGCATGTTTCGGGTGCCTCTTGCAAATACCAAATATATACCCTATACATCAATGGTTTGCAAATGTACTTCTGATCACATGCCATTGAAAGGTTTCTGCCTCTATGTGTGGGTGTTAACTTCTTTGCAAAAGGGAAGGGACCCCCTTTGCAACACTTTCATTTTGTGAATTGTGGCAATATTTTCTAGGGGAGTAGGCAGTGATCCAGGGGGCTACTGCCAAATCTCGGAGATTCTCCTGAAAAAAGAAATGTTATTTTTTTAAAAAGAAGCTCCATTTCCTTTAAGGAAATTTGGCAGTTTTAAAAATTAATACAAGTCCTCTTTATTTAAAAACAATCTTAGACTTGGTGGCTTGCTGATCCTTGCAGGACACTGTCCCTGTGATTCTGACCAATTGGACTGAAACACAGTTTGCCAGGAGGTAATGCAACATTATCCAAATCCTTATTTTGCAAACTGACCTATTTGGCTGTTGGTTGGTTTTCAAGGTCTTAGTACATATGGCCCATGGTTTCCTTTCATTCTTCAAATTGGAGAAGGCGCTCTACCTTCCTTGGGCCCTTCTATAGCTTCTTTCTCTTCTTGAGGTAAAAGTATTGTTTGGTCAAAATGGACAATTAGTAGGCAGTAAACGTCGGAACAGGTGACTCAGCTCCTTTGTTCCTGGGCAGAAAGAACAGGTCTCACTAAAGGCTTCCTATGTACCAAGGTGCAAAATGTTAGTAGCAGATTGCTTAGCAGGGAGTTTCCATCTTCAGTATCTTTCAATTTTTTTCCAGTCAATAACAGGCAAGTTGGTAAAACTGAGGTAACATCTCTTTGCACTCAAGAAAAATACTTTCATTCCACATTTATGTTTCAAGGTTTTGGGATCTAGGGACATAGTGGACTGGAGTGGATGTTCTGTCTCCACTGTGACTCATGCGCAGAGATACCCCTTCGGGGGTGATTCCTACACTTTATAAATCCGATACATACATACATACATGATCCTATTCTATGCGTTTTCTCTTATTCTCTTCTTCCCAAAGCACTAGTAAAGATTCAGGGAGCGGTAGCAATAACTAATAACTTAATTCTGGTCAAGACGCCCTTGGCTTCAATCTATCCTCAAGTTAGCAGTAACCCCTCCTTACCACCTCCTATTAAATATATGCCCTGTTTAGTTCCCTCACCTGTCTAATCAGGTCCTGTGCTGTGTTTTTCCCTGATTGCGTGGAACGCGGCAGTAAACATGTGGGATTACATTTACATGACTGTTCCAGGGAAGTGTTCTTAAATATTTGGCAATCCCATTGCCCTTCCAGTGTAGCCTATTATACTAAGGATTTGCCACATTTTCCTATTCTTGACTTGATTTGTCATGGTTTTTATAGGTTCTACATACGTCTTCTTCTGGTTGCTCAGTTAGCAGCAATTTGCAAGTTTAGGGAAATGGGGCAGACCTTAATGGAAATAAATTATTTAGCTTCCAGGCTCTTCATAGTTTTTGAATGAAGGGCATAGTCTGATGGCAGTCTCAATAGCCATGTTTGTTCTGGCTCTGATCACCTAAAATTTGACTATGCGGTGGACAACCCAGTATTAGAGCTTGTCGTCGATCTTAAGGCTTGTGAGGAAGGCATGAGGACAGGAGCTCCTGCATGACTTTGTATGATTCCAGTAAACGGAATAAGGGTTTGCCAACATAGTGGCAGCAGGATAAAAAAGAGGAGTACACAAAATGGCTGAAAATTAATTGAGGGAAGTCAGGAGATATTCATTCAAATACCAGGCAAAGGAAAGGTAAGAACAGCTGGAGAAGATGGCGAGGAGATCATAGAGGGTTATCTTGTTGAAGGGCAGTAAAGTATGGTGGCAGCATTAGATTTAGTGTTAAAGAGGCCCGGAAGGTGTAGACTGCACCAGTGGTGGTACATGCTAGGTTGCTTAGAGTGGAAGACAAAATGCCAGGAATGGACTTGTTTGTCATAGACGTGGACTCAAAACTGCTACACTTGGAGAGCAGAGTGCATCAAATCAAGGAAAAGAAGAACAAGTAAAATGAATTTTATAACAATCTGCTAGATCAATACTGGTTCTAGAAGGCAGGTTTAACACTCTTGAAAACATAAGGAAAAGTTCTCATATCAGAGTTTTTGGGCACCTTGCCCTAGCTCTTGAGATGTCAGTGAAGGAGGTGACGGACTCATTTTTTTGTGCAGCACCTTACATCCTTAACCTTCAGGAACAGTGCACTGTTATTAATTGCATACGCTTCTATCCAGGCAAATAAATACACCAATTGTGAATGGGGTAGGTACAATATTTATGTTTCTTTATTATCAGACCTCTGAAAACCTATTTTGAACGAGGATGCAAGTTGGTGCAGCAACAGACAGAAACTGATTCTCTTGTTTCCAAATGTACCTTCGATAACACAATCCACATGGAAACAACTCCTCCATAAGATGTTCTGGGAAATGAGGGACTTGGTTGTAACTGTTCCCATATCCCATCCAGCCCTACTGGACAAGATCTATACACCTACCCTTAAGCAGCAGAGTCACTGCATGCCGAAATTAAAATAGTCTTGACTGAACCAGATGGTGAACGAACTTCACAGCTATGTTATTGGATTTTAGGTGTATCCAGATATGCTGCCAGAAACTTCATATGGGCCAGTAAGGGATGGTGGGGCAATCCAAAGGTACATGTTGCTTCTTGGCCAAAAGCAATTTCATGTTCTGTACGTTTGGCCTATCTACTACCTTCTGTCCCCCCATTCCCCCTATCCATTTCTTTTTACTCCTTGGTCATGTCCCTTTTCTTTCCCGGGAGTGTTTGGGCCCCTTCTTTACGTCTATGAGGCTTGATTCCATTTAAACTATATAAACCATTTAAAAGACTTAAAGAAGGCCATCAGGACTCAGGACTACATGGGGGCTATTAACTTTAATAATGTATAAAGCAGGGGTTTTTCGCCTGATGTTGTGTTTATATTATTAATCAAACCAATTTAAACCTCACAATGTTTGTCTAAGAAGGCTTATAGTACAATCTCTTTTGCCTCATTAGGAACTGACAACTGGCTTAAACGGATTGCAATCACCTTCATTTGAACATTTAGAAATGGTACAGTTATTAAGACTATATGCAAACATTGCCTTTCTTGTTTCAATCATGTCTGCCGATAGGCTGAGTTTTTTCTGGATAAAGTGATTTTGTTACTTGGTTTCACTCCTAGGATGCCTTCAGGGTTACTTGAATCTCAAGAAGTTATTCTGATGAGATAAAACACTTCAGTTTTTGGAAGATCATATAATATTCTACATTTTTATGTAGAAACAACAAAAGTTATTTCATGCCTTAATGCTTGATTTGTTTGTTTTGGAGACCCTAATAAAGGCAAGAAGTCCTTATGGGTCAAGTTGGCAAGCTCCCAGTCTCTAGGTCAGGAAGTCTGTAAAGGGATTTAAAGTCAGTCAACAAGAGATGTCCCTACACCCTGCGCTGAGGAATCCATTTGCTTTAGATTTCTAGGGCCATCCTTGGGCCTTTTCCCATACTTTTCTTTATCTCACTCCTTTGGATGTGTTGGGTTGGATGGAAATCATTTAGCCGAATATCAATCAATCAGGGGTTTATAAAGTGCAGTTAGTCACCTGTGAGGGTCTCTAGGCACTGGGGGGGGGGCATTGGTCCCTCTGGGTGTGGTGGATCATTAGAAGAGCCAGGTCTTGAATTGGATCAGTGACGTGGATTGCTTGAGGTAGGGTGGCAGGGTGTGCCAGGTCTTGGTGGTGAGGGAAGAGAAAGAACTTCCTCCGGTTCTGGTTTTGTGGATCCTGGGGACAGAGGCTAGGGCACGTTGGACGGAACAGAGATGTCTGGCTGGTACATGGAATGTGAGGCGTTGGTTCAGATATGCTGGTCCTATGTTGAGGAGGGGTTTGAAGGCATGTGTGTTGACCAAGAGCCAGTGGATTTGTCGTAAGTGTTGCGTGATGTAGCTGTGGCAGGGAATGTTGAGGACAGCGGCATTTTGCATTTTGCATTTTACAGCGGCATTTTGAACATTCTGTAGTTTCTTGAGCTGCTTCTGGGTGACCCCCACGTGGAGTGCATTGCAATAGTCTAGTCTGCTGGTGATGCGTGCATGGGTGACAGTCTTTCTGGATTTTGTGGGGATCCATCTAAATGTGTTCAAAGCAGGTGGATTGTATAGAAGCAGACTGAGGAAACTGCATTGATTTGGCAGCTCATTGAGAGCAATGAGTTCAATATGATGCCAAGGTTGTCTGCGTGGTCCATAGGAGTAGGAGAGGGTCCCAGAATGGCTGGCCGCCAGGAGTCGTCCCAGGCTGAAGGTATAGGACACTGAATAAGAACTTTTATCTTGTCAGAGTGGAGCTTGAGGCAGCTGTCTTTTATCCAGGTGGTGACAGCATTCATTCCACTTTGGAAATTGGTTTTGGTGGTTGTGGGTTCATTGGTGAGGGAGAGGATCAGCTGGGTGTCGTCGTTGGTGTATTAGACAATTTTGAGTCTGTGGCTTCTGACGATGTCTGTGAGGGGGCCCATGTAGACGTTGAAGAGATAGAGCCTCAGGGAGGAATACAGGGGGGATCTGTTTATATCTATTGATTGTAAGCTAAAATGTATTTTTGCATCCTAACCTGTGTATTCTCGGGGTCTTTCTTTCAGGACGAGGACGTGGTTACACCCTCACATGTATCAGGACTGGGATGAGGAGGTATTGGTTTGATTACTTATAATTATTCTTCATACCTTTAAGTCCTAGTTTGCCTCATCTCAGTCCCCTTCCATCCCTTCTAATAATTCAATCAGATACACCTTCGTTTGGGGATGCTGTGTCTCCAATGCTTTGGTACATGCTGTGTTTCTGTGGGAAGAGAGAGAGTTTATAGGTAAAGGGCTGGGATTTGAAAAGATAGTGAAGACGAAAGAAAAGTGGTTAGACTAAAGAGCAACTTTCTCCCAAGCTAGAGTTAGTACAGTAAAACTGTCTAACCCTGTCAGGACAGGAACGGGGCAGACTAGAACACGGAGTAATGTAGATTAACAGGAAGTAGTTGAAACAATAATGGAGAGTGTGATGCATACAACTTGTGCATGATTACTCATTTTAGTAAACTGACAAAAATACACCTGAAGAAATCTTGCCTCTCCTATTTCACCCAGGAATATGCTCGTCAACTATAACCCTTACAGAATGCCCAAAGTGCAGAAATCTTCTAATTTAGGGCTTAGGAAATTTGTAAAAGTGCATTTATTTTTTCTGCCTTTCATTCTCAGCCATTTCTCACCCATTACCTTATGATGTCACTTATTTAGGGATTTTTGGGGCACTCTCATAAATGGGCTGCACCACTTATATTTTAGGTGCAGGCCTGACATGCAAAGGCCAGACAAACTACATTAAGAGAGCATCTGCAGTCATTTGATAGAAAGACCTAAATAGGGAGCTGATCTGTCAATACATTATTTGTACCTTTAGAGAATTTGAATTTTGCAGTACTATTTACTTCTGTTTCACCTACAACATAATGAATAGTACGGCATCAAACAGGACACCACCAGGAAAGGATTAGTGATAGCAACTGCGGGGCAAAAAGAGGAGGGTATGCCTCTCCTTTCCTAGTCTGTACACTGTACTTACTTTCAAATGTGCATGCATATGCATACTCAATTACAAAACACACATACCACTTACATATTAAGCGTTGACAAAATCTTTTATCTGCATAACAATATAAGATATGTTTAACTGTGAGGTCTACTTATACCGGCATAAATTCCTAACTGGCCAGAAATAGAAGGATCCCAGCTCTCTTTCCAAGTGGTCATCAACATTTATGTCTATATTACACAAATGTGGGAATTTATAAACCAGGCCATATACAATGTTACATCAACCACAAATAAGTGCACTAGCTATAGAAAGAATATGATTGACTGTGTGCCTAATTGGGAAAACAAGTTAAAGTACAATTTGGACGTCACAGAAATATTACTGTCCAAGTTCAGAGGGAAGGAAGACCATTTTTATGGAAGAGGAAGCCTCACAAGAATCTTTGTGTCATGCTTCACCATCAGCAACCTCTCCTCACCCTGGTAGGACAGTGTCACCGGGGTGAACGTGACCTCCTGTTGGACTCTGGCCAGGGAGGAGTTCTTAGATAAAAACCTACTGGGGACCCTTGCTTGCTGTGCCACTGGATTCAAGCTAGCCTGGCTGATATGGGCTGATACCCTGAAACCGGTCTCAGGATGCTTGTTTCCTGTCCATGGAGGACTTGGCCTGGCAGTTCGGGCTAGACTGTTCGAATTAGGAGCAGGGTCAAGACAGATTTGCATATGCCTGGGGTGGGTCCAAACTGGGGTGGCATAGTGAGAAAAAGAACATTGGATTAAACCTAGATCTCTTGATTGCGTGTGAGTGGTTAAAAAGTTTTAGCACTCCATCCATCATCTTCTTGTGTCTGCTATGTCTAACTTTGAGTTGCACCCATTCCTGTGACTTTAGACAGGCTGCAGGCACCCAAAAAGCAAAAAGGCTAAGGGCAGGAAAATACCCACTTTCTAAAAGTGGCATTTTTAAAATTGTAAAGTAATATATGACTTAGTCATTAAGAACTGTTTTTCATTACGATTTTATAGATAGCAAACAAAAATGATTTACCAGGTCACTATCAAATGTTAGCACTTATTAGTTGTAATAAGGCAACCAAATGTTATCCGATGGTAAAGGTAGGCCTCCCAGTAGTAAAACACAAATGTAGTTGTTTTTTCACTACTAGGGCATGTAAAACTTAAACATTCATGTCCAACCTTTTAATTACAATGCCCAATGCCCTATGAGGTAGCTAGGGCCTACCTTAGGGAAGCCTTACAAGTAAAAAAGCATAGTTCAAGACTTGGCAAGGGGGTTATATTGCCAAGTCGAATTGGCAGTTTAAAACTGCACTCAGGCCGCAATGGTAGGTCTAGAACATCTTTTAATGTGCTACTCAAGTGGGAAGCACAATAAGTGCTGCAGGCCCATTAGTAATATTTAAATTATAGGCCCTGGGTATATGGTATAACACACTACAAGGGGGGTATAGGTAAGTTAAATATGGCAATCAGGTGTAAGTCACTTAAAACAAGTTTTGAGAAGTGAGCACAAGCATTTTAGCACTGGTTACAGTGGTAAAGTGCACGGATTTCTAACACCAACAAAAGGAATTTCAGCAATAAAAAGGAGGTAAGTAGGCAAAAGATTTGTGAGAAGACCACACTACTGCTGGCTGGTCTAACAAATAACATTATTTTCATGAGTTCATGCATGCAGGCGGTCTTGCTGTCAAAATTGCGTATGTAATTGGTATTTTATTCCATGAGACCTAAGAATCAATGCTTTCTCAATAGCTTCCAATATTCTAATCTTGAGTTCATTGCCATTCCTAGCAACAAAATCACTGAAATAATCCACACCATGCTGGAGAAATTTCAATTTATCCTTTCTAAATGTAAGTCTAAAATAATCTCCAGCTTGTAATCAGAAACGTCTTTTAAAAAAACTAAGATATTGTCTTGGATATAGACAATACCTTCCACGTCCTTGAATAGTTTATTAGGCTTTAGAACAAAGAAGAAGCAGACACTTAGTCAAAGGGCATCGGGACATAACAATAAGCACTCTGTGGTGTCATAAATGATATAAGTTGTCTAGAGTCTTCACAAAGTTCAACCTAATGGTAACCAGTAGAAATATCAAGGATTTTAGATACCTCCACCCCCTCAAGTGTGGCTAACATCTCATTAATGTTGGGTCACGGTTAAGGATCAACCCATACCTTGGAATTAAAGGACTGCAAATCAAGTCAAAGTAGTAAAGCGAAATCATTTACAAAAGAGGTCTAGGATATAATACCGAACTTATTTGAGTTTCAGGAATTTTTTGGCAGTGCTGGATGCGGAAAGAGGGACATTTTGCCCGGAACACATTTTAAAGTAGTGTCACCGGTCAACAATGACCACACACCGCTTAAGGAGCTATACTTTATAATATCAACTCGTCTAAGGAATAAAACATGCACAACTTCTGAAACTGCCATTTCATTGAAAGAATTACATAAGGATATAATAAGACAAACGCTTCCTTAATTGGGGATTTTAATACTGGAGAGATACAGAAAAAGTATTGCAAGGTCCATTCTATCTGAGAAGAGGGAAGACTCATACAATTTAACGGACAATTGATGAGCCCTGTAGAAGTCCTTAAATAGGACAAAAAGCGTTGGCTACTGTGAAGAGAAGAGAATAAAATGCAAAGAATAAAGGAATGTGTGAATTACATCACTTGGTGGAACAAATTCTTTGCCTTTAATGTGTGCGGATCACATTTTCTTTGTAAAAAGAGTAAAGCGGCAACCAGTCCATGCCTTTCAATTGGTTCAATAATTGCTCACTTGCATAAATTTGTCAAGTTCCACTTTTAACTCTTTCCTCAAACACAAACGAACCTAACATGCTTTGTGTACTATAGTTTGTACACCATCTAATAAAATAATACAGTGTTGGAAACCTTTAAGCCTCTCTAACTCATTCTTGAATTCTTGTGGAAACTCCTCCACCCACTCATTTTTATTTATTAAGTTCACTGACAATGATCATAGAAACCTCAGTTTTAACGCAACCTCCTCTGGATGATTGGGATCGAAAATCATTTCAAGATCTCCTTTATCTTGAAATGTGTACCAATATTTATACTATACTCCTGAGTAGTGGTGGTACAACCTTCAAACTCCAAAGACAGATCAATCCTTCCCATCACTTCTAATCTCTTCCTACATATGCAAATATTTTTATCGTTGACTCTAAGAGATGTATCCAACCAAAAACGATGCATGTCTGCATGTTTAGCAATGATTTTTACTAAAGTAGACCTGCTACCGTTACTTTTTTCTTTCTTTTACACCAACACTTGCAACAAAAGAACTCACTGACAACACAAGGATTGCTAGTGGAACCACCCTTAAAATGAAGTAAAAAAATTATCAGCATTCAGAGCACTTACAAGACAGCAGAGATGACCACAGTGACATGGCGATACAGCAGGGGTGACGAGGAACTACGGAAACCAACTCATCACCACTGAGAAGAAGTAAGTTCCTAGAACATGGTGAGAAAAGCAGCCCAACATGTCCAACAGTCGGTTTCCTGGTCCAGGCAGCATCTGTCACCACGAGCCACAGGAGCATTCGACCCTCACAATATTTCAAATTCCATAGCCAGACTCCACAGACAGCTACCCTTATAATATTCAACTTCTGAACAATATCTCCTCAAGTTCAGAGTACTATAATGAATAAAGATGATAACCCGCTAGATGTAATGTCAAAATCTTAAATGTAATAATTCAGAGACTGGGGTCCTGGTCATGAGTAGTAAAAAAAATCTATGCTTGCTGATTCATGGACAGCAGATGTAGGTCAGTGTCCATGTCTAGGCTCACAAGTTTTAAAAACTGGTCCTCCTTTATGACCACAAATGTTCTACTAACCACCAGGCAAGCAGTGTTTTTTGTGTTTACTTAAATGACTTATCCATAATTGATTCATACTGTAATTTCCTAGGTACTAGCACGGGCTGATTTACAAATTATGTATTTTTGGAGCTCCTCAAACACTACCTTCATTAACTAAAATGCTGTGGAATTGTGGGGTTTGGGTGCACCCTTCAGTTTTGATTTGGGGAACCTCTAACTACCACCTTAAAACAACAGTGATTCTGTGTTTTTGAGAATAAAAATAATAATACATAATGATCTGTTGGTATTTGTAAACTGTTATAGAGAAAGAACCCAGGATGAAAAATAATTGATATGAGAGGTTAATTCTTTACTGATTTTAAAGAGCTATTAAGAAATTAATGGCCACTTTAGCTCAGGTTTTCAATTCTTGTTTTGTATATGTTAGAGAATGCCATCTGGGAAAGGATGATTAATTCCAAATCCCCACTGGGCAGTATGCAACATTTTTTCTGCCCTTCAAAAGGCATTATCTTTGTTTTCCCCCTCTCTCATGATCCCACTGACAGCTACTGCTTCACATCCCAGGCATCTCCCACCTCAAATACTATCTAGTCTATCACATTGTTAGTAAAGAGGGTCTTTGGTTGGCCTGTTGGCTGAAGCGTGCGAGTGATGTTTGTTGTTCTAATGGATTAGGCTCTTTACCCAATGAGGTTAACTATGTAGTTGTTAATCATTTCTTTAGAATATTGGAAATCACTTTTGATATCAATATCGACTAATGCTGGCTCTTAAAATATCGCAATGTTGTAAGGGTTATAGACATAAGAGGAGGAATAACATTAACAATAGCTGTACTATGTCCCTGGTGCTGTAGGCTGGAGCTGGAGGGTAGTGGCATGTGTAATGTAGTTAGCAGTCTAGTAGTCAGGGTGGGCGGAGCTAGCTGGGGTGAAGGGAAGAGGAGGAGTGTAGACAGGATGGGGTTAGTTAGAGTAGGGACAGGGACACAGAAGGAGGTAAAGAATAAAGCTCCTCTTTAAAATCATAGTAATTGTCTGTCGTTATTCTAAGACACGACAACTGGCGACGAGGGTGGGATAGGCATGCCCATTGCCCACAGAACCCTGCGAGAGTGTCCTGTCCCATGCAGTGTCCAGGAAAGACGAACACTGCTGTGTGGAGCGGAGCTGCCGCCTAAAAAGAGAGGCAAGCAGCAAGTGACCCTCTCCCCAAAGCCAGGAGATCGAGGGAGCCCCAAAGGAACCGAGGGAACGAGCGCCCGAGCGTTGGAAGAAAAGAAACGCTTGATCGCGCCAAAACGCTACTCACGCCCGATGCGTGCAAGTTGGCGTGCACCGAACGAACAGAAGTCGGGAGCCCACTCCGACTCTGCCTAGCACCCCAGAGTGGTGAAGAGTGCCCAAGGTGGGGGAAGCTGCCCCAGAAGACCGGCTGGTAGGAGCCATCGAGCGCGGTGCAAGCGGAGCTCGAGACGGAGCTCGAATGGTCCCGGCATCGGAATCTCACTCCCGATGCGTGAGGTTTGGCACGCTATCGCCGAGTGAGCGCGGGACCTGGTGAAGCGAAGTGGGAGCCCACCCCAACCTCACTGACTGTGGCAGCTGCTGAAGAATCCGAAATTTAGAGTGTGCTGCTCCTGAGATCAGCTGCCGGTGAGTCCTTGAAGATAGAATGAATGGAAGTGAAGCCTCGTGAGAAATGAGAATTCAGTGACGGCGGCCATCTTGAAGTCAGGCAGCTTGTGGGACATCTTCCATGTGCAGATTGGAGGCGGCCATTTTAAAGTCAGGCATGGCAAATAGTCAGTGAGAAACGACGCGCTCACGTCACGAAGAGGCATAGCAAGCCTGAACTAGCAAAGCCAAACAAGCACGAGCAAAACTAAATAAACATTGACTGAAGACGACCGTAATTGCCCATCCAAAGCTCTTGCGAACGAACAGCGACAGGTCAGTCGGAGTCAAGGAAAGGGGTGAGAAGCACGTGACGCCACGATGGTAACCCCAGATAACTCCCCACAGCGAAATGAAGTCAAGCCCACCATTGCGGGAGGGTCGCATCTGCGGGCCCCGGAACCTTTAACCCTGACCACCGGAGGGAGCATGGGTCCCAAGTGGCAAGAGTGGCTAGAAGACTTCGAAGATTACATTGAGGGATCTAAAGTAACAGTAGACAAGGAAAATTTGATTGCCCTCCGCAACCTCGCAGGTCGAGAAATAAGTAAGATAATCAAGGATCTTCCCCCTGCAGATGCTGGAACCTATGACAAGGTGCGTGAGGCACTGAACAGAAAAATTCCTACAGAAGAGAAATGTAGATTACGAGTGTCACGCATTTCATCAAGCATGTCAAGGAAAAGATGAAGCAATGAGTGCATTCATCACCCGACTGCGGCGACTGTCGAGACACTGTGAATTTGACACCTTCTCAACAGATGCCGCCATTAAGTCACAAATTATAGACGGATGCCACTCAGAAACCCTCAGGAGGCGGCTGCTGAGAAAACCCCATGAACTAGACGAGATCGAAGAAATGACTCGTGTCTATGATCAGGCCGAGGAGCACGCCACCACCATTGAAACGGGGCGCAACGTAAGTCATGAACAAGCGCATCGTGTCCAGGCCAAAGGCAGCAGCCGAAGGTACTCGCAGAAGAAGCAATGGAGACCGAGACCGTCATCTCGCCAACGGCGCCCGGACCACAGGAAGCGAGAACCTGGGCGAAGAGACCGGAGACCGGAAAGGACGAAAAGATGTTACAGATGTGGATATGACTATCCTCATGTAGACACCTGCCCTGCCATGGGTCAGCGATGCAGGAAATGTGGGCGGTCAAACCATTTTGAAGCAATGTGTGGAGACTATCACAAGGAAAGGCGAAGCGAAACAGCGAGGTCGTCTCGTTCCGACACCAGAAAACACCACATAAGAGCTGTCCAAGGAAAGTCCACGTTGTCCTCAGGCTCGACACACTCCAGCCGAGAATCGCACAGATCTCGATGGGAGCGCAGATCACCATCACGGGACTCCAGATCATCATCCAGAGATTTGGAATACACCGTAGAATACTTGAACATGATTGCAGATCCTGATCAACTCAAAAAATATCCACGATTAGACATTAAAGTGGGGAACCATGACACTAAATTCGTGATGGACAGCGGAGCTTCGCTGAACTACATCCCGGTCACAGAATATGAGAAAATGACTCCTAAGCCCCCACTAACTTTTGCACCAGTCCGTGTTTTCACTTGGATGTCCAAGAAGCCACTCCCTTCTTTGGGGAAATTCCCCACAACGCTCACGCATGACAACATCATCATACCGGCGGTCATCCATGTTATCAAAGGCCCAGAGGCCGACTGCCTGCTTAGCCTCCCCACTGCGGAGCGTCTCCGTCTTGTTGAAATTCTATTCAAAGTCAGTGATAACCAGGACTGCGTCAGCAAGTTTCCCAAGCTGTTTCAAGGCCTGGGAAAATTGAAGGGATGCCAAATACATCTGCACATCAATGAACAGATTAAAACTGTAGCACAGCACCCTCGACGTGTTCCATTCCATCTTCAAAATGCAGTCGAGGACGAACTTCAAGAACTCCTGTCTGCAGACATCATAGAGCGCACGGATGGTCCAACCCCATGGGTGTCGCCAGTGGTCATTGTACCAAAGAAAGGGACTCCCACCAAGGTGAGACTGTGTGTTGACATGCGCCTACCCAACACGGCGATCGAAAGGGAGCGCCATCCTGGGCCGCATCTGAGCGACATGATTGCTGCGTTGAACGGAGCAAAGGTGTTTTCAAAGCTGGATTTGAACAAAGGCTACCACCAGCTAGAATTGGACATCAAATCCCGCTACATTATGACATTTGCAACTCACTTCAGATACAAGAGACTGAGTTTTGGTGTTTCATCAGCCGCGGAAATTTTTCAAGAAGCAAACCGGCAAATCATTCAACACATTCCCAACACCCTGAACTACAGCGACGACATCCTTGTGTATGGTTCCGATGTTCGTGAGCACGACATCGCACTTGATCGCGTTTGTCATGCCCTGTTGGATGCAAACCTGACATTGAACAAAGACAAGTGCGAGTTCCACCAGTCCACCTTGAAATTCTTTGGCCACATTTTCTCGGATGCAGGCATGAAGCCTGATCCGGATAAGAATGCGGCCCTGAACAACACCAAGAGCCCACAAGATGTCAGCGAACTGAGATCATTCTTGGGGATGGCCAGCTACTGTGCCCGCTACATCAGGGACTATGCGACCGACAGTCATCCCCTTCGCAACCTCACCAAACTGGGCCAACCGTTCGACTGGACCCCCCAGTGTGAACAGGCGTTCAAGGATATCAAGCGAGCAGTGGAATCGGCTGACAACCTCTCGTACTTCAATCCTCGACGGAAGACTGAGATCACTGTGGACGCCAGCCCCGTTGGGTTGGGGGCCATTTTGGCACAATATGACAATGACTCTGACCAGAGACGCATCGTTGCCTATGCCAGCCGCAGTCTGTCTGATCCCGAAAAGGCGTATTCGCTGCCTGAGAAGGAAAGTCTTGCGGTGGTTTGGGCATGTGAACATTTTCATGTCTTTGTTTACGGCAAGCACTTTACTTTGATCACCGATCATCAGGCGCTGGTCACCATCTACGGCAACCCTAGATCCAAAATGCCTCCAAGGATTGAGAGGTGGGGTCTCAGACTTCAGGAATACACATTCACCATTGTTCACAAACCCGGGAAGGCGGAGAACCCGGCTGACTATATGTCCCGCCACCCTCATGCAACATCAGACTCCAAACCATCAATTGCTGAGGAGTACATCCATTTCGTGGCCGACCAGGCGCTGCCACCCGCCATTCCCATGAAGGCCATTCGTGAGGTCACCGCACAAGACGCTGTCTTGCAGAAGGTACTCCGTCGGATTCAGACCAACCGGTGGAGACATGACCCGCAAGAAGGTGACATAGACCCGTCTGCCAAGCAAGAGATGCAGGCATTCCGGCACGTCTGTGATAAACTGTCGGTTACCACAGATGGAGTGATACTGCGAGGTCAACGGATTGTGATTCCTAGTCAACTATGGCAGGGAGTTATCAATCTGGCCCATGAAGGCCACAGGGGAGTAGTATCAACGAAGCGAGCTCTCCGGGAAAGCGTGTGGTTTCCCCTCCTCGACCAGATGGTAGAGTCTACCCTGAAGGATTGCCATCTGTGCCAGTTGACCAGCAAAAGTGATCCTCCGGCCCCACTACAAATGACCACTCTGCCCAGCGGAGTGTGGCAAGAAATTGCCATGGACTTCTATGGACCGCTACAATCCGGAAAATATGTGGTAGCCATAATTGATGAATATTCACGATTTCCCATCGCACAATTTGTGTCATCCACAAGTGCCTCTAGCACTCTCAAAGTGTTAGATGAAGTGTTTGCAACATGGGGTGTCCCTAAAGAGGTGAAAACGGACAATGGACCCCCATTTAATGGACACGAGTTCAGTGCGTTTGCAAAGCACAGGAAAACGACACCTCTCTGGCCACAAGCTAATGGCACCATCGAAAGATTTATGGCTACGATCAACAACACATTTCAGCAAGCCACGGCTGAGAAAAAGGACCTGCAAGTAGCTCTCAACGAGGTCCTCAGAGCATATAGGACAACTCCTCACTCGACCACCGGAAAATGCCCGACAACCCTCATGCTAGGGCGTCCGATGAGAAATCGCATCCCAACCTGGGAAGGAGCCTTGCGAGCAGTGTCACCAATCCGCAGCCATCAAGAGATGACATTGACTGACAAATGCAATAAAGACAAAATGAAATCATATGCCGATGTCAAGCGGAGAGCGCGATCTCCATCCCTGCATGAAGGAGATTATGTCATTGTCAAACAGGATCAACAAAGAAAGACAGACTGTCGATTTCGAGATGAACCTTTGCTGGATACCCAACAGAAGGGCACCATGCTAACTGCGGAATCTGATCAACGACGAGTCACCAGGAACATATCACATTTTAAGAGGTGTCCTCGAGGCATGAAGGAACCTTTAATGAGCATGACTGACATACTCACACCCGAAGAGTCTGACCATGGTGACCAAGAGAGCAGAGGTCAGCCAAGTGAACCCTTGTCTGGTGATATTACTGGAGCCATGTCTTTGCGGCCCCGTCGAGATATCCAGCCGCCAAAGAGACTCATTGAAGAGATGGATTAAAACACTGTTTCTATTGTTTGTTAAGAAAGGGGGAGATGTAATGTAGTTAGCAGTCTAGTAGTCAGGGTGGGCGGAGCTAGCTGGGGTGAAGGGAAGAGGAGGAGTGTAGACAGGATGGGGTTAGTTAGAGTAGGGACAGGGACACAGAAGGAGGTAAAGAATAAAGCTCCTCTTTAAAATCATAGTAATTATCTGTCGTTATTCTAAGACACGACAGCATGGATGTAAAACAGCAGACTTAAGTGGGTGTTGCTGAAGAGGATAAATGTAATGCTTACGTTTTGTGGGGGCTGCTCTCCCAAGCATGATATTCAAAATCTATGAAAAAAAACACACCTGTTTGGTGTATTTTAGGTTGGATTGGTTGTGTTTTCCAATCTAGGCAGGGGCGGCTCCTCCACTTGAGCAATGGAGCGTCATCCCTAAAGTTTATTTATTACAGTTGTATTTTTCAGCAACCCATCCGGAACTAAGTGTCAGGATAGGGCAGGGCCAGCACTGTTGAGTGGCAGCAGCAGAGGGCTATATGCTTTAAAATATGTATGTCTCTTTCGTCGGCCGTCTTGGCACATTTAAAAGTTCTCTAACCTAGCTGTCTTAGACAGCTGGGCTAGGGAAAGCACGGGCCTCTGGTGCTCTCAGGAGCACTAAGAGAAGCCATCTAATCAATCATGGCATTGCTTTGATGCAGTGAAAGCAGCGCCAGTATTGGCAGTGTAGTTTCCTGCTTCAAGCGCTCCCAGACGTCACCGGAGGGAGGAGGACGGTGCACTGGGATGAAAGGACGGTAAGATTTTTTTAATTTTTTCTTGCTGAGCTCCCTACCCTTGGTACATGCCAGCCGCCACTGAATCTGGGGCCTAAATAGACTCAAGTGCATTACTGAATCAACTGCAATTTGTGGAGACCACCCATCATACAAGCGTACGGTAATTTTGGTTGTGCACTGGTCGAAGCTCATACCTGCTAAGTTCTACTGTTTTGTAGACGGACTGCCTACCGAAACTAAATGCAACAATAGAATCCAGTAAAACTCAGAATAGTGTACACATTAGGAACATTCAGTTGCGTGTTTTTTTTCCTACTATAAACATGTATTTTTGTTTTATCAATATTTAATTGCAAATTACTTGTTTTGTGTTCGTGGTGTTTTCTTTTAGAACATTTGCTATTTAATTGAAACTACATTTCAAATAACACTTTTATACTCGGCTCAACCTATTGTAAACCAAAATTGTGCATTAGCAGGCTTCAGTGTGAATCAGACCAGATGGAGAATGGAGATTTTTTTTGTCATTACATCTATCTTTTTGCATGAATTGCGCCCACTGCTCTTCTGTTGCTTTTACTTGTCCAGCTGTGACTCCGCGTGTAAAGGTCAAAACGCTAAAAATAATTTCACGGTTGCACTAGATGTCTGTGGTCTTTGATACCTCTTCATCCACACCAAAAATCTCCTGGATTTATTGAAGCAGAAAAAAACAATTTTCCACATGACTAAAATCAGCGAAAGATTCCAGTGGAAGTCAATTTTCTCTATGCTTGGCCATCCCATTGACACTTGGTAATTTGTCCAAGGCTGCGTAGACGAGCACATCCTCACTGTGTGCAGATACACACATAAGATAAGCAAAGCAAATACTGTGCGAGTATGGGTGCCAGATTCTACGAATTTCACTCATTCTGCAAGTCCATGCCGAACAAATATGTTTCTGCCATTCATTGTAAAGAATATCAGGACATCAAATTGTGAGCAATTTACAGAATTACATAGTTGTAATTATTAATTCATTGTTCAACATGGAGAATGTTCAAAAGTACACAGAATCAGATATTTCTTGTTTACATGAGCGCATTTTGAAAAAATAATGTTTGCAACTATTTTGCTCCTGTTTTCATAGTTTTAACGGAATGCAAGCTTTTCGACACTGCAACATCCTAATAGGGAGACGTGGGTTGCTTTCCAACGAGACAGATAATCTAGGATGCACAATATGAATACCCTATAAGAGTCGCTCCCCACTTTTCAGATTTTTTCATAATAACATACTAAAAAAACAATAACTTTTTTTAATGAGAACGAAGAATATTTTTGCATTTCCATTTTAAAAATTAAAAACGTTGTGGTTTCCTTTTACCCTAAATCAAATGTGAACAGAAGACAGAAAACATATTTGTAGCACAACAAATTCAGCAAAAAATGTAAAGCTATGTCATATGGTTTCAAATGGGAGTATTGGCTGGATTACTTCCAAAGTGATTGTATGTACATACCTGCACAGTACGGGTGCGAGTGTTCAGGTCTGGATGCTTACCATTAATCTGGGCCTGTGTCTTCTGCTGTCTGATCTACGAGCAACTGTTTCCGGAAGTCACAATGTCACCACATACTGTTAAATGCCAGTGCCCTCAAAAAGCTGTTACCTTCTCAAGATGAAAAAGTCAACTAGTATAAAACATGCTTGCTGGACAAAGGCTTCAAAAGATTTAATAAAACCAGGTTTTCAATAGGGGAAATTCTTCAGGGGTGAGGAGTGAGGATCAGCAAGTGAAGAAACTGAGGATATAGGAGAACAAAGCTTTGTTGTGATGCTCCCTCCAGCCAGACTGAATCCTTTATATAGTAAAAGAAGAGGACAAGGACATGATATCAAACATCCCTTGACAAGAAAACTTGCAATGTGTATGTGGAGATCCGTCCCGAGTGCGGACATAAAGATAACCCTCGTACATGCCCTTTGTGAATTCCCAAAGTCGAAAACTTTGATTTTTGGTTCAAGTTTAGACCGAACGTCTAAGTGTACCTTTGTGAATTGGTCCCATGAATTGTCAAAGATTTAAGACAAAAAGCACTAAGAAATAGTAAAGTGCCAGTTGACTGTGACCTACGCCGGATTTCCGATAGACGGTGATGGTGTGGAGGATAAATACAGCAAGTAGGTTCACATCAGTCAAAGATTTTACCTTTAGACTCATTCTCTAACATGGAAGTCAAAATGCTCCAGTTTGGCACGTTTGCAGGCTGTATCCACTGAGGTCTTCTTGCAGCCGGATAGCCACCGGACCAGGTTCCACTGAAGCCTTTGATTTTACCATGAAAAGCATTTTGCAGAAGTTAGAATTTTGCAGCAGCTGATGTCCTAGTGTCAGGTGCATACTTTTTGTGCCTTTGCCTGGCCTCCATGGCAATTTTGGTACGGTAAACACCCAAAATCTGCATGTTATTCTCCTAAAAATGTGTTATAGGTGCTATTTATTGCACCTTATAAATAACACAACACAGGGTATGATTATTACCTATGTTTGCTGATTAGTATCTGGATTCCTCAGTCTTTTTATGGATCTTAAACTTTTCCAGAAGGGTAAACCTGCACTATCTGATGTATCTTCTAAACTGGATACCTTCACTGTGAAGTCCCACTGATGCTCCAGAGGATTTGGAAATTTAAAAACCTTCTAAGTAAGATATTTTCAGAGTTTCTGGTGCAGCTCCACTGGTCATATATTAGGCGCACAGGGCATAAGGAACAGCACTTAGGGTCTAGGACCTACTCTAGTAGAGCCCACTAACAGTGTGCTGTTCAGTTCCAGTTGCTAATGGTCAGCAGGACATTTTAGGAAAAGGGCCCCTTGCAGCATGCTGTGTCTCTGTAGCCACATAGGAGGCCATCCAACTGAATCGAGGAGTCTTCTTATTAATCTTGGGTGCAAGTGGGCACAGGTTCAGCCCTTCAGGCCTATACACTGGTCTCCAACCGTATGCCCAGTCGACTTCTCTTCTTCCACAGGCCAAGAGAATATTCTGATGATCTTTGAGCGAGGTGCTAGATTGGTAGATTTTACTAGTCAGTGGGTGGGAGTTACTCTTGGACATTCCCTAGCCAATGAATAAAAAGTTATCTGGGGCAGCTCTTCCCACTATTGCAGCACATTCCTTTTGCTTTACTGCAAAGAATCCCACAGTGCACTATTTGAAGGCAAATCCAGCATGGCATAATCTTTCTGCCCCCTGAAGGGAGTTTGTGGGATAACCAGGGGTGTGGTCAGAAAATGTGAACTATGGTTGGCAGTGGTTTGCAGACTGTCCAAGCAGGGACACTTACTCTAGTCAGGGTAAGTAAGTTACACCCTCAGTATAACCCATGCTTTCCCCCTTGGTAGCTTGGAAGAGCAGTCAGGCTTACCCTCAGAGGAATTGTGTAAAGTATTTGTACGCACACACAATAACACAGTGAAAACCCCACAATAGTACTCCACACCAGTTTAGACAAATAGCCAATATTTATTTGAGTAAAACAAGACATTAATGACAACAAAATCCAACATACACAACTCAAATTATGAATCCTCAAAGATTAAATGCAGTTATAGCACTTAGAAGTACATTAGCTCCAACTCGGTCTATAGCGATTGCTGAGCCATCTACGGAGTTGTAGAGACCCTGGTTACAGTTGCTTGGAAACAATAACAAAACAAAGACTTTTATGGGCTCTGGGGTGGTGTGGCATTACTGGGGCTGGTGTGGCGTTGGTTGCTTACTGTCGGTGCAGGTCATTGGTATGTTGTGCTCAGAACGTTGCAAGGCACAGGTGAGATGATACGGTGTTGGCGGTGAGATTTTGTTTCCACTGGTGGTACGTGGTTGATGTTAAGGCATGTGGTGTCGATTTTGCAGTGTAAATGTCACCCCAAGGGGCCACTGGTGTACCAACAGAGTCGCAGTTGGGTGCCACAGACTTCAGTGAGGCGGTACTCGTAACACCCTCTGTGGCGCGGAAACATCCATTACAATGCAGGCATTACAAAGCAATGAATTTACAATGCAGCCAATACAACGCAAGTTCAATTAAAATTCATGATATTAAAACGCATGCCATTACAACGTTGACCAGCACCTTTCCTGAGGTAAGTACCCAGCGGTGTTAGAATAGTAAATTACGATGTAATGGTGAATGCGTTATAATGGATTGCGTTGTGATATCATGCGTTGTAATGGAAGTTGCATTGTAAAAAGCAAGGTATAAAAGTATGCATTGTAATAGTTTGTGTTGTAACATCATACATCCCTTTTGAGGTCCTGTGACGGCGTCGGGGCCTGTGTCGCAAGTCGCGGTTGTTGTGTTGAGCGGGGACCACAGCTCTATTGGAGGCAGCGGTGTGGTGTGAAAGCGCAGCGCAAGCTCCAAAGTCACACTCAAAGCTGAACGTAGCAATATTACTTCCAAGAGCCCACAACTAGAATTGGCACCACTTGATAGAGTAGGGCTCTCAGCAGAAATGCCAAGATGCTGCAGGTGAAATCGTCAATGGCCAACTGGAGGAAATCTCAACTCAAACCCTTGGAGACACTTTGAAAGCAGAATGTGGAAAGCAAAGTCCAGTTCTTTTACTCCCAAGACAGAAGAACAAGCCTCAGGCCAACACAGCAAAGATAACAGCAAATTGGCAGTCCCTCCTCACAGCAGCACAGCTCTTCTTCCTGGCAATCCAGAAGTCTTCCGAGTGTATGGTGCAGCGGTGCAGTACTTATACCCATTTCAGGCTTTGAAGGAGGAAAACTTCAAAGAAAGGTCTTTGTAGTGCACATGACCCTGTCCTCCCTGGCCCTGTTTCCAAACACAATACAGGGGTGTAAATACTACATTGTGGGGGGCAAGGCATAGCCCTACTCAGGTGCAAGTGTCAAGCCCTCCCACCACTCTAGCTCAGGAAGACCCATCACCCTGGTCAGGGTCATCAGGATATGCAGGGCACACCTCAGCTCCCTTTGTGTGCGACTGTCTAGAGTGAATGCACAAAGTCCAACTGTCATCCAACCTAGACACGTATTCTAGGGACAAACAGATGCACAGATTGGTTAAGCAAAAATGTGGCAACTTTCTAAAAGTGGCATTTTCAGACCTGCAATTTAAAAATCAACTTCACTGAAAGTCCAGAAACACCAAACTCTAAATTTACATAAGCTCCCAATTGGAAGATACACTTGTGCATTTTTACAAGGCAGCTCCAATATTAACCTATGGGTGAGATAGGCCTTTCTGTAGTGAGAAAACAAATTTGGAGTTTTTCACTACCAGAACATGTAAAACTTGCAACCACATGTCCAACCATTTAAATACAGCACACCCTGCTCAGGGACTACCTAGGGCCTACCTTAGGGGTGCCTTACATGTATTTGAAGGCTAGGGTTGGGCCTGGCAAGTAGGGGCACTTGCCACATCGACATGGCAGTTACAAACTACTCACACAGACACGGCAGTGGTTTTGGCCTGGCAAAAAGGGGTACTACATTCAATATCAACAAAGGTGTGGTGAACTGCACAGCTGCGTACTCCATGCTTTTCATGCTTAACCGCTTCAGAACTATAGAGGTGTGCATGTTTGCTCCACGCTCCACCTAACTCGGATGCAGTATTAACAAACACGTAGGAACCTGCTTAGGTTCCAATCAAACTGCTCAACCATTTCAGGGACTGAATGAATCAAATCAATTAAATTTCTCCAATGTATCTTCTTTTTAGTCCATGCTTACTCCCTTTCTTTTTTTCATAATTCCTTTCCTAATTCCACATTCACTTCAATTCATTTTATTCATTCTTTAAACATGCTGAAATTTTCACATAAGCGAAAAAGGGCACCATATGATTCCACATCTCAGGTCTTTATTTAAAATGACCCAATGCATTTCAGGAAGCCATATTCCCTTCGTCAGGGGTATCTACAATAAAAGATTACAACATTCATAGGAACGCCATGAGCATAAATGATACACTCAAACAACAGACATCAACCTAAATTAATTTACTTTACTCCCCGTATACTGCACCAATGAATACTACATAAAGCCGTCATGTTACTGGCCTAATACATTAGTTAATAATAATACACCAGTACTATTTGTTTTACATCCAAATCCTTGCTGGACTCACGAGTGCCTCCATTGGAACCTCCCATACCACAGTGTAGTCTTCCCCACCTACACCCGTGGCATTACATCACTATCACCCTTTTATTTAATAAAATGCGTGGGCTTACCATAATGTGAGTGCTAGTTTCAAAATTAAGGACCCGAATTCCCATATGTCACAGCACATTCTCCAAATTGAAGTGCATACCAGGTCCTCGTGATTTCTGCTTAATGACGTGTCGCAGCCCGAACTGAATACACTGTCATAAACCAGCTTAATTGTTAAACGCTCCTCCTTTTCCCCGCAGGTGATCTATCATGTGCATGTGTATCACTACATTCAATGATGGACTTAAACTAATGAGCTTTACAACGTCCAACCCACTATTCATCCATAACACTACATATCCCAAGATGCATCTCCACTGCCTAGTCAAGCTCTGACTCCCTGATGTTGAATAGTAACAACATAATCAATGTTAAAAGATCTTAGTGATTCTCTACCACAGATTATATAAACAAGTTCAAATGACATCATAATTCATTAGATCCATTAATGTCAGTTAGTTTACTGGTGGCTTCACAAATGCCTTGATCTCTCATTATAGAATGCTGATGGCAGTTTTTAGTGTCCAACAACTTATGGTTTTATTTACAGTTCACATGGTCTTTCTTTCCAATTTTTTCGTTCATGCAGTTCATGCAATGGTAAGGACTTCAAATAGGTATGGCCATTCTATGGAATCAAACGCCATAGAGGCATCCAATGATAGTATAACTGCATCTTCTTCCAGAAATTCTCTGCGTGGCAGTACATTGTGGAGACGGCGTATGTTAAGAGCTGTGTTCCTCCCTCCCATAAATCCAAATTGATCAGGGGGTACCAGGGAGGAAATTACTGTCATGAGCCGTATAGCAAAAACTTTCGCTAGGATTTTAGCTTCAACGTTGATCAATGAAATCGGTCGATACGAGCCACACTTATCTTCTGGTATCCCGGGTACTACGGATAACAGCAATGGTAGGTGGACATTGGTCTGCAGGCAGCCTTCCCTTCTCGTAGCTTTCTTCGTATATGGCTCGTAGATGTGGGGTTACCTAGGAGTTACTACAAAACAAAATCAGGTTCGAAGCCAGGGGGTCCTAGGGAAAATTTTAAAGACCACGGAGGATTTAGGGGCATATTACCAAGCTATAGCGATAATTATCGCTATTGCTTGGTTAGAGACAAAATGTTACCGCTGAGCTGGGGCGATTTTTATCGCAGATAAACCTTGGTATTACCAAGGTTTATCGCAAATGCGATATAAAACGGCCGCAATGCATGAATATCGCTGAAAAGTCAGCGATATTCATGCATTACCGAGCTAATGCTCTTAGCCATGTTATCCACCTCCCATTGGATAACATGGCTAAGAACTGCTCAGGGCAGGTGTTAGCTTTTGGAGATATACGCGCTTAGTGCGAATATCCCCAAAAGTTGGTAATAGGAGATAGCGATGTTAGCGACTGTTTCCAGTCGCTAACATCTTGACACGCCCACTTTGCATGTCATTAGTGATAAATATCACTGGCATGCAAAGTGGGGCCCAATATGGTTGCTATCTCCTACTAGCTGTCGCTAACTGGTGTTAGCCACAGCTAGGTAATAGGGAGATCATTTTATCTCCGCTTTCTTGGCTATTAAAGCCAAAAAAGCGGAGATAAACCCCCTTGATAATATGCCCCTTAATCCCCAACAATAACTCCCTAAGCACGAAATCCTTGGGTATATTACACAGATTTAAGAGTGTGGACAACCACTACTAAGAAGTTTATAAACCGGAAACAAAGTAATACAGAAACAATGACTACATGCCCCAGAACTAACTGTGGGCATTTCTCTTTTAGGGACGAAATCCCTCACTCACCAGAGGTGACATGCTTCATCATTTGGGATTCTCCTCCCAGAGGGAAAACCTAGTTCCTCTGGGGGCTACAACTCCCTCTCCGAGAGGGAGGAGCTCAGGGATGTTTTGAATAGCTGGTAGGATATTCTAAATCCACAAATGAAGAGACAACTGTGTGAATGAGGGCGCAGCGCAAAGAAACACAAACAAGTGAAGATGGTGATGTTAAAACTAGCTAAAGAGCGTAAAAATATGCTTTCCTGAGATGCTCCCATTGGCAGGATTAAAGAAACAGTGCACCAGCGGTATGGATTTAAACCGCAATGGTGAGATAGACAGTGATGGTCAACATGTTTCAGCCATAAGCCTTATGTTGAGGCGAGGCTTTCGTCAGGACCTATGATGCTGCTGCTAAATAAGTGTAAGTGATGAAACAGAAAAAGGATACAGGGATTAATTTCTGTCTGTTCCATAAGGAAGTATTACCTATGATCAAAGAAAAAGCATGTTAAAAGATTTGATTCAAACAGGTAATTATAAACGTATAGCACAGATTCAATTATTGGTACTGTATAATGATACAAAAATAAACACAAAAAATGCCTTACCCGCCACTGCTGGGTAAGTAACCACACCTCGCCCTGGCGACAGCTCAGGAAAGGCGCACCGCTCTGCAAAAAATGGTGTGTATTGTTATTAACATGTCATGTCCCATCAACAACCAAAGGTAGTGACAATATTATGAATAATGTGTTGGAGAGCTTATTAAAATCTGGGAGACACAGGGAGTAGCTGCCGTTAAACACAAAAAAAGACAATGGTCATGGGAGCCATGTCTCATAGTTCATTTAAGAGACATGATTCCATTGTGAAACCAATTATGGGAACTTGTAAAAAATGTTGTGTTATCCTCATGAATACAAATCCAGGAGTATATCTGGGAGGCTCTTATCACCCTTGCAGTGATCACAGCATAGAAGGTCAGGAGTATACAACCTTGTTACTACAATAAAGTAAAGCGGACTGGTAAGGCAATAGTATGGACAGAGTATAATCAGTAAACACAGAGCCATACTAAAGTTGACTCAGACAACCGAAGCCACCAGAACACCAGTATCTAAAACGTTAGAGGAAATCTCGAAAACAGCGCACAGACAAGCTTTAGGGAACACTCACCTCTCTGTCGGTACGCCGGCACGGATTGAGCCTGTGACCAGAGGTGAGTGTTTAACAGGGAGCAGGCGTCTTTTATAGTGCAAAGTGCCCCACTAAATTGGCTCCAGGTGACACCAAAAGTATCGCAAGCCTACATCGGCGCTTGTGCCAGCTAAGACCAATAATTCCACGCGCATACGCACTGAAAGAAAATGTAAATGGAGGTTTGGAAAGATTTTTCACACTTAATAGTTTATTCAACCAAGTGCTTGATGGTGTGAGCATAAAATATTGCTCCCTAGGTATGGTGCTAAATGGTAACTAGAGGATGAGACAGGGGCGGCTGGTCTTAAGGGGCGAAGTGGGCGCTGCCCCCCTAACATTAAACAAAAAACACGGAGTTCTAATGAAAAGGTTTCAAAGTGCTTTATTTCAGGCAGTAAGGAGCCTGAACTCGTTTCTGTTTTTTTTAACAGTTGAATAAGTGAACCCAGCTACGCATGTTCTGGCTGCCGGGCGAGAGGATATTCGCCCTGGAGGCACAAAGCAGTTTTGTGTCGTCAGGGTGGTGGGCGCGGCATTTTTGAATGCCATTGCATTTGCTTGATTCTGGGCGTTAATGCCTGTGCCAAGGTCGGGATCCAGGTAACGCCAGAGACAAAGGAGGCAGAGCTGATTAGATGTCAGAAAAAATGATAGGCCCTCCCCATCCCCAGAGGGCGAGCGTGCTGAAGGAGGAGGGGCCCGCAGTGTATTTGGCACATGGTCAGCGACTAGCTGCCGCCTCCCCCCCAATCCGGCACCCAACACCCAGGAACGTGGACACGAGACGTCTTTACTTTTTGGAAGGCGGGCGCTAGTCGCCCGGCCGTATTTATTAAAGTATGAAATTAAAAAAGGCTTTTAATTGCATAATCAACAATGAATACAAAAATCAGCAGGACATTTAGTTACACAATTCGTATCAACAAGTTTGAGAGCCTGACCGTAACAAAACTCTAATACATGTTGTTTCCTAACTTAGACTAAACATCCTAATCTTGATTTTTGTACATTTCTGGCCATATGGCAGGGTCACTACCGGTGTCAGGTCCTACAAGCTGCGCCTCCCCTAGAGACGTGCGCATGCGCAGTGTTACCCCGGGAATTGCCCGGTCTACGCCCTGAACTCCATTTACCCACTAAAGGAGGGCCCTTACTCTGCGCCGGTGGCGTCATGAGTCCACGCGCGCGGGGTGGCTACCAGCCTAAGGAAAGCGTGAACTACTCCTACCCGCACTCCTTTGCTTTGCAGCATCCATTACCTTGCCCCTGGAGTTTTGGGAGTGGCCCGCAGGCCCCTCCCCCTGGGCGGGAACCTCCATAGGATGATGCCCGCCCCCTCAGACCTCAAATATGTGCTCACCGATAATGACCTTACCGCATGCCCCATACCTAATAAATACGACGACCTAAGGGAAAAAATTCTAAAGGACAGCTACACTGGCTAATAAATAACAGTATCAACGTATAGCTACAAAGGGAAAAAGGCCTAAAGACACATGGCATCAAATACAATTCACTTCACACATGGTTTGCTAAAAAGGGGAGAAAATTCCTAAACAAAAGCATCACAAAATATACCAACAGATCCATCTCTACTACCCTGTGAGACCTGTGGACCGTACCTTCAAAACTTACCATTCAACCAGACATAAGAATTGCTACAAGACTTTTGTTCCAGGGATGGTGGGTGGGAAAACAAAGAAGCCCCGAGCGCGGGGCACAACGTTCAGCGAGGGAGCGTCCAGGGACAAGGGGGTCTCCTGGGCGCTCCCCACCTCTTATTCCCGAGGGGCCGGGCGGCCCCTCCTATCGCCCGCCCCCCCTGACCCGGACCCACTACCCTGGATCCGGGTCAGGAAGGCCGCCGGCCAATCGGCGGTGGGCCGCGCCCCCAGGGCACGCCCCCACCGCCGAATGACCACAAAGGGGAAAGGGGGGGCGACGGTCGCCGCGCCGCCATGCGTGCGGGGGGGCCGAGGGCCCCCCCTTTTCACATGGTCAGCGACTAGCTGCCGCCTCCCCCCCAATCCGGCACCCAACACCCAGGAACGTGGACACGAGACGTCTTTACTTTTTGGAAGGCGGGCGCTAGTCGCCCGGCCGTATTTATTAAAGTATGAAATTAAAAAAGGCTTTTAATTGCATAATCAACAATGAATACAAAAATCAGCAGGACATTTAGTTACACAATTCGTATCAACAAGTTTGAGAGCCTGACCTTAACAAAACTCTAATACATGTTGTTTCCTAACTTAGACTAAACATCCTAATCTTGATTTTTGTACATTTCTGGCCATATGGCAGGGTCACTACCGGTGTCAGGTCCTACAAGCTGCGCCTCCCCTAGAGACGTGCGCATGCGCAGTGTTACCCCGGGAATTGCCCGGTCTACGCCCTGAACTCCATTTACCCACTAAAGGAGGGCCCTTACTCTGCGCCGGTGGCGTCATGAGTCCACGCGCGCGGGGTGGCTACCAGCCTAAGGAAAGCGTGAACTACTCCTACCCGCACTCCTTTGCTTTGCAGCATCCATTACCTTGCCCCTGGAGTTTTGGGAGTGGCCCGCAGGCCCCTCCCCCTGGGCGGGAACCTCCATAGGATGATGCCCGCCCCCTCAGACCTCAAATATGTGCTCACCGATAATGACCTTACCGCCACAGGCCAGCATTGTTAACCGACGATCTGGCCTCCCCTCTCTAGCCCCTACCTAAGGGAACCCTCCTACTTGCAAAACCCTCTAGCCAGGCCCAGATATTGTCAGACCACAAGACATTCCCCTCCTCTGTTAAGTGAACTCCGTCCTTCAGGTAATACTTGTCGCCCCAGAGGCACCCATGAGGTATTGACTGTAACACGGGGGCTCGAAACAACTTATCCAACCGTGTGTTGATCCTCTTTACCGAGTGATTCAACGCCCTGACCGAATGTCCCCCCCGCCACTGCAGTCGAGGTATGAGTTGTGACCATACTAGTGTGCAACCCGGGCAGGTCCTGGCCATCCAACCCGCCGTTGAGATAATCTCCTCGATCAGAATGCGCCTACCCAGTGTTGCCAAATCATTCTCCCCAAGGTGAAGTATCACCACTGACGGTGGAGATTGCCGGCGTGCTAGGAGCCCCTGGAAGAATCCCCTAAACTCGTGCAGACACAACCCCCCTCTGCCAAAGAACGTGATGTCCAACCCTAGTTGTGCCGCCCTTTTCCTCTTGTCACCTGACATAAAGACACATTCTGCTCGCTTTACATATGAGTGACCCACAATCCAAACACTGTTCATCATCGTTTCCTGGCTGCCGCTCCGTGCTGATGTATGTTGCCGGTGACCGACGACAAATTCCTCCCCTGCGTAACAGGTCTGAGAAACTGTAAGAGAGCGGAAAGAGACCAAGCGTGAGTGACATGTAATCATAGCATGTCAATCCGAACATAACGTTTGTAGCATTCTGAAGACCATCTCCCAATTGTCTTCACTCTCTCCACTGGGAGGCCCCCCGCCACCGCCTCAGTTGCTGCCCCAATCCTAAAGGAATGAGAGCCAAACTCTTTAGGGTCAAGACCTGCTTTCCTAACCCCCATCTCCAATACTTTCCTGAATTGATATCTGGTCAAGGGGCTCCCGTCGGCGTGACAGAGCAATGCCCTGCCCGCTGAGCCCACCAGCAGTCCGTGCAATAATTCCACGTGCCTCACTGGGCAGCAAGGGTTGGCGGGGGCCCGTTGGAGACCTATGGTGTGACCCCTAGCCTCCTGGTCGGTCTTTGACTTCTGGATAATCACCCACATGGTGTCCTCCCTTATCGTCACACTAGCCCTTTGCAAGCCGCCCAGTAGGTCTGACTTAGAACCTGCCACAAGTTCGCTTATTCTCAGCGCCCCATAGAATGCCAAAGAGAATGCCGCCCTAAAAAGAAGCACTTCCCACTCCGAGCTACAAACAGCGTCCAGCGTGCCCAGTAAGGCTGTCAGCCGGGCCAATCCAATGGGCTTTCTCTTATCCTTCTGATGTCCCTGAATACGGCGCCATCCCCTCAAAGCCTTACGTATCATAAAGGTATTAGTGGGATCCCGGAAGCCCCTAGCTTGAGCGAAGAATGACACCGCTGCCCTATGTCTGTTCGCAGCTGCCACCGAGCGCCCTCCTTATGCATCCATTCTAAATAGGCTGCAAAGCCATCCTCCTCTGCCCAAAGCGCTTCCCATTGTTGCCCCAAAAAAGAACAATAAGACAAAAACGCCCCTTCGTAAGCCGTCTTGGTCCTGGGGGCTAGGCTAGCGACCACGAGGTCCTGTAATCTGGGGCACCAATCTGCCAAAGTACTGGTGGGAAGTGCGCTGGCGAGGGGTCTGCTGTAGGAAGATGCTCCCTGAACACCTGCATTTTGGAGCGAGAGAGGGAGTCAGCCGCATTGTTCAGAACACCAGGGACATGTTTAGCCTTAAAATTGACATTCAATTTGAGGCACCGCAAAACAATTTCTTTGATCAAACGAAGTATGAAAGGACACCGCGCCCCCTGCTGATTGATACATTCCACCACCGTCATGTTGTCTGACCAGAACACCACTGATTTATTACATAGGTGTTCGGGCCAGACCATCAGTGCCACCCATATTGGGAAGAGTTCCAGGAAGCCAATGTTGTTGTTCAGGCCCCACGTTCGCCATACTTCTGGCCACTGTTGAGCGACCCACCTGTTCCCAAGGATGGCGCCAAAGCCCACACTCCCGGCGGCATCCGTCCACAGGCCCAACTCTGCTGATGTTGTCAGCGGGCCGGGCCAGACTACCCTGCCGTTAAAATCCTCCAGGAATGCCATCCATATGAGCATATCCTGGCGAATTTCAACCGACAGCCGAGTGCGGTGGTGCTTTTCCCTCAGCCCCTTCATTGCCTGCGCAATAGAGCGAGAGAATGGGCGGGCCATGGGAATGATCCTCAGTGCAAAGTTCAATTGCCCTACCACCTCCTGTAATTGCTGCAAAGTGACCTTCTCCTTCCGGAGGCATAACTGTAGCGCTGTCTTGAATTTGTCCACCTTGTCCCTAGGTAATCTAAAACATCCTTCCAGTGAGTCAATTTCAATGCCGAGGAATTCGAGGCAGGTGGTCGGGCCAACCGTCTTCCCGGGCGCAAGCGGGACCCCAAAAGCCCGCATGAGCACGCAAAATTCCTGCAATGCCAGTGCACACTCCTGAGTTCCCGCTGTACCCAGGAAGAGGAAATCATCTAAATAATGCATGACCCGCTGATGGCCCGTCACCTGTCTCATGGCCCATTCAAGAAAAGAGCTAAACATTTCGAAGTAAGCGCAAGATATCGAACAACCCATGGGCATGCATTTGTCCATGTAGAACATATCCCCAAAGGTGAAGCCTAATAGATGCTGATCGGCTGGGTGGACCGGGAGGAGGCGAAAGGCTGATTCTATGTCTGATTTCGCCATCAGCGCCCCGGGTCCCGTGGCCTGTAATAAGTGAACAGCCTGATCAAACGAGGCGTACTTAACACTACAGATACCCTCGTCGATGGCATCATTCAGTGACGTCCCCCTAGGTGCTGACAAGTTATGGATCAATCTGAATTGCCCTCTCTCTTTTTTGGGGACAACTCCTAATGGGGAACACACAAAATTGGGTATTGGCACTTCAGAAAAAGGGCCCGCTATCCTGCCTAACGATAACTCTTTGTCAATTTTGGCGGCCACCACAGCCGGATTGTGCTTGACTGACAGTTGATTTCTACAGTGTGCGCTGCCTGTGTATCCCGCGGCCGGGATCTTAAAGCCTTTAGAAAAACCTTCTTGGAGTAGGGTGGCCGAAGTGTGGTCCGGATATCTATTCAACCATGGAATCATTGCCACCACATCTACTGGAGTGGGGGGGCCTACCTTATTTATATTATAGTGGTTTTCCCCTACCCCTCTGACCTGTGTTTCCCTGCTTGGACCTACAGGCAGTTTCTGGATGAGAGGGGTGCCCACAGGAGGAACATGCATGTCTAAACTTACACGCGGCCCTTGTGCAGGTGCGCCTATTAAAATCCCAACACACCCCTTTTTTCTCTGGCCCACTTGCCCTGAACTTCCCAGGTACCTCACTCGTTTGGGGGGGCCGAAAGGGCTGTTGAGGTCTAGTGAACACCTTGACCGCACCGAACTGAGGGGGAGGTGCAGTATCAGAGAACTGTTTGTGCCAAGCCATGGAATCTACCGTGTCCCATGGCAATGTTCTATTGAATTCCAATGCCTTCCTGAAATTGACATCATACCCCTTCCATGCCTCCCCAGAATTCTTTTCACTCCACCCCACAATCCTGCTCGAGTAGCATGCCAATGCTGCCTGTAAATCTGGAGGACGCTCAGCTTTAATCGCAGTGAATACAGCCCATGCTTTCATCCAGTTGTTGAGAGTTTCCTCAACCCTAAATCTAGTACACTGCGCCCTCCATTCGCTTGGGAGCATCCACTCTTTTAGTGATTTCGCCTGCTCCATTTCCCTATTATCTAACAACAAAGAATAAATGTACACGTATTTATCCGCCCAAATCATCTCTTTCACAGCTAATGACACATGCTGGGCCAAATTCTCGCTCCTGGAAGGTAGAACACCGTCCCCCAAGAGCGGCAATGCCACTTCCTTACCAAGTGCGGGCACCGGGGGCGACTGCCCTTTAACTCCGTCCAGCTGGGGAACACTTGGACCTGCAAGGGGAGAAGATATTGGCAAGGCAACACTGTCGGCGACCGCTGCCGATCTGATTTTTTCCACAAACTTCGCCGCCTCTGCTGCATGGTCTGCAGAATTCGGGAAAGCTCCCCCTTTTTGGAGCCATGGCATCAAGGCCGTTATCTGGGATAACAATTCAGGGGGCATTGACTCTAAATTACCCCCCGTGACAACAGGTACCACTGGGGTTATGCCCGGTGGTACTGGCGCAGCTGGCAGGGCGGGTGCCGGGTGTGGCACGCCTGTGCCCGGGATTGTGGGCACCGGTGTGGGAGCAGGCCCAGCGTCTACTGGTTGACCTGTCGGCACCGGCACCACGGGGGCAAGGGGTGTAGGCATAGGTATATGCGGGGGTGGGACGTCCGCCGGCGGCGCGGCAGGTACTGGTTCTACTGGCCCCGGGGTGGGGGCAGCGTCCCTGGGTCTCTTGGACCTAGACTTCCCGGGTGGGGTGACAAAATCCCCCCTTGGCACTGGTGCCACCCTTTTGCGGATAGGCCTACCCGAAGGGGCCGGGGCATCCCCATGCCTCTCGTTCATCCGTGCCTCCAGCTCATTTACCTTCCCTAGCTGCTGCTTTATTTCACTCATCTCACGCATCATGGCCCGCATCATAGCCTCCATGTTGGACCCCCTTTTTCCACCCCGTGGACCCGGCATGATGCTACCCCAAAACAACCGCAGCCTACTCTCTTAATATCACAACAGGTCAACTATGTGTACCTTTCAGATGGAGGGTCACCAGGGGGCTTTCAGCACCATGCAACGGCGACCGCAACACTAGCGGCTTGTCCGCTTATGTAAGGGGTGAGTAAACCTAATGTAGACCCACCCGGCGGCCACCAGGAGCGATGAGTGCTAGCCCCCCGTACCCCTCTTACCGATCAGTCCTGCGTCCTCGCTGGCGGTAGGTCAGTGGTCCCCGTCCACACCACGTTGCGTGCTGGATGGCCCTAGGTCCTGTCCGCTAGAGAATCGCACCCCAAAATCTCGTTAAATTGCCTGGAATTGAGATATGTATTAGCACCGTGTAATGAAACAAGGGCAGATTTAGGGAAACCCAGTGTGAGTACAAGGAGACAATTGAACCCCCCAGTTCACCTCCTTGTTGCTGTGCACCACAAAAAGTAATATCAGCACAATCACCCCAAATCACCACAATATCCCTCCTATAAACGAACTATTGCACCATTAATGTCGTTAAATGTCTGCATAGAGATACGTATCACCAGCACTGGCGGCTTGCAATTAAAAAAAGCAGTGTCAATCATACAAATCAAGCAGCATTCAAAGATCTATAAACCTTAATTCACTTTGTGTAAGGATATGCACAATTGATCACTTAAATATTAAAACAATACATTAGTGAAAAACATTCCAGAAATGTCACCTCGTTTTTCAGAAAATTGCACACTTTGTGTTACCTTTAGCACAATGAATTATAAATAAACACTGCAATGTAGCGTGAAAAACAGTCACATAAATGCCACTTCGTTTTGTAAACCTTGCAAGGGGTCTCCCATCCAGGTGCTACCCTGGTGGACCCTGCTTTACTTTGTTTATGCGCTAGTGAGAATGCGCGAGACTGCGCGCCCCAACAATTGTCTAATCCACCTAACACAGCTATCTCTTGCTACACGTACTGCCACCAATGCGCGTGAATGCGCGCCAAAATTAAGTAAGCAAGTTTTCTTTTTGTTTAAGCGCGAGCGTGACTGCGCGCCAAATCGGTAAGGAAGCAAGGTCTTTGTTATCGGCCACAGACTGCGACGGCAATTGCCCGCTCCCGGTCGCTTGTTCAGTCAGCGCCTTGATCCCTGCTACCCACGTCCCCACACGATACGATACCTTAAAGGCCTCCCCCACGGGCCGCACCACGCTTCCTCAGCCGCTCCCGGCGCCTGCGGCGCGGCACCTGACACGCTTCTGCAATCCGCTTCACCAACCTGCGAAGCGATGTACCTCCTCTCGTCCCCTGCTCCACCACGCTAAAGGAAAGCGAAAAATAATTAAACCACGCGTTCTCCGCCCGAATGACGCGGCTGGCCCAACACGGCGGCTCCGGCGATCAGGTTCGGCAATCCCGCTCTGCTCCACGCTCTTCACCGCACACCTGGAAAATAAACGAGAGGAATCACTAAACAAAGAAGCCACGAGCGCGGGGCACAACGTTCAGCGAGGGAGCGTCCAGGGACAAGGGGGTCTCCTGGGCGCTCCCCACCTCTTATTCCCGAGGGGCCGGGCGGCCCCTCCTATCGCCCGCCCCCCCTGACCCGGACCCACTACCCTGGATCCGGGTCAGGAAGGCCGCCGGCCAATCGGCGGTGGGCCGCGCCCCCAGGGCACGCCCCCACCGCCGAATGACCACAAAGGGGAAAGGGGGGGCGACGGTCGCCGCGCCGCCATGCATGCGGGGGGGCCGAGGGCCCCCCCTTTTCAGTTGATACACAGGAGGGAAGAAAACGTAACGGGCAAAGCAAGGTACGGTTAACTTTTTGCTGGGTTCTATTATGGCTTTGCAGCTTGGAAAGCTTTTCCTGTGTGATTTGAAGTTCCGAGTCCGACCCTGAGGACTACAGATGCTTTTTCAGCTGCTGCCCTTGTTATAGTAATGTTGTGGGGTCCAGGAGTCACAAACCACCCCCACAACAACCTTCTACTCCCAATTAAATAAATATAGGGGGGCCACGCATGTGCAGGAACATACAGGAACACCAAAGGGCCGATGCTGTCCAAATTACCCGAGAAAATAGCCTGTGTCGTTTCTCACACTCGTGAACATAGTCGTAACTGAGTAAATCTACGTGTGACTGGGCAGAGGTGAGGCAGGGCATCAACGTGCCGGCGCAGGGCATCAACGTGCCGGCAGGATTGTTACAAAGGCAGGCGACATGTTCCTTGAAGGGCGTTTATGAAAAATATTGCATTTATACCTCTCCCGACCAGGAATGCATTCTTACTACGCGCTGATGTTACTCATAGATAACCCTGGGCAGGCAACTTCGCTACGCCCACGAAGTGTTGCCTACTTCGCCCTTTGCAAAGTAGGCGAAGCAGGCAACACTACGCCCACTTCGTGGGCGTAGCGAAGTTGCCCGCCACCCGCCTCCCTCCCGCAGTCTCTAAATGCTTTCAATGAATATATAAATGAATTATAAAACCACTTACCTTGTCCGCCGCGTCCCCGGGGCTCCCGCTCGTCATCGCGCCGGCGGCGCCGCCATCTTAGATATAATGCGCATGCGCGGCCGCCCGCGCATGCGCATTTCTCACGAGAAATGTGCATGCACGGACGATCGCGCATGCGCATTAGTATCCAAGACACGCGCGCCGGCGGCGCGATGACGAGCGGGAGCCTCGGGGACGCGGCGGACAAGGTAAGTGGTTTTATAATTCATTTATATATTCATTTAAAGCATTTAGGGAGGCCGGGAGGGAGGCGGGTGGAGCGTAGTGGGGCTACGCGAAGTGCGTGGGTGGGCGTAGTTTTTTGCCCACTTCGCGTAGCTTCGCGAAGCCCCACTACGCCCACTACGCCCAGGGTTACTCATAGAGAGCTTACCTGCATTGAAATACCTGCGCAGAAAGGGTTAACTATACATTGGGACACAATCTCAATGCACACACGCTACCATAGGCACATTAAAATAGGCCACGTGAGTGTTTTTCTGTGATGTGCTTAATGCCTCCTGTATATTTGATTTGAGCTTCTGTAGCGTGCAGAGGAATGCACGCACTCGGTTTTAAGCCCACACATGTAAGGACAGACTACGTGGCAGGACAGTGGCAAAGGGCAAGGCCACATATCTCGCTCCGCACAGCAGCATTTCACAAAGGGGCTCTAACAGCAGTCAACTCAACATAGCGTGCGACGGTGAAATCTCTTTCCGGGTCCCTTGAGCAGTTGAGCCCCCCATACCTCCTTTCAACTTGATTTTCAGAAAATGTCTGTGCTCATCTCAAGGTCTTGCAGTCCGCCTTCAATCGCAGTCGATCTTTCTCTTGCAGACGTTTAACATATTCTGCATATAAGAAGAGAAACCAGTTTAATATGACCCTTGTTAACCAATGTGCTGTGTATGTTAAGGGCCTGCTTTTGTTCTGTACAACTGGTATGGGAGCATAATGTCTACTTTCGCTGCACTTATTTACAATTTTGTTTTTTTTAACGCTCCCTTGATTTACACCAGCCAGTACTCTTTTAGAATTATTCTATAGGAATAAGGTGCATACAGGGGGATTTGTGAACCAATAATGAATGGTCTCACTATCTGTCTGCACCTCATGAAAGGGGTTATTTTCAATTGGTGCTCTTCAAACTGCTAAGTTCTTATGACCTCATAAAAAAATAAGATGATGTATGGCAAGACAATTTGAAGAATCTATCATTTCTATATAGTAGGCTGAGTAGATGCTTTGATGGAGAGCATGTGTAGAAGAGTTGAGGCTACATAGATTGGTGCGTGGAAAGATGGATGAATGGATGGAGGGATACATGGATGATAGATGAATGAATGAGAGATCTGCTGGGGATGGATAGAACCTCTTGTGATTCCCCAGTGGTGAAAGGACACAGAGATGGATGGGAGGACAGAAGAGTTACAGGAGAGTGTGTCCAGAAGGATGAGTGGATATATACATGAATGAATGGATGAATGCTCCATATGATGGACAAATGAATGGATGATTTTCTAGTGAATGGATAAATGGACAGATGGGTGGGTGGGTGAGTGAATGGGAGAGTCTCTAGAAGAATGTATGTATGTATGCATGAACAGATGAATGCAGTGTATGATGGAAACATGGATGAATTCATGGGGAGATAATTGGGCAAATGATGCATGAGCTGAAGGCCATTATGTTGGCAGGACTTGCTCGCTACATAAAATGAATCCCCAGGTTTTACGCCTCACCACTTTGAAGTTTCACCAGCCGCCACTGGGATAAGAGAAATAACATAAATAACCGCCAGTCTAACGCTATGATAGTGCGCATGTGTCTAAGTGAGGCGCGAGCGTGCAGGAAAAGCGCATGCATGTAAGTAACATAGCAACCATAGACTCCACAACAACTGTGGTGTTCCTCCTTGTGGTGCTGGCGTGAATTCGTCTGAGTGAGACGCGGACATACGGAAAAGCGCATGTGTGTTAGTAACATAGCAACTAAAGGCTCCACAACAACTGTGGTGTACTTCCTTGTAGTGCCGGTGTGAACCCAGAAGCGATAGCGCTCACGCTGTTATAGTTCAACGGCCTCTGCATAGGAGACTCGTTCAGTACTGTCAGCACAGTTAACAAAAAAGCTTGACAAAGTGGAGTGAATAATGACTGTAAAAAGCCCTAGTGTAACCTCCTTAAAGTCAAAGCATCTGTCTGTGTAGAAGTGCCTGTGCATGGCAGTGCACACATAATATTTAACTGCATAGTGTAACCTCAGGAGTGCTTGCTGTCCTGCATACGTGTGCCACCAATGTTGACAGGAACCTGGGGAGCAAAGAGTGCAATAATGACACACCATATCTAAATTGAAGTCCCGTAACCGCTGAACTTCAAGTGTCTTGGACCCAAAGTCTCTACAGGAGTGAACAAGCTAACCTAAACAAGCATTGGCATAGCCAATAGGTCTCGCCTTTGGGACCTTATAAGTATTTAATTCTGCAGCACAATATCGTTGGTGCAACATCAACTGTTGCATGGCTAAACACTTATGATGTCCCAAAGGCGAGACCTATTGGCTATGCCAATGATTGTTAACACTATCTTGGGCATTGGTTACACCTCATTTGTTCCTGTTTAACACTCATATATCGTAATAAGCAACACTCATATATAGCAATAAGCAACCATAAAGGTGACCCCAGCCCCAGCGCCTTGAGACCCTCACGGGTGAGTAGCAACCTTATAATTTCCCTGATTGATTAACCTGTCGAGCTTTGGAAGAGCCTTCCACTGCACAGCAACATGTGTCATTGTGCATTTAGTAAATTTTGAACTGCTTCAGCTAGAAACAACTTTTTATTTTGTTAATATCTGCAAATTATGCAACAGATTGTGGATTATGTGACTATAACTATGCGAATAACGCTGTGGCCACACAATCGCATAATTCTAGTGGCCCTGCTTAAAATTCAAGCAGAGTGGGGACCAGGATGCCTGGAAAGGACCCACAATCATGAGCATTTGGTGCAATCACCACTAGTTGCAGAATGTACCAAATGATCTTGTTGGGTGACATGTTGTCAGGGCTGACTGGTGCTTGCAGTCGTCACCACGTACATGACATACGCGGCGAGGACAGTGCACTGTCCAGCTTTTGGCAACTCTTTTGACAGACTAATTCGAAGCCTTCTGCCCCCAAACAAATCCGTTTAGCACCCCTTTGGTATTGTAGAACAAATAATTGTCTGTACTTTGCATTACCTTGGACTTTGCTATACATGAATTGTGTGGTAGATCCGCATTTTACTACACATCATCACGGATTGAGAGACGTCTCTCCATTTAAAAAAAACAACAACAAAAAACACAATTTTCTCCATTACGAAATTTGATGTTTTTCAATTTCTGAGTAAACATAAAAAGGCAGGTGACTTTATGTAAGCTCAACATAAAAATAGCATTATCATAGATGCTGTATTAAGTTTCGGAGATATTTAATAGACATTTCGGTGGAGGCGGTTGTTAACCAATCAGAAAGTTTCCGATTCTGTCTGCCGTTTGTGTCGCAGCAAGTGCCGTCTTTCATTGGATGCGGTATCACTTCCTGTGATGTCACACGCCGCTCCAAGAAGCAGTGAAAGGTTCCAGCAGGTTGCCTTCCAGTAATGCACTGGCAGAGTTGGCAGTAATGATGTGTTGAAATACTTTGCTCAGTCATTTAACAAATCAAACAGAGCCTATAAACCTGAATTACCACTTCTCCTTAGAGTACCTCGTTATAAATAGCGAGACAATGGAGCGGGTGTTTGCAGAGCGCTCTCACTGCCGTCCAGGTCACAAGAGGAAGAGACTGCATTTTATTAATGATTTAGAGTGCACGAACCTTGGCTCTGGTGCATCAAGGCACTTTTACCACCAGAAGGAGAAAACCAAGCATTGGCCGCGCGGCAGTAAAGCTGCACGGCAGTGAAAGTGGCAGCAGGGGGAAGCGGCATGGGCGATTTCCTTTCGGGAGCGTGCGACCATATGGCGCCACCATATGGTGCTGCATGCTCCCGAAAGAAAATCGCCAAGATGTGCACGCGTAACGCATGTACTTCTTTGATGAAAAAGCTCTGCCGATGGCATTAGGTCTCCTCCTAAGCAGCGCATGCGCGCGCGTAGGACGAGACCTAAAAAGGCAATTTATTGAACTTAGTCAGGGCTTGTGCATCAGTGTACAGGGAAGTTTAGAGGATATTACTTAGAGTGAAACCCACCAAATCTCATCATTCAGGCCTACTGTGTCGGTCCGCAATTTATCGACGCACCATTGTTCTCGTCTGAACAGGTAAGTAGTTACGTCCGTGATGTGAGATGGAATAAATTGTCTCTCTAAAACTGTCCACCTAAGTACTTGTGGGCTGTGCTGGGCTGAGAGAAAGTGATTGGTCAATTTGGTTGAGGACTTTCTGTATCTAATGGTACTCTTATGTTCAAAAATGCGAGTTTTCACTCTACGTGTGGTCATGCCCACGCAACGCAGAGAACATAGGCAATGGATCAAGTACACCAAATTCTCACTATTACAGTTCGTATGGCTGGTCAAGATCCAAGGTCTGGATGTACCAATATCTACTTCCGCGGTGTGATCAGGAGGTAAGCCCCACAGAGTCCCTTGTGGATTACTGCTGTTGGTGCGAGGACGTGTGTAGACCAAATGATCCTTGATATTAGTGCTCCGTCTAAACGCAAATAGTGGGCGTGGTAGTGGAATGTCACCAATGCTGAGGATTTTCCAAGTGGACAATATGCATTTCTTAATTTTATTAGAAAAACTACAAAAAGTATAAACACATGTCAGTCTGTTGTTAGTTAGCCCAGTTGTTATTAGCTGCACATTTTAACAATCTCTTCACAAGTGTCTTGGGGTATTGTCCCACTCGTAGCTGATCTGCTGACTTCTGAGCATGTTCCTGATATTTCACACTCGATGAACAGTTCCTCTTAATATGTAAAAACTGGACAAATGGCAAATTGGCACGTAGGGCTTGAGGGTGAAAGCTCCCATATGATAGGAGAGAGTTCCTCACCATCAGTTTCCTATATAGTTCCATACTCAGGCCACCTTCTACAGAAGAAATCATGACATCCAAAAAGGGCAGGTGAGTCTTACTGTATTCACAGGTGAAATTCGGATATTCGTTGCAATTGTTCAACCAGGTCTTAAATTCAAAGATAGATGTGGAAGTGCCTCGCCAAATAACCAGCACATCATCGATATATCTCTTCCATACACGTATATGGTCTCTTTGTGGATTATTGATACTGAAAATATGCTCTTGTTCAAAAATATAAATGTAGAGATTGGCCAGGCTGGGAGTAAAAATGCTCCCCATTTAAGTGCCAGACACTTGGAGGTACAGCTGTTCTTTAAACTTGAAAAAGTTTTTTTTCATGGCCAGTCTGGCACAATTGATGATAAAAGATATTGGCGTGATTGAGTCTGGAGGTACGTTCAACAATAGAGTCTTGATGGCAGAGAGAGTTTCATCCTGCAGAATGCACGTATATAGTGATTCCAAGTCAAAAGAGACAAGGTAATCACTTTCAATGTCAAAACTAAGGTCACCCACTAGCCTAAAGACATCTTTAGTGTCCTTCAAATAGGTAGGCATCTCTACTACAAGGGTCCTCAAAAAATGATCCACAAAAGTGGAGAGAAGTTCAAGTAGAGAGCCTAGACCTGAAATGATCGGACGACCAGGAGGAGGTCGCTGAATCTTATGCACCTTGGGAAGTGCATACAAGTATGGAACAATAGGGAAAGCGTTGATCAAAAAAGTAGCTTCATGGGTGGTTATCCATTCGTTAGAAAGTGCTTCTTCTACAAGGACTTTGAGCTCATGTTCCAATCTCTTAGTAGGATCTTCTTTCAGTGGTCTGTAAAAATGCGTATCTTCCAGTTGCCTTAGACATTCCGTCCGATACGAGGAAGTATCCATCACAACGATAGCTCCCCCTTATCAGCGGGTTTGATCGTTATAGTGTCATCAGCAGTCAAAGATGAAATCGCTTGGCGTTCACTCTTGGTTAGATTTTGATACTGCCTGTTGTTGCTAGCACAGATAGTAGTGACTTGTGAGGTCACAGCATTTTCAAAAGTTAGAACTTGGGGAGGAACTTGACTGGAAAGAGGATTAAATGTAGATTTGTTTCTAAGACCAGTATTGGTATCAACTTCCTCTGATCCATCAAGAGTTTTGTCTCTGAAGAAAAAGTTCAACCGATCTCACGGAAGAATTGGGCGAGTTCCCATTTAATCTCAAAGGTATCGCCCGATAGGAGGGTACAAAGCCAAGTCCTTTGTTGAGGAGAGCTAGTTCATCAGTGGTCAAGATCTTGTTACTCAAATTTATGACCAGATCGTCTACGAGCTTGATCCTGCCTGAGCTTCCGTCGAGCTCCAGGTGGATCGAGCTGGAGGGTTGTGTGTGCTCAGTGGACCAAGGCCTGTTGTCGTCTTTTGCCTCTTGATCTCCCCTGGCCCTACCCTAAAAAAGGCTGGTTGGGGTACATCTGTGGTTGAGGCTGGCAGAGAAATGGTTGGCCATGTGGTGGAAAAGGTGGATAATTGAAAGGGCCGGGTGCCCACCATTGTGACAGAGGTATTTGTTGGGTGCCACCTCAGAAGCCTTTCCAGTTACTCCTTCCTCTTCGGGTATAACCTTTGTTTGATGGATCGCCTGGGTTGGAATTGTCCTAATCACTGGACCATTCTTCGCTGCCTGACATGGAATAATTAGTCCCATATCTGCGACCCTGTCGATTATAAGGTCTTTTTTAAACTTGTTGATCTTTGTCGTCAGTACAGAGTCCTTGAAGTCCTTGTTGTTCTTATCACACACTCTTCATTCTGTTTCTTGAAAAGTGACCTGAGAGGCCATGACCTTTAAAAACTCAATGGGTGTGCCATTTGGCCCCATCGCCTTCCCTGAGTTAATTTGACCAATGACCCTTTGGATCTCCTCATCTGTCAGGTCCCTATCCAGGGCATCTCTGTCAGATTCCGAGAGGGTCGGTTTGTCGCTGTTCGAAAGGAGCTGGCATGAGTCTTCTAGCATGTACATGGTTGAAAGGGGAGTATATCTTCTCTAGATGTCCTGCGAATGCCTCCACAATGTCCCTGGGAAGCGTAAGTATCTTGCCCTCTGGTAGCGTCAAGCTAGGTACCCATCTCATTCCCTGTTCCCGCTTTTCCAGCCACGCTAGGGTCTTACCAGCTCTGTCACCTAATTTGTATAATGTATGTTGGGTATGGCGATGTTTGGCCATCATGTGCTCTCGAGTCTTAATTCTGTACTCTACTTGTTTCAGGGTGAGTCTGTGGCATGTTTCGCTTGTGGGGTTATGTGCTTGATACTCCTCTAGCTGTTGGAGTTCTTCTTCTATTTGAACTAATAACCGGCGCCTCTTTTGAATGTACCAGGTTTTTAAGGACAGGGCCTGCCCCTTCAATACCACTTCATACACTTCCCTTATGGTTTGCGCAGAGTCAACTGAACCTAGGTTTTCTTTGAAATAATTCCCTGTTTGTGTGCATAGTTCCTCCTTAATATCTGGCATTGTCAGTAGCCACGGACTAAGGACGATAGTGGAGCGTGTCTGTCGTTCCCAATGTTCAAATTCAATCCTGACTGGGGAGTGATCCAAGATATCTCTGGGTAAGACCTGAGGGTGTCTAAAGCTACCTAATGAGGCTGTGTGTGTTAAAAAAATAATCGATAGAGGATAAACTGTTGTGAACGCTGGAGAAAAACTTGTATTATGTGCCGGTCGATTGTAGTTCTCCCCCCACGTCTGTGAGTCCCAGTGCTGTGGTGAATTCTGCCATGATTTTGTTTGGTCTAGCTCCTGGCTGCTGTGGGTGACTGTCAATCCTATCATCCAACATCATGTTATAGTCTCCACCCATAATTAAGGTGCCTTCAGGATGTCCGGTCAGCACCTTGCCGAGATCTACCAATGCCGTCTTTCCTAATGCTGGCGGTAGGTAAAACGAGATGACATTAAGTGCTCTTCCCTCCCATTGAGCTTCTAGTATAGCAAATCGTCCCCCGGGGTCTGCCCACATCTTATGTACAATAAGGGGTGTGCTTCTTTTCACCAGGATCCCTGTTCCCACTAGAGCCAGTGGTGTAATCGGCGTGTACCCGAGTGAGGGCTTTACTTTTGTGTCCTACCAAGTGGGTTTCTTGGATTAGTACAATGTCCGGAGAGTGCCTCTTCAGATATTGTTGGACAATTCCCATTTTAATTTTATCGCCCATCCCATTTACATTCCATGACAAAACAGAGAGTACTCGATCTCTTTCAGCCCCATCACATAACATAATGAACTCTGCGATACAGTAAAGTAAAGTTAGCGGATACCTGTCACATAATACCAGTTGAGCATGAGTAACCCTTCCCTGCGTGTTCCCCCGCTTATAAAACCAGTATGGAAATCAGCATATAACAGTATATAAGTACTACAATTCAAATCAACTGAACAACGAATAAATGAGAACTTCTCCCTTCCCTCTCCCCCTTCCTCCCTGCCCGTGGATTTAAAACTGACCCATTCCCCAACTAGGCAGAGCGCCTCTCTCCCCTCCCAACATAAAGCTTAGCCAGTCTCCATCCCTGGTAGTGTCACATTACATCTTAACTATCACAATTTAGCCAATGTCCGTAACCATTGAGTGTCCCAAGAGGGTCCCCCTCAGTGAGATGTGAAATTGCTGAGCATATATCAGTAAAATTTACAGGCAACCATGGGTGAATGTTAGCTCAAAGAACAACCCCCCCCCGACAATACTTGCACATTCTGCCGATCTGTGAGTTGGCACCCCGTATCAACAAGGTCTATTCAGGCTCTGTCATCTTCTCACATCTATCAGCGGAGCACCCCTTAGGCAGTTCAACCATGGGCTCCCTCTGCTGTTGAGGTCCAACGGTACGGTCTCTTCTCTGGCCCCCAACCCTTCGCCATCCTTCTAACCAGTCCCATGCTTCCTCTGGCGATGTGAAAAACCATACCCTGCCGTCAGACTCCACTCTTAGTTTTGCCGGGAAGAGCATGGCGTATTTCACTTCTCTGTCTCGGAGCTCCTTCTTTACCGCCTGGAAGCTGCGACGCTGGGCCTGGACTTTGGCCGTAAAATCCGGAAAGAAGGTAACCTTGCTATTGTCGATTTTTAGTGGCAGACTAGATCTTGCTGTCTGCAATATTATGTCTCTGTTTCGATAGTTAAAGACACGGGTGATGAGGGGTCTCGGGGGGGCTCCAGGTTTTGGCGTACCTCCCGGCACCCTATGCGCCCCCTCTATTGAGAAATAGCGTGACAGGGTCTTGGGTTGTATATGCGTAGTAATCAACTCTTCTACATATAAGTCAGCTGCTGACTCCTCGGCTCGCTCCGGGAGACCTAAAATCCTTTTGTTATTACGACATGCCTTCATAATCATCCAATTGTTGTCCCATTCTCTCCTGCTTATTCTGTAAATTAGCCACCTGCTGCTGGAGCTGGAATGTGTCTGTTTGCAATGCTGTAGTAACAATTTTAGGATCTTTAACCCTCTTGTCCATTTTGCGAAAGTCTGCTTTGATTAATGAGACCCCAACGGTAACTGAGTCCAATGAGGTTTGTACACCATTTATCACCACCATTACATTGTGTAGCGTCGACTCCAATCCTGGCTTAAGGGAAGTCTGCTCCTCGGCCTTCTCCATGGAATGTGCACCTCTGTCCTCTCCCGCCTTGTTCAAGGTGAATTTTGCAAGTTTGTTCTGCGCGTTGGCCTTAGGGCCCCTGCCCGTTGCCATGCATGCACTACGACGTTTTACAAGTCAATACTGGAATCTACAACTTCCGCAGGTATTACCTGCTGCATACCTAACGAGTCAGGGTGTCTCGCCGGTGGCCTGTCAGTTTTCCCCCGGGTGGTTATCCACCGACTCCGCTGAATCTGGACTTTTCTCCGTCAGATGATCCTCTCTGTAGTTAAACAATCAACGACCACTTGGGAGGGGTACCACATCAGCCCGCACTATACTCGTCTGCTTCCCGATTATGCTTTGGTGGGCAGGGTTTTTCAACCTGACCACTAGTCTCCCCACGCCAGCTCCATTTGCACAGCAAATATCTTCAGGAAATCTCACTGGCGGACGCAGGGGATGAGCAGATCTCCTTCTTTACTCAATATAGATGCTGATGTGGGCGGCGATGTGTGCTCGCAACCTCCTTTCCCCATCTCAGCCAGAGATATCACTCTTCAGTGCCTGTGGCCTCGGGATGGCACCCAATCAGGATGATAACTACTCCCTGCCTCTACCGGGTTATGTAATGGCCCTCCTTCCAGTGCGCAGGGGCCTGGAGTAATTTCTTACTAAATCGCAGGAGGGGGGAAGCGCTACATGGGGGGGAAAAATCAGGCCGCTGTATCTGGTTACCTCCTTTTGTGGTCTCTGGTCTGTGCTTCCACCGCCAGCCAAGTTCAAGCCTTCCCTTCATTAACAGTCCCCTCTCCAGGCCTCGTTGCCCAACCGGGGTTTGGTTGGGCCCAGCGGACCTTCAAAAGCCGGGGCCTCAATTTGCAGGGGCCTTCCCAAGACACTCGTCTCGTTACCTCTGGGTCGTCGCAACCGTGTTCCGTGCCCCTGAATGATCTCTTGTTTGGCTGCTGGCCTGCGATTGTGTCTTTAATCAATTCCGGGCCCCTCCTCCACAGTCTGCCCTCAGCCCAGGTCTCGCCTCCAACGGAGTCCGGTCTGGGCCTAGTTGGCCTTTAGAAGACGGGGGCTCGATTTGTTGGAGCTGACCCAGGGGTTCCACCACGTTACCTTTGGGCCGCCGCCGCTGTGCCCCAGACCTCCCCCTTCGCATCTTCCGGGCCCATTGCTTCCATAGTTGCACTTCTAACTCTGCTGTCCTTTTCCAGCATGGAGATGACACAGCAACAATACAGGGCACGGACGCTATCCTCGAGCTCCGGGATGCCGCCATGTTTGGACCCATCGTCGTCTGCCCTACCCTCGCGCCGGAACCTCCGTTAGGGCGCAGTTTTCTTTTGTTCCTCTTTCCACTGGCTCCCAGACACTGTTACACTCTCAGACGTGATGGTTGTTGGTTGATGACACAGGATGTTACCAGGATAGCCGGTGGGGATGCTGGAGCTCACTCAGGCTGCGGCCACTCTTGTGGTCTGCTAGCCACGCCCCCAAGATCTTTTAACATTGATTATGTTGTCAGGGAGTCGGAGCTTGACCAGGCAGTGGAGATGCACCTTGGATATGTAGTGTTATGGATGAATAGTGGGGTGGACATCGTAAAGCTCATTAGTTTAAGTCCCTCATTGAAGTCCCTCATTGAATGTAGTGATACACATGTACGTGATCGATCACCTGCGGGGAAAAGAAGGAGCATTTTAAAATTAAGCAGGTTTATAGCAGTGTATGCATTTCGGGCTGCGACACGTCATTGAGCAGAAATCACGAGGACCTGGTGTGCATTTCAGTTTGGAGAATGTGCTGTGACATATGGGAATTCTGGTCCTTAATTTTGAAACTAGCACTCATGTCATGGTATGCCCACCGTGTTTGATTAAATTAAAGGGTGATAGTGATGTAATGCCACGGGTGTAGGTGGGGAAGACTACTTTGTGGTATGGAAGGTCCCAATAGGAGGCACTTGTGAGTCCAGCAAGGATTTGGATGTAAAACAAATAGTCCCAGTGTATTATTATTAACTAATGCATTAGGCCAGTAACATGACAGGTTTATATAGTATTCATTGGTGCAGTATACGGGGAGTAAAGTAAATGAATTTAGGTTTATGTCTGTTGTTTGAGTGTATCATTCATGCTGATGGAAGTTCCTATTAATTTTTTCATCTTTTATTGTAGATACCCCTGACGAAGGGACATGGCTTCCCAAAAAGCACTGGGTCATTTTAAATAAAGACGTGAGCTGTGGAATCATACGGTGCCCTTTTTCCCTTATGTGAAAATTCCAGCATGGTTAAAGATTGAATAAAATGAATTGAAGTGAATATGTAATAAAGGAAATATGAAAAAAAGAAAAGGAGTAAGCATGGATTAAAAAGAAGATACATTTGAGAAATGTAATTGATTTGATTCATTCAGTCCCTGAAATGGCTGTACAGTTTGATTGGAACCTAAGCAGGTTCCTACGCCTTCGTAAATAGGGGTACTTGCCAGGTCGACATGGCAGTTAAAAACTAATCACACAGGCTCTGCAGTGACAACCCTGAGATGTGTTTACAGGGCTACTCATGTGGGTGGCACCATCAGTGCTTTGACCTAGAGGCCCTGGCTACACCTGGTGCACTGTACGCAGGACTTACTAGTAAATCAAATTTGCCAATCATGGGGAAACCAAATACGATTACATTTTAGACTGGAAACACTTGCACTTTCGCGTTGGTCAGCGGTGCTAAAGTGCCCCACAGTGTTACAACCAGCAAATACGAAATTCAGCACAAAGCTCAAAAACAGGAGGTCCGAGCTGAAAAGCCTTGGGAACTATGCTGAAAGATGCCAGCTCTAGCAGAAATGATTAATTTCATGCTCATTAGCATCACCAAACTGGTTTTGAGACCCACACACCCTCCCACTAGCATTTTGCCAAGCTGGTGACAGATGGCCTATGGAAGAAGAAGCTTCTTTTCCCGACAAGATAACGACTTTGCTGGACCCTCCACATCTGACCTTCGTGGGCTGAGAAGAGTCAGTTTCCTCACCCCAAACTATTTGTAAGTAAGTGTGGTGTATGTTGAAGGAGGTGAGAATGCACTCCTGGAAATATTAAAAATCCTTGTCAGGGTAAAATACAAATGTCAATAAATTACCTGTGTTTAAGCCTGTTGTAGCTTGAGTCAAAGCATTCAGGCTAAATCTAAAGGCATTGTGTAAAGCATTCTATCAACTTTAAAACTGTAGTATATTTAAAACACAACAAAAATCCCAAACCAAATTAGAAAAATAGAGAATATTCTAATAAGCAAAATGGCACTGAAACAACAAATATCCAATAAGAACTATAAATAGTATTTTATATTTGTTTACCGAAAATAGTGCTAAAAAGCACAAAGTGAAAATCGCGATTACCTAGATTAACTGGACAGGGTCAAATTCAAAGGTTAGGGCCAACCATGATTGGGCGCATGATGGATACAAGGACTAGGTTTGCCCCAGGTGGAAAGTCTTGTTCCATGAAGAAAGTTCTCATCAATCAGGTTGTCAGTGGGTCGGGCTGAAGACTGGAGTTGAAGAGCAGTTTGTTGACACTGGGCTGTGAATGTCCTCAACCTCGGTCTAAACTTCACATTAGCAGGAAATGCAGTGCGGTTGTTGTTGACAGGAAGAGCACCTTACAGGTCCGGTCCAAAGTCCCTTGTCAGAGCTTTGCATTGAGGTGGTCATTGTTGAAGCAAAGAGCTCTGTGCGAATGCTTACTTCGCAACTTCCCTGTTGTTGCATTCCTGCTAATACCTTTTCCTGGCAGTGGCGATTCCTCCATGGGGGCGTTTGGGCGCCGCCCCCCCTGCTTTCTCGCCGTGCGAGAAGGCAGAACAAAAGGTAGTTATCATATTATTTAACTACCATTGTTTCTGCTTTCTCGCACGGCATGAAAGCAGAACTTCCTGGTTTAGAGTGGGGGCGGGAGTGGCTTGGGGGAGTGTCTTGCCCACTGTTGTTAATACTGACTGTTTAGGCAGCCTGAGGCCGCCCAAACAGACAGTATTAACAAGAGTGGGCAAGCCACTCCCCCAAGCCACTCCCCCCTTGCCCTCGAGTAACTCTCCCTGTTCTCTCTGTATGCTGCAGTAGCAGCATACAGAGAGAAAATGACGTAGCCTGGGGCAGCCGGCCGCACCAATGAAAACGCGGCAGTGGAGAGGAAGGCTGCCTGCCGCGCCGCCTTCCTGATGACGTGCTGGTGCTGCCTGCAGGACTTGAAAGCGAGGACGGCGGGAATCGGGACAAAGTCTCTGGAGTCTGCTGGACGGTAAGTTTACTTTTACTTAATTATATTTGTATTTGTGTTAATGTGTTGTTGTTTCCAAACCCCTCCCGCCTCCCCCCTCATCCCCTCAGATCGTCGCGACTCGAGTGCGACCCCATTCCAACCCCCCCCCCCGGCCGTAATGCCGGCCGCAACTGCAGGGCAGTGCCGCCGGTAGTAATGGCTCACAGGCTCAGAATTTCGGTGAAGGTCAGTGTGACAGCTCCGTCTTAGTAAGTGCTGTGGCTGTGGGAACACGACTTTATGAACTTTTTGGGACGTTTTAAGCCAGAATGTTTGAAAGCATATATTTATTTCCTAAATATAGCCTTGATGGATTTTCTTTTCTATTGCGCAGTGAACCGCAGCTGTTCTTTTGAGAAGCCCAACTCATAATTTACAGTTCAGGTTGTTTCAAAGTAGGACATTTTGAGAGACAATTGTAACGTGATATTGTATTGCACAATGTTTTATATGTGGTTGTCCAAAGGACCATGTTGATTCTTTAGTGTTATTTCGAACTGTTTAGTGCTGGGATCATGCATTCCTGAAGGGGTGTCGTGTTTGACTTGTGTTTTTAACAGTACTTGGCAGTTGGATGGACTGTATTGCACCAGTGTTTGTTTTCTTAGCCTCCTGACATATTGAGTTTGCACAAGCCCAAGTCACTCTCAGTGGAGCCATATGGCTGTTTGGCGCGATGAATTGTTTGCATACTCAAATTAAAATATCATTCCTACTCCGGCTTGTTACCAGCACGTTCATTTCAAGAACCTTAATTGTTTTTTTAATCGTGTGGACTTTATGAATGTCTGTGTAATCTGTACACGTTACCCCTGATTTTCTTTTTTAATGACCTGTGGCCAGCTATTGCAAGAGATCAGAAATTATGTTAAATCACTCCTGAGTTAATGACGACTAAATGTTGTGTAACTTGTGTTCCAAATTGACTGCAAAAACCATTCCTAAGCTGCTAATTCTTACAAGGGAGTATTGATATGCAAGATAGATGTTTTTGGGATTGGTTTAAGGCCACTTGGTACAAAATGCAATGGCAAGAAAAATGCTGCCATTCAAAGCCCAATAACAATGGACGACCGTATAACTACTTAACTAAGAACATAAACTTGAGGTGTAAATGTTATTTCACTTTTGTAAAAGTATAGTTTGTGGAAATGTAGCAGATAGTAGCAAACCTGCAGCCGTATTACAAATAGGGTGCGCTAACCATGTTTGCGGTGAGGCATACCTTCAAATTTGTATGCTGGATCCAAATGACAGGTGTACCTGTTTTTTTACGCCCCGCCACTTTCAAATGTCACCAGCCGCCACTGCTTCCTGGTGTCTTCTGTGTTCCTGATTTCAGACGTCGTCACTGCTCAAACTCTTGGCATCTCGGCGTTTCCATTGGGTGATGCCTTGGGGTGCGCGATCTCTCCTGGGGTAGGGTCCTGTCTTCCTTCATCTTGTTCTGGTTCCCTGTAACCAGAAAGGACAACGAGGAGATATTTCATGAATCCTTTTGGGTAGCATGTTTTGTGCACTCCAATAGTTGAGAGACACCCTTAACTGTTTGTATTTTAGGGGATAGAGTGTATTTCCTGTGTCCCCAGCTGTCTGTAAAGGAAATGAAACAAAAACATTCATTAGTGGCATTACACTTGGGAAAATTATTAATTTCTGAAGTTACATCATTCTTAAAAACTGAATTAACCTTGGGTTACATTTATCATTTATCTTTTTCAGTTTTATATGTAAAGTCTCAGATTATATATAATTGGTTTTCTATATGAAGCATGAAGGAATGATTACATGTTTACAGATATGTTGACAATCTTTGTACTGTACCTCCAAGCTCCTGGAATTTTTTTGTCTGAAGCTCTACAGATCACAGGATAGGAAGTCTATCCAGAAGGGCAGCACTAATTATTATTAAGACGGAAGGGGGAAATCATCAGGTATGCACTCTACCTGTAACTACTTTCTGTTGAGTATAGGGAAAAGCAATATATCTCCAGAACCACAAAAATTTTTTTTTACAGGAGGAGAGAGAGGGAATCTAAGGGGACACAGAAAAAGGATGCATTTACCTTCCATCCCCTCATCCAGGACAGGCAGGATAGGCAATGACACAGTTGGGACTTTCTGCTTGACATGCTCCCAAAGCATTCTTCATGAACACCCATTTCAATTGTGAGTAAAGCATACCAGGTGAGATTACGTTACCAAATGTGGCTTTCCGCCAGTGTCACTTGACATTTCATGGCTCTCCCGTGGTGTGATATGTATTTCACCCAGACAGTGGACAAAAGGGCCTCGGTTTAGAGAGGCAAGGGTCTTTCTGACAACATGGCTGGGGAGGAGCTGGGCCCCTGCCCTGATTGAACTTCAAAGGGTAGCCTGGAGGCTGTACCCAGCCCTTCCTCGCTTTAGAGGAAGCCTCAGACATGTTTTCAAGCCTGTTTTTGTTACACTTCCAATTTCCCACCTCCTAGTGATGCCATACATGGACAAACTGCAGCCTGAAGCCACAATGCAACATTCATCCCTATATGCCTTCTGGTTGCTTCCCATTTTAGTGTTGGACTATTGGGAAAGTCTATGTGGACTACTGATCCCAGAAGCACTATCCAGTACTCATGGAGATCCATAATTCACTGTGTAATACTTTCAGTGGGAGTAGTCCTGCTGGTCCTCGTACTTGGATTCTCTCCTCCGGGACTTTTAAGTGAAAGGGACTACCAAGAGTTAAGACTAGTCTTGTGCTGCCCATTCAGGTGACTACTTCCTGGGCTTGCTGCTGCCAGGAGCTGCTTAAATTCTGCCATTGCCTGAAGCTTCTTGTTCTTGCACCGACGTTTGAATCTTAATGTACCAGACTTCTTGTTTCCTGTTTTCCCCTTCCTTGTCCCTTGCCCGCCTTTTTCCAGAGTCAGGTGCAACCTCTGGGATACTTCCTTCAAAGTGTTCCTAGTTTGTTCCTGCTGTTCCTGCTATTAACTCCTTTTGTTTATTCCTTTGTTTGTCAGAGCTTTTGTATTTTCTCCTGAGTCTCTCGATTTTTCCCCTTGCTTATGTACCCTTTGTTTCTCTAGCTGTCTCTTGTTTCTCTTGCAGTGTCTAGTTCTCTTGAAGTTCCAGTCCCATGCTTGTTACAGTTCCGACAATCCCTGTGCTTGAGTTTCCCATTTGTTCTCCAAATTTTCCTTGCATGTCCTGCTCCTGACAATCTCTTGGCTTCCTTTCTAGTACTTGCTCTGTGTTTTTCTGTGTGCTCTTGTACGTATTTTTCGTTACCTGTTTGTAAGTGAATTCCTTTGTGCAAAGTTAGGCTCCTGGTTTCCAGGAGGCAGTTCTGGCCCCACCCTTTCACTTGTGTTATATGTAGTTCTAATGCCTTAACTGTGAATCTATGACATCTCTATATTTTTTACACCTGCCTGACCCATAAACGCTTGTTTGTTTTACTAGGGTCTAGATGCATAATCCCTTCTGCTGCCTCCTTTTTATGTGGCTTGCTGGGTGACTATCTGTAAGAGTAATCTGCATGGAGTCATTGACATTCCCAATTGTTGTGGGGAGTTCCGAGACTTAACTATGTGCAGCCCTAGTGGTAACCAATTGTTTTGGAACAATGTTGGTGCTTTGCCTTCTCTGTCCTGCTGCTGTGATTATCCTATTGGTGTTTTTTTTTTCTTGGTGTATGTGTATGCCTGTGATGGAGCGTAAAAGTTTAATGATGGTTTCCTCTATCAATTCTCACCATCAAATGAGATTAACAACAATAATTTCGATAAAAACTTGTAAAATGGTTGAAGACAAAAAGCGTGCAATATTCTACTGCATCGTAAAAGCATTCAGAAATGCTTTGAAACGTGAAAATGTAAAAAACATAAATAAAGAGAAAGTTATTTGCTTATGCAATGTAATCACATGATTAAGAATCCAAACATAGTTAACCTAGAAAATATGCTGCTGATGACTTCTAAATGTGGTAAATGAAACTAATGTTAACATAATGAAACACTTGAAAACGATAAAAATGCTGAGTTTAAAGATGCTTGACCATATGTAGATTCGAAGTTTTATGTAGTATTATGTGATACAAATGTGCATATCAAAAGTAACAGGTATGTGAATCTGTTTTGGAAATATAAATATTTTTTTTAGAAGTACCTAATATTGAGATGTAACTTTTAAGAGAAGAATAATGAGTGAATGAACTTTATTCATATTAATGGGTGTTTTATATGAATCATAACATGATAGTGATTCAGGAAGTTTTCACTTATGCCTCAAATGCTTTCTTTTCCTCATTCAAAAAGCAGGATCTAGCTAAAGTAGTCATTTTGAACACTGTGAGAACCTTTCATGAAGTTTATTTTTTAGGCTTGCAAACAATAGATTCTCTCTTGAATCAGCAACACTATTGACAGAAATGCATCAATACAGTTGCAAACCCAGAGAGAGTGTCTGGGAATGGACAGGCAATGAACAAAGTACATTTTCTTACTTTTGAGGAAAGGATCGAAATATAAAGTTATTGAATTTGATGATTTTGCAAAAGGATTACTTAATGCTTCCAAATTTCTTAGTGAGGTATTAATCACACCATGAGCAGTCTACTGTGGATAACCAATGGAAACCCTATCGTATGATGAAAAGGATACTTTGTGGGCGTAAACTGAGAACTTTTGGAAGTATTAATGCCCCCTTTGAGGAGAAGTCAGGGGCTGGTTGTCATTTTCGATTTTCCTGTGTGGCATGCTGTTGGACTGAAATCTGACTTCCTTTTATATGCCAAACTCATTTGAACTGAAGTTTCGGAACTGACTCAAACCTGTACTTTGCCAGCTGGTAAAGTGTTCAGGTGCAACACTTCGGCTGAAGAGTTTATGAACTCATTCCTGTGACTGATTGTGCTTCAACTCTGCATATTTGGTTTGTATAACCTAAATGTTGAAACTTGAGTTTTAAAATGTTCTCTCTGTCATCTCTTTCCTAGGTCTGAATCTGAATGACATTGTGTGACTAATTGTACTAAATGATAATTATTAAATCTGATTATAATGTGATTTATGTTCCCGACCGTACAAAGTGAGGATTAGATAAATGATTTACTTGAGCAAATATATCGCATTTCAGTCAGTCTTGGTGTGCACCTTTTTGTCGTAAGTGTTATCATTAGAAATATTAGAAGAAAGTGGTTATATGTTGCTAGAATGATTTTTGACATTTTCTTATTCCAGGTCCTCATAATGATTTGCCACACATTCTCTAAATATCGAAGTCCCTGTTAGCTCACATAAAAGATCCATGAGAGGACACATGGCAGTTTAGTGTATAATATGGGCCCAGAGAGGAAATAGACAATAGATTAATTATATACAAAGGGAAATTGTGCTCAGCTGTCCACTGGAACACCTGTGCCTGCGCTTCTGCATCAGTACACTACTTCCGAAGGCAGATAGTCCTTGACCTTGAGGGATGCAACACCCACAGTCCTTGACAACTTTAGTGTGTGGCACAATGATTAATGTGGACAATATTGACATTTAATTTACAGCCCCTGGTTACAAGTAGGGACTTATTAGTAAATTAAATGTACCACTCAGGTGTGTGTATATACTTTACCATGTTTAAAAAGGGAGATCACAAGCACTTCACAACTGGTTAGCATGGGCAATGTGTGAAGAGTTATAAAGCCAATAAAAATGCATTCAGCAAAAATAGGGTAGTGACTGCAAAAATCTGGCAGATTACCACACAAATGATGGCCATTTCTAACAGTCTTCCTGTAAAAAGCCTAAGCCTTGTTCCTGCTCTGGAAGCAGTTTTCTAACCTCATTAAGATGAAGCACCGACGCTAATTGACCCAGTAGAGATTCAGGCAGGTAAAGAGTAACTTTGAAAAAAACACTTTTGCTAAATATTTCCTAAACATCCAACATCACCAATGAATTGTATTTTAATAAATATTTAAAAAGTGGTTTAATTGCCTCAGTAGCTTTCTCCAGTTCAAAGTTAACAAACGTATTGGAAGTTAGTCATTGTAGGTACATGACAACATTACATTCCTGCAAGTACCACTTTTAAATACTGCGCCCTATATCTTCTGGGCTACAAGGCCTACTTAGAAGTGGCTTATTTAATACATAAAAGTAAGGTTATTTCCTCTCAAAAAGGTTATTTGGATGCGTTCATGTGCAGGTTTAAGAACTGCAGGATTCAGGCTACACGGGTAGGCCTGAAGCCATGCTTTTCTTGTCACTCTAGTGGATGGTTCAATATGTGCTGCAGTCTACATGTAATATTTAACTTTCCATGTCATTGGTGTATTTTCCTGCCCATATACTATAGCCCTCGTGTAGATTTTAACATGTCAATTAGGCATTAGCTACTTTTACCATGATTTAGAGGTCAAAGCATATGCACCAGGAGCTGGACAGCAGTGTCCAAGAGTCCTGCCAACAAAAACTGGAGGTGACCACACAAATAGAGTTATTTTCTCTCACACAAAATGTGTGACATTTTCAGAATTTGCATTATACATTTTGTACCTTTTTGTATTTACTGGAGAATGATGTAAGCAGAAAATATATAACAAAGAGGTACATGTAGTTTTAAGTAGTATCCTTTTGGTATCTTGTGTGACTTTGTTACATGAGATATGCCCTAGCTTGAACATTTCACATGGGATAATGGCAAAACATAGTTTACACCAGTAGCATAAGCTTACATAATTGTGTGTATTTGGCTGTGAAATTTCATAAAATAGTATGCAATTTCTTTACATCCTTAATAATGAAATACGAATTAGAAGACTGCTTGCCCTACCCATTTCTAAATGCATAGTTAATTTTAGGTCTTATGTTTTTACCCACTTGTATGGTAGGTCTTAAACAGCCCACGGGGCGGACTGCACTGTATTTAAAATGTAGGACATGTCCTGATAGTGAAAAACTCTTACATTTGTTTTTCACTATTACAAGGCCTACCTCTCCCACAGGATATCATTGGAGTTATCTTATTACATTTAATAAGCTGTAACGTCCGAATTGGAACAAATAAATAATTCATTTTTGTTTTGGAACAGTAATGAACAATCCACTTTTATGTTGAAGTCGGATTTTTGGTAGCAGTTTTGAAAATTATACTTTTAGAAAGTTGCCTTTTTCCTTCCTTAGCCATTTACTGCCTGTCTCTGAGTACCATGACTGAGTGTAGTTGGCAGTTGGACTTTTGTGTATTCCTCGTAGACATGCACACACAATAGAGAGCTTAGCTGTGCCTGGATGAGCTATAACTGGCAGGATATGAGGGCGGTATTAGGAACAGCCCTACTTACACCTAAATAGGATGTGTCCTGCCTTCACACAAAGCATTGCATTCTCCCTGAAGTTTGTCTGGAGCCAGGTCAGGGTAGGCAGGAAAACTGTGCACCTCAAAGGGAAACCTCCAAAAGCTTCTCCCCCTTTAAAGGAGGCACCAGGTAAACATATTGTACTTCAGACACCAAGGTACCAGAGAAACTCCTGGGCCTGTGAAAGACACTGCCAGGAAGAGGGACTGGTGTGCTGCTGAAAGGATTGCCAATCTGCTAGACTGCTGCCCTAAATGACTTCTGCCTGTTATGTTGACCTGCTTCACTCTTGCCAGGGTGAGAAATACTAGACCTGTACCTGAACTCAGGACTCCAAGGACTAGTTTCTTGTAACCAGCACTTGAACTCTGCAATTGTGAGTCCTATCCTGCCAAGAGATGCCACCTCATTCCTAGACCCTTGGAGCTGGGCCCGAAGGTGTCCTTCCAGCTGATCTGTGACTCCATCAGAACTAAAGCATCACCTCTGTTAAGCGGCTTAACCCTAAGCAGAGCCAACACATCACCTCTAATGCAATGGTCTTCCACTGCAAGGGCTCCACATCGATCTCACAGCCTACCTCGAGACTGCAGCTCTGCCCCCAATGCAGGCCCTCACATCTTAAACCTCTCATCAATGACAGCCTCAACTACGACTCATGACTTTGCATTGAAAGCCCCACTGTTTCTTTCAGAACCAGCCAGTGGGCAAAGCATCCTTGAGGCAGGACTTCATATTGCAAGCTTCCCTCATTGAAGGTCTACTTGATGACTATGAAGGACCTCACATCACAGCCTCGCAGGTCCCAGGAACTGATGCATCGCCTCAGTTCCATGATGCATTCTTGTCGTGGATCACTCATTGCTCCGCTACAAGGATTTAAGGTACTCTTGTTCAGAGGGTACCCGTAGTCGGTCCTTGCTCCATCTTGGTTGGGCTGAACTTTTGACTTTGTTACAGCCTGGCCCGACCAGCTATCCACAGTTGGCTCTTTGTGCTTTTTGGTGCTATTTTCACTTAAATCTGTAAAAGTGCATATCGCTGATTCTACTGATTAGATGTTTGTCTTTTTTATTAATTAAAATCTACAGTTTTTTCTAATCTTGTGTGGGGTCCATTTTGTGTGTTGTGTTTTTACTTTTTTACTGTTGGGTGTGGTGCACACATATTTTACACATTGCCTCTGAGTTAAGCCTGACTGCTCTGTGCCAAGCTATCTAGGGTTGAGCACAAGTTAATTTAGGGTTGTGATTGTGACTTCAACCTGAAAAGAATTTTAGTTACTACTTGAGTAGGCTTTCCCTACCCTCAACCAGTTTCTTATAACCATCATGTTATTGTGCAGTTCAACACAACAATGGGTGTTAAGGGAATATGTGATGTCCATGACTCTATTGTTATTACCCATGGGTTCCAGCCTAGAGACCCAATAAGGAAATGTCTCAATGCAACCAACCAGGACCAGATCACCTATAAGAGGTGTATAAACAACAAGCACAGATACTGAAAATTGCATGATGAATATGGAAACCATAAGGACTGTGGCTCAATCCATGGACTCACACAACAAGAACCAGATACCAAGGCATAACTCACCCACACTCTTTATTGTCACTACCCTAAAGAGTTCATGACACAGCTTGCCACAGTTGTTCATATCGTCATTAAATGCTTACCAGAATCTTCTCTGAGACATTCTCATTTCTGCTGTCTCTTCTATATTCATCTCATCTTTGTTTCATCTAACATCAAAAACATTAAAGAAACTAAAAAAGGGAGAAAATTAACAGTCCTGCCAAGTACCCTGCTTCAGGGGTTAGACTAACACATTTCAGTGCTGGTGTTTACATCACCACACTAAAATGCATTAGTCATGCATTTGTAGCACACCCTGAACCACCCGAGAAGCACCAGGAGCTGCAGAGAGTGGGTAGGCTGTAACCGCACTATCAACAATGTGTGTGTGCTAAATACACATGCTAATCAGGAACTCTGGCCACCCTGAGTCAGAAACCATTAATCATCTGACCCAGAGTGCTCCTGGTATGTGCATGAATCAAGCCAAGCCCCAAGCCCGGCGACATGCATGTGAATCACAAAAATCTCAAAGCTACCTGAGCCTGTGTCATGTTGGCATGTAGGTGGTCAAAACAGTTTGTTAAATATTTACAAACCAAGAGGGGGATATAGAGGCAGTTAGCGTTCACTCTGCTTCCACAAGCAATACTGAATAAATCAAACAGAGAGTGAACCTCACCAATCTTAATGCCAGAGTCTCACAAGGATTGTCTCAGAAACCCTTAACCATTATTTACAACTAGCAGTGTATATATTCTCGACTGTGGAGATATAGTGGAGATATAGTGGACAACCTCATCATCGGTTTTACTGCCTGGGTTTGGAGTTTCCCAGGTAAGTAACGCCTGCACCAGGAGAGAGGTTGTCTAGATGCATACAATGGATTAACCCACATATCACTGGGCATCCACCAAGATTTCCCCCCATGTTTGGACCTCCTTTTTTAGGGAGAGGCCAGAACTCCCATTGGGGGAGAAAGAAAAAAAAGGTCAGATTGGAAGGCAAGGATCAAGGCACCCATACCAGGAGCTGGACGAAAGACAAAACACCAGGGACAAGCATCAGCCATCACCAACATGGCTGTCCAAATTTCCATCCTGAATAAAGGACTAGACTTCCTTTCTAACCCCACCATTGGCATGTTCCGATTACACAGTGTGATGGCAGAATTCTGCAGGAAAACCAAATTCAAAGCCTTATTTAAGGACAAAGAGAAACCAACTTATTATGGAGACATCAACTTGAGTAACAAATCCATGTTCTGCCCTTCTAACGCAATGTTACCGGTGGAAATCCAATCCTTTCTACAGGCCATATAATGAAAATGAAACCATGGACAATTCCTGTTTCAAACCATTTCAAAACATCACCAAAAAGCAATAAGAAGCAGTAAAGGAACTCACAGACAATCAAGACCTAGCCATAAAACTTGCTGATAAAGGAGGTGGGGTCATCCTACTGAGAAGAGCTCATTTTATACACAATGCACCAGTTTACTCTTAGATGCAAGATACTATAGACCTCTGGATTTTGAACCGACAGCCAGATTAAAAAGAGCTATCACTAACATGAATGATGAAGCTGAAATAAGAGATGAACCTCAAAAAAGAGGCTCAGTTTCTTGTCGTCAAGGATCCCACAACATTATATTTCTCTTCATTTTCCAAAAATTCACAAAAATAAGATGCCCCCTCCAGGCAGCTTGATAGTTTGAAGCATCGGTTCAATTCGGGGAACAGCCTTTACAACGCGGGCATTACCACACGCTGCCATTACTACGCTGCTTTTACAACGCAAGTTGTTTCAACGACTTGCGCTGGAGGGCGCTGTTGGCGAAGGAATAGTTTATTTTCTATTCCAACACCTTCCCCACTGTCAACGTGGGCTGGAGTTGGAATAGAAAATTAAACTATTCCACTATCCAGCCCTTACAGCGCAAGTCGTTGTAACAACTTGCGTTGTAAAAACAGCATTATAATGGCATGCGTGGTAATAGCCCGCGTTGTAGTGACATACATCCGTTCAATTCTAGAGCCACTCTCTCAATTTGCTGACCACGTCCTACAGCCCATTGTTCAATGCACTCCCGCTTACCTAAAATATACCAGAGACCTCCTGAACTTTCTAAAGTATGACTCCACCAACAACCTCATAGTTGGACTGGAGATTGGGAACCTCTATACTAGCCTGCCACAAGAAGCTACCTTGGAAATGATTGAAGACATTGGGCCTGATTCACAAAGGTAAAATTACATGTTTGGTCTAAACTTAAACCGAACGTCTAAATTTACACCTTTGGGGATTTAGAAAGGGGATTTATGAGTACTATGGCCCAGATGTAGGTAGCCAAATACCGGTCGGTAACGGCCGAATTCGGACGTTACCGACCGGTATTTGGCTTTTGAGATGTAGGGGGCAGGAAACAGGCCATTTCGGTAATTTTACCGATTCGGTAAATATACCGGTCGGTAAATTTACCGACCGGTATTTTTACAGAATCGGTAAAATTGAGATGTAGTCCCACAAGCCCTACAAATTCGGTATTTTACCATCAAATTCAATTTGATGGTAAAATACCGATTCAGGTGTGCATGCACATGTGTGCATGCACACCTGTGCCATATGACAGGCAGACCTGCCCTTAGGGCAGGTATGCCTGCCACATGGCCCCCGAACCTTTTTTGGGGGTGCTAGAGGGTGTCAAAGTGACACCCCCTGCACCCTTGTCAAAGTCGGTATTTACCGATTCGGTAAATACCGACCGGTAATGCCCCATTCATTCCAATGGGCTTCAAAGCCCATAGCAATGAATGGGGCATTACCGGTCGGTATTTACCGAATCGGTAAATACCGACTTTTAAAGATTCGGTAAATCCACATCTGGATTTACCTACATCTCGGTACTTCTATTTTACCGATTCATAAATACCGAATCGGTAAAATTCGGTATTTATGAGTCGGTAAAATAGAATTACCTACATCTGGCCCTATATGTCCACACTCGGGCGGATATCTCTAGTGAAGTCATAAAGATAGTACTCATAAATACCCTTTGTGAATTCCCAAAGTCATAGACTTGCACGCTTGGTCTAAGCTTAGACCAAATGTCTAAGTTTATCTTTGTGAATCGGGCCCATTCTGTTTAAAGAAAATTGGCAGTGTAACACACCAAGGCATTTCATACTCTAAATATAGACTAGCACTGAAGAAACTCTTCAATTCGAGGTATAAGTGTTCCTACAAAACAATGGATCATTCGCCCCAAGTCTAGCGGGTTTATATATCAGACATTTTGAAAAGATGCACACACTGAATAACTCCAATCCATTCAAACAGAGAATTATCCTCTGGAAACGGTATATAGACGACATACTAATCATCTGGGATGGCAATGAACACACGTCTAAGAATTTCTGTCCTGGCTATATGCAAGTGACAATTTCTTGAAATTCACTAGCTCCGTACATAATACCACTCAGGCTTTTTTGGATGTCTCTTTCTTCTGAAGGCAAATGACTAAAAAACAAGACGTACTACAAACCTACATACAGAAAAAGGTTGCTCTTATTAAAACAGCTTCCACCCATCCACTGAGGTGAAATCTCCCTAATAGCCAATTTCTTAGAAAACTGTAACAACACTCAGGATTACAACGACCAGGCATGTGATTTTACAGAGAAATTGAGAGATAGGGAATATACAGACCACATCACACACAAATGTAAACGTGAAAGAAATAAAAAATCGTGAGTGTTTTCTACAGCAATCAGATCCAAGCGAGCAACATCCTCACGTATTACGACATACAACGTTAACTCCACACATGCAAAGGAAGTGAACAACAAGAACTGGCATATTATTACCTCAGGAGCTCTGAAATGGCCAAAACATAGATTTGCCAGAGATGGTGGAATATACAAGACTACTTAGTCCATACTCAACCACTAAGAATCCCAGAAAAAATAACAGTTCCAAGTACCGTGGGCCTACAATCAGTCATAGGATATTACCCCTGCGGCTCATGTGTGATGTGCCATTTAACCCGTTGGCTGCTTCCGTTTTTTTGCGGCAGTGCGGCCGTTTTAAAAAACGGGCGCGGTCGAGTCGGCCATTGGCCGACGGCAGCACCAGCGAGGTAGTGCTGCCGTCGGCCAATGGCCGAGGGCAGCAGCCAACGGGTTAACAAAAGCCTCCAAAGTCTGGACAGTGACACCAATCTGAAATAGACCTTGAGGAGACACACTAATTGCAATATGATACATATAATGTATATGATTGCACGCCCTTGCAAACTCAGGCATGTAAGGATGACATGCAGGAAGATAAAATCTGCATAGCAGAACACCAAAGTAATATCAGGTGAAAGGAAATTAAAACACATGCGCAATCGTTACCTGACAGAAAAACACACTACTAACGAGCTTGGAAACATGAGACTACACTGACAAGAATGCAGAAAACATTCTTTTACAGAAAGAGCAGCGTTGGGTCTACTTTCTCAAAACTTACTGCAAGGGCCTCAATGTTATTATTCCTTGGTTAGCCCTTAGCCACGAGACTAAGCATGGGCGTAAAATCCGCTTCGCTCGCGGATTTTTCGGATTTTCGGCAAATTCGCAATCCGCGAACTCTCGCGAATTTGTCGAAAATCCGTGAATCCGCTCGCGGCGGATTTTTTGCTTGGTTGCGGCGCGCGGCGTGGTGCACGACGTTGACTTTCCGTCATTTAGCGTTTGCCGAGTTGTTTTTCTTTGCGAGTGCCGCGCCATTTTGGATCTTGCTGCGTGATCCCGCGGGAGTTTGGCGCCCGCGAATACGTAATCGCGGCTTGCCACCTTGCACAGCACACCTCGCGAGAGTTCGCAATTGCGAACACGTAGTTGCGGCGGAAAGGAACAATCTCGCACTCGCGAAATAGAGATTTTGCAATTCTGCACAAGAAAATCACCAGCAAACAGGATAAACCTTCAGAAAATTATGATTTTTATCAGAATCACTCCTCAGGTTGACATTTGCATGGCCTTTTTTTTTGCAAGGAGTCCATTTTTGGGGGGGGGGGAGGAAGGAAGTGCCCCACAGTCTCCAACTTCCTGTTCCTGTCCAGTAGGCTCCTCCCAGTGCTTTGTCCATCTCCTGGTCACTTTCATTTGGATCTGGAGCTGGAAGGATTACTTTTTGTGGGTGCTACTGGATATTTGGATTTGAGGCCTTTTTGACTGTCTTTGGATCACTTTTGGATTAGAAATCAACTTTCACAAGTAAGTTTGTTTGGGGCATTACAGTTGCTGCAAGTACAATTTTGGAACTTTTTCAGAACATTAAATAAATTATATTGTGGGTAGCCACAGTATCCAGTAGGACCAGGGTTGGTTAGGGGTGCATGATACAACTGTTTTGTTGAATTTAAACACCATTGAGGCCATGGATGGGCTGGGATTGTGCTGATTTTTGTCGTTTTTTTGGGCCTGCTGGTGTGGCCCTTTGCCCAGGGGTGGTGAGTGTTGCATGGGCCTAGTCTTTCTGTGGGGTGTCTTCTTGAATTTAAACATCATTGAGGCCATGGATGGGCTGGGATTGTGCTTATTTTATTGTTTTTTGTCGTTTTTTGGGGGCTGCTGGTGTGGCCTTTTGCCCATGGGTGGTGGTGCATGGACTGAATGTGCCTGTGGTGTGGTCTCACTCTCTTTAATGTAAACATCATGGATGGCATTGGATTGTGGTGATTTCTGGCTGTTTTTCTGTTTTTGGGGGGTGTACTGTTGATGTGGACAGGCCATGTGGGTGGTGGTGGTGGCCATCTTGAGTGCTGGCTGGTACAGGCAACATGTGCTTGGGGTGTAAGGGGCCATTTTGAGGAGAGGCAGTGTCTGAGGCCTGCACTTATTTTGCCTACTTTTCATCCATTATGCCCAGGGGTAGTGAGTGTTGCATGGGCCTAGTCTTTCTGAGGGGTGTCTTCCTGAATTTAAAAACCATTGAGGCCATGGATGGGCTGGGATTGTGCTTATTTTATTGTTTTTTGTCGTTTTTTTGGGGCTGCTGGTGGGGCCCTTTGCCCAGGGGTAGTGGTGCATGGACTGAGTGTGCCTGTAGTGTGGTCTCACTCTCTTTAATGTAAACATCATGGATGGCATTGGATTGTGGTGATTTCTGGCTGTTTTTCTGTTTTTTGGGGGTGTACTGTTGATGTGGACTGGCCATGTGGGTGGTGGTGGTGGCCATCTTGAGTGCTGGCTGGTACAGGCAACATGTGCTTGGGGTGTAAGGGGCCATTTTGAGGAGAGGCAGTGTCTGAGGCCTGCACTTATTTTGCCTACTTTTCATCCATTATGCCCAGGGGTAGTGAGTGTTGCATGGGCCTAGTGTTTCTGAGAGGTGTCTTCTTGAATTTAAACACCATTGAGGCCATGGATGGGCTGGGGTTGTGCTGATTTTATTGTTTTTTGTCTTTTTTTTGGGGCTGCTGGTGGGGCCTTTTGCCAAGGGGTAGTAGTGGTGCATGGACTGAGTGTGCCTGTAGTGTGGTCTCACTCTCTTTAATGTAAACATCCTGGATGGCATTGGTTTGTGGTGATTTTTGGCAGTTTTTCTGTGTTTTTTGGGGTGTACTGTTGATGTGGACTGGCCATGTGGGTGGTGGTGGTGGCCATCTTGAGTGCTGGCTGGTACAGGCAACATGTGCTTGGGGTGTAAGGGGCCATTTTGAAGAGAGGCAGTGTCTGAGGCCTGCACTTATTTTGCCTACTTTTCATCCATTATGCCCAGGGGTAGTGAGTGTTGCATGGGCCTAGTGTTTCTGAGGGGTGTCTTTTGAATTTAAACACCATTGAGGCCATGGATGGGCTGGGATTGTGCTGCTTTTATTGTTTTTTGTCGTTTTTTTGGGGCTGCTGGTGGGGCCTTTTGCCAAGGGGTAGTAGTGGTGCATGGACTGAGTGTGCCTGTAGTGTGGTCTCACTCTCTTTAATGTAAACATCCTGGATGGCATTGGTTTGTGGTGATTTTTGGCAGTTTTTCTGTGTTTTTTGGGGTGTACTGTTGATGTGGACTGGCCATGTGGGTGGTGGTGGTGGCCATCTTGAGTGCTGGCTGGTACAGGCAACATGTGCTTGGGGTGTAAGGGGCCATTTTGAAGAGAGGCAGTGTCTGAGGCCTGCACTTATTTTGCCTACTTTTCATCCATTATGCCCAGGGGTAGTGAGTGTTGCATGGGCCTAGTGTTTCTGAGGGGTGTCTTTTGAATTTAAACACCATTGAGGCCATGGATGGGCTGGGATTGTGCTGCTTTTATTGTTTTTTGTCGTTTTTCTGGGGCTGCTGGTGGGGCCTTTTGCCAAGGGGTAGTAGTGGTGCATGGACTGAGTGTGCCTGTAGTGTGGTCTCACTCTCTTTAATGTAAACATCCTGGATGGCATTGGTTTGTGGTGATTTTTGGCTGTTTTTCTGTGTTTTTTGGGGTGTACTGTTGATGTGGACTGGCCATGTGGGTGGTGGTGGTGGCCATCTTGAGTGCTGCTGGCTGGTACAGGCAACATGTGCTTGGGGTGTAAGGGACCATTTTGAAGAGAGGCAGTGGCTGAGGCCTGCACTTATTTTGCCTACTTTTCATCCATTATGCCCAGGGGTAGTGAGTGTTGCATACTTGCATGTCCCTAGTCTTTCTGTGGGGTGTCTTCAATGTAAACATCATGGATGGCATGGGATTGTGCTCATTTTTCTGTGTTTTGTCGATTTTTTGGGGTGTATAACTGAACTGATGTTCCTCTGTCTTCCATTGCTTTTAGGTGCACAAGACTCAAGAGAACCACCAGTGCCAGGAAGAAGTCCTGCAGCGGTGTGTGTGTGCAGCATAACGTCACGCGACGTCACGTCTGGACACAGACAACTCTGCAACTCGTGCAACTGCTGCCTGCTGTTCTGACCTGCTCTGAAGAAGATGGCCCCAAAAAAAGTAACCCGTAGCTCCTCTAGCAAGAAAGGTGCCAGTAAGGAGCAGAAGAAGCAAGTTACCAAGGAGACTGGTGTGCCGCCCGCCCCGTTTTTTGGGAGTAAAAAAAAAGTATGCCTGCAGCAGCAGCGGGATCTGCTGGGGACCAAGCTGGCAGCAGCACCCCCGCTCCATTGGGCTCAGTGCCGCCACCACCACCACCACGCCAACTTATGTCCAAGCCCTTGAGTGCTGCAGAGGCAGCCAGTATAGTTCTTGAATCACCATCGACCAGTGATGTTGGCTCATCGCAAGAAAGCAGCAGCAATGTCCCTCAATCAACACAGGTTGTTGTAGCTCATCTAACGAGTGTTGAACAGCCACAGCCGCAACAACAATCACATGTGCAAGTACAAGCCCAAGTACATGTGGAAGGAGAGGCAGCGCAAGGAGATGCGCAAGCAGAGGTGCATGGAGGGTCACAACAAGTGCCCACAATAGTTGTTCCTCCCGAAGTAGGGGCACATCAGGAAATCGACAATCAAGGCGAGGTATCATTTGAGGAAGCCACTCCTCCTGATGATCCTTCATTGTCTTCCACACCCCTAGCAAGGAAGAGATCAAGGGTGGTGTCTACATCTTCTTCAAGCACACCTCCTTCTGATGATACGGATCAAACTTGGGAACCAGCACCACTGCCGTCTGACAGTGAGGCACACCATGATCCGACAAAGGTAGTTAAGCGTAAAAGGAAGCTCGTCCAAAGTCTCAGAGTTATGGAGTGTGATGAGGCTCAACAAGAAGTGGCGGATACTGCTGCTGATGAAGACTCTGCCAACGACGACCCAGTCATCATAAAGGTCACTGCAGCCCCAGCGGGCATGCAGCAAACAGACATTTTGACCCTAGCCCGAAGAGCTGCTGAGCGTGATGATGATGATGTTGTCGATGAGGAGGCAGTGGAAACACCACAATCATTGGAGTTAAGTAGTACACCAACTCGTCCCGCTTCCATATTTCTTTCTGGCAAGAAGAGACCTCCATCCACCTCGACCTTAATTAGTGGCGGTGAAAGTGCACAACGTACAAAAGTTGGGCAATCCAGATCCTCCACTTCATCTGGCATTAGCTTCATGACCACCACCACCAGTATCGCCGCCTCCTCCAGGTCCCACAGACACTTCAAGTCCCCAGTTTGGGACTTCTTTACTGTTTGTCAAAAAAATCCAAAGTTTGCCATTTGTACCCTTTGTAAGCTTGCAGTTAGTCGTGGTAAGCCAGGTACCAACTATGGTACCGGAGGCCAGAGAGGTCATCTTAGGAGACAGCACACTGTCCAATGGTTTGCGCACCTAGATGCGATCAAGAAAGGCCGAATTCAAGGAAACGTTGATGTTGCATCTGATGATGACGAGGAGGAAGAAGACGTGTCAAACACTTCCCTTACACCCAGTACCCCTGTCAGCAGCACACCCAATGTGAGGCACACTAAGAGTGTTGGAGTGAGTGAGACACCAACGCACAAAAGTTCACCAGCGAGCAAAATTGGGTCAACGAAGTCATTATCAGCCCGTAAATGCTTGGTCCAGGGCAACATTAGAACAATGCTTACTTCAGACGTGCCATATGAACGCAACCACCCACTGACGCGTCTGTATAACACTAAGCTGGCTAAAATGCTAGCTGTGGACCTTCTCCCTTTTTCTTTTGTAGAAGCGGTAGGTTTTCTAGAATTAGTGGCAACGCTCTGCCCTAAATGGAAGGTTCCTAGCCGGTTCTATTTTGCCAGAGTTGCGGTTCCAGCACTACATGAAGATGTGCTGGAGGCAATTGGGGCAGCTTTGCAGAAGAGTGCTGTTCACACAATACATCTGACAACAGACATGTGGACCAGTGGCGCAGGCGCTGATTACATGTGCATCACTGCACACTGGGTCTCTTTTTCAGGTGTTAAAGCAAAGCTAAACGCGGGTGTTGACCCGGACAAAGTTTTTAAAGCTGCTCGGAAACATGCAACACTAGCCATGTTTGGCTTAGAGAAAAGTCACACAGCAGAAAACATTTTGGAAGAGTTTGACGAAAAGGTCTTGAAAATGCTATCCCCAAAAAAACGCAAGATTGGTTATGTTTCCACGGATAATGGCGCCAATGTAGTTAAGGCCATGTCGCTGGGTGGCTATTTCAGAGTGCCGTGTTTGGCGCACTGTATCAACATGGTAGTTCAAAAATTCTTGAGTGATAGAGACAGTGCAGCGTTCGCGGTAATGGCCACCTGCCGCAAAATGTGCAACCATTTCAGCCATTCTTTTAAGGCCCGGAAGCATCTGAGGAGGCTGCTACTTCAAAGTCGAATACCAGTGAAAGCACTCATCCAGGAGGTGGCAACACGTTGGAACTCAACCTTCTACATGCTTGAGCGTCTGTATGAGCAGTATACGGTACTCGATCACTATTTCTTAACAGAGGGTACAACTCAGAAGGAGGACCTGCGGATGGGTGCGGCGCAATGGGACATAGTTAAAAGCCTGACAGACATGCTTCGTCCTTTTGAGTTCTTCACGCGTGCAGTCAGCCAGGAGGACTATAATTTGGGAAAAGCTATCCCATTGTTGTGCATGCTGGAGCACCAACTGATGGCGGTGTCTTTTGAGTTTGAAAAAGATGTACAAAAAAAGACCATTTTATTTTGTCTGAGAAATTATTAGAGCGCCTACGTGGTGATGAACGTCTTCAAAAGATCAAGTCAGATCAGCATTACATTTGTGCTACTATTCTGGATCCACGCTACAAAAAGGCGCTGGCAGGCGAAGCATTCTTTCCTTTTGCTGATGCAGATGTTCAAAAGTACAAACATTGGTTAGCCTGGTCAGCCAAGAGGTTTGAAAAAGAACGGCAGGTTATTGAAGGAGAAGACAGTACATCAGCATCAGCATCAGCAGGCCATCCCCAGTCACAAGAATCCACTTCTGCACCTGTGGCTGGGGCACAAGTGACCTCTCAGCCGTTAAAGACACCGGCAACTGGATCATCTGCACCACGCACAACACTAACAGTGGCTGCTGAGGAGGATTGGCTAAGTTTGCTTGGGTATGGTTCTCGAAAAAATGTCAAAGGCACAGCAAAAAGTAAGCAAAGTGGAGGAACCGTTGATGACCTTGAGTCGATGGTGCAGGACTATATGAATGACTCAACAGAGGTCTTTCTTAATGATGAGCCATTGCAGTATTGGCATGGCAAAAAACAATTGTGGCCACAGCTCTACAACCTGGCTATAAACTTTTTGTCTTGCCCACTCGCAAGTGTGTCTTCTGAACGTGTTTTCAGTGCTGCTGGTGGCATTGTAACTCCCAAACGGAGCCGCCTCTCGCCCAAAAATGTGGAGCGGCTGACAATGATCAAGATGAATCAGCACCTCATACCACCAGATTACAAAGTACGAGAAAGCACGCCGCATGAAGACGAGGAGGACGGCAACGTAGATGAGGGGATTTGTTCTCTGTTCGGTGGCACTGACCTCATCCTGCCTGAATTCGCAGAGTATGATGACGAAATCTTCTTCTTATTCCCTGACACCGAGCCCTGAAAATGAGACAATGAATCAAGAACTTTCTTTTTCGTCCTTATTCACTTTTATTCCTGTGTGTCTCTCTTTCTTTGTTTTGCACAGTTAATTTAATTCAAACTTTAATCACCTAATCCCAAAAACAAGACCATCAGCAGAACTGTCTTCACTTGTTTGCTTATTGATTTGAAGGTGCCGCAGTCTACATTCCTCAGGTTCACAAGTTCTGAAGAACATGCTGCTCTATCCTCCCCCTCCAGACTGCGATTTCCCTCAAAGCAGAGTGCTGGATTACGCCCAATGAAGAAAGACTCAGCACTTGTGGGGGTGTTGTACTTCTTTGCGGGTGAGTTGACGGATTTGGGCCCATTGCTGTGAAGCTCTAATAATGGACAAAAGTGTTTTGGACCAAATATGAGGTGGAAATTTCTTGCCGTTTTTGCTGACTTGCTTGCCTTTCAGGTGCTCTTTGGCGGGGTTCCGGGTGTTTGTGGGTGATTTTTGGTGTCTGGAAGCACTGCTGCGACAGTCTAATCTTGATTGCATTTGCTTTTCAGGAAATCCGTGGTGGAAAACAGGAGTTATGATGATTGATGATGATGACCTAGCTGCACAGCGCCGCGTTTGGACCGAAGGCCGAGAGATATTGTAAGTATGAGATTTAGCTTTTTCGCTATTTGGGGGTGTTGTCGGGTGGTTTTTTGCGGGTGGGTTGGCGGGTCTTGCCTGGGGCATTCCTGGGAAGGTCTAATACCGGATAGAAGTGTTTTGGACAAAATCCTTAAGGAACAGCCTTTTTTTGGCTATTTCTTCTGACATCTTGCTCAATGTAGCGTTTTGGGGGGCTTCCTGCTGTTCGTGGGTGGGTTGCGGACGGGGTCTCTGTCGAAGCACTGCTGCGACAGTCTAATCTTGATTGCATTTGCTTTTCAGGAAATCCGTGGTGGAAAACAGGAGTTATGATGATTGATGATGATGACCTAGCTGCACAGCGCCGCGTTTGGACCGAAGGCCGAGAGATATTGTAAGTATGAGATTTAGCTTTTTCGCTATTTGGGGGTGTTGTCGGGTGGTTTTTTGCGGGTGGGTTGGCGGGTCTTGCCTGGGGCATTCCTGGGAAGGTCTAATACCGGATAGAAGTGTTTTGGACAAAATCCATAAGGAAACACCAGTTTTGGCACTTTTTGTAAGTTAGGGTTCGTTAGGGTTAGCCCTAGCAGCAGGATTGCATGTGTTTCGGGGGGTTCTATTGCAACGCAGTTCTGGGGTTTTAGAGCACTGTTGGAGCGATGCTGGCTATGGATACTTTTGCTTGCTTGCAAGTGGTTTGAATACAATCCACGGTCTGTATTTGGGCCTACTGTTACTTTCAAAGTACGTTTTGTCACCATTTTTCTGCTAGGCATCGTTTTTGGAGATCTGATTGGGGGTCTTCTACATTTTTGCGACTGGCTTTAGTAAGGGTCTTGGTGGGAGCATTGCTGGGAAGGTCAAATTTTGTTCTAAAACACAGTTTACAGTACACCTACCTTGAGGGGAAAGATCCGCTATAATATTTTGGCCATACTTATTTATCCTTAAAAAGGTGACTCAGACAGAGCACGCAATTTCAAAAATATTGTACTGTCTATTAGGGAAATCAAAGTGTCACTTTTTGCACCACACAGCGTACATACCTTTTATTTATTTATCAGTGGTATTGTAATAGCACTTCCTGTTTTCCGTTCAATAATTACAGGCCGGGTTTCAGTCAACATCCGCCAGGCAGGCAGTGGACAGGGTGTCTTCTGTCAGTGGTCAGGTCACCAACATTGATGGACGAAGCGTCAGCTGGAATGGAGGAGTGCCGCCAATAAGAGGAATTGTTTGCTGCATGCAACTTACTTACCAAATTCAACAGGACAACTCCAACAACATACGCAATACAGATACAGTATCCATTGTTTTATTCTATGAGTGTGACTGCATGTGCTTAGCTTTAGTTTGTACCCAAAGATTCTCTTTATCTTCAATTATTGTTTGTCCATGCTGTGCTTTTTTTTTCTTCTCTCAACAAAACCTACCCAAAAAGAAACCCCCATTCCCATCCATTTTCCAAACCCTAACCCTCTTCCCCCGGGCTGTGTTGTTTTGCTTGATGTCTGACTAAAATGACATCAATAATTCCACACACTTGCTGGGGAGGATAAGGTCATAGCAACAGGCTGGTGAAGGAATACGAGGATATCTTCTAGACTTACTCAGCTTCAGTACTATATATCTTCTAGTAGTAGGAGCCAATGTCAAATAAATTCAAAGCAAGTACTAGTTATACTTGCAAGCAAATACTTTACCATTTGTTAGGCTACATTATGGCACTGTTCTAGTGTATTGTCACCTGCTATATTCTCGATCGTACCGTAACCGTTGTAATGCTACAGTAAGGACAAACCAGGTTTCGTTTTCTTTTTTTCCATAGGCATGCAACTGCCACTGTGTCACACCACTAGTACCACCGCAATGAGGAAATTTCACCCGCCCAGGATTGCCAACGTTAATCCCCATTTCACGTGGAGCCAGCCCTGGGCCTAGCCCTAATTTCTAACACAAATTACAGGTAAGATAAGCGTTTGGTGTGAGGTAGTATAATGGAGTATTATTTAGGACTAGACGAGAGATTGACGGTAGTACTACTAAAGTCCTACGACTGTTCAGGAAAACAAACTTACTGTTACACCCCTGTTTCCACCCACCAGACTGAAAAGCAGTAAAAAACAGGTATGGTCAGATAAAGTTTAAAAATGTATATTTATGTAGCCCTAACAAAATAATCTCCTTCAAGACCCACCCTAACCCCAACGATTGTCTTTGAAAAGTCCCAAAACGATCCCAACTCCCAAATCCCACCCCCCAAAAGTCTATAAAAAAAGGGCAAGGGACACTCCACTACTGGAGGGTGCTGGTGCATTTTGCGGCATGGGCATCATACTCCTTGCGGAGGGTGGCAAGCTCGAAGCGGAGGCCCTCCACCAAGTTCTTATAGTTCTGGACCTCCTGTTCCAGGTAGGACATTCGGACTTCTAGGCGGCGTTGGCGTGCCTTGCAGCTCCTGTGGGGGGCAGCTGGTCTTTCTGTTGCTTGGCGGTGGCGGTTGGCTTTGTTAGCCCGGCTCGGTCCCGCTGGAGCACTGCGCATGCTGGCGTCCCGTGGGGTCACGGAAGAGGATGCAGCGGTCCCAGTCGAGGATGTTGTTGTTGCACCGGTCGACTGCGTGTCCTCCTCCTCCTCCAGGGCCACCAGCCGCCGATATTCGGCGACAGTGGCATCCAGCCTCCGTTGCCGGGCCATTCGAGCCTGCTCCCTCCGTGATGTTGATTTGGAAGGAGCAACTATATGAAGAAAGAAAGACATAGTCTGTAACCAATGCTCCTTAGCATTAATAACACAAAGTGATTGAGCCGAGAGTTGGGTCACAGTACAAGTAGCAAATTGAAAGCACAGTACATAACTATTGAGGACAGTATCTATGTAACCTCCCACTTCTGCATCCTTGCTCTAACATTAGTGGTAGTTTAATGAACAAATTCTACGACCACTATGGACTTCCATTACAGTCGACTATGACAGTACACCAGTCTTATTCTTCTTCTTCTCTCTTGTTTAGGAAAATTGGTACGTTATCTTATGCAAGCCGGCAGAATGGCAGCACAGTGAACTTGCACCCGAGAAAAACAGTTGCACACCATGATGAGTGAGACAGACTTGCGTTACTGTACCGGTCCAGTACATGCAGGTGGTGAAGCTATTACTTTTCTATTACGGGTGGCACTGAGAATACTCTGTTACAAGGGCTACTGCTTAATTAATTTACCTTTCACCCTACAGTGCAAATGAGTACTAGGAAAGGAAAATGAAGAAGCTAACTAATTTGATTATCTATCACTTCACATGGGACGTATTTGATGACATATGGGATGACTTTAGGTGCTTTGCTTAATATTGAGTGAACAGTGATACACCCACACATGAATGACGTACTACAACTAAACTAAAGTTATTAAGAGAGGTACGGAGTGTCCACCGTAATAACCAGATATATGCTGTGCTTGCAGTTGCAATACAAAGTACTGCTACTATTCATGGTAGTATTGGACACATTTACAATTTCTTTTCCTTGCCTTCCCTGCACTGGAACGGACGTGCGGGTGCGGTGGTACATGCTCTTCAAGGTAAGACTTAGTTCATCCAGCGACCATCTACTCTCTCTAGATACACATGTGCTATCTAAGAGTCAGAGAATACCATTCTCCAGGCATCCATTCATTCAAAGTATACGCACACATACAGTTTCTGTTTCACCCACCCAGGCTGCTGTCCTTCCACCCATCCTTGCTTCATCATTGACCCAGCCATGCACCATACCATATTCTTTCCTTCCCAGCCACCTCGGGGGCCAAGCAAACACATATCGTTCTTCTTTGCCAGCCATCATACAATTTCGCGTCCCACTTACTTACACCCTTCTTTCGCTTTTCGTTCATCCCATCCATCACGTTCATCTAAGAACTTATTGGGATTCTTCTCACCAAAAACTTCACAGCTAAGTCGAAGTACATTTCGAGGAGGCTACTACCTGGTTGATTTGTAATACACCCGTGCAGAAAGCACACTATGCAGTCTTCAATCTCAATAAGTAAGGAATATATAGCTTACCTGTTCCCGCCACCACTGTGCGAACCCCCACAGGACCGTCCGCCGGCTCTTGCACCGCCTCCTCCCCAGAGTCCTCTGAGTCCTCGCCCAACACCGCCACCTCCGCGCTGGCCCCGTCACCAGATGTTCCACCTACAAAGTACATTTAAGAATGTTATAATACACCACTCACTACTATATAATATTTGGTCTAGGAGTAATAAAGAAATGTTAAAAAAACAGACTACAATGTAATAATTTGTGACTGTCTACTCTAAAGTAAAAATGTCACTTTTTCAAGGGAAGGCTGTTGTCTTGCTGCACTTTTATGCACAACTGATGAATGCTTGCTTTTTATTTTTAACACGCACCACTTTTTCTCCTAACAGACAGAAGCTTGACTTCTAAGAACACGACCAGGATCAAGTTCAAACCAGGTGAGAGCTCGGCTCGACCACAAGAAATGTGTCCAATTAATCGTCAACACTAAGCACTTTTCCGTTTTCAGTTAAATAGTTTTATGACAAAGTAGATTTTAATAAATGTGTTTACTTTTAATAAAGCTTTTACACTTAAATAGACTCTGTGGTTTTTGGTCCTCAAGACTAGAGTGGATGAGGTAAAGGTTTTGGAATTTTTGCAAGCATGAGTGCCTCTGACACTTCTTGACTGTGACTCCGTACTCTTGTCCTGCGTACGATAATCTAGAGATCATTGGGGATCAATCATCGGTGACTTCGGGAGCTAAATGACTCTGCCACACTATCTAGTCAGTAAGGAGACAGTGCATAGAGCTATTGCTGAATAGAATGGGAGTCCAATGGAATTGCCAAATGTCCAATCTTAGTTAGGTACACAGACAGACTAATAAGAATAATCTAGTAATACCACAGGGAGTCATATTCGAGGCAGGATAAGAATTTATATCCAGTCTGCAAGAAGATCAAAGACGATTTAGAAAAATCGAATGAGGAACGCTAGGAAAAAATAGGCACTCTTTATTAAAATTAAAACTTACTGGGGCCAGCAAAGGAGCCCTCGCCTGCCCGATCCTGGCCTGCATCCTCCTGAACAGCACCCTCCTCCTCCTGTGTCCTCTTGCCCTTGGGGGGAGCTGATGTACAACATGAAAGAAAGAAAGACCAGAAAACATGGATGAGATTTGTCAACCAAATCAACCATTTCAAAAGAACAATAACAAAATATTTCGGAGAAATAGCAAATAGATAGACAACTATTCCACGGGATCTATCTCATGTGGTATACTACGTTATTCGTATTGCCTGATTTGCGGACCGTTGACTTCCAAAGTTCCTATGTAACTCAATAAACAGACTACTAAAGAGGTTTGCCTAGGCCTGGCAGGCAGCAGTCCGCAGCACGCGAAGTGACAGACAAAGTCCATCCTGCTTGCAGATCAGTGAATACTCAAACTATCAATCCACCCACCACCACCACTATTTCTTCTTATAGCCATGTGTCTAAAGGAAGGACTGGACTTCAGTCTGTTGGCGCTGATTTAGAAGTCCCTTGCGGCTCATTTTCCTCCATTGTTGCGTGCCTTTTGTGACGCAGCGGCAGAACAAAAGACTCGCCATGGTGTTGGTGCGGCATATATATAAAAAAAAAAACACATGGGCATATGGGCGATGCATCACGTTGTAAAGCCCTGCGCCATCAGGGGGCGTTCCGGCGCAAGGGAGGGCGTACCTGCGCAGGAACGAATCCTAAAAGTGGCTGAGGGAAATCTACAAGATGTCAATCAGTCACTTTTAGGACAATGATGCATGACTCAAACCCTGCGCGCTTGAAGCCGACGTACGGCTTGATGCAGCATTGGGGAGATAGGGTACCCCAGAGCATTGCTGGAGCTGCGCCATCGTTGGCACGCAACTCCAGCAATGCGCCGCCTTTACGGCACAGATGCGTAAGGCTTCTGTGACGTTTTGGGCCAATGGGTGGTGGTGGCATGGCACACAATTAATGCCGCATCCATGCTACTTTGCAGGGATGCGCCGGTAATTGAAAATATGACCCTTAGTGTCTAGCATTACGCAGTTCTTATCTTTACACTACACTCATACATAATTTCTCAGGCCAATGAAATGAACACAAAATACAAAACAAATAAGCATAGTAGCAAGCAAGGCTACTGAGAAGGAGAGCAGTGCACCTGAAATGCATAGAAGATTTTGAAATATAATTTACCTCAATGTAATCGGCAGCATTATTGCTCTTGGTAAAGAACAAAGATTTGCAAATAACAGAGCCGGATAAAACAGAGTAGTAAATGAATAGCTACTACTACTCACCAAGCCCGGGGACCTCTACGCTGAGCGCGACCAGCAAGTCCCGCTCCCGGTCCATGACATCTGTCCAGCGGTGGGTGGCCTGGTTATATGTGCGCAGGACCCCAGAGAGCTGAAACATGGCCCGGCACACCTTCTCCCACCGCTTCCGGCGCTCCCGGATGCCATAGCCGGTTGCGATCTTGCCGCCTCCCAGGATCGTCTTGGGGAGGCGGCGCTGGACGTGGAAGATGAGTGCGGCCACCTCCTCCGCGCTAAAGATCTCCCGTGGCACCACTTGCTCCCCCCTCAAACGCCCGCACGGGAGCCGGGCACGGGGTGTGGGACCCTTCCCCTTCTCAGGGTGCTTCCCGGCTCCCTTTACCATGGTCTGGGCAGAAATAAAGTTAAATGATAAAGAAGAAATAGAATAGTGAAGAAGAAAAGAAAAGAGTTTAAAAAAGTAGTTTAAAAGTAACTAAAAGCAGCAGAAAACAAAAAAATATAGAGCTAGAAAAATAGAGGGATAGATTAATAAGTAAAATAGATCAAATAAACTTCAAACAAGCAAAGGATGGCAGAGATTCAGAGAGGATACAGAAAGCATGCCCAGAACCATAGCAATGAATGAGAAACAAGATGGCCGCGCCCGTTCACGACCGCGTGGGTAAGTTCGCGCGAGATTTTCCTCGCGAGCACGCGCGAAATTGTACTAGCGAGCAGCACAGTTTGCGAGATTACACATAGCGGCCGGAAACGGAATTACGTCACGCAAACAAGATGGCCGCGCCCGTGTACGACCGCTAGGGTAACTTGGCAAACGTATAGCTACAAGCGCCTCGCGAACACTCACCAAATCACGCGAACATACACGTCGCAAAGAAAAACTTAGTGTATTCGCAAGCATTCGCGGCTTCCGAAATCGATCTCGCACGGATTCGCGCACCAAAAAACGCGCGAAATTGCAGAAAAAACGATTTTTGCTAAACTGAAAGCAATGAGCAGGTGCAAAAGTTCAAACTTAACATTAGTAACATTCACTGTAGTGCTTCCTGAGGGGCCCCTCCAGAGTTTGCAACTATTCTATGACCCTGCTATGACCCAAACAGCAGGCTCATAGAATAGCTACAAGTAGACCATAAAGGTCCTGTGAAAAAAAATTGCACTGCAACAGAAAGCAAATTACAGATAAGGAAGGAAGCAGGTGCCAGCCAGACTGGAACTTTCAAAATAACTGACACATTAATCAACCCCAAATTAATTCATGGCAGTTGAAGTAGGGGAGGTGTGCTTGCTTTTTTCAACCCCCATAAACTACAGTGATAAACAAACCTAATGGGTGGCAGTGAGGATGTACCAGAGGGTGGCATGGGTGTCCCAGAGGGTGGCAGTGGTGAAACAGAGGGTGCTGTGAACCTGTGATGATAAACCAGACGTAGAAACAACATAGTCGCGGCCGTTGCGAGCCGAAAAGTAAGTTCGCAATTGCGAAATTGTCCCAAAATCCGCGCGAACGCTCGCCAACACAAAAAACGGGAAAATCCGCAAGTCCGCTAGAGTTCGCGTATTCTCGCGGATTGCGAATCCGTAAATACGCAAATTCGCGTACGCGAGATCCGCTAGATCCGCCCATGCTTACACGAGACCTACCAAAACGTGTCTCAGTATTCTGAATATTCCACTTCACTGATATTGAAAATGAGACTTCAACATCTTGCCTCAATGAAAAGACAAAAATACAAGCACTCCCCTACAGCCGCGGCCGGTAGTGGGAGTACCGGTCGGGCGGTGACGTGGGGAGGGGGAGGGGGAGGGGTAGGGTCGGTGTTAGTAATATATGGATTACGGACAGCCGCGGCCGGTAGTGGGAATACCGGCCGGCGGTGATGTGGGGAGGGGAAGGGGCAGGGTGGGGGTTAGTAATGTATGGATTACGGACATTAATAGGTAAGTAAACATATAAATAAATAAAACAAATTTCGTTGCGCGCACTGCATCGCATTTGGTGATGCAGTGCGTGCAATGACATTTGTTTTATTTATTTTTGTGTTTACTTACCTGTTAAGGTCTGTAATCCGTACATTACTACCCCCCACCCTGCCCCTCCCCCTCCCCACGTTACCGCCCGGCCGGTACTCCCACTACCGGCCGCGGCTGCTCCCCCATCACCTTACCAAAGTGCACATTACAGAGCCTCACTACTTAATAAAGTTCATGGGAGCTAACAGTGTACAAGAATAATTTTGGTAATGCCACACATTCTGATCTGCATCATGACCATTGTAATTTCCCTCTCACGTGGCACACTACATCATTTGTTGTCTTATTTAACATTCTGGGGCATATTATCAAGGACAGGTGATACATTATCGCCGCTTTTATCGGCAGGAAACTGCCGATAAAGCGGCGATAATGGCCTTGATAATATGCTCTATGAATTCCAATCAAAGCACATGTTAGATGTGTTCACATCTAACATGTGCTTCGATTGGAATTCATAGAGCATATTATCAAGGCCATTATCGCCGCTTTATCGGCAGTTTTCTGCCGATAAAAGCGGTGATAATGTATCGCCTGTCCTTGATAAAATGCCCCTCTATTCTTTGACAATTCACAGATATGCAAACATGCGAAAAACCATCCGCATTTTTCTATCAATATATAGACCACAATTTGCTGTAAATTGTGTGTATACCATAATAGTCTTGGATTTAATGTAACAAAGACTGGGACTATATAGTATGTCTTTCTGTCCAATAAGGAAAGATTGAACCTGAATGGTGTCTCAATCCATGTCGTTATTTACACGCAACATACTGGTATTTTTCTGAATAAAATCTATCCCTTCTACCATCATAACTACCATGGCAGGCGACCGCTGACAACTGCAGTCCATTAGCACAAACTAGACGCTCATGTTCGCCATTAAATACCCGACAATACATAGTCACAATTGAGATTCAGGATGGGGAGGATGTTTCAGGTGCAGACGCCCGACAGTCTCTTGAAACTAAGTAAGCGAGGATTCTGGGATAAAGCAAAGACTTTTGCTTGAATATATTATGCTCCTTACACCATTCACTACATCATTTGCACTCACTAGTTCAGGGTGCCCTGAAGGTGAATTACGCATCAGGTTTAAAACCGAGTCAACCACTTGTGAGATTTTGCTGAATATTTTCATGCATTTATTTCCTTTTTGTTTTTCTTAGGTTATAGGCAACAATATGCCTGCAACATAGACCTATAAGTGAAGGTACTTACCTGAGTAGCTATTTAGCATCAATAAGGAATAGGGATCTGTTCTAAAAGTTCCTGACGAAAACCGCCTGACCTAAGACGACACCTATGGCTGAAACATGTAGACTGTGAATCTGTGACAGAATATCGACGGACAGAAAATCGACCTGCAAAAACACCAGCACAGAAATATAGAAGTCAAAAATATTGAAGTCTGATCTACATAAAGGTAAGTACAAAAATATCAAAAAAATATACAGTTGTCAAAAATATTTAAGTTAAAAATATCATTTTTTCTATGTTTAAATAATATTGTAAAATGAAGTAAATAATACATATCATTAAAGGAAATGTAGTTAAAAACATCAAAATATATTTAAAAATAATAATTAATAAAATGTTAAAATAAGTTAAACATCTATATATATATATATATATATAAAAATGAATGTATGTCTGTCTGTCTGTCTGTCTGTCTGTTTGTCCTTTATGCATTACTACACTATTCATCCGATCGCCATGAAATTTTGGGAATCTGTTGAGTACACTCCCGCGACGGTTTCTGGCATATGCATTACTACACCATTCTTCCGATCGCCAGGAAACTTTGGGAAGTTGTTTAGTACACTCCCGCGAAGGTTTCTGGCATATGCATCATTCATCCGATCGCCATGATACTTTGGGAAGTTGTTGAGTACACTCCCGCGAAGGTTTCTGGCATAAAAATTGTTTAAATATCGGCCCCCCAGGTCCCTCATAATCTTTTGAAAACTGAATTTTTCCATTTATGTATCCACAAACACTCGAATAAATAAATAGAATTAAAACGACACTTTGAAATGTTTTCCATATTAAAATGAATACGTTTCAATAAAAATGACACAATGTAAATTGAATGTTATCATAACAAGTTTCCTTGAATTTCCTTTCTTCTGAGATCGGAGCAACGCGCGACGGGTAAGCCATGAAACTTTGGGAAGTTGTTGAGTACACTCCCGCGAAGGTTTCTGGCATATGCATTGCTACACCATTCATCCGATCACCATGAAACTTTGGGAAGTTGTTGAGTACACTTCCCCGAAGGTTTCTGGCATATGCATGACAACACCATTCATCCGATCACCAGGAAACTTTGGGAATTTGTTGAGTACACTCCTGCGAAGGTTTGTGGCATAAAAATGTTTTAAATATCGGCCCCCCCAGGGCCCTCACAATCTTTCATAATACTGATGTACGCACCAGATGGAAAAACAAAAAATCGTGTATCCACAGGCACTCGAATAAATAAATAGAATTAAAACAACACTTTGAAATGTTTTCCATGTTAAAATGAATAAGTTTAAATAAAAATGACACAATGTAAATTGAATGTTATCATGACGACTTTCCTTGAATTTCCTTTCTTCGGAGATCGCAGCAACACGCGACGGGTAAGCTAGTATATATATAAATTAATATATATACTTACTCCACATAGTGCAACATTAGGGATAGTGTTGGATAGCGTAAGGGTAAAAACTTTCTATTCCCACTCGAGAGAGTGCAACAGGAGGGAAAGCGCTGGATATCGTGGGGGTAAAAATTACTATTCCCACTCCAGAGAGTGCAACAGTAGGGAAAGAGTTGGACAGCGTAGGGGTAAAAAATACTATTCCCACTCCAGTGAGTGCAACAGTAGGGAAAGCGCTGGATAGCGTAGGGGTAAAAATTACTTTTCCCACTTCAGTGAGTGCAACAGTAGAGAAAGCGTTGGACAACGTAGATGTTAAAAATAACATACTTATAAATGAAATAAATATTGTAATTAAATAATTATTTATAAATACATTTAGAAAAAAACTACAATATATCAAAAATAATAATTACTTTAATATTATTAAATACTTCACACCCTATTCCCCAATAAACACACAACACACTCCACATAAAATTGCACACAATTAAATTAATTTTCAATTAATCAGTTAATAAAAATTAATTTGCAATTAAAAATTCTCAATAACAATAAATAATATGTAATAAAAATGAATAATCAATTAATAATGAAACAACACAAAATAGTTTGCACTACAATAAAGAATATTTAATAAAAATAAATAACACATTAATCATTCATTACCAAAAATATCAATACCAATAAATAATTAATAACAATTAATAACCAATACATAATTAATCAACACAAAGTTAATACTCAATTGTTCTTAAGTAATTACTTAATTACAAATAATTTACTTACCACCCTATTCCCCTAAAAACACACAACCCACTCCATTAATAAATTAATACAAATACAATAATTACCAATTATTAATCATTAATTACCGATTAATAATGACTTAACAAAGTAATTATTAATAACAATAATTTTAAAGTAATAATTACTTAATTAAAATTAAATTACTTCCCACCCTATTCCTCTATAAACCTACAACCCACTACAGAAATACAACACTATTAATTAAAATAAATTACTAATTCCTAAAAATTATTATTTAATTTACTATAATTAAATTACTTCCCACCCTATTCCCCTATAAACCCACAACCCGCTACAGTACTAAAACGCAAAATTTATTTAAAAAAAATTACTAATTTCTAAAAAATGTATGCATATATTTAAAAAAACAGTGCAATACTTAACAAAAAATATAGAACACTTACATATTAAATACATACTAAAATACATAACACATATAAATATCAATATTATTAACATCGATAATTTAACTATCGATATTACTAACATCGATATTTCCAACATCAATATTTCTTACCTTAACTTCAATATTCTGGTTATAGATATTCTTGACTTTGATATTCTGTCCCTACAATATTTAAAATCAATATATCTGTGCTTTGATATTTAAAACTCGATATTTTGACTGTCCACCATAGACTGTATTACTAGATGTTAATGACTAGTCATATGTCCAACAAACATCTCTCTGTCCCACTGCACATTAAAGACGCTAGTATAGGAGGGATGTTTATCTTTTTTTACTGATCTCTACATTATCTTCATCCAGAAACTCTTCCTCATGGTGGGGGCATTATATACTTGGGAAACTCGACTCCCAGGAAGAGGCTGTCCATTATAGCACCCCAAAGGACAATATATACACTGCTGATTGTAAATAGACATTGAGGATTACTGAGACAATCCTTGTGAGACTCTGGTATTAAGGTTGTGAGGTTCACTCTCTTTTTGATGTATTCATTTTTGGCATATAGACAGTCAGAGGTCTACTTGCCTCAGGGGGTAGAGGGTGAGAGTGTTGCCTTAGCGTTTGTTATTTTCTGGTAAGTCATGCCTGCCCACTGTGACTATGCAGGGTGATTCGCCCCCAAGGCAAACACTCTGACAGTGGTTGGGAGCTTAAAGATTTGTCTTTCCAAGTTCCCACTGCCACTGACAGGGTCAAGTAGAGTCTAGCCGCCTCGGAATTAGGGGGATCAGGAGTGTCATTCTGAGAGTGCTTGATCCACCCTGGTACTTTTTCACTATATGCAGTGTAGGTTTGCATGTCCTCCAACAGAAGCTATATCTCAGTGACCCAAATTACTTATTTCAACTGAGAAACATTCTCATCAGTGTCCAACTTTATATAAAACAGATCATACAGGGAGCAAAGTATTATCACACATTTCATTACCTTGGGTTTCTGATGCCACCTCCTAACGCCCCAGCACACAAACCATCTGATACAGCCCCTCTCTAAATTGAATTGTGTCTGCTGGCTTATGTCTTTGTTGTTCTCCCTCTCCTCCATGCTGTCTAGGGCGTGCCATTCAGAATGTACTCGGACGCTGCAGAATGGACAATGTGTCGATCTCCACCACTCACAGCCTGGGGTGCTCGCAGAGACTTTCAGCAGCTTGAGTCACTGTGTAATCCGCAAATAACTGGATTCCATACTTCCAGCTCTCAGCTGAGCTGAGGATGGAGGATGACATACTGTTCCCATTCCAAAATGCCTTCATAAAGAGTAAATCCACTTATCCCCTTTCTATGTTCATGAACTTATAATGGTGGTCATGTTAGATTGGGATTTTATGTAGACTGGTTGGACTGAAAGTCTATGCAGAGGTGTAAGTGGAGAAGGATTGCAAAGACGAACACCCCTCTACATCCAAAGTCACGTGACTGCACTGTTCATGGTACAGGAAGCGCCAGTTCATGTTTCCAGCATTTCACAGCAGTTAGTACAGAAGGCAGGCAAGCACTGGCTAGAACGAGTGATATCTATTTAGAGAGGTGCAATATAATGAAAGGAAGGAGTTCCAATTTGTGAAAAGGTATCAAAGGTCGCTAAACATGATCAGGCAGTTTTACACTGGTCGGAGACAGATATGTGATTTTTCAATGGCACTGTTACAAGTTGCAGTGGTCCGAGCAGGTGTAAGATTGTAGGATGTGAGGGGACTGTGCAAGCATATGGCAGCCTTGTGGCGAAGATTTTTTGAAGCAGTATGTGCATGGCAGAAAGTTAAACAGAAAGGGGGGCACTACAAAGGGGTAGTAGTTTGGTTACCTTCCATTTCAGGTGCTTTGTAGCAGTTTCAAGATGTTTTTAGAGCTTCTCAGTGGCGTAGCTGGGTGGGAGGGTTCTGCCCTGGGCGGCACTGTTTTTGGGGGCGGCGGGAGCATGGGCGTAGGAAGTGTGGGGGACGCGGGGGACATATCCCCCCGAGATTTTGGAGTGGGGGACACGGGGGACAAGGAGGAGGGGGACGAGGGGACAAAAGAATTTTCCCTCTCCCTTCTGTTATTCGCAGGGCCATTAGCGCGCAAAAGCTCTACCTAATGGCCCTGTACTTGACCTGTGACCTCACCTGCCTGCAGTCAAAGAGGCCCCGCCCTCTGCCCTTTGTTATTCTGCAGTAAGGCTTGGCCAGTCTGGGAATGGCAAAGAAGGGAAAAAAATTATTTTCCGTCATGCCCGGAGAAGGCAAGGACAGTGTCCGCTTCTCCTGCTCTGCCTCTGGTAGCTTCCCTCCTCCCCCCTCTCTCTCTCCTTATTCCTCCATTTCTTTCTGTCTCTGTCTCGCTTATCCTTAAGTGCTGATTTCAAAAGACAGATGTTGCATACTCTCTCTTGCCTCTCCTTTTCTTTATTTGTTCCCCTGTGAAATGGATCCAAAAATGAGCAAAACGCTTTGGCTGGAAATGTCCTCATTTTCTGACAGGGTTCTATTCCAAAGTACAACCTCGGGACGGAGAGAAAAAAGTATCAAAATAAGAAAAATTATTAAATACCCAAATAAAGCAATACAGAGTGGTCAGCAGACAGGCCAGATTGTTATGTACACCCATGCACCTTAGCGCTGCTTTCCAGAGTTTTCCAGTGAAGCGCTACTTTCTTTCTATCTTCTTTCTTTGAACAACATTGTTTTCCCAGGGTGGGGAAGTGCACCATTCATAAAGGCAGACATGCCAATAGACCCGATTCAGGCGGGAGACTCCCGATTTCTCAAGCCACAAATGGGTTTCTTTTAACTATCCCCCGCCTGAAATTGTTTCTTGTTCAATGAAAGTCAATAGGGAAATTACTTTCTCCCTATTTCTATTTCAAAATCTCCCACTTCCCTATCCTAAAATGTTGGCATGTATGTAAAGGGACTGCAATACCTGGTTAAGGGGTGGAGTGGAAAACGTTTAATATGAGCATTTTCAACTGTTTTAATTATTTTAGCCTATAAAATGTGTACCGCAGCTCTGTGTTGAGGGATTTGGTCTTTTTTAAACCAAACTGCTTACATTTTGTAAGGATATAAGCAATGGACATTGAAACAGGTCCCTTCCTGGTCCTGTAGTCATGTCCTGAACTTTTCAGGCAAAATCACGTACTGATTTCTGAATAATGAGTTTAAAACCGTTAAGTTAACCATGTTGTTCCTGCTTACATTTCACATGCTTTGCTCATCCTTGCATTCAGTGTTTGCTTTTTACAGGGTGTTGTTACTTTTTTTCAGGCAGCATTTTACTCTTGTCCAATGCATAATTTGAATTGAGTCTCAGCACAATTGGGTTGCAGCTGAAAGCAGTACCAGTTTCTCCCAGTGGGGCAGTATGGTGTTCAGTAGGGGAGAGGATGTGGCACTCTGGCCAGAGCTGCCAAATTTGGAACTGGAGCACCATTTTCAGTCTTCATGACCAGTCCACCAGACCACACTCCTGACAGAGCTCATTCTGATGCTACACCTTAGAAGGCCCGAGAGACCTTAGAAGCCATGGTGTCTTAGCACCAGCAGGTGGACCCTAACGGTGGCAAGTGTGAGTTAACCTTGAAGGCCTGTCCACCACAATCCATGCAGTTCACCTCCAGTCTTGCGAGCAGGCATACAAAGAAGCACACACTAGAGCAACAGTGACTCTGTCACTGAGGTCACAAGACCCTTGAGGCCAGTCCACCTCATCCATTGGTACCTCCATCAGACTTTTTGAGCACTAGTAGTGCAACTTACCTGGAGTTGGTAATGTTGGATTTGCATGCACATTAAACTTAGGGGGTGATTATAATGGTGGTGGGACTGCCACATCACCGCATCGTTGACAGTCCCACCGCCATTGATGACTGCATTACTGCCCGCCATATTACAAGGGCGGGCGGTTCCCTCGCAGTCGGAGAGAACGATCGCCACGCACACTTCTCCCTTCCATAGGGAAGGGAGATGGCTGGGATCCTTGTGTATTGCAGAAAGGAGAGACAAAGGTGTATCTGCTCTTCAGGAAGGATATACAATGCAGAAAGGGCCAGAATAGCCACTCTGGCATTTCCTTTGTGGGCTGCAAGCTAATGATGCTTAATTTAAGTTGGTGTCTGCAGGTGAGGCGTAACTGTATTCTTTGTTAGAGACCGGTACATTATTTAAACCATCAGACTGTAAAACATAACAAGAGAAAGGCATCAACAGTTGGTGGCAGAAGGAGGAAGGGAAATATGGAAAACAGAGAAAAAGGAGAAAGCAAAGATGAGAAAGAACCTGGAAGAGTGAGATAATGTGGAGGGAGAGTATGTTGGTGGATAAAGGAGGCAGGAGATGAAATCAGATAGACAGCCTTGGTATTCAACAACCCAGTTCCGCGACCGATTCCCTAACTACCACCCTTTAATAGTGCTGCCCAAGTCTCCATAACCACTCTCTCAGATGCATTTAATTAGTTATATAGTGCCACTCATATCAGTGCAGGGTGTCAGCACTTTACATCATTCACACTACACAGAGGCAGTTAATCATAGGTATGTAAATTTGTGTATAGGAAATGTTAAATAAAACTACAGAGTGTAGGAGTCACATGTCATCCATACTTGTAGACAGTATTATTTATGAGTGATTGGTCTGGATGTTGGAAAGTGGGTTAATAGTAGGAGCAAATGTATATCTGTCCCCGGCAATAAGGACACAACCTCAATATATCACTCTGTACCGGTCTTCAAAAATTATTCTCATGCTCAACCCTTGGTAGCTTGGCTGTGAGCAGGTATGTAAAGCATTTACAAACACCAATTCAATAAATAATTAAGACACAACACACAATAAAAATCCAACACCAATTTATAAAAATACAAAATATTTTTCTCTTTAAAATGAAAAAAATCCAATGTAGGGAACCGGGAATATATGACTTTTAAAAAATTTCGCATGATGTAGCACATAGAAACGTATATCCCCTTTTGGTACATCTGGTCATGCTGGACCTGCTCAAAGTCAATGTTTCAGGCCGACCACGATGAAGAACTGCGGGGCTACTTCTTGCGGTAGGTCTCGGTCAAAGTTTTTACCTTCTGACTTAGAAACTTTTCTGGAGCTTTTCTTCACGGGTTCCGTCAAAGCTCTCAGCCAGCCCTGATTCGGTGAGGGTTCGCCGGCTTGCCTTGCAACGAACTCCCGGTCAACCTCCGGAGCTTTCCAGCGGTACAAGCTAGGGATGCAGGCTGGCACACAGTTGATGGTGGGTGGCTTGGCTCTCATGGTTGGCCCCGGTCACCGTTTCTAAGTTCAGAATTAGAAATGTTTGCAGAGCTTTTTCTTGCAGGGTCCATCAATGCTTTTCACTAGGCCGGATTCGGTGAGGGTTTGCCAGCTTGGGTTTCCGCCTATGCCCGATCAATCTCTGGAAGTCTGACCCCTGGAGCTTTTCAGCAGGAGGAACATTGACGGCAGACCAACTCATGGTTGATGGTTGTTGGCTTGGCTGGCCAGGGTGAGTCGGTCCACTTATGGAGCTTTTTACCAAAGTTGCTCCAAACTTCTCCAAACCTCTGGAACTTCTTCCTGAAGTTTTCCAAAGGGTCTCAAAGTGTCCAAAACGTACTCCAAGGGTTTGGAATCTCCAAGATGGTCCTTGAAATGGACTTCAGTTACCACAATCCACTTGGACAAAACCCTTTCAAATTCACTGGTAGTTCTCCAGGCTCGGGATTCTTGGTGGTCCAGGTGTGCTCTGTTAACCTTCAGCTTGCAGGGAGTCCACTCTTTCGTCCTTTTGCAGCAAGGTAGTCCATAGGACTTTAATTCCAGATTGTGCAACAGGCACAATCTTCATTCCAGGGCCTGGTTGGTTCGAATCAACTTCTCAGCAGGGACTCTTCTTCTCCCAAGTTTGAAGCAGCATCATCTGAGAGGCTTTGTCCCTTTCAGATACGTATTCCAAGTTCTCTGGGTCAAGAAGGAGGACACTCCTGTCCAATGAGGTGCAGGGCAATGCTCCAGGCTATGACCACATCCTCTAAAGTGTGGCATTATTTTCCCAAAGATAGCACAATTTCTCCAAAATTCATCATGGCTGATTTTCCAGCAGAGGGAGCAGAACTAACTAAACCAGCCTACAGGATGGCTTCATCTACCGAGGTCCACTACCCTTTCATCTGGGAATTCCTCCTTAATCCCCCATCCGGCTGTGGGAGAGGTGTAAATGAAAGTGATTTTTCCAGCTTGTCTCCTTCTCTGGAAGAGCATTGTTTACTACCCCTCCCCCTGGCTCTTGAATTCCTATGCCCAGATACCTCTGCTCCCAGACAGGCCTCCTAACTCTAGGGGTCATTTCTCACCTCTTCAAACAGCCAGTCCAATCCACTTATCTCTGACAAATCAAGGCAGGGCACTAGAGGGCTGAATTGTGGCTTGCAGACAAGAAAGTCTTATAACTTCTTGTCTGTACATTTTAGAATAAATTCAACTATACCACATTGTTGCATTTATCATTAACATTCTTCTGAGTCCTTTAATCCTAGTTGTATGGCTTTCCTTTCTCCAGTTATTAATTAATTACCTCTTGCAATGTTAACCTATGGGCTGGGGATCTGCAATGGAAAAATTAACTGGCCATTTCTCCAATACCTGGGCCTATATAAGGATCCTCCTTATACCTACAGGACCCCCCACCTCTAGAATACATAGGAAAGATTTTAGGGGTTCTGATTTTATCAAAATATTGCAGACCCTCACTTCACAGTGCTCCTAGCACAAAAGCCGATTTTGGGAAGCACTATACTACAATGTAGGCAGTGAAATATGCAATTTCACTAAACCCAGGGCATATAACAGATATTTTATAAGGGTCCTCCTTGTAGATACCTGACCTCTTACGCCTGGGACACCTAGGGGAACCCCTGGGGATACCTAATATGCCCCAACATTGTAGTTTATCAATGTGTAAGTGCCCCAAACCCAAAAGTCAAGATTGGGCACAATTTACATTTTTAAAGCAGTCCTCCAACATGGGCCTGCTTTTAAACTGACCTCAGGCTACTGCAGTGCACACATGCAAGTGCGGGAAGGTCTGCTGGCCTCTAAACCACTAAACTTAAAGTTAGTTTCAATCCCCATGCCCTATTATGTACTAGGGCCGTATAGGAGAGGTCATGTCAATTATGGAGGTACCCCAACCCTATTGTGTGTAGGTATTTTTACTGTATTTGTAGGTGTCTCTTTCAACATAGCACTGGCCCTGGGCCCGTTTAGGCAGAGGCCTGGGTCAGTCAGAGTGAGGTACCACCAGTACATGTCAGCAAAAAGTTGGGCAGTGCACAGGGCACAGATGGCTTTGCAACACTAGAGAAGCACAAACCCAGAATTTAAAACATAACGCCATGGTTGGGGGTTCTCTTTAGTAATCAGAATTGATTTCCAAACTAATGAACCCATTTTCCAACCTTAAGATAATGAAAGACTGGGTAAAAATCATAATCTATACCTTGCAGTTTTCATGCAGCTCTTTGATGCCGGTTAATAGCTCACTGTTCAATGTTAGGATTTTAACTTATAAACTGCAAATAGCAAAATAATCTCTCAGACAAAAGTAGTAACTCACTGACCTATTTACATGATATGCATTTTGTGATCTGCGTGGTACACGTTCTGTGCAGCAGGCATATTAACACATTGTGGCTACCTTACCATGATTCAAAACTTCCAGTAGTCAGACCTCTGATCTCTCTCAATAAAGATCATCAATCACCAAAGTTATCTTCACATTTTTATTGTTGCCTGAAAATTGCTGGATACCAGGAATGCAGCAGCAGGTACTTTTCAAACCGTAATGCACTTACAAACATGACGCCCTCACCCGAAGTCAGTGACCTTTTTTGCTTGGTGCATGAAGTTGCAAGATTCATATACATGTTTTTTTAACATTTGGTCTGATTATTATGTGAATGTAAATAACAATAAAGCATACATGCAAACTGTGACTACATGCCTGCTTTTCTCAATATCTCACTTCAAAACTATGCGACTGTGTTTAACGGGCGGTGATTTGTAAAGGGTCAATGGAAAGTCCACAAGGTTGTCCCTGTCCGCCCCAGAATATTAGTGTCTCCTACGCCCCTGGGCGGGAGTCATGTCTGTCGTCTACCAGCATTCCCTCTGGTTCTGAGAACAAGACAACTATTGGCTGCTCCCCCCATCTCCCCACCCCCTGTCCAGAAAAAAGTCGGGTGTTGGCGACTTGCCCCTCCTGGAACAAGTCGGCTGCCTCTCCCAACCCCGCTCTTGCCTGTACCCGGGCGGCAAACTTAGGGGCCGGCCCGGGTGGTACTACAGCTAGCTACGACACAAAGAAGGTGTAATTTCTGATATTCATTACATGGTTATGCTCACAGGAAAGTCCCACTTCAAGTGACATGCATTTAGTTGTTGAATGTCACTCATAAGTGCACTGTAAACTATGAAAATGTCACACATAGGCAATCTGAAAACTTGCCAGCTATGAATGATATCCTTTTGAAAGTGCCTATAATACCACCACAATGACAGTCAAGGCCAGAGTGTACTGAAGACTGCTGAAACTAAGGAGCAAAAAGAGCTTTGCTATGGAACTTGTTTCTGATATATAGAGAAAAAACAGGTTAGACCACACATAGAAACAGATAGCCAGAGTACAATCCGCAAGGTAAAATTGGGGTTCTACTTTCAAGAACAATGAGAATGGCACAACGAGTGCTACGAGCCATCACAGCACTGATTGTGCAATGTGCACCTACAGCATCATAGTCAATGAAGAATTTTTGCTCATCCCAAACATTTCTGGGTAATTGATGGAACTAACTAGACTTAGGCACACTAGTGCAGGTAAGAGCGACACGGTGGAGAAATCCAGTTGGTATTGTACATGTAGGTCCTTGTCCTCTGTTTATAACTAACTGTGTTCAGAAAACACCATAGAGCATAAACACTCAGGAGTACCATTTTTTTAGAAACAATGTCATTTTACAGGACATCACATTATGGTCTGTACATCTTTGAATTGCTAGAGCAGCAGATGCTTTTCTTCCACTTCCTCCTATCTTATCCTTTTTTCCTGGATTTCTTTCATGATCCAGCACAGGTCGGGTGGTGGAATATGATTTGAGGGGTGAGATATGAGCAGACAGCAAAACCCTCAGAGACCCTGTGGGAGAACCTATGGTATATTCTGAGACATTTATTTGTGTTACCTAAATGATTGTAAGCAACCAAGGGCATTCACTGTGGGCTACGTTTTAGAAGAAATTGTGATGCACTGGAAGGGCCTGCACAATTTCCAATTACTCAAGATTGTGCTTCAGAAATCTGAGTGGTAATGCAATTTCAAGCAAGAATAATATTCCTATTGAAGAAAACATCTAACAACAATCATTGGGCACTAGTGGACAGTGTATGAATCTAGGCCTGTGCATCACCACACTTTGCCACATTGGCATTCATAAGTTTTTTATATATGCTTCCGGCATTTCAAAACGCTGTTAATAACAGATGCCTCTATTAGTATCTTATGGTTCAGAGTTTATTCACACAGGATTTATTTCCAAATGTTGCTATCATTTTCAATTGCATTCATTTAAAAAGCCCGACAAGTAGTGTATTTTTACGTTTTTATTACCAGTTTCTGGACACACGTTCACCTATTATCAGTCGATGACATCACAGGCGCTTCACAGCCAAAGCATGCACTTAAGCAGATGCGGCCTCATCGCTCAATCCTGCCCTCAACCCTCACCCTATACTTTTCATCAAGCTGTTCAAGAGGGCATTCTCTGGACTCCTTTAATCTGCATCGCCTTTCTGTCTCCAAGAGAAGGATTTCACTTGCTTGCCAAGGTTTTGTTGTCACGGCGCCTTCATTGAACAGCTGTGACTTTGTATGAAGTGCTATACAACCAGAACAAAAACCGAATTGAATGATTCAGGCACGGTTCACTCTTGCAGTACATTCTGTCATCTACTTCACATACATTAAATTTAGCCTTCCAGCTCTGAGATCTCAAGTTGTCTCCAGTGAAGGTGTGTAGCCCTTGAAGCAACATGTTTTCTTTGCAGTCTCTTGCTTGTAGTTATGTATTTTTTGCAAGTCTGAGAAATCACAATAAAACAACAGGGCTGTATTGCTCAAAAACCTTGAGCTTAGGACACACAGATGAATAACAGAGGTATCCCAATTAAAAGAAGGTTTTGAAAATATGTGAGCGGGTGTATTAGTCACATCAACATGTTTTCTTTGTCTTTTCTAAACATCTTACAACCCTTTCTATCTATCAACCCCACCTTCCTCTTTAATGCCTCGTCCAAATTCTAATATCCTTCCACCTTTATTTTAATTTTTCTTAAAGAGATGTCAGAGGCTGTCGTGAATGTGACTATTAGGCTATGGGAGAGTGGAGTCACAGTCCTGATTTGGAAGACAATATGGGGCATATTAGCAAGAACCTCGTTAAAATTATCGCTGTTTTAGCGGCAGGAAACTGCAGCTAAAACGGCGATAATAGGCTTGGTAATATGCGTTATAGAATTCCAATAGAAGCCCAGGTTAGATGTGCAGGACATCTAACATGGGCTTCTATTGGAATTCTGTAACGCATATTAGCAAGCCCATTATCGCCGTTTTAGCGGCAGTTTCCTGCCGCTAAAACGGCAATAATTTTAACGTGGTTCTTGCTAATATGCCCCTGAGATCTCACATTGCCCAAACTGGGGGACCCTCACAAAGTGAAAACGGGTTTAATAATGGTCAAACTTGTCGTACGTTTTGCAGCTTAGCCAAAGCAGGGCTATAAGAAAATACGGGGCATATTAGCAAGAACCTCATTAAAATTATCGCCGTTTTAGTGGTAGTTTCCTGCTGCTAAAATGGCGATAATTTTAACGAGGATCTTGCTTATATGCCCCCTTATTCCTTTAAAAATCACAGCTATTGTAATTGAAATGTGGAACTTTGGTAACAAAAATATTTCAGGAATGAAAAGAAATGAATAAAAGATCAACAGTTATGAGAAAAAGATTGGGATACAATAGCGAAAATGTTACATTAAAGTCAATTAGAAATGGAAACTGTAAATAAAGAGTGTGTCAAATGGTGCAATTTGTTTCTGCAAACTATGATGAAATTCCTTTAAAAACTCAGACAATTACACTTTGTGAGTGAAATATGGGGTGTGGGTTTGTCAAATTAGTTTTTTTCACACAAGGGTGCACTTTGCATAAAAAATCCTCATGAGCTATGGGCACGAGACTGGTTTGAAATCCCCCGCCTACTGAAAATCATGTGGCTGACCTGAAGTAGGACCCTCTCAGGCCTCAGAAACTATGAGGCATATTAGCAAGGGCACTATCGCCGCTTTAGCGGGACTTTTTCCCGCTAAAGCGGTGACAATTCTATCGCCCTATTAGCAAGCTGTCGCTAACAGCAGTTAGCAACAGCTTTTAGGCGATAGCGACCGGTTTGGGGACCACTTTGCATGTCAGCGATATTTATCGCTAATGACATGCAAAGTGGGCGTACCCAACCTGTTAGCGACTGAAAGCAGTCGCTAAAACAGCTATTGCCTATTAGCAAGGCAGGCTGTGAGATGACAAAAGTCGCGCTAAGCGCAATTATCGCCAGAACCTAACGCCTGCTCAGACCATGACTTAAGCTGCATATCCAATGGGAGGTGGATATTCAGGTTAAGTCCCCATTAGCGTTAATGCCTGAATATTGCTGGATTTCCAAACGATATTCATGCATTAAACCGCTATCGCTGGATATTTTATCGCATTAGAGGTAAACGTTGCTAATAGCACGTTATCTCTGCAATAATATCCGGCGATAGACAGCGATAAAAAAAATGTGCTAAGCGCATTAAAGCGCTAAACATTGCTATTTGTTGCTAATATGCCCCTCAGTTTCAGAGCTAATCATTTCACCAAATACAACTAGTGCAGTAAACTCAGGATTGAAAAAACTCAAGTTAAGTGGTGGGACTTATCTCAGAGCAGAGCAGTTTTGATGAGCCTGTTTGCCAGGTTAAGATGTAGAAGAACTGGATTTGTCACATGATTAGTGTTAGATCTGACCCTTTGGCAAGTTTATCCCCAAACCTTATTTTTCTGACCCAGTGTTTGTTGGCAATAGGATTCTGGGCACTTTACCACTGCTGATCAGTGCTACAGTGCATATGCTCTCTGTAAAAATGATGATATGATTGGTTATCCATGATTGGCATATTTGATTTACTGGTAAATCCCTAGTAAAGTGAATGGCGTGTTCCAGGGCCTGTAAATCAATTGCTACTGGTGGGCTTGCAGAACTGGTTGTGCCACCCACATGATTAGCCCTATAATGTGTCTCATACCTACCACTGCGTTGTGAAATGCCATGTTGGCCTGGCAAGTGCATCCACTTGCCAAGCCCAAACCTCCCCTTTCCTTACATTTACGACACCCCTAAGGTAGGCCCAATGTACCCTCATGAGTAGAGTGCAGTTATGTGAAAGGTAGGTGGAGAAGTGTGGCTCACTGGTTAGAGGCGGCAGACCCTGAAGCAGAGGTCAGACCCGGGACCAGGGTTCAATTCCCGACGCGGCAGGGTCTTGAGCCCAAATATCCACGGACTCGATAATTCTCGTTTCGTTGCCTACTCGAGTCACAGGTTCACACTCTGCAGCTCTGGGCATCAGCTTGCTTAATCCCCACTACGGCCCCCCGCGGCGGGATGCCTGGCTTTCGCCTTGGGGATGCCCAGTACAGGTATCTCACAGGGAAAAACCAGGACGGGTTCCCAAGGCAAGCGCCGAGATGCCTACGGGTAATCGAGCGCTATATAAGAACGCATAATAATAATAATAGGTAATGTATTGACTTGTTTGACATGTCCTGATAGTGAAATACTGTGAATTTCGTTTTTCACTATTGAAAGGCTTTCTGTCCCATAGGCTTATCATTGGGGTTGCACTGTACCATTTTCACATGTGTAATTTGCAATAGGAACAAGATAGGAAAATGGAGTTTAGGGTCTCTGAACTCAGAATGTGTTAACACACCTTTTGATAAAGGTGGCTTTTAAATTATGTGTTTTAAAATGCCACTTTTATATAGTGCCCAAACACAGGGTGCAACATGTGTGCACCCAACTGTCGCACTGTGTTGTGAGGGATTATACCTCTCATGAAAACTCACTCCTTAAACCAATCATAATCCATCTTTTCTCATTATCTTTGTTTATATTCATTCCATGGTTTCATCACTTTTGTCTCTTTTTATAAATCATCATGGAGAAAGCAATGTTGCCTTTAAATACATTATTTTCCGTTTTCACGTGTCTCCTGCTGCCAATCCAGGCTTTACACAGCGACATGTTTAGACAACACATGTTTGCAGAAATGAACAATTGTCATAACCCAATGCATTTTGAGACGAGCGGCTCTTCTTCAGGGATTCTCTAAAACAATAAGAAACGCGACTTAAATAGCTTTGTAATGAATAACATGTTGCTTGCAAATAATCACTCACTGGCCCTTGTGCTCCCACCCTCAATGACACATCAAATACCAACCCTCTTCATGAACGCCCTCAACAGTAATCAAAAATGAATAACCTCCCCAATGTTCTACCAGCACCCCCTACTAAATATAAAGCTCTCCTAAATGTGAAAAAATGTATGTGCTCGTATCACCAATGCCTAACAACCTAACCATATGCCAAAATACCCGATGCCCCTTTACCGACATTGTCTATTCCCCAAAATCATACATGCCACATCTCTTTCTAACCCTCTTATGCAGTCTACCACTCCAAAAGTATTGATATCTGCCCCTTACCTCTTAACCACCCAAACCGGCAAGCTTAATCTTTGACCTCCTCACTCATGGTGTAACTAACAAATACTCCCTTGCTCTGCCACTGCATCCATTATAAAAGAGTGTGCTCTCCCACGTGTGTCTAATCATTCTGATTTGTCCGTGAATTAGTGCTGACCCCGTGACTTCTCGCTCCCATGGCCGTGCTCCCAATGCGAAAGACTTGATAAACAAAACTCAAACTCCCCCAATGCACTCCGCTGACATGCTACTACCTCAGTTATAAACCACCCATGCTGTCTACCCCGACTACCCTGCGTGAACCCATATATGCTGCTTCCTCAACAGAAACTCACAAAATACATTCCACATCATCGTTCAATAAAAGTTGAGGAATTACATGCTCAGGTCCAAAAGTGAGTAGAAAATAACACATGCTAATCCAAAACGTCATTGACATTAATTCAAGTCCAGACGAGTCCCTAGATTAAATATTTGTTCAAATTTTCTTAACAACAAAGTCCACTTCAAGTATGCCGATCTTTTGCTCTCTCCACGATGATATTTTATTCTGTTATTATTCTGAACCAGTTTTTGTACTCAATGGGGTGCAACTCCTCTTGGGACGGTAAATAGCGTGAGCAAACAACATGAAGATGTGAAGATGCCCTCCTTCCCTTACTGTATAGCATGAAGTCAACTAATACATTTTTTTTGTAATGCGTGCAGACAGTGGCTGTGAACCATCCCAGTCACAGCTTGTAAAACCCAAAAGCTGTGACTGGGTTGGTTCACAGCCACTTTCTGCACACATTACAAAAAAATGTATTTGTTGTTTGCTCACTTTTAGATAGTGGGCATCTTCTTACTTTGCCAATCTGTGTGCCTCTAGATGTTTGCGTATTCAGCGTCTGATGTTTCAGTGACAGGAGCTGGGATGTGCATTCACTGTAAACAATCACTGGGGGGGTTGAGGTGCACCCTGCCATGCCTTAGTGACTCATCACAGGGCTGAATAGACCTGGTCTGCATTTAGAGTGGTGGGAGGAGTTTCACTTGCACCTGAATAGTTTCCTTTTTCACAATGCTGTCTCTGCCCCCTGTAGTCATGCTGCACCAAGGAGTACAGGAGTGGTTTGGACTGGGTTCAGAGACCCTGCTACAAAGAGAACAATGACCTTTTGGGGTATAAGTATTACACCTGCTATAACCACAGGACTTTAGATTACTTCCAGGAACAAGAGGACTCTGCCAAGAAGAGGAGTGGAAGGACTGTGTGAGAATCACTGCCTTTTCTGACTGAGGGGTGGGTTGGCCTACAATTGCTGCTTCTGTCTGTGGTGGAGGAAAAGGACTGACTCTTTTGCTCTGCTTGGGAAGGAAATGTCCAAGGCCTTGTCTGTGTTGGCCTCCTGTTGGAAGTCTCAGGTATACAAAAGACTTCATGGGAAAGATTCTTGCCTGAGAAGCTGTGTGAGGAATGCTGGCCCTGCATTTTGTGGGGTAGGACGGCCTGTAGTGGTTGCTTCTGCCTTGAACAGGGGGAAGGACTAGACTGTTCTTTCCCCACTTTGCAAAACAGCGCATGGTGAGTGATGTATGTTCCCGCAAAAGAAAGAGCATTTAATATCCCTGTGCACACACTATTTTGAAGAGTGCTGGTACTTTCACTTTATTTGGGAAGTCCTGCGGCCTATCTGAAGTCTCTTGCGTTTACTAAGGAGTTTGTGCCCTTACCTTGCAACTACCCGGCGTGGTCCTATTTGTGACGTTGCCTTGCGCTGCTGCGATCACAGCCAAAATGCCAACGTCGAGCTGCCTTGTGAGGGAGACGACTTTCAAAAGCAGTGACTGCCTCAGGAGCCCCTTCTGTTGCCCTGACACCCGGAAAGCCGCCAAGGCAGCCACTGCTGATCAAGTTTGGGTGTGGGCATCGCCAAGGGAAGCAAGGAGCCTCCCCGCTGCCCCCCTTTGAGCGTCGCAACCCTTTTATTTGGAGGACCAGGGAGGGTACCAATGCGGGAATCTTGTTCAGCCCCCTTCCTGCTGAGTACTGAGGAGAACGAGGAAGCTCTTCAGGGAGAGGACAGCCACTGCCTCACACCCACAACAGATCGCTGTGCAGCCGGCAAGCAGGAGGAAACACTAACGGCCCTTGCCCAGGCAGTCTGGGAGGCCGCACTGACAGGGTCCCGAAACTGGAGCGGGGGAGGTTCCTTCCCCCAACTCACCTCTAATTTGGAAAATGCAGTGCCGTCTGAGTGTGGGCAGTAAAATTTCTCCTACTATTGGCAACATTATTCAGAGCCTGCCAAACGGGGTAAACCTCAACAGAGGACCCCCTTGTGTTTCTTTTTATTTGATAAAGACACCAAAAATAGTAACCGTACAAAAGGGAAGCCTCCATCTATATTGTTCCTGATAGGAGGGCAGGTGTTCCTGCACTGTGGAGCCAGAAATTACTGTATTGCCCATATTAGGAGCGCAGATGCGGCTCAGGGGTGAATTAGGTTAGGTCTCCAACCTATCTACAACCTTTTCTATATGCCCTGATGGTGTGTCTCACAGATGATACAAAGAGTTTGGCCTAATGTTGTGGGTTATGCCAGTTACACCTGGCCATGACAAGGGGACGAGTACCCTTCTCAGAAACTGCACCATATGTACAGTGAGGGTGCACTAAATATGGTGTTATATGTTTTAACAATGTTTTAGGACCTGTGCAACTCATAGTTACTTCAGTGTACTAGATGTGATGTCATGAAAATTACCTGGTTTGCAAACGGGTTTATGTGATTTGTGGTCTAATGCGCTTTATATACTACAAAGTGATTTATGGTCTATGAAACATACAAAGGATATTTTATATAACCTTGTGTGGAGTCTCCTTTTGTGGTGTGCCTAGTGTGTCACTGGTGTGTGTATGTGGTGCGCAAATGTTTTACACATTGCCTCTGGGATAATCCTGAATGCTCTACCAAGCTACCAATGGGTGAGCAGGGGTTATCTTGTGTGTGTAACTCCCTAGCCCTGGCTAGAGTGGTGGGTTCTGTCTGGCTTAAGTGCACACCCTAGCCAACCAGATACCCCATTTCTAACAATTAGATTAAAAATCAACCTTTCCATTATATGAAAACAGAATCTTGATTATTATAACATTGTTATACTTTAGTTGCTGTGTTGCCTAAATGTCCCTTGATGTATTCTTTTAACCACCTAATAATGGTAGATTTAACTTAAATGCTATGCTTTAAATTACAGCTTTTTCTACAGGGTGATTAATCTCCTATTGGAAATTCAATCCATTTCAAGTACAACTTTGTTGGACTTGGCCCTTTTTGCAGGGTCATCCCTAAATGTTTTGCCTTCCTCCTATATTTTCTCTGACCTGTTTTTGTTGGTTTAATGACTGCTGATCAGTGCTAAAGTGCCTATGCTCTCCCTACTGTAAATAAATGTATTAACTGGTGATTCCATGATTGACTATTTGGTTTACTTGTCAGACCCTAGTACAGTGCACTGAGTGTGCCCAGGGCATGTAAATCCAAATGCTGCTGGTGGGCTTGCAGCACTGGTTGTGCCACCCACAGAAGCGGCCTGGTAAAATGTGTCGAGGTCTGCCATTGCAGAGCCTGCGTGCAGTCTGGTACTGTCTGTCATGATTCTCCCTCTAGGCTTTTGGTCATGCCCTGAAATAACTACACTAGCCGCCAAATGGTTTAAATGGTGATTTGTTAGGATAAAAGACTCACCCCTTTCCCGTGCACCCGCACGTCCTTTGTATTTGTATGTTTTATTCTTATGTACTAATGTATAATTTGTTTGGTCTTTCTGTCACTTGATTTTGCCAAAACTTATTGTAATTTACACAGTAGATATCATAGTTCAGTACACTGTGCTTTTAACGCTCTTTTTTTTAGGCTTCAGGATGCACACAACATGTTAAACCTCCTTTTCAAATATTAGGACTCTAAGATAAGTGTGAACGATGTTATTGCCAAGCCGCGCTAAGCCAAACTGATTGCTTCGGCTTAGTGCGAACGTGTGCACGTTTCTCCTGGGTGCGGTCACACGTTTCTTCTGGGTGCGGTCGCCTATTTAAACCGCACCCAGCCTTCCAGAAGGCGCTTTGCCTTCCGCTTTGGTGCAAGAAAGGTCGCGTCTGGAGGTTCGCGCCGAGTACTTACCTGATTGAAGAATCCAGCGGTCAGATTTCCTTTCTAAGGCTTCTCCATGATTCCAATTCCTGCAGACACCAAGAAAGGAAGAGATAAGTACAATTTTAAACTATAAATCAGGCGCCCTTCGCAAGAAAGGTCAACAGCAATTTTTGGGAACATTATTTCTTCTTCAACAGGAAAGGAAGAAGCAAGACATTAACAAATCAGAGATT